>NW_024424230.1:48303686-48996595 GCF_017311325.1 Ursus maritimus | reverse complement strand
TCATGGTTCATGCCCCCCTCTGTTTACCCCCTCCTTTCTTCTTCCCTTTCTTCTCCTGCTGATCTTCCTACTTCTTATGTTCCATAAATGAGTGAAACCATATGATAATTGTCTTTCTCTGTTTGACTTATTTCGCTTAGCATTATCTCCTCCAGTCCGATCCATGTTGCAGCAAATGTTGAGAAATCGTTCTTTATGATAGCTGAGTAATATTCAATTGTACATATGGACCCCATCTTCTTAATCCAGTCATCTGTTGAAGGGCATCTCGGTTCCTTCCACGATTTAGCTATTGTGGACAATGCTGCTATGAACATTGGGGTGCATATGGCCCTTCTCTTCACTACGTCTGTATCTTTGGGGTAAATACCCAGTAGTGCAATGGCTGAGTCATAGGGTAGCTCAATTTTTAACTTTTTAAGGGACCTCCACACTGTTTTCCAGAGTGGCTGTACCAACTTGCATTCTCACCAACAATGTAGGAGGGTTCCCCTTTCTCCACATCCTCTCCAGCAATTGTTGTTTCTTGCCTTGTCAATTTTTGCCATTCTAACTGGCGTAAAGTGGTATCTTAGTGTGGTTTTGGTTTGAATTTCCCTGATGGCTAATGATTTTGAACACTTTTTCATGTGTCTGTTAGCCATTTGTATGTCTTTATTGGAAAAGTGTCTGTTCATATCTTCTGCCCATTTTTTGATTTGATTATTTGTTTCACGTGTATTGAGTTTGAGAAGTTCTTTGTAGATCTTGGATACTAATCTTTTATCTGTAGCGTCATTTACAAGTACCTTCTCCCATTCCGTGGGCTGCATCTTAGTTTTTTTGACTGTTTCCTTGGCTGTGCAGAAACTTTTAATCTTGATGAAGTCCCACAAGTTCATTTTTTCTTTTGTTTCTCTTGCCTTTGGAGATGCGTCATGAAAAAAGTTGCTGTGGCCGATGTCAAAGAGGTTGCAGCCTGTGTTCTCCTCTATGATTTTGATGGATTCCTGTCTCACATCGAGGTCTTTCATCCATTTGGAGTTTATCTTTGTGTATGGTGTGAGAGAGTGGTCAAGTTTCATTCTTTTGCATGTAGCTGTCCAATTTTCCCAGCACCATTTATTGAAGAGACTGTCTTTTTCCCACCGGATGTTTTTTCCTGCTTTATCAAAGATTAGTTGCCCAAAGAGCCGAGGGTCCATTTCTGGGCCTCTATTCTGTTCCATTGGTCTATGTGTCTGTTTTTAGTAGAGTACCACATGTCTTTTGTGATCACAATCTTGTAGATAGCTTGAACCGCAACGTGATGCTCCCCAGCTTTTTCTTTTTCAACATTTCCTTGGTGCATTTTGGGGCCTTTTCTGTTCCACAAAATTTAAGGGCTGTTTGTTCCAGTTCTTTGAAAATGTCATTGATATTTTGATCGGGATGGCATTGAAAGTGTAGATTGCTCAAGGGTATAGACATTTTAACTATGTTAATTCTTCCGATCCATGAGCATGGAATTTTTCCATCCTTTGTGTCTTCTTCAATGTCTTTCAAGAGTGATTTGTAGTTTCTAGGAATATAGATCCTTTACATTATCTGGTTCTAATTCCCGGATGATAACGATTATTTTTGGTGCTATTGTAAATGGAATGGATTCCCTAATTTCTCTTTCTTCAGTCTCATTGTTCGTGTATAGAAATGCAACTGATTTCTGAGCATTGATTTTGTATCCTGCCACATTACTGAATTGCTCTATAACTTCTAATAGTTTGGGGGTGGATTCTTTTGGGTTTTCCATATAGAGTATCATGTCATCTGTGAAGAGAGACAGTTTGACTTCTTTGCCAATTTGGATACCTTTTATCCCTTTTTGTTGTCTGATTGCTGTTGCAAGGACTTCTAGTACTATGTTGAATAATAATGGCGAGAGTGGGCATCCTTGTCGTGTTCCTGATCTTAAGGGAAAAGTTTTCAGCTTTTCCCGTTGAGAATGATATTTGCTGTAGGCTTTTCATAGATGGTTTTTATGAGATTGAGGAATGTACCCTCTATCCCTACACTCTGAAGGGTTTTAATCAGGAAAGGATGCTGTATTTTGTCAAATGCTTTTTCTGCATCAATTGAGAGGATCATATCGTTCTTGACTTTTTTCCTATTGAAATGATCTATCACACTGATCAATTTATGAATGTTGAACCACCCTTGCATCCCAGGGATGAATCCCACTTGGTCATGATGGATAATCCTTTTAATGTACTGTTGGATCCTATTAGCTAGGATCTTGTTGAGAATTTTGGCGTCCATAGACATCATGGATATCGGTCTGTAATTCTCCTTTTTTTCTAATGATCCTTCCTATCTCATTGGTGTTGGTTGTGGCCTCTCCCCTTTCATTCATAATTTTATTAATTTGGGTCCTTTCTCTATTCTTTTAAATAAGTCTTGCCAGTGGCTTATCGATCTTACTTATTCTTTCAAAGAACCAGCTTCTAGTTCTGTTGATCTGCTCTACTGTGCTCCTGGTTTCTAATTCATTGATCTCTGCTCTAATCTTGATCAACTGCTTTCTCATGCGTGGCTTCTTGAGGTGAGAATATAAAAACTGCATTTTAGATTTTTCTATTCTTTTGAGATGGGAAGCTTTCTAATGCTCTTCTGCACTCCGCTGGGTCCTCAGGTGACTCTGGAGGCAGCCTCAGGCACTCTCTGCCCAGACCTTCCCCGCAGACATTTGCCACTGCCAAACCATACTTTGGGAGGCACTTCTCTATCAAGCTGAGATTTCTCCCCAGGCCTAACTTAGGAAGGGATACACTTACACACTCCTAGCCTACCTGGGATATAAGGTCATTACATGTACATGCTCTCACACACACACACACACACACATACACACATAGCCCAGGAGAGAAGACAGAACACTGGGAGCCTTTTCACCAGTAATTAATTCTATTCTTGCCTATCACTGGAAAATTTATTTTTCTCACTAGCTCATCCACTTGGTTGTGGGAATGATACATGCACAGAACCTCAGTATTCAGACACTTTTCTTGCTAATCTACTGTCTCTGTGAGGGCAACTCTAAGGATATTTTATAAAGATTATTTTTATTTCGGCTGTATGAACCTTTGCCCAAAAGTAACCAAGTTTCACCAATATAATGAGTTGAGAGTTTTGGCAAAAAAGTGAAGGTGGAAGGAAACTTGGTTCTGGCTTTCATGCCAATACAGTTAGAGTATTCTTTTTTTTTTTTTTAAGATTTTATTTATTTATTTGACAGAGAGAGAGGCAGAGAGAGGGGGAACATAAGCAGGGGGAGTGGAAGAGGAAGAAGCAGGCTTCCCATCGAGCAGGGAGCCCAATGCGGGGCTCGATCCCAGAACGCTGGAATCATGACCTGAGCTGAAGGCAGACGTTTAAAGACTGAGCCACCCAGGCACCCCTATAGTTAGAATATTCTAACAGAGAAACCACTACTGTTCCATGTTGACTATGGTACATGCAGTAGTGAGGTTTCCTTTGGTTTTATAATATCTAACAGGTTTATGTTTGAATTCCAGGCCCATTAGGTTCTCTATAATTGGTCTTAGACAAGTTAGTTAACCTCTTTGAAACTCATTTTCCTCATTCTCCATACCTATCTCATGGGATTATTGTGAGAGTTAATGAGATAACAACTGATAATGTTGGTTTCCTAATCAAATTAGGCAAAATTTAAAAGTTTCAGTTGACACAATCTTAACATAAACTGTTATATAAAAATCTAAGTTTCTTTGAAAATTAAGTAGTATAAGATAGTCATGACAAAATAATCACCTATCCAAGACAATTATGAACATATTTTAATATCTAAGTATTCAGCACTTGTTGACCTCATATGCCAACATTCACCACTCACTGTCCCTTCCCACACAAACACATGTCCCTTATATCTTCTCTGTAATTCTATTTCAAGTCCAGTGGAGCAAATGCTACCCAGAGTGGTTAGTTTCTACATACCAGCAGCCTTTAAACATTGTCTTGGCCATGCCCTAGAAAGAGAAAACTCTGGGTCCTATTGCACCTGGGATTATATAAGAAGTTTTCTGTTGCTTAGAGGTTCCTTGATCTACAGATATTGTTCCTGCTTCTGCTCTTCTGACTCTATGTTTGCTCCTGAGTTGGTATTTGCTCTTCACTTCTAAGGCAAGATTATCACTTGATCAATTCTCAAACTAAATCCAGGACTCACCTTTGTACTTCAGTCTTGTTTCTGACCTTGCTGCCAGGATCCACGGTTGCCCACAGTCTCCCTACCTGGGGAGATGGCCTAAGACCAAAGTCCCATGGAAGCTGTACTCCTGAATTTAAAACCAAAATAGCACGTGGAATTTGAAAGGTTTAAGAAAAAAATCATCATCGAGGTAGAAGAGAAAGATGATATGTGCTAAGTATGTTGGCCCTTAAAAAGGATGGTGACTAACAACAGAAGGCAGAAGTAAGGGGTTTTTTAAGAAATGAGAGATTTCAGTGGAGTAGGAGCTCAAAACCTATTGTGTTGTATTGTTCTTTCTTCTTACAAAGAAGATGTGAATCACATTCAATATATTCAAAATTATCAAAAAGTGAGTTTCTAGATGAGAACATGAGCCAGAATATGCTTTAGAAACCAGTAATCGAGTCTGACCCCCTTATGTCACCTGAAAGACACTGACCCAGGAAGGTTAATGACTGGACCAAGTTCATACAGCTGCCCCAGGGCAAAGGTGAGAGTAGAACCAGTCTATGCTTTTCCTCTTGTGTCTCATTGCCTCCTGAATCACACACTGACTTGATCTGCTTTTCCATTTCTAGGATTTTGATAGAGACTACCTTCCTCAAGGTGGATGAGGCAGTCACATACTTATGTGTGTATTTACTCCAGATCTTCTCTCACATAGCTATGTCTAAACCCTAAAATTAAAGTTTTATAAATTAATTCCACCCTAAAGCAGCCTTCTGTCTCTTCTTCCAGAGCTCTTTCAAGACCCTATAGCTAAACAGAAACCCACTTTCTTATAACCTCCCCTAACCTCAACCTCCAGGCTTTACCCCTCATTCTGTCGCCACCTCTTCAACTAGCTGACTTTGGCTGCTAGTATTTTAAAGTATATTTTAATAGAGGTCTATTAAATATCAAAAAACTTCAAGACCCTAAGAACTGGGTTAATGGTGGGATTGAGGAAATATATCAGGTGGTGAAGAAGGAACATTTTCCTGCCACAGCTCAACTCACACCATATGAGACTGAGGGAACATGCTTAAGAAGGAATAAGGTTTTACACTTATCAGTAATAGCTGAGGCAGAATAAATTTATTAGAATTTCACAATGTGATAAATGAGAACTATTCTTGTTGGGGAAAAGGGCAGAGAATGTTCTGGAGATGGGAAGATGGTCTGCCTAGCATAATAGCATTTGGAAACAAAAAGGGAGGGGTGAGACGATTTGAGAGAAGAGAGGATGCTTAAATGGCACTGAAGACAAACTTCACTTACTTCATATATTTGTCTAGACCTGATTTAGCACTCATGGCAATCTCTAGAGATTCTGTGTTCTCCATGGTTCCCATGCTTCTTTAGTGCTTTGTATTTATCCATTACTTAAGCATACCAAACAAATACTCCTTGTTGGAACTTTTGTGGTGATTTGTAGCCCAACTAGGGGTCAGGAGTTGGAAAACATCTGTGGTAATTTCCTTATCCCTACCTGTATGTGGAGAAAATATTAGCTACCAGTGAATTTGATAAGTTGCTCTTTGGTTCTTTATTTTCAGTTGTCTAAAATAACTGAATTATTTGTTTTCCTATCTGAATGTCCAAATATTCAAATCATGAGATTTCTTTAAATTTTTTGTTAGTAGGTCTGTATGTTTAAAGGGCAATATTTTCCATTATAAGAACTACTGACAAATATCAGGGAAATTGTATGTAAATAGTAGCTCTATGGCAACTTCGTCATATTTAAGATCAGGAACCAGATTTCTACTCTATCACACAGTGCTAATAAGTGCTTCATCAACATTTCTGATCCTTTCAAAATCATTGTAGAGACCTCTTTCTACTGTAGAGAGCTTCAGACGTTTATTCAACATAATTTCATAAATGTATTACCAATCTTAGATAATGAATTTTTATTAAAATCCTTAATTAACAACAAAAAATGGTAAATTTTTAAAAAGATTTTATTCATTTATTTGAGAGAGAGAGTGCATGAGCAGGGGGGAAGAGCAGACAGAGAGGGAGAAGCAGACTCCTTGCCTAATAGGTAGCCCAATGCAGGGCTCAATTCCAGGACCCTGAGATCATGACCTGAGCCAAAGGCAGACACATAACCTACTAGGCCACCCAGGTGCCCACCAAAAATGGTAAATTTTTAACTGTGTTAGCCCCCCTCCAAAAAAAGCTGGCTATAAGATATCAGAACTATGTAATTGGGTAAAAATTTGTAATAAACTCTATTTAGCCCATATCTCTTAGATCTAATCTAGACAGCACTTTGAACAAGACTGATGGTTGCCTATTCAGTGTGTAGCAAATTCCAGTGTCTCAATAACTTACCAGGCAAGGGATGTTCTTCTTACATGCACCTAAACTCCTGCAATGCAATTGTGATGCTAACTACCCAACAAACTGAAGTTAGCACAGACCTCACAGGTTGAGATCACAATTCTCCTCTAGGGCATCTTCACTTCAGACACCAGCTACAAGGTCCAGAGTTCCCAGGCCATCCAAACTTCTGTCCAACTGACTAAAATTTCAGAGGTTCCCACTACCTCCTCAGGTTTAATAATTTGATAGAAAGACTCACAGGCCTCAGGAAAGCACTATATTTACGATTATTGTTTTATTACAAAGGATGAAAATCAAGACTAGATGAAGGAAGAAACCTGTAAGTTGAGGTCTGGGAAGCTTCCAAACACAGAAGCTCCATGACCTCTCCCTGCAGAATCAGAACACATCACCTTCTTTTCACATCAGTGCACTCACCATCTAAGAAGTTCATTCAACATTCATGTCTAGAGTTTTTATTGGGGTTTCATTAATTAGACATGATTTATCAAGTCATTGGACATGTGACTGAATTCAATCTCCAGCCCCTCTCTCCCCTCCCCAGAGGTTATGCTAATATCACCTGGCTCAAACCTTCTTTAAAAAAAAAAAAAAGCTGCAACCCTCCAATTGCATGGTTAGTCTTTCCAGCATGACCAGCCCCCACCCTGAAACTATCTAGTAGGCCTACCTTCAGTCACATCATTAGCATAAACTCAAGCATGGTCTGAGGGTCCCACCATGAATAACAGACAATTCTGTCCCTGGGGAAATTCCAAGGGTTTAAGATCTCCATCCCAGGAACCTGGGCAAAGACCAAACAAATTCTTTATGATATGACACTTTTTACTGCAACTTAAAATACATAAGCAGATAAATGGAGGCTCTTGAAATGTGTCTTATGAAACCCTTATGGACAGCTTTGTTTTATTTCCTGTAGGTGTCATTTTACCAGTGATATTATTGCTAATTCATGGTCACAGGGCAGATGTTAGCCAGCAGTAAGTTATCAAATTACCTCTTATTAAAATTTTAAGAAAAATGTCAAGCAAGCTTTCATTTTTCCATTATGTGATTTTCATTTCTTCTTTGAACTATTCAGAAAACTTTTCAATAACTTGAAGATAAAATCTCCTTTTCAGTCATCATATTTCCTCACTTCCACTCAGAACAAAAAAGAACCATAATTTCCACACTTTTAGGTAGAAGCAAGGGCATAAAAATGAGTCCTTAACTTCATTGGTTGTAGAGAAAAATCATTAAGTTTTAATAATAAATACTAGAAAACTGCCCTGGCCTTTATGACGAAAGCACTACTTCTATCATTCTAAGTTGACCTTATTTTACACTATATTATGGGTAAGAACCCAACCAGTAGAGTTGATTAAAGAAAAAGTAGTTCTGTCAATGAATATGTGGTAGTATCAAAGATGCATAATTGGACCAGGTGTGCTATGGCCAACTTAAGGAGAACACATAATATTCATTTCTTTTACTATGACTTATATCTTCAATATTGGGAGATGTTTCACCCAATGTTCATGGACCAGCATCTACAGATGGGCTCAAGGGCTCCTGAAGTGATATGTAAAATGATAAAGATTTCTTTTTTTTTTTTTTTAAGATTTTATTTATTTATTTGACAGAGAGAGACAGCCAGCGAGAGAGGGAACACAGCAGGGGGAGTGGGAGAGGAAGAAGCAGGCTCACAGCAGAGGAGCCTGATGTGGGACTCGATCCCGGTACGCCAGGATCACGCCCTGAGCCGAAGGCAGACGCTTTAACGACTGCGCTACCCAGGCGCCCCAAATGATAAAGATTTCTTATGCATCATTTTTATCAGATTCCCCAAGTTCATGACAATGACCTAAGAATCACTTTTGTATGTGTTAGGGAGGAAAAATTTTCCTCTACCCTTCAAATTTCCTTTGACTTATATAAGAATTAAATTGACATGATACAGACTAACAGGAAAAAAAATTAAATTTAATTACACATACATGGAGTGAATATGAGGTCCATAGGCAGTCAGGAATTTGAGATTTATATGCCATTCTGAGCTAGGGAGAAGGGGGGTAAGAGTTTGGGACTTTAAAGGGAAGGAAGATGATAAAGAGTAGATATTTGGTAAACAAATGTGTGCTGGGCCATACAAAAACAATGGGACATAGAGAGGAGTTTTAATAAGTAGATTTCACTAAGTTCCTCCCTGTCTGCCACACCTAGTTCATATTATAAGGTACTTATCTATGGTGACAGCTCCCTTCCTGGAGCAGGTCTTCTACCTACATTCTTTTGTGCAGTTAAATGAAAGGTCAAAGGTTCTTCCTGAGCCTTCTTTTTCTTAAAAAAAAAAAAAAACTTAAAATAATTGATATGTCAATGAAACACATTTGGAGGTGGCAATTTTGTTTCCTTCCATAAAGGAACCCTTTTCTGGAAACAAACCAGCCCTTAAGCCATGCCCTATGCCTTCAGAGTTTAACATTTCTACTATCATAAGCCAAGGACTTGCCATTGGTTTTTTCAACTCCTCCAGCCTCCTTGAAGCACTTATTTTCCAGAAGTTGACTTGAGTCTCCATCCCATGCCATGTCTATAGCCCTCCTCAGTGTTTCTGAGAATTCTTGGTGGGGGGGCTCATGTTTCTCTGGGTCACCTCTCAGTCTGAGTTTCTACTCTATTCACTTCTTATAGCAACATCTGTAACATGGGAAATAGCTCTGTTTCCTTAATTACCCAAAGTACCATTATCATAAGACAGAACCTTATTAGAGGTTTTGAAAAACTGAGCAGCATCATGAATAACCATGTTTCTAGTTTCTGTAAACTTGATGCTTTAATATCTGCCCTCTGTGCTTATGTTGGACATGCCTTATTCTGGACAACCCAGTAATATGTTTAAGTCACCTTGAGTTGGCCTCCTGACTGATTGATTCATCGCCCCTGCCTCCTAAAGAGGAGTTCTTCTCAGTCTGCGTTTCCAATACAAACCAAGCAATCCAGAGTCCACACCCCCAACCTCCTCCTTACTCTGGGCCACTATCCAACTGCCCTAATCACCCCAAACAACTCAGACAGCCCTTATGCCCTGAGGTCTGCTGAAATTATTCAAACTAGCCAATTCCAAGCCTGCTTACTCTGCCTCCACTGTTCCTTTATGAAGAAACCACAATAAACTCTAGCCCACATTTCTTCCCCTTCCCTCTGCCTCATGACAACACTGGTGCTTCCTCATGTGCCCCCCCCCCATAGCATAGCATACCCACTCCTCTTGGTGATCCTTTGGATTTACTATAAATTGTCTATTAATACACTATAGTGTAGAACAAATCACAACAGGCACAGAACAGGAGTCAACTTACAATTAATTACTAGATATCACTGATCCTCAGCCATCTCTACAGAGAATTTCTTAGCAGTGATATTGTCATGGGACTCCTCTCCCTACTGAGGCTATTACTCCCTGTGGTTTCTTCTCTTTACATCCTTCAGTTCCCCACTCCCTCCTATTCAGATGGCAGAAGAATTGATGTTATTTTACTGTTATTTTGCTAGGCAGAACACTTTTTTTCATTCTTCGCTCATCTAAGATTTCCATGACCAAAAGATCTACTAAGAGTTTTCCTAAAGAAAAGAGCTGTCTGCCTTTAAGATAAAAGCTGCTATTCCCTATAATATAGATATGCAGCAACAATTTAATCTTTTTTTTAAAGATTTTATTAATTTATTTGACAGAGAGAGACACAGCAAGAGAGGGAACACCAGCAGGGGAAGTGGGAGAGAGAGAAGCAGGCTTCCTGCTGAGCAGGGAGCCCAGTGCAGGGCTCCATCCCAGGACCCTGGGATCACGACCTGAGCCAAAGGCAGATGCTTAATGACTGAACCACCCAGGCAGCCCCAATTTAATCTTTGAAAGCAAATTTTTTCCTGTTAATTATGTATCTAGTAAATACTAAAGCAATCTATGCTTTAGTATCCAGAGAGGATCCCAGGCACACTATCAATTTGAAATATTAACTAACAGTTTAAAATTTATTATATACACATTATTCAAGTATGTACCTGGTAACCAAAATTAATATACAAGAATTTCTGTGTATCAACAATAAGCAGTAGAAAATAAAATGCAAACTATTCCATTAAAAGTAACCACAAAAATTGTAAAATACCTAAGAATAGTCTTAACAAAAAAATGCAGAGGAGCTATCCTAGTAAGTTCCAAAATCCACTGAGGGCATAAATATGTAAACTAAAATAATAGGAGCCATAACATTTTAATGGGAAGTCTAAATATTATAACAGCATCGATTTTGCCAGAATTAATGTATAAATTCAATATGATACAAAATAAAATTCCAAAAGCATTTGCAATTAGAGGTTTAAAAACAAACCAAATCATTTTCAGATTTGGGAGAAAAAACAAGCATGCAGGACTATCTAGGGAAAAAAATTTAGGATGAATAATAATGAAGAAAAATATACATTATGATATATTTAAAGGTATTACAAAACTATATTTCAAAAAGATACTTACACGCAAGTGTTCACAGAAGCATTATTCACAATAGCCTAAAGGAGAAAACAGCCCAAATATACATCAGCAGACGGATGGATTTTAAAGTGCAGTATATACACATAACAATATTATTCAGTTGTAAAAGGAATGAAATTTTGATACATGCTACAATATAGATGAACCATGAAAACATTCTGCTAAGTGAAATAAGCCAGACACAGAACGACAAATATTGTATGATTGCACTTATATTAGGTACCTAGAATAGGCGAGTGCATAGAGGTGGAAAGTAGAATAGAGGTTGGCAGGGGCTGGAAGGAGGGAAACAAGGAATTATTGTTTAATGAGTACAAAGCTTCTATTTGAGATGTTGGAAAAGTTCTGAAAATGGATAATGATATATTTCATTGTTAATGTAGTTAACACCACTGAATTGTATGCTTACATGATTAAAATGGTAAATTTTATGTTATGTACATTTTGCATAACATAAAATAGCAATTAAAAATAGCAAAAAAAAATTAATCTGAACAATGTAATATTGGTGCCTTCCCTGCAGACAGACTGATGCCCAATATGAAAAGCCCAAGAAACAAATCTAAGTATTTCTTTGAATTATTTTGGAACAAAGATTATATTTCTAATACATGCCATATTCCAAAACAGGTTCCAGGCAGATATAAATCTTTCAAAATAAAGCACTAGAACAAAAATGTAGACTAATTATGTGAATTTAGAGCATGGAGATTTTCCCTTCCTATAACAGTAGATGGAGTAATCACAAAGGAAGAAATAAATAAAGTTGATTATATCGAAATGTTGTAATTTTGTAAGTCAAAAAACATCATTATCATAATCAAAATGTAAATCATAAACTGGGAAAATGTCCTTTCTATGTAAAGAGACTTTACCAAAAAAATAAGACACTTCAGTAGAAAATTGGCCAAAGGATATAGACAGGCAATTTCCAAAACAAGAAAAGCAACAGGTCAATGATATATGGAAAAGTATTCAATGGTAAAAAATATTCACTGGCATTACTTAGTGAATTATGACAGAAAATCAGTGGAGAGACAGATACCCTCATGCTCTACTGATGGGAACATAAATCAATTCAACTTTTGAAAAAAGAACCATTTGGCAGACTATATCAAAAGCCTTTCATACAGCAATTCCACTTCTAGAAACCTATTGCTAGGAAATTAATGATCAAGTGCACAAAGTAAACATCAAGAATGTTCATTTCAGCAAAGTTTATAAGAATGGAGAAATTCTAAAGTGTACCCAACAAAAGGAGATTAATTGAATTAATTAAATAGAGTAAATGGCACATTCTTACAATGGGATGCCATGCAACCGTTAAAATTATTGTGAAGAGTTTATGAATTGAACTTAAAATGTTTGTGATAAATTGCTAAGAAGAAAAAGGGCCACAAAGATGTTTACAGAGTATGATTTCATTTTCATAGAAATAAATAAGTATATATGTATGCATATATTTGCAAGAAACGTATCTAAAAAGATATCAAAAGAGAAAAATAAAAGTGTATTACATAAACTTTATAATGACAACAGTGAATATAAAAAGGACAGCACTCATCTAAGTTTCCATTTTTGTCAAAACAAAATTTCGTTTTCCATATTCCCGTATTCCCTTTGATTTCTGCCTTACAAGCAAACAAAATTTGACAGTCATCATAACTACTGACAAAACCCTCCTTAGAATTCTACTGTGTCAGAAACAAGGAAAGACCACAAGAGAAATAGATGGAGGGATGGAGGGATGGATGGATGGACACATGGGTAGATACTCATAAATCAGCAAGGCACTTACTTTTTTAAAAAGATTTATGTATTTATTTTAGAGAGTGAGCATGAGCTGGGGGAGGGGTAGAGGGGAAGAATAGAGAGAATCTCAAGAGAATCTCCCCACCTAGCGTACAACCCAGTGCAGGGCTTGATCCCAGGACCCTGAGATCATGACCTGAGGCGAAATCAAGAGTCAGAGGCTCAGGGCACCTGGGTGGCACAGCGGTTAAGCGTCTGCCTTCGGCTCAGGGTGTGATCCTGGCGTTATGGGATCGAGCCCCACATCAGGCTCCTCTGCTATGAGCCTGCTTCTTCCTCTCCCACTCCCCCTGCCTGTGTTCCCTCTCTCACTGGCTGTCTCTATCTCTGTCAAATAAATAAATAAAATCTTTAAAAAAAAAAAAAAAGAGTCAGAAGCTTAACCAACTGAGGCACCCACACACCCTGGCAACTTACTTTTTAAGATCACGGTTCATAATAAGGAAAAGTTACCATTACTGTCACAATCAATTTCTATGGAGTTTTACCAAGGTTCAGAAAGCGTGATTGGGAGAGAGCAATGCGAGCTGTACCTTCCTGAGCACAATGTCACAAAGCAAGTCTTTTCTACAATTAAAAAAAAAAAAAAAGTTGATGCAGCTATTGTTAAAACTATGCTAGAAAAATCACTAGAGGAAGCTGTATGAAAGCAAGACCATGAGGCTCCAGAGAAGTTACTCAAAGGGTGGCACCTTGTCCATCTGTTGTCATCCTACCAACTGGTCCAGCTTCTTCCCCAACTGGTTCTCCAAGAGGTTGGCACTTGGTTAGCAAAGCCACTGCAAAGACCACATTTATGGGAAATGGCTCTGCTCTGCTTTTGTATCACGATGTAGAGCAAAAGACTTGTCCTATCCTTCAGAGCCTTCATGGGGTAATTTTACACCCTTCCGTGTGATTATTTGGATGATGTCTGTCTCTGCAGCTAAACCGTAAGCAAGCTGAGCCTGGAATCCATCTGTGTTTGCACACCTCCATATCCCTGGCACAGTGCATGACGCAAATGGCCTCTCAACAGATACAGGTGAGTGAAGAGAAAGCCAGCAAACTAGATCTAGACTGCTATCCTTCATGTTTCTAGCCTTACTCTCTTCATCTAAAAATACAGATTTGCCCATGACAAAGGATTATTGTAAGGACCAAAATTAAATAAGATGTGTTCCATGGCTATCCCAGTAAATTCTTCATAAAAACAAATTCTCTTGTACTTTCTCTTCTTCTCCAAGTTACAGTTGGAGCTCCATGACCTATCAGATATGTAACTAAATATGATTGAGTCTTCCACCTGTAAAATAAGGGATTAGGTGCTCTTTAAAGTCATGTCCTCCCCTAACATTCTCTAATTCAATATAAACACCCCAAAAATTGTCCCTAGGAGATGGGCTCACAATACATTCTGGTGGCTACAATTGGATATGGCACTTAGAAGAAGCCCAAGGTGTGGAAATAATACAGAACACATTAATAAAGGATAATATCAA
This sequence comes from Ursus maritimus, assembly GCF_017311325.1. Taxonomy (NCBI): domain Eukaryota; kingdom Metazoa; phylum Chordata; class Mammalia; order Carnivora; family Ursidae; genus Ursus; species Ursus maritimus. The sequence goes on along the minus strand of NW_024424230.1, from coordinate 48,982,209 downwards.
AATTCAAACATTTTACTTCAGGGTGGAAAGGAGAATTAGCTGTCAGAATATATGTATCTCAAACAAAGGACGGTCATTAAAATCAAATTACTCATCAACAATGAGCAGGGTTTTAGAAATGTAATATTTCAATTGCATCAAAACTGGCCTTGTAAAAAAAACCTTTTTCCTCCTCCATTCAGCTCAAAATCTGGCTTGTGTCATCCCGTGCACTGTGGCATTTGTTCATTGAACCATTGTCCCTCTCAAGGGATGGTTTTTCACCCCAACAAAAATAACTATGAATCACTGGTTCTAGGAATATTTTCTCCCTTGTTTTGCTCACAGTATGAATGACAGATTTCAGCCTATTTATTTCTTGTATAAGCAAAAGTTGCCATTAACCTGAAATGGTCTATACTGCAAATGCAAACTGTTGCTTCTTATTTTCAGATTTGGGGGAACTATGAAGTTCTCATTAGGAGTTCATAATTTTCCTCCAGAGAGGATATGAGTAATGAGGGCAGGGGGGAAGTTTCACAGCAAATAATATTTAAAGTTTTTCTCCAGATACAACTGTTTATGTGACTGGAAAACTATAAGAAAAATATTCCCTTAGTATTTATTTCTGTAGCTTTTCTATGGCATCTATAATCAAAATGTTGGGAAAATTTTACATATATTTCCAGGTTTCATAAAGGAAAAAAGCATTTAACACAGACACACAGTGCGTTTTTCTGTTTCCCCTGTTAAAGGATCGTTTTTTCTGTTAAACAACCCTGTGAAATTGAATCTAACTTGCAGTTTTTCCTTGTGAAGTTGCTACAGAAATAGTAATTTTCATCTCTATTGCTATGTTCTCTCCGAGAATCTTGTATTTTTCCACTTAGATCACATACCCACACATTCTTGTAATTGCTTGTCCAATTATCTGACTAGAAAAATGTAATCTCCTTGAGGACAGAGCACATTACTGGTTCTCTGAATATATGAATACATCACTTAAAAGAAAATTAATTAATAAGGTAATTCAAAGGGAATATATACACAACTCTGTAAAATACATCATATCCTTACAAGAAGATTATGTAATTCTTTATTGTCACACTTATGATCTAAAAATTCTAATATGAATTTAATTTGTTCAGCTTTATTGAGATTTTATTGATGTACAGTACATGGGGCACCTGGGTGGCTCAGTCGGTTAAACATTTGCCTTCGGCTCAGGTCATGATCCAGGGGTCTGGGATCAAGCCCCAACTCAGGCTCCCTGGTTCTCCCTCTGACCCTCCTCCCAAGGCTCTCTCTCTCTCTCTCTCAAATAAATAAATAAAATCTTTTTAAAAATTATATACAGTAGACCTAAGTTTAAGGGGAACAATGTGATAATTTGATATATGTATACATTACAAAATGATTACCATAACGAGGTTAGTTAACACCTCCATCCCTCACATAAGTGCCTGTGTATGTCCTGTGTGTGTGTGTGTGTGTGTGTGTGTTAATACTCCCTTAACAACTTCCAAGTATATAATACAATATTTTAAGTTATAGCCGCCATGTTGTACATTAGATCCCCAGAATTTATTAACCTTATAACGGAAGTCTGTACCCTTTAAGCACCACCTCCCTCCACGCCCTCAGCCTGGCAACCACCATTCTCCTTTCTTTCTTCCGGTTTACCTTCTTTAGACTCCACATAGGGATGAGAATATACGTACAGTATTTGTCTTTGTCTGACTTTGTGACGTGATTTTAAATGTAGCAAATAGAAGGCCAGCGGTTTCTAATACATGGACAGCAAAGATGAAGCCTGAGATAATATTGTAATACACAGTTTCATCATTTCTCTAACTAAAATTTCAAAGTTTTCATTCTATAGCTTGGAATGCCAGGAATGAACATCACTTCTGACATTAAACAAGAGCATTATTCAAGAGTATTATTCGACAAGAGCGTTATTTACATTAAACAAGAGTCTTATACCATACTATAAATACTCATAACATTCAGACGCCTTTCCAGTAAATAGGAATAAAATTAAATGGCCTTCAGGAGCTTCTACACTTGGCAACTGCTTAAAATCGGATAATCACAGACTGTTAGAATTAGAAGGGACCTTCGTGGTGTCCAGTCCAAATCTCTCATATTGCAGCAGAGAACAGGCCCAGCGAGCAGGTGCCTCACCCAGCAACCTTCCAGCTCCTTTTTCAGGACCCAGGACAGAGCTCCTGCCACCTCAAGAGGCCAACTCCGCCCAGCAGTTCTTTACTTTCCCATTCAGCCATCCAAGTCCTCAGTCTCCGGGAATTTTTTTTTTTAAGATATTATTAATTTATTTGACAGAGAGAGAGGACAAGCAGGGGGAGTGGCCGGCAGAGGGAGAGAGAGAAGCAGTCTTCTAGCTGAGCAGGGAGCCAGATGTGGGGCTCAATCCCAGGACCCTGAGATCATGACCCAAGCTGAAGGCAAACCCTTATCTGAGACGTCAGGCGTCCCAGTCCCAGGGAAATTTTAATCATCCATTGGAAAGCATAAATTAATGTAAAAAAATTACGTATAAATCTCAACAAATTTTGAATTTGCCGTTACGGTTCCTTTCCAATTAGAACAAAACAAAAAAACCATCACGGTCTTTAGACAGACAAACAATAGTTTGTTGACTCAACAAATCACAGCGTCTACAAAAGCTTAAAAGAATATCCAATTACCGGATGTATAACATATAAAGACCACCTTTGCATGGGCCAACCGTATTGCCCCTGAGCACAGATATCAGTGATCAGTTATCTCCGCACAAATATTCCCAGCCCTGAAATGTAGAGGGCAGACATCATTCAGCTCCTATGGTGCAGCAGCACCACCTAGTGGCCATTTGAAGGACTCTTTCTCACTGCCCAAACTGCCTCACTTGGCCTTTGTAGGTAGCGATTTTAAGATACATCTGGACCAAGATATATACTCATGAAACTACTTCTACCTTATTTTTTTTTTTAGATTTTATTTATTTTACAGAGAGAGACAGCCAGCGAGAGAGGGAACACAAGCAGGGGGAATGGGAGAGGAAGAAGCAGGCTCCTAGCGGAGGAGACTGATGTGGGGCTGGATCCCAGAACGTTGGGATCACGCCCTGAGCCGAAGGCAGACGCTTAATGACTGAGCCACCCAGGCGCCCCAACTACTTCTACCTTATTACAGGAAATCCTCTGATTCACAGAGTACAATCCACCCAGCAAATAGGAGCCATCTATCATAAAGCCAATTGAGACCGGAAACAATTTATACTGGTGAGCAAGAACTTCAGCCTTCCTATCTTTCACTTTAAATACCGCAATTATTGAGGGGCGCCTGGGTGGCTCAGTCGTTAAGCACCTGCCTTGGGCTCTAGTCATGATCCCAGGGTCCTGGAATCGAGCCCCACCTCAGGCTCCCCGCTCAGTGGGAAGCCTGCTTCTCCCTCTCCCACTCCCCCTGCTTGTGTTCCCCCTGCTTGTGTTCCCCCTGCTTGTGTTCCCCCGCTTGTGTTCCCCTCTCTCCCTCAAACAAATAAAATCTTTACAAAATAAATAAATAAATTATTTAAATGGCACTGTTTTTCCCCCCAGCTGCTGCCTAAATGAGAGGAAGCAAAACTAGAAATGATAGAAGCAATTAGAAAGTGCACCATTTCACAGAAACTTTCAATATGACAGAAAAGAGAACATAAAAATGAAATGGAAACATACTACATTTATGTATTGACCAAAGTTAGTATCTTGAGCCAAGGAAGTGCTTGATTATTTCTGGATATAGTCAGGAAGGAGGGAAAAAAATCAGATTTTTTTTCCTGGGTTTACTTGGCTGTGAATGGCATGCTGACCTTGAACTTGAGAGCACTCGTTCTTGCTCTGTGTATTTACTTGGGCTCATGGTCTTTTAATGTAAGGCAAAATAACATTTTAAAAAAGCAAACATCCGGGGCGCCTGGGTGGCACAGCGGTTAAGCGTCTGCCTTCGGCTCAGGGCGTGATCCCGGCGTTACGGGATCGAGCCCCACATCAGGCTCTTCCACTATGAGCCTGCTTCTTCCTCTCCCACTCCCCCTGCTTGTGTTCCCTCTCTCGCTGGCTGTCTCTATCTCTGTCAAATAAATAAATAAAATCTTTAAAAAAAAAAAAAAAGCAAACATCCTCTCCCTTAAGGACTGATGGTTGAGGAATCAAGCCTGAAAGAGCCTTTGTTGGATGGTAGATCCCACATCCACAGCCAAACTTCTTTGCTTTACACACTTTATCTGCTGGGTAGTACACACATTTTATTCCACATAGAAGAACTTTGCCATTCTCTGAAGGGGTGACTTCCCCCCTGAGAAAGACCATAAGGTAACTTGTAACGACCTTTTACTTGATTAATGTAAGAGCGAATTTGGTCATTTCTGACCAAAAAATAATAGAACTGCTTGAGTTAGTACCTTAAGGGGAGCTCATTAATAAGAAAGAAACCCAGTGAGTCCTGTCTGGGTTTAAGAAACAGAAACTGTGTTTCTGTTGTAGCAACACTACAACAGTGGGAGGGCCTCCCGCTTTCTGTGTGTGTGTGATTCCTTCACCCAACTACCCACAATGAAGTGATTATGCCCAGATGCCTCATGCCAAAGTCACCTTGGGTTTTCAGAAACTGGAAGACAATAAAACCAGATCTGAATTCTACAAGAGGAGAAGGTCTGAGAAGGTCCCTTGTGCCTCCTGGAGCTAATTCTTTATTCCTGCATCTCACGAGGGAACACAGTGTTCCCTGTGAGCTCCGGGAGCCTTGTTCAGAGTGAGATTCCCCAAGCTCCTCGTCTTTATTCCACATAGGAAGTGGCAGGTCAGAAACAAAAAGCATTGCCTGAATTGAAAACGTCACTTAATAGTCAGCCATGGAAAGGTGAAAAGAAATCTGTAAGTTGTCAAGCGAAGAGGCTTCTAAGTGTGAACCACCAATTCTAGGAAACATTTCTACAGTTAAACAGAAGCAAAGAGAACCAAGTTAGAGGCAGGAAATGACTACCCAAAATATGAGAGCCAAAAAAATAAAAAATAAAAGGACGGGTTTGGTTTTTATCGTTGCGCCCCCCTCCCACTTGAGCAGATAGCTCTGACTGCTGAACAGTAACTTGTGTGCACGCTGCCTGTACTCAGGAAGCCCGGCATCTTTCACGGTCACGAATTGAGACATTTGCTGGAATTTCCTGCAGAAGACAGGGGAAAACAATTTGGAAAGTGAAATCTTTCTGAGAATTTCTCCAACCTAGTTTATGAAAAAAGAAGCCAGTTTAGAAGCAGAGGAAGTGCCTTTGATTAAAGAAATCACCAATTTTGGGAGAAAAATGAGAAAACAGCATCCATGTTATTATTTCCCAAGTATGCCCTCATACGACCATCCTAGGGGCTAATCATTCTTTTCTCGTTATCATTCTTTTTTCAATAAAGACAATTTGTAAGAATCTACATTTCTCTTCCAGGTGGAACTTATATAACTCTTTTTCATTCTACATTTTTAAAATGCTCCAGGAGGATTTTTATTTTTCCTTGGCTTTCCCTAGCGCCATAATGAAATGCCAGATTTCTTTTTGTGGGGCAGCCTTGCTAGGAAAGTCTTAATGAAAGATAAAAAGAGAAGGCTGAGAAGGGAAACCACCACGTGCCTGGCCTACAGCACATCCCACTTTTTATTCAAGTGCTGTGGCCCCCGTGCTTTGCTGTCACATCTCGCCATCTGTGTGCTTGTTATCGTGGGGAATGAAAAGCAAACCAGTGTCAAGCAGTGGAACCTTTAGATGTTAGAAGAATGGTGTGGGGTCTCTTTTATATAAAAAGTCAATGATCTTGGTTGCTAAGGATACCTTTTCACAACAAATATGTAGAGAGACCTTGACGAATGGTTAGGGACACTGAATAGAATTTTACAATGAGGCTGCCTGTTTCTTATTGTTTTTCTTACACTTGAGTGTTGTTTTTAAAAATGGTATGACACTTTTAGATGGCATAACAAGCCCAGATTGCTAAAAAATAATTCCAGGAATCTAAGAAACCAATCTTAATAAAAACCAAATTCTGCAGCCTAACCTGCAAAACCAGAGTTACTACGTCCAGTGCTAGAACGTTCAGAATTTCTACATTGCTAAAAGTGAAGTACAAACGGGACTGGATTAACCAGACTGACGGTCTGAAAAGCTGAAATTCACTAAATATCCGCTAACTGTAGTTACACTGTCTCCTACCTATCACGGCCCAAGAGATAATTTCACACAAAATGAAAAGAAGAAAGGAGAGAGAAAATAATTATGATGCTACTTCTCTTTATATATAGAAGATGGACTTTATTTCTTGGACTATAAATTAAGAAATTAATCCCTGAAAAGCCTACAAGGTCAAAACAAAAGAATAATAAGTTACCACTGCTCCCGAGTACGCTACTGCTCTGAGAACATCTAAGTGAAACATAATGAGCATATGAAAAACAAATGAGAAATCAAGTAATGCATGAATCTCATGTATTAAATAGAAGATTCTTTTTTTTTTTTGTAACATTTTTATTTATTTATTCGACAGAGAGAGAGACAGCCAGCGAGAGAGGAAACACAAGCAGGGGGAGTGGGAGAGGAAGAAGCAGGCTCATAGCAGAGGAGCCTGATGTGGGGCTCGATCCCAGAACGCCGGGATCTCGCCCTGAGCTGAAGGCAGACGCTTAACTGCTGTGCCACCCAGGCGCCTCTAAATAGAAGATTCTTGAAGAAACACAGCATGTCACTGGTACAAAATAGAAAAAACAAGAGGTTCAGAGGAGGGAGCTTTAGAGAACGTATCATCTTATCCCCATTTTCCCCCAGTTTTATTGAGATATAACTGGCATACAGCACAATGTAAGTTTAAGGTATACAGCATAAGGACTTGTATGTAGCATGAAATGTTTCCGGGGCGGCTGGGTGGCTCAGTTGCTCAAGCATCTGATGCTTGGTTTCAGCTCAGGTCATGATTTCAGGGTCGTGAGATGGAGCCCCAGTTGGGTGGGCTCCACACTCAGCAGGGAGGCTTCTTGGAGTTCTCACCCTCTCCTTCTCCTCCCCCCACTCACGCACACTCTTGCTCTCTCTTTCTCTCTCTCCCTCAAATAAATAAATGAATGTTAAAAAAAAAAGAAATAATGTTTACAATAAATTCAATTAACATTCATTTGTCACATAGATACAAAAGAAGAAAAAGAAAAAAATGTTTTGTCCCTTGGGATGAATTGATGGTATTACAAATACGTTGACCACTCCCTGTGCCTCAGGTTCATGAACCTCAAACACAAAAATCAGCAAATCTTTCTTCTTTTCACTCAGTTTCATATTTGAAATAATAATCATGGGGACTGTATGGGTAACTTTTGCCCAAGAATGCTTCCCCTAAAGAATATTGAAATTACTTTTCCCATTAAAAATTCTATGAATGATGATTTCTCTTCTTTCTTCAAGTCATCATTAAAAATAACTGAGTTAAATTTCAATAAAATAAATCAGAAATCTAATTTTCTAAAGACCCTAAAGAGAATGCAGGCATATTCATCTTCGAATGAGGAAGCCTAATGAAAAATTATTCATCTGTGTAATTAATAGAGCAACCAAATGTCAGACACAAGCATGTCATTGGCTCCAGCTGTCAGTCCTCGCCTGAAAAGAAGGCACAGAGCTTCTTGGCTTTGTCCTGACCCTCTGCGACTTCTGGCAGGGGTTCCGGGGGGTAGCTTTTACTCCTGCCCTCCATTCTGTTCAAGACTGCCCTTTCCCAAAGGGCTCAGAGGATAACAGATAAGAAACCCCAATATGAGGGACGTCTGGCTGGCTCAGTTCATAGAGCATACAACTCTTGATCTCAGGGTCATGAGTTCAAGCCCCAAACTGGGTGTAGAACTTACTTTTAAAAAAAAAAATTTCAGTATGAAATTCCTCAAGTTGTAAATACAACTGTGTTTATGGAATTAACTGAAACCTGTTGCAGGTTAGCCAGTGAGTAGAAATTTCATGATAGAATTCTAAGATGACCCCAAGATTCCTGACCCCACTGTACACACTCTGTACAAACTCTTCCCTACTGAGTGTGAGTGTGACTTGTAACTGTGGTGGAATAGGAGCTCCCATGATTATATTACATCACATGGCACGAGAGATTTTGCAGATATAATAAAGTCCCTCATCAGTTTACTCTGAGTTAATCAAAAGGGAAATCATCCTGGGTGGGCCTGACCTAATCATATGAGCTCTTAAAAGTCACTGAGCCCTTCCTGAAGAAAGAAATTTGGAGGATGAGAGAGATTCTCCTGCTGGCCTTAGGGGCAAACTGCTGTGTTGGGGAGAGGACCACATGGCGGGGAAGGCCAGCAACCTCTAGAATATGAGAAGGATGCCCAGTTGGCCAACAGCAAGAAAGTGCCTACAACCATAAGGAACTGAATTCTGCCAACAACCAATGAGCTTAGAAGAAGACCCCAAACTCCAGGGGAGATTGAAACCCTGGCCAAAACCCTGATTTCAGTTTTGTGAAAGCATCAGATCCAGTAAAAACATACTTGGAACCCTAAGAGATCATAGAAAATATATATATTGATCTCTGTCCCCAGTTTCTGGCACAGAGCTCCTAAAATTTCCATGACTTTCTAAGTGACAACAGCCCTAGAAACAACTTTTGTTCTGATATTTGGTCTTTGACTCCAGGAACAGAGCTCCTAAATCCCTTGGAATTTCAAGGTGATAGAAGTGTCTTTTGTTCTAATGAGGTGACTGAGGGCTCCTGGAAGGGGGCTGGTCACCAGAAGGACGAAACCAAGAGGAGTGGCTTGGAATTTTCAACCCCACGCCCATTCTCTAGAGAGGGGAGAAGGGATAGAAATGGTGTTAATGATTTATGCCTATGTGATGAAGCCTCCATAAAAATCCCAAAGTACAGGCTTCTGAGAGCTTCCAGGTTGGTGAACATGTGGAGGATGGGGGAGAGTGGTGCCCTCAGAAAGATGGAAGCTCCGTGCCTTTACCACACACCTTGCTTTATGCACCTGTTCCATCTGGATGTTCATCTGCATCTTTCATCATATCCTCTTCTAATAAACTGGTAAACATTAAGAAAACTGTTTTCCTGAGTTCTGTGTGCCACGCTAGTAAGTTAATCGAACCCTCAAAGGGGGTCATGGGACCTCGGATTTATAGCCTATAGGTCAGAAGCACAGGTGACAACCTAGACTCGCAATTGGCATCTGAAGTGAGGATGGGGGGCAGTCTTGTAGGACTGAGCCCTTAACCTGTGGGGTCTCATGTCATCTCTAGGTAGATGGTGTCGGATTTGAGGTAAATTGTAGGACAGCCAGCTAGCGTCACAGAGAATTGCTCGGTGGGGGGAAAGCCCCATGTGTCTGATGTCAGAGGTGCTGTGAGTGTGGTGGTCGTGTGAGAGGAAAACAGACTCAATGCCTGACCCACAGAAACTGTAAGCTAATCAGTTCGTGTTGTGTTAAGTTGCTAAACTTGTGGTAATTTGTTACGCAGTAATAGAAAAAAGCACACCCATTCATTCCTTACAACAACCTTATGAGACATGTACTATTAATATCCCCACTTTACAAACAAGAAAAATGAGGCACAGAAAGATTAATAATTTGCCCAAGGGATTTAAGTGCCAACAGTCTGGCATAAGAGCCTACCCACACTCATGCACATCATTCATCATCCTAAAAGTCCCAGATCTTTACTACTCAGACACCTGTGGTCGATGCCCCAAGGCTCAAACACTACAAAACAGACTCCCAAAAGGGTATCATAAATAAAATCAAACGACACACCGTAGACTGGCAGGAGAAGTCTGTAATCTACATAAATTACCAATGATTAGTATCTGCAATGTATTGAGAAAACCTACTAATCAAAGACAACAACAAAAAAAGACAAATAACCCAACAGAAAAATGAACAGAAGATATGAACAGGCAATTGTCAGACAGGAAAAGTCAAATAACCAGAACATATGAAAGGGTGCTCAGTCCCACTAGTACTCATGTAAATTTCAATAACGATAAAGTCCTAAATATTGGCAAGAATGTGAAGCAACAAGGACTTTCATGTCCTGTTGGTGGGAAGATAATGTGTACAACCCCTTTGGAGAATGATTTAGGAACATCTCATTAAATTGAACACAAGAATGTCTTTCAAATAAGGAATTCCACTTTAAAGTACATGTAATAGGGGTGCCTAGGTGGCTCAGTCGGTTGGGCATCTGCCTTCGGCTCAGGTCATGATCCCGAGGTCCTGGGATCATGTCCCACATAGGGCTCCCTGCTGAGCAGGGAGCCTGCTTCTCCCACTTCTCCCTGCTCATGCTCTCCCTCACTATCTCTGTCTCTCTCTCAAATAAATAATAAACAAAATCTTTAAAAAAGTAAAGTACATGTAATAGAGAAACTCAAGCCTTTGTGCATAGGAAGAAGAATATGAGAATATTCACTTCAGTCTTATTTGTAATAGGAAAACGAATTCAGTGTCCATCAACAGATGAGTCAGTAAGTGGGATAAACACGTAGGCTTTCCTCTCTCAATGTCATCTATCTCTCCATTAATTTAGGTCTTCCTCAGGGTTTCCAATAAAATTTGCATTTGCTTTTGTAGTCTAACCTTAAGTTTAAATGGTTTTAATGTCTGTTACCAGTCCTTTATGCCATGATCTCTCAATTCTTAAATTTTAAATGTTGGTTTAACTCTTGATGAACTTGGTCTGTCATATGCCCAAGCAATTTTTTTCCATACAAGTATTTTATCAGGGCTTTTGCACACATGATAACACCTTCCCTTAATTTTCCCAAACAAAAAAATCTGGCCAGACATGTTTCTCCAACTATACACTTTTCTCTACAGGCAGTGTTAGCATCAATCTGTTCTCTTCCAGTATTCATAGAAGTCTAAGCCCATGCTTTGTTCCTTTTAAAACATCTGTTTTTCTCTGCCTGGGCCTTTGCAGTATTTCCTCTGCCCACGTTGCCCATGAAATCCCTTTGAACTGGCAGAGATGAGGTGCTCCGTCTCTGTTAGAGCACACAGGTCTTGAAAACAAAAAGTGGCCGCAGGCCTTGTCCCTGCAATTTTAGGCTCTCCTTGACCACAGAGACACTTCTTCTGAGGGATTTAGCAGCGGTCCTACTGGAGCAAGAGTTCTGACTGCCACTGGGAGCTTCTCATGCTAGTAGATCAGAAAACAGAGTGGAGCTACTATCCTGATGGAAGTAGATGAGCCAGATATTGTGAGGAAATAAGATTGCTGTTGCATCATTGAGGCAGGGAGAGATATGTCCGGAACTTAGGGATTCACCAGGCCACCACCACTTGTCATTTCCAGATCCCTCCCGGAAAGGGTTTGGTTTCTCCCTGGCCAAGCAACCTAGGCCAGCAGAAAGATGAGCTTAGGGTGGGGAGAGTCTAGAATGGTGGCAGATGAGGGAGGTGGTGAATATCAGCTGCAGTTTGGGGACCAACTACAGCAGGGAAAGCTGTAGCGTGAGCTTCCAACCACCCTGTTACAAGTGTATTTTTTAGAAAATCTGACTCCCCAGTGCGGAAGACTTGGGGACAGGTTGCCATGAACCTAATGCAGGGCCAGGGGCCGTGTGGGGAGGGTATGATCCGAATGGATCTGAGTGGGGCAAGTATGGACTTGCCCTCGAGGCAGGACCCGCACCTCCCTCTTAAGACTCCAGTGCAGGCCAGTCCCATCTCCAACTGCTGGCACATACTCTGCCCCCTGCAGGCCAGAGGTGCCCCGGAAATGATGCCCCGGGGAACAAGCTTCAACGGATGACTAACGGGGTAGTGCACACAAACACCCCAGTCTCCTTGCCCTTCAAGTGAGGAAGTCAGCTTCATGTTCTATGCGATGTCCTATTCCCCAGGGAGGAGTGAGCACATTCCTTGACTTCTTTTTCTTCTCTCTCTCACATTCCCATCCATTCCCTCTACTGCCTGGAATTATTTCCCACATCCACCACTTACATCCGCATCCTCATCCCCGGTCTTCTGGGGAAATCCAAACAACACTTGAGCAGATTTACCCTGAAGCTGATGAAGCATCAGGATCCGAACCCGGCACTGGAAGGGCCCCAGAAGTGTAGTCACACAATCATATATTTCTGTAAAATTTGCCACGAAAGATCATTTTGTTTTTATTTTTCTAATGAATGTTCCAAATGTGTGTATAATCTCACAAAACCTGGATCCACTCCTGATTATCTGATTTTCCATATATACCATTCACCTGTTTATTATTATTTGTCTTCCTTCACTAGAATGTAAGCTCCGAGGAGGCCGGAATTTTAGCCGATTTGTTCACTACTGAATGAATCCGCAATACCTTTTTCAGTACCGAGTACATAGTAGATGCTAATAATTTTTGTTAAATAAATAAGTGAGTAAGCCCCAAATGAACCTTGCCCTGTCCTGTTTCTATGTCTTGCATCTGTTCTTTCCTCTGATTAGAAGCTCTTCTGTTTCCTCTCAGTGGCTTCTCACTAGGGACCTATCTCAAATTCCAAGAATTACATGGGTGGAAGTATAGACATGAACTGAGGGAGAGACTTATAACCACCCCCAAATGCCTATTTTCTTTTCTAGGTATGCTTTCTCCTATGTGCCTACTTTAACTTTTCATTTAAAATTTTTCAAATACACAGAAAATAGAAAGAGTGCAATAAATTGTCATGTAGCCACCATTTAAATACAATTGTTAACATTTTGCCATATTGCTTCACCCGTATATTTTTATTTAATTGTGTCTCTACATATTACTAGTGTAAAAAAAATTATTACGTCTAATGATTCATGAATCAGCTGGGTGTTCCCTCTGCTGGTTCCCCTTATATTTGCTCCTGTGGCTGCAGTCGCCTAGAAGTCAGCTGGGCTGGAAGATTCAAGATGGCCTCATTCCCAGGTGCAGTGGTTGGCGCTGGCCATTGGTTAGGCACCTCAGTTCTCTTCCATGACAGTCTCAGGGAAGGTTTCAGTATGGAAAAGTGAAATCTGTGAGGTCTCTGGAGGTCTAGGATCACTTCTGCCATATTCTTTTTTTTTTTTTTTAAGATTTATTTATTTTTTAGAGAGAGAGAGTGAGCATGTCCAAGCAGGGGGAGGGATAAAGGGAGAAGGAGAGAAGCAGACTCCCCACTGAGTGCAGAGCCCAACACAGAGCTTGATCTCACAACCTCGTGATCATGACCTGAACCAAAACCAAGAGTCGGATCCCCAACCAAATGAGCCACCCAGGTGCCCCTGTTACATATATGTGTATATATATATATATATTTTTTTAATCAGTTTTATTGAGGTGTAATTTCTACAAAATTCACTCATTTTAAGTGTACGATTCAATGATTTTTAGTAAATGTACGGAGTTGTGCAGCCATCACCACAATCTAGTTTTTTTAAAAGATTTCTTTATTTTAGAGAAAGGGAGAAAGTGGGGGGAGGAGCAGATGGAGAGGAAGAGAGACTCTCAAGCAGGCTCGGCACTGAGTGTGGAGCCAAAGGTGTGGCTCTATCCCAAGACCCTGAGATCACAACCTGAGCGGAAACCAAGAGTGCAAAGCTTAACTGACGGCACCACCCAGGCGCCCCCACCACAATCTAGTTTTAGAACATTTTTTTTTTACCCCAAAAAGATCCCTCATGACCATTGTAGTAAATCTCTCTTTCCACCCCTGCCTCCGACAACCACTGACCTACTTACTGTCTCTACAGATTTGCCTTTTCTAGACATGTCCTACCAATGGAATCATACAATAGGCATGCATCTGGCTTCTTTTATTTAGCATAATGTTTTTGATGTTCATCCATGTTATGACATGTGGCAATAGTTTGTCCCTTTTTATGACCAAGTAGTATTCCGTTGTATACACAGATCACATTTTGTTTATCCATTCACCAGCTCCTGGACATCTGGATTATTTCCAGTTTGGGGACTTTACAAATAATGCTGCAATGAACATTCATGCACAAGTCCTGTGTGAATACATATCTTCTCTTGGGTGGACACCTAGGTGAGGAATTGCTGGATCACGTAGTAAATGTACTTTTACCTTGTTAACTGTTTTCCAAAGTGGCCACACTCTTACGAGCCCATCAGTAATGACTGTTGATTTAGTTCCTGTACCTGCTCCCACCTCTTTTAATCGAGAACACACTCTACCTCCTACCTATTTTCATGAAATTCAGTTTTCTAAGAAACATGGCCATGTGTATGTACAATCTCCCACATTGCACATTTGACTTTGTTTCTTTAGGGTATTGTTCAGTTTAACTTATTTCTCTGTTCTGTTTCTAAGAACTGGAAGACCTAAAGACTTGATTACATTCAGGCTAACATTTTTGGCAAGTGGTAATACGTACATCCTATTGCATGTATCAGGAGGCACAGAATGCCTGATTGTCCTACTATTAGTAATTATAAAATTGATCACTGTGTTGGAGTGGTAAAAGCCAGATATCATCATTTTTAAGGTATTTTTGCCCTTGACAGTTAGCAAGTAATCTATGGGGTAATTCTATGCCAATGGGGGGAAAAAAATTAAGTGGGAGGGGATGTTTTAGGGGATTTACAAAATATTAAAAAACAAGGTGATGATTAAAATGTAAAATGTAGTATTTTAAGGAAAAACATGTATACTTAGCCTCTGGAATGATTAAGTAGTGTAGTTGAATCTGCATTTGGCCATGAGTTTTCTAGTAACCGAAACAATAAAACAAAGACATTCAGTGTGAAGTCTCCTCCCAAATAGAATAATGCACATAAACTCTTCCATAAAGGTGAACTGGACTCCAGCAAGAATTTCTCCCAGGGATGCTTACATAAACACATTGAATAGTGTAGTGGATGATTATTCCAATAAGTATGAGAGCCTGGGCATTTGTATACTTTGAAGAACCAGCCTTCTGTACTTAAAAAGAAAGCCTTCCTCCATCAAACGTCAATTTTATAGACAGACCCTAAACAGTGAGGAAAGGGACACCTACCACTCCTGCCAGATCAATTAAAGCACCCTTAGAAGTTAGTAAAAAGAGATTCGCCTAAGAGTATTGTTTGATTACTCTTACAAAGATATTCCTAAGGGGACTATGATTACACATACACACACACAGCCAAGAACAGTATTTTCTGATCATCTCCTATAATACAAATAATTTAGAGACCTTGGAAAAGCAGATAAACATAATTTCCACACATCTTTTTCACATTCTTCCCTTCTCTCTCTCTCTCTCTTTCTCTCTCTCATCAGATGTCACAAGCAAACTTCTGGCAAGTGCTAAATTGCAATAAATTCATAGGGACAAATGACTAGAATGCCAGTCTTCTGTGTTGTTGAGCGGAGGAAAATACATATGTTTTAGATCCTAGACGTGCAGATGGCATGGCTGAAAGTGTTGGGGAAATTTAGGAACCTGATTTATATTCTTGCCAGAGACAGAGCATCCTACTTTCTCGGAGAAGCTACCAGAACCACAATATTTTTTTCCTCAAAAAACAGCTTCAGATCTACTTACAAACTAAAAAAAAAAAAAAAAAAAAAAAAAGCATCGTTGGTAAATCTGTATCATAAAACATGGAAGAAATTGTTTTGTCTTTTAAAATGCTTTAACTATGGCCTTCAGAGTCCAGACAATATTTCAATTACAACTCTAGCACCCGCTAATTCAGTAGCCCTGAGCAAGTTACTAACGTCTCCAAGTTCCTGCTTCCATGTCAGGGCTAATACCAATTTCTCAGAGATGTTTTGTTGTTTGTTTTTAAAGATTTTATTTATTAATTTGACTGAGAGAGAGAGCGTGCGCGCACAGGCAGGGGGAGCAGCAGGCAGAGGGAGAGGGAGAAATAGGTTCCCCGCTGAGCAAGGAGCCCAATGCGGGGCTAGATCCGAGGACCCTGGGATCATGACCTGAGCAGAAGGCAGACGCTTAACCGACTGAGCCACCCAGGTGCCCCTCAGAGTTGTTTTGAGTAAAGAAAACACTAAGTAAAGTGCTCAGCACTGTGTGACTACTTCATAGACTGCGGAGGAATCTGCTTCCGGTTCAACTCCCTCCCTCCAGCCGCTCCCCTCTCCAGACCCCTCTCTCCAGCCCCTCCTCCAGACCCCTCTCTCCAGCCCCTCCTCCAGACGCCCCCTCCTCAGATCCCCTCCTCCAGACGCCCCCTCCTCAGATCCCCTCCCTCCATTCTCCTCCCTTCAGCCTCCCTGCTGCTACCCCTCCCTCCAGACCCTCCTCTCTCCAGACCCCCTTTGGCCCCCCCCTGCAGCCTCCCTCCAGCTCCTTCCTTCGGGCCGACTGAGTGGGGGAGGGGGAAGAACACAAGGAGAGACAGTGACTCTTTGTTTATAGCCGAGCTTCACGGGAATTCTGCAGGGGACTGGAGAAAGGCTCAGGCCTGAGGGAAGAGTGGAGCTTCCGTCTGCTTCCCTTCCTTATCACTTGGTTCACCCGCAAATCCAAGGGCAGGTGACCTATTGCCACACACAGAACGGCCCGACCAAAGCGCATTCCCAGTGCCGAGCAAATGGCAAAACGGTGAGCAAGAGTCCATGACTTTCAGCTGGCCTCTCTGCTCCCTGGGGACTCTTGACCTTTTGCTGCGGTTTGGGTAAGAACCCCTTCAGCAGGAAGTGAAGAAGGAAGGGTGAGTTCAAGCGCAGTAACTACTAGTAACTACTAGTAAAACCTGCCTCACAATGAACTAGCCACTCCTCTTCCCAAGGAACACTGGCCAGGCAGGCCAGGAGGAAGGAGGTTCCCCATCTGTGGAATTCTAGGTATGGGACAAGGGCGTGGTCCCTCTGACCTTTAAGGATCTCACCTCAAAGCCCCTGGGTTTTCAGTACAGCTGTGTCCTAGAGGGTTTATCACAATGAGTTAGTAGCTGAATGTGTTAACTCTTTGAGGTGGGAATAATTAGTATTGTTCTCCTCAAAGTTGAAATTTGTTTTATAAATACAAAAATTGTAACAGCGGTCTTCACTCCTCAAGGAGAGTGCCAGTGGCATTTGGGGACAGACAATACTTGGTTGTGCTGGGATCCCATACTCTGCAGAACATTTAGCATCCATCGTCCCAACACATTAAATACCAGTTATACCTCCCACTCATTGTGACAAACAAAGGGGCCCCTATATGGCTCCAAATGTCCCTTGGAAGGTGTCCCACACCTGACTGAGAATCACTGGCTAATGAGCAGATGGTCTTGCTGACAATAGTTAATCAACCGTTTTCATTCCTTCTCTTAAGCCATTAGTTCCTGTTAAACAAGCCAAATGCTTTCATGATATTTGTCTTTCTACTTATTATGGACAGAGAGAATAAATTCCATTTACATAATAATTTTACATATTTAAAGTAAAGCACTTAGTACAGTGCTTAGTAAATTGTGAGCACTCAACAAACAGTTACAATTTTCTTTGTTAGTACCCTTGTCAGCTTTATTTGATTATTAAATATTTGTAAAAAGGAAAGTCAAAAGCAGCAATACTTTACGCCATTTTGAACTTAAATTTCACCTGAGAGGAATTATTTTTATTTTCCAATTCCTACATTAGCACTCTGGTCTCCCCAAAACTGGATTTCCTTACTTCTAAAGTGGGGGTGATGGCATTGACAGTATGGGGGTTTTATGAGGCTTAAAAGAGACTGTATGAAGTATTGGTGAGTGATAGCCACTGAACAGATGTTTTTCCTAGGTTCTTTTAACAGATGAGGGGCGGAAACAGGAAAGAGGCAGTAAAAGAAACCTCAGCTTCTGAAATCTCTGTGTTATCTAATTCCAAACATCAATGTGCATACTAATCACCGGGAATCTTAATAAAATGCAGCTTCTCATTTAGCAGGTGAGGGTGGGAAGATGGGCCCTGAGATTCTGCATCTAACAAGCTCCCAGGAAGAAGCTTTACAGACAGACAGACCTGGATTTTCATCTGACTCAATTAATAATTCTGTGATAAGTTATCTTTGAGACTCAGTTTCCATATCTGTAAAATGGGTATATACACCTTATTATAATAATATAATCATAAAATAATAATAATACATGCCTTATATAATCACTATGTTATTTATATAATACAGCATATATAAAGCAGGATTGCCATATTGTAGACACTTAGTATAAATTCTGCTTTCCTATCCAGGAAGAAAACTAAGAAAACGAAGAAAAACTAACTAGGAAACTACGAAAAGGTTTATCAAACTAACAACATTTCATTTCAGTGACAGAGCTTTAGCTTTCTGTAAAGGAGGTTGTGGTATACAGTGTTGTCTGTTCAAAATATTTGCTGCCCCTCACTGGGGGAAGATTGTATCTCCTTACCTCAGTGATGTCAGAGCCAGCCACGTGACTTAAGGAAGCGAAGGTGAGAGGAATGGAAGTAAATCACTCCATTTGCAAAGTTGAAGCTTCAAGAGCCAACATGAGGTTCCAACATCGTTCTTTCCTTCTCTCACTGTCCCAGAAAGGAGCTGCTCCTTCGGGCTCGATCCTAGAGTGAAAATGTCGTATAATAAAGAATTTGTATGGTTGTTTTCCAGGGTTCCTGGCACAGAGCTTCTAAAATGCTTGGAATTTCCTGAGTGACAGGAGTGTCTTTGTTATCTAATGACGTGACTGTGGCAGGCACCTAGATAGCTTTCAGGATACCAGCAAGATCAAGCATGTGACTAGAGGGTTGGAACTCTGGGTCAGCCTGACCTCTGGGAAGCAGAGGGGATCTGGAGACTGAGCTGAATCACGTGAGATCCTGGACTCTGAAGCCCAGCGGAGCTTCCTGGTTGGCGGTAGTATGATGCACGCTGGCTCCCCGAGGAGAGGGCATGGCAGCTCTGCATTCCCTCCCAGACCTCGGCCTGTGAGGACACTTTATGATATAATTGTAATCATAAGTATAGCACTTTGGGGGCACCTGGCTGGTTCAGTTGGAAGAACATGAGACTCTTGATCTCAAGGTTGTGAGTTCGAGCCCCATGCTGGGTGTAGAGATTACTAAAAGAAATAAACTAAATAAATAAAGTAAGTATAGCCCTTTCTTGAGTTCTGTGAGGCATTCTAGCAAATTATCAAACCCAAGAGAGTTGTAGAAACCCCTGCTTTATAGCCAGTCAGTCAGAAGTGTGGGAGGCCTTGGGAACCCTGAAGTGTGTCCAGTGTCTCAAATAAGGATAGTCTTGTGGAAAACTGAGCCCTTAACTTGTGAGGCATGACCCAATCTCCAAGTGGTACACATCGGACACATATGGCAATGCACCCAGTTGGGGGCGAATCAGAATAGAAGGAGACAAGTACTGAACCTCACCAACATATACTGGGAGGGAGAAATCAATCTTTGATTTTGTGAGCCCCTGTGATCTTGGAGCCATTTACTTTGGAACAGTAGGTCATCTAATCTGACTGGTACAAAGGTAGACAGTACTTAGATTCCATTCTGAAGGAATTACATCTCATCAACTAAACTGGTTAGTCTGGTGAGGAATGGGCTGTACTACCCAGGGCACACAATGTGCTGGGGTGCCTCTTGCTTTCGGCTGCCCAGCACATTTTTCCCCCACTCCCCTTTGTCAGTTACCTGTGCCTGGCCCCAGCCCTGGACCCAGGGGTGGGTATGTTCCTCCAGTCTGGCTGATCCTCATACCTGCACACAGTGAAGGGAAGGCCTCACATGAGGCAGGTCAGGATCTTTCCCTGGGGTGGCTAAGATGGGAATGCAGCTGAGACTTCTGGTGATCCCCTTTCTCACCCTGTGGAGAGAGCCTGTCTGCAGATGGAAGCCGAGCAGGGGCAACAGAGATGGAAGACAGACAACCATGAGGCGAGACCTCGTGGCGCTGTGCCCCTGTTCCAGGGCCTTCCAGAATCCTTCTCTGCTGCATGAGCCTTGAAATCATTGTTTTTCCTTAAGCTGATTTGAGTTGGGTATCTGTCATGATAACTGAAAGAATCCAGATGAATAGAAGCTATCACTGAAACAATTCTGGTGATAAAAGAATTCTGTCGGTGGATTTTTAAATTTTACTTTAATTGATTGGTATCGTTTAGTTGAAGCGTTCTGAATTCTAGCCAAAAGGAACCCTGGAATCTACCAAAGACAGAGATAGCCAAAGAAATGGAAGGACGGCGAAGTGAACAGAAGACTCGTATTTCTACGAGGCCAGGCATGAGTAAACGCCATCTCAATATGTGGATAGTATTAGCCTTGACAAATAAGCCCTAATCATCCCACTAGGGGCCAACTCTTCCAGAATAAGAAGTTGTTTTAAAAGGACTAGAACTTAACAAATTTGTTTTTAACCTTAAGTTCCATATGAGGAATGATTTCATCAGCTTAGGATTTCTTTAACACCGTGACAGTTTCAAGTCAAGAAAAACTGAGCAGTTACCTGTAGTGTCTGCACCTGGTGCGCAGAATGTGTGCTTGGTGTCAGACAGTCCTTAGCTGAGCTCCCACTTCGCTGCCCACCACCTGTCGGCCTGGGGCAAGTTTCTGAGTTCCTCCGAGCTTTACTTACTTTATCTATGAAATAAAATTGGTAACTACGCTGTATATGAAAAAGACTTAGAACATATATTTAGCAGGGCATGTATTTTATGCTTAATAACTGATAGCTGTTATTATCATTATCACATCAAGTCACCTAGGCTGCTTCCAGACTATCTAAAATGTGTACTGTATACAATGGAATCCTCCATCAAAAACCCTCTGGGTGGAAAGTTTCTCGTGGAATTGGAAAGATGCCTACTTTTTCTTAACATTTTGTCATCATTATCTTACCATTTGAGTTAAGGATGGTCAGATGCATTTTTGAAAAGCAACCATACATGGGGCGCCTGGGTAGCGCAGTCGTTAAGCATCTGCCTTCAGCTCAGGGTGTGATCCCGGTGTTCTGGGATCCAGTCCCACATCGGGCTCCTCCACTGGGAGCCTGCTTCTTCCTCTCCCACTCCCCTGCTGTGTTTCCTCTCTCGCTGGCTGTCTCTCTGTCACATAAGTAAATAAAGTCTTTAAAAAAAAAAAAAGAAAAGAAAAGCAACCATACAGAGGGGCAGAATATATTTTAAAAGGAAAATGATCACTTTTAATTTCATCACTAATTAAATTTATTTTTAAAAGGTTTTATTTTTAAGTAATCTCTACACCCAACATGAGGCTGGAACCCATAACCTACAGATCGAGAGTCACATGCTCTACCGACTGAACCAGCCAGGCGCCCCTGATCACTCACTAAATTTAAAATTTAATATTCAGAGTACGTGGGTGATTCGGTCGGTTAAGTGTTGGCTCAGGTCATGATCTCAGGGTCCTGGAATCAAGCCCCCACTCAGTGAGGAGTCTGCTTCTCTTTCTTCCTCTGCCCCACCCCCCTGTTCGTGCTCTCTTTCTCTCTCTCTCTCTCTCTCTCTATATATATACATATATCTAAAATAAATAAATAAAATCTTTAAAATTTTTTAAATTTTCAATATCTACCTCAAAATGAAATAAGAACGGCTGACTATTAAAGTGCCATTTTTTTTTCAAAAAACCAAGTCCTTTAAATCAAAAGAAAAATATATATTATTATTAGCTCATGACAAATTCACTTGGCCAGATGGTTTCCATTTGAAATGGCCCCTGGAAAAGCAATCTCTCCACACCAGGCTTCCTGCGGTTGGAGCTTGGAGCACTCCAGTGCCACAATTTCCTAAAATTATTAAGCTTCTAATGAGGGCTTAGGAGGCTGGCACATTTGTTCCAGAGATCAGAGAGTTCTAAATGCGTAGCATATTAAAGCAGGACGAAGCAGAAATATGGACTAAGCGAAATCACATGTTCTTGATGTTAACTAAGGTCATCCTGGCCATCCCCACCACCACCACCACCACCACCACCACTTGCTTTCCCACATGAGTGAATAAGGAAAAATCTAAAACATTGGCCCTGGGATTTTGTTTGGCTTGGTTTGGTGTTCTAAAATTGTTCCTGTGTAAACACATTTTACGAAAGCCCAAGAGGGAGTTTAGACGTTGGGGTCTTTGCCTTGCTTCCCTTCTTATCACGTTACCAGAAAAGGAAGTTAGTCATTAGGAAATGAATTTTGAGTCACCTTCAGGACTAGGGGGGAAAAAAGTCATCATTTGCCTGGAGAACTTGACAGGAACGATTTGCTTCATTACTATTACTGCCAGGATCAGAGGTCTCCCCTGGACGGTGGGCAACATGTGTGAATATGGAGAGGAGAAAGGACAGGATAAGAGGCCAGACAGAAGCAGCCGTTATGTGACAGGTGTAATGGAACGAGAATCTATCANNNGAACAGCAGGAATCAAAGGAGGAATTACTTTAAGGAACCAAGTGGTTAGAGATAGCTATCAAAGAGAGTGTCAGGGGCGCCTGGGTGCCACAGCGGTTAGGTGCCTGCCTTCGGCTCAGGGCGTGATCCCGGCGTTATGGGATCGAGCCCCATATCAGGCTCCTCCACTATGAACCTGCTTCTTCCTCTCCCACTCCCCCTGCTTGTGTTCCCTCTCTCGCTGGCTATCTCTGTTAAATAAATAAATAAAATCTTTTAAAAAAAAAAAGAGAGAGTGTCAAAGAACTTCCAGAATTGGTACAGAATTCCCACTTACATGGGTATTCAAGTAAAAATTAATAAGGAAGCATTCATGGGTAAATTTGTTTGGGCTCCCACGACCTGAGGGAACTGATGTTATTAGGCAGTTTTTTGGTGAAGAGTCACATCAGAAGTGTTCCTATGATCGGGAGAAAATGCAAGCATTGAAGACCTCTTCGGCTGAGTCCTGGAATACAAACTATCCCTTCGTATAGGTTGAAGCTCACAGGAAACAGCGCGCCCTATGTTTTGTAGGCTCTGGACTTGTAATCAGTTTCATTAGCAAGAGATCTCTGGTGGTTTGTCTTTTGTGAAGTGGATCAGAATGGAAACCCAGAGCCGTTTGTCATAACAATTCACGGGGAAGGTGTGTGCAGTGAGGCCGCAGACATAGGCTGGAGGCAGGGCATGCCCAACCCAACGGGCCACCTAAAGAATTTTTATCTTACTCTATGTGTCATGCAACCCATCAGAAGATTTTCAGATGTTAAGGACTAGGTTCTTTTCAAGTATAAACCTGTCCTGCTCCTACATCACTCCCTTCCATTCACTCAATGAATATTTTATGGAGGCCCAGTATGTACCGGTCACCGTTCTAGACGCTAGAAATAAACTGTTGAACAGGACAGAGAAAAACCATGTCTACCGCCAGCCTGGATGGTATCTTTGGACAATTTTCTTCAAGGGAGCTCTGCTGGCACATAAGTAGAGGCAGACCCAATATTAGCACCTTCACGCACCTCAGCTAGGCACCCTCATAGAGTGCACACCCTGTGCAAATGCTCATGGAGGCCCAGGACAAGTCACGTGACTTCAAAGGGCCTCTGTTATATTGGGAGCAGACAGACAATGACCAAGTAAACACAAGATAAGTATAGAGGGTGATATGATCAAGAAGAACTGAAGACAGACTTCTATATATAGGACACTCAGGGATAGTCAGGAGACTTTCTCTGAGGAGAGAGTAAATAAGCTGAGGCATTAAGTATAAGAAGGAGCCAACAGTGAAATAAGCCGTGGTAAGAACGTTGCTGCAAAAGACAACAGCACGGACAGCGGCCCTGAGGCAGTGCCAGGTAGGACATACCCAGGCCGGAAGAGCAGTGAGCAGGTTGGTGTGGCCAGAGCACCCCACACGAGGAGCAGAACAGGAAGAAATGAGGTTGGAGGGGGTGAGGTCCCTGCCTGCAGGACTCTGGGCTTTGATAAGATTTGACTGTAGTCAACGATAACATTATATATTCAAAATTTTAAGAGGCTAAATCTTGTATTAAGTGCTCTTTCCGTAATTAACAAGCAATGACTTTGAAAGATCGAGGGATCCATGGGACAGGGATTTTTATTTACGGGAGTGACAGTGCACACAGTGACTTCACAGGTATCAGCGTAGAAACAGTCACCGAACCCCAGTGTGGGAATGATACTCCCTGAGGAAGGCGAGAGACTGTGGACAGAGCCTTCCAGCAGGGCAGACTTTAAGAGCCCTGATGAAGGAGCACCTTGGTGGCTCGGTCTGTTAAGCATCCGCCTTCAGCTCAGGTCCTGATCTCAGGGTCCTGGGATCGAGCCCCACATCCTGGGATCAAGCCCCACACTGGGCTCCCTGCTCAGTGGAGAGCCTGCTTCTCCCTCTCACTCTGCCCCTCCCCCCGCTCATGCTCTCTTTCTCTCTCTCTCTCTCTCTCTCTCAATAAATAAGTAAAATCTTTAAAAAAAAAAAAAGAGGCCCGATGAAGAAGAAGCCTCAGAAGGCAGATGACACTGCGTTTCTGTCTGTTACTCAGGAGTTATTTAACTCTCTCTGAGTCTTGAGATCCTCATATAAAATGGGAATTAAAAACACCTACCGTATATATAAGGTTGTTCTGAATATTCAATGAGGTAATGTATGCAAACTATTATAGGGCCTGGGACTTAGGAGGGGCTCAATGAATGGCAAGCATCTCTGTCTCTCTTTCTCTTTCTCTTTCTCTTTCTCTTTCTCTTTCTCTCTCTCTTTCTCTTTCTCTCTCTCTCTCTCTCACACACGCACACAAACACACACAGAGCATAAGCCTGAATAGGAAACTAAGAAGGAGTTTCTGAAGAGGAAGGAGCATCTGGGAGAGTGGTGTCACCAAAGCCGGTTGAGGAGAGAGCCAAAAAATGAAGGTGGTCAGAGGTATTAGATGCTGAAGAGAGGACAAGAGGGGCCAGAAAAGCATCCACCGAATCTGGTTTGGAAGCCTTATTACTATCATTTGAGGAATTATTACGAGATGTGGGACTGGAGATGAAGAACACACCCCGCTCTGTTAACAGGGTTTGCTTGGACCAGAAGAGGAGACCCAAGGCAGTAACCAAAGCAGAGAATAAGATCAAGTTTGATTCTTTGTCTAAAGATGCGGAACACTTAGGTACATACGGTGATATGCTCAGAAGGAGAAGCTGGACATACAGAAGACGATGATAGTTGATGTATCAGGAGGAGGTCAGAGGTCCTAGGATCCAGAACACGAGTGAGGGCACTCACTTTTGCTGTGAAGTGAGAAGGAGAGATGAATGAGTATAAATGTCATAGACTTTTGGGAATGGGAGTCGAGAGTTTGGATTTCTCACTGTGTGCTAGAAGTTAGATCTGAGACTGAGGGGCAAGGAGTTGAAGGGTAGGATTACAGGATTGACCTATAGAATTAAAAAGGAGGTGATAGGTTTGATATCAGCCTATAATAAATTTTGGATACTATAACTTTTAATCCACAAATTTCTTTATAGAGAAAATAAAATAACCTAAAATATAAAGGAACGCAAACTCTTCCAATACATTTTTGAAGCCAGTTCTTTGGAGGGGGAAACTTCAGCTTTGCTGTTTAAAAAAAAAAAAAAAGTGAGGTTAAACCTCGAGTGTGTGCAATCCAAAACCAGAGGCATGGATCTCATTCCTTGAGGGCTCAAGGACGAGCACAGCAAAATTCCCTCCAATTTCTGCTCTCTTATCATTTTATTTTATCTGTTTCCTGACAACCTTCACAGCAGACACCCTTTCTGCCCTTGTGTAGGATGCTCATAATCCAAGTCCATTCCCAGAAGCTTTTGTCCCAACAACCCTTCTGAATCAATACCTGGCTCTCCAATATTACTCATCAGTCATTTTAAAAATCCTTCAGAGACCAAAGAGACTGTTGTGGCTTCTTGCAGAGTGACCCTGACTTCATCTCAGCTCAACAGGTGCGGTGATATAAACAGCAAACGCACAGGGCAGTTTTGCAACTCTGCTGGGAAACTCGTGAGATGGGCCTGAATATGATGGTGGTTATTTTCAGGGTCACTGTTCCAATAAAGAAAAATTTAATCGAAGTAAGCACATTCTGAGTAAGTTTGGCTAACGTTATTGGCCTTCTCTCTCCAACAGGCTGAGCGTGCCATAAATTATTCACGTGTGTTGATGAGTTATTCTGGCCGCTGTGATGAGATTTTGGCCACTGTACCATGTCCAGCTCATCCTCAATTTATCCTAACAAGAGAGCACTCCTACCCTGGATAGGGCTCCCCGTCCCTGGAGAGATTTTTCAGTGTATAAATAAAAGCCCATGGAGAAATTGGCGCGCGTCCCTCCGTCTTGAGTCTGGCCAGAGCCTGTGGACGGCACTATCCGTTTCTACCACAAGGTGGCGCCCGCGACCTCCACAGGCGCGCTGCGGCTGAGTGGCTGAATCCCAGCCCTCACCAGCCAGAATGAGAGGATGTTAGAGCAGAAAGAGTCACTTAGTGCAGCCCTGTCATTTTGCAAATGATAAAACTGAGACCCAAAGAAGGTAAATGACCCAGCCCAAACCACACAACTACGACTACTTTCGCGAGGCCATGATCAAGGTCCAGGTCTCTACACTGTCAATCCCAAATTCATTCCACCAAAGGGCCATGGTTTTCAAACCAAAACAAACAAGCAAACAACAAAAAAACACCCTTTTTAAAGGAAATTTTACAAAGAATATTGTTTCTTCTAGCCCCCCACACCCTTCGCCCTTACTTGTCTAGACAAATGAAAATGGAGTCGCTCTGACCTCCTCAGAGTGATGTAGGCTGGCAGGGTTCCGAGGACCCAGAGGGGTCCCTCAGGACCAGCCAAGAGGGTCCTTGGCTTTGTGCAGGATGGAAGTCAAACACAAGCAGAGAGGAAGTGAGGGCAGAGTTTATTGAAGATGGAGAGAGAGAGCAGATACAGCCAGGGCACCTAGGAAACTCGGAAAGGAAAAGGAGAGTCTCATCTTTGCTTGGGGTCTGGGGTTTTCACTGAGGACTGTGGTCCAGTGCGCGTGTCTTCTCAGGCATCCAGGAACTGGTTGAGACAAGGACAAGTGCTCAGGTGTCCTCCATAACTCGCTTACGCCCTGGAGCCGGGGGTCTTGGCGTCATGGTGTCTGGGGTCAGTGGTCTTGGAAAACGTACATAACAACCCCACCAGTGGCTTCTTAGATGTTATCTATCATGCTGGAACAGTCCAAAGAAATCTTTAACTCCTTATCCCTTACAAGGAGGACATACATTATTTGTGTATGAGGCGTGTGTTAAAGCATGGGTGCAGGTCCTAGCAAGAATAGAAGCAGGAAAATGAGCAAAAGAAAAAAAAAAAAAAAAAAAAAAGCAGTCCTCTATGGGGTCCTTTCAGTTTCCTTATCTCAAGAGGAGTTTGCAAACGATTGATGGGGTGGATTAAACTTAGAAGTCCTAAAGCGTGCTTTCCGTATAGAATTTCTCTCTCAAACCCTTTCTCCCCTGCCGCATCTCCACCCGCTTCCCGGCACGAAGCTTCCTCTGGGACCTCTACAGTGTGCAGGCACCGGAAGTCCTCTCTGATCCCGGGTCCCAGAGCACCCCCCGCCTCGGGCTGGGGGCGAACCCCCACCACACTGTGGGCGGTGCCTGTGATTCTTGGCCCCGCCTACTCCCCCCCCCTTTGCTAATGCCCCGCCTTCGCTGCTTCCTGCGGCGGAATTCGGCCGAGGAAGTCAAACCAGAACCGAACTATCCTGCTACAAATCAATGGTTTCCAGCTTGGGCTGCGCCACCAACACTGACCCCACAACCCCCTTTTCAGCTCAAGTTGGTTTCTTTTCTATTCGCCTCCGAGGCGGTTCGTCATCAAGCCCAGCCATCACCTCCTTGTCTGTGAATGAACCTGTGTCCTCTCTGTGTGCCAGGCGCTGTCCTAAGAACGTTCACAACAGTTCTACCGGGCGGGAAATAATATTTGAAATCCCCATTTTACAGATGAGAAATCCGAGGCACAGAGCTCACAGACCCGGGCCATGGCGGAGGCAGAATTTGCGTGTGTGTTCTTATTGCCCCTCGTGTGGTCTCCGCTTAGAAAACAGACTATCAGGGCTGAGTCCCTCCGTGCCCGCCCCATCTCTTCACTTACCTGCATCTCCACCTGCCCTTGACTCCTTTTACCCATAATTTTGATCCCAATTTCTCTCGGTGTCCCAGAAGTTGCGCTCTGCCCGTTGTTTTTCCGTTATCCCTCTACTGGAAGTATTCCACGGAAGCTTCTGATAAAACCTTGTTTGCCAGACCCAGTGGCTGCTCCGGGGACCTCTCCCTGCTAAGCCCCCGGAGGCACTTTTTCACGGTCAGCCATTCCCCCCACCTGCAGCCTCGCCCCCTTTAGTTTAGGCGACACCGTCCTCCCCTGATGCTCTATTTCTACAGCAGGTGTTCTCACTTGTTTTTTTTGTTTCAGTGCAGATGCTGAACTCCTACCTCAGGCCACACAACTCAGAACTCCCAGCTCAGAGGTTCAAGCGTCCGTAGGTTTTCAAAGCATCTCAGGTGATTTGGCCTAACGGCCCGGTTAAAAACCACTGCTCCCAATGAGCCAGACACAACAGGTAAATATGCTATGATTCCACTTATAAAAGGTACCCAGATGGTCAAATTCACGGAGACGAAAAGTAGAACAGGGGTTACCAGGGACTGTTTTCTCCACCTGAAACGTCCCTTCCTGCCTTCCTGCCTGGCTAATTCCTACTCATGCCTCGGGCTCAGCTCTGGGCTGGTGTCGGGCTAAGGGGAAACTCTGCCTTCCCTCTCTCCCTTGGAAATGTCATTTGTTCTGCAGCTGCAGCTCTTGCCTACATATTATTCGTTCCCAAATCTACCTCCAGCCCTGGCAGTGCTCCTAAATGTTGACACAAATTCACATTTCACACGGGCTGTCTTCACATGGGCTGTTTCCTCAGGCACCTTAAATCCTACATGTCCAGAAGTCAAGTTACCATTTTCCTCCTTTCCACCCTGCTTTTCCTCCTGTGTTTTCTATTTCAAAACACTAGCATCAGGGCCCTGGGTGGCTCAGTTGGTTAAGTGTCTGCCTTCCACTCAGGTGGTGATCCCAGGATCCTGGGATCGAGCCCCACGTCAGGCTCCCTGCTCAGCAGTGAGTCTATTTCTCCCTCTGCCTCTCCCTCTGCTTATACCTTCTCTCTCAAACAGGTAGATAAAATCCTGGAAAAAAAAAAAAGTAGTGTCAGGTTGTACTGTGCGTATTAAATACCTAGAACTGTACTCAGCAGCTATTATTATTTTATGAGGGTTCCTAATATTATCAGCAATAGAATTATGACAAAGACTTTAGAAACATGGCGAAGCTGGTGGTTAAGTGCCTACCACTCTATAACATCTCTCTGTATAAGATAACTTAAAAAAAGAAACCAGTCTCTCAAATATCAAGGTAGAAAAGAAAAAGTTTAATGATGTAACATGTTTCTACTGGAGGCCATGTACTATGGTTGATTATCCCCAGAGCACCATTAGTTACAGTGTAGAAAACCTCCTTTGAAAAGTGGAGATTTGGGATGTCTGGCTGGCTCAGCTGGAGGAGCGCACGACTCTCAGTCTTGGAGCTGTGAGTTCGAGCCCCACATGGGGTGTAGAGATTACTTAAATAAATAAAACTTTAAAAAAGAAAAGAAAAGTGGAGATTTGCCAGAAGACCTAATGAAAGGCAGAAATGGGAAGATATATCAGATACGTAGAGTGAGAGGATGAACCAAAGGTTGAGCCATTTTATGTCTTTCTAAACAAGATGTGCTATAGATTATAGAAGGCTCTCAAAATATGTATTAAGGATTCACTAACTAAACAAAATTAATGTGAAGAGCCCTTATGAATGGATAAACAAGATGTGGTATAAACATACAATAGAATATTATTCAGCCTTAAAAAGGAATGAAATTCTGACACATGCTACCAGGTGATGAAGCTTGTAAACGTTATACTAAGGCACGTAAAGTATGCAAAGTAGTCAAATTCATAGAAACAGAAAGTAGAATGGTGGTTTCCAGGGATAGGAGGGAGCAGGAAATGATGGTTAGTGTGTAAAGGGTACAGAGTTTTAGTTCAGGAAGATGAAAAATTTCCAGAGATACGTATTGGTAATGGTTGCACAACAACGTGACTGTACTTTGTGCCTCAGAACAGTGCATTTTTAAATAGTTAAAATGGTAACTTTTATACTATGTATATTTTACCACAATAAAAAAATTTAAAAAGAGCCATTAAGCTCAGTACTTAATAATTACAAAGCTTCCTTAAATACATTTTCCCTAATAATAGGTAAAACTTGCAAAATTTCATTAATAAATGTCACTTACTCCAAGATGGAATGTCAGTAAGGAGGGATAGCTGTTAGGGCCCAGCTTTCAAATATATCCAAGTTAAAGTTGGAACGAAATAATTAAAAACAAAATTATAACATATCGAAGGAATAGATGCAGGAGGAAGATGATAGTTCTTTCAAAGAATAAGGAAATAAGAGACATTTTATTTTATACAAAAGTCAATTAGAACAGAAATTGAACTATAAAAAATCTGTCCCTACACTTCTACCATTATACAAGGGAAATATTTAATTTCGAGGGCCATGTTGAAAAATGAAGAATTATGAATATGAAAATTGTTATTATTATTCTCCTTTTGATTGAATTCTCTCCTACTGGAAAACTTCAAACCAAAAGTATTTCCCAAAATAATAAAGCTTAGAATGCCTAGTGTGCTCATTCCCAGCTGCTCTTCTAGAAGCTTCGGCAGAGACAGTGGTCCCAGAACATCCGTGTGCTTCTCCTTGTCCTCCAGTTCCCCTTGCCATTGGGAGGGGCAGCTTACTGGTTCTGGCCAGTAGAAAGTAGCAGGGTGACATGTGTCACTTCCAGGCTGGAGCAGTTTAAGGCCAATGTGCCTAACCTTCTCCTGTTCTAGTGACTTTAGCAGGTAAGAAATGACAGACACAGGATGAAGAAATTCTGCATCCTCAAAGTGTGCCACACAGATAGGCATGGCCAGCCTGCACTGGACTTCTGTGAGAAATAAATCTTTGTTTTTTGAGCCACTGAGATTTGGGGATTTGTTACCATAGCACAGTTACCTAATACAGCAGGAGGACTACAGCTAATAAAGCCAAAATCATTATTTGCTTCCCTTCTCATTGCAAGAGTTGGTTCTACCTGTGACCACTTTTAATAATTCCAAAGTAGGGGCACCTGGGTGGCTCTGTTGTTAAGCATCTGCCTTCAGCTCAGGGCATGATCCCAGCGTTCTGGGATCGAGCCCCGCATCAGGCTCCTCCGCTAGGAGCCTGCTTCTTCCTCTCCCACTCCGCCTGCTTGTGTTTTCTCTCACGCTGGCTGTCTCTCTGTCAAATAAATAAATAAAATCTTAAAAAAAAAAAAAAATTCCAAAGTAGCCCTGCATTAAATACTATGAAACACTAGAGGACACAATTGAGTTGTAGAAATTTTGGCCACTATCGTAAATGAAGCAAGATATGCAATCTTGTAAAAATTAAACAATGCAACAGATAAAGGAGTGGGGAAAATCATTAGCTTTTGAAAACAATTGTTTTCTTTGTAAATCTGTTAGCTACATTTCACCATTTGAGATCATTTAATTAAAAGTGAATTTGCAATACTTTAATTTTAATACAAAACCAATAAATTCCCCAAACACATAAAGCATATACGTTTACAAATATGAATACTTACCTTGGAAAACTACTGGGAGTGTTCTCAGGGTAAGAGAAGAGTTCGTTTCCGATCTGTATTTCTTTTTTCTTCAGATATGCCTGTCTACCAGTGATGATCGTTAGGCCATGGAATCCGTACGTTTTCTAACCAGGTCACTTGAGAAAGCTGAAGTTTCTAAGGCCCAGTTATTATAAGAGGTGACCAGATGTTCCAAACATCAAGCTGTGACAGGAAGCTCCCCACCCACTCCAAATGTCATGCTGAGTTCTGAGCAGACTTCCCTTTTCCGTTTCCTTTTTCCCCTCTCTCTAATTTTTTTTCTTCAAAGTCTATTCAAAAGCTGCTGCCAAAACTGTCTTCCTCTATTGTTGTTCTGATGACATCATTCCCTTCCCCAACACCCCTTGTCTTTAGTCTCTGGTCAAAGCTTGCCTTCATTTCCTTGGACTGCCTCTGTGCCTGCCTGTACCTCATTTTCTGCTTGTTTTTGGCTTCTTTTCATCAGTTGCTACACAGGATTGTCATTTTTTATGTCCCAGTGTTGAGGTATCAATTCATCTTTACTTCTAACAAAGAGAGTCTTCCCATTCCTCTATCCCAGACTTCCCCATTTCTCTTCCAAAGCCATTCCATTTATATATGCATTCCTCAAGAACATATTGCACGCTTCTGCCTGCCAGGCATTGTTCCGGGTACTGTAAGAGTACTACAGTTCTACTGCTATAAACATAGTAGAACTATCGGGAAGCCATTCAAGTTGGGGCTTCGTGAACCCAACTGGAATTCACTCTCCTTTAGACCCTAAGGGGACAGAATTGCAGGAGAAAATTATGCAAGGATACCAAATAACTGTACCACCAGAGGGGCAGATTTGGGGTAATTCTAATTATTTTATCATCTTGTCAAGACTATAACTTCAGGGGCACCTGGCTGGCTCAGTCAGTAGAGCATATGACTCTTGATCTGGGGGTTGTGAGTTCAAGCCCCACGTAGGACATAGAGTTTACTTTAAAAAAATAAAAATAAAAAGGACTGTAACTTCACTTACAAATTTGAGTCTTAAACTGGTGTTAACGATATAAATCCCTCACCGAATCACAAAAACTATTCTTTTTTTTTTTAAAGATTTATTTATTTATTTATTTATTTGACAGAGAGACAGCCAGCGAGAGAGGGAACACAGCAGGGGAGTGGGAGAGGAAGAAGCAGGCTCCCAGCGGAGGAGCCTGATGTGGGGCTCGATCCCAGAACGCCGGGATCACGCCCTGAGCCGAAGGCAGACGCTTAACGACTGCACTACCCAGGCGCCCCCTACAAAAACTATTCTTATTTCCACTGCATACCGAGCTCCTGTTAAAAAAATTTTTAATTGAGTTTAAGACCACAGTTAACAGTATCATATCAATAGGAAAAATATATTACAGTAACATAGAAAAAGGCAGTTGTGTCAAGCCCAAGACTGTCATATGAGAAAAACTATCATCTAGACTATATGATTTTATTTAATAAGCCAAACTACCTTAACTAATACTCAAGAGTATAAAATTAGTTACTATAATTACAATCTCCTGTTATTGATGTGATACAGAAAAGGTTTACTTTGCATTCCTACTAATACACAATTTTGAGATTTTAACATGGGATAAATACTGCCCAATAATCACGTGTATTAGAGGAAAATCACTTCCTAATTAAAGATCATGCTGATATTTTACACTTAGGAATTTGGAATTTAGTCTCATGAAGTTTGGTTATTAGAAAGCACACTAAGTTAACGGTTTCGAGCTCAGTCATTAATTTGATGTGTGATGGCTTGCATACTAATGTTTGAATCTCTCATTTCTCAGTTTCCTCACCTGTAAACAGGGATGGTGACATCTACTTACCCACTCTTCGAGATTATTGTTAGAACCAAATGTGATCATATAGTCAAATAATTTGAAAACTGTAAAGTGTTATTCAGTGTTAAGTATTATTACTACATTTATGCCACTGAGATTTAAAGATGTTGTAATACAAATTATATGCTTTATTGATTGAGTCAACTAAAAGTTCATGTTGTTGTTTATGGAAACTGTTTTAGGCATACAGGTTTCTAAGGCAACATAATTAACAGATATGAAGTAAATGAAAATACCTGCCTTCTGCCAGTACAATTTCTCCAAATGTTTCATTTTAAATCAAATTACCATTCATTAGTAAGAAAATATTAGTTATTCTCAAACTGTGTGTTTTAGAGTTACAGAATTCAAATACCCTAAATCATATTTAGGTGATTTTCCTCTAATACATGTGATTATTAGGCAGTACTTATCCCATGTTAAAATCTCAAAATTGTATATTAGTAGGAATGCAAAGTAAACCTTCTCTATATCACATCAATAACAGGAGATTACAATTATAGTAACTCTTGAGTATTAGTTAAGGTGGTTTGGCTTACTATATAACAATATTAACTATTCCTAAAATTTGTATCATGTACTTACTATGTATTGGGCATGATACTAGGAATTAAAAATAGAAATATGTATGAATGTTATCTACCAGGGAGAGTATTATTATTCCACTTGAGTGTTTAAAATTAAAAACATAATTTGGCATTTTAAAAGAATACTTATGTAATAGAATCCGAGGAATAGTAGTGGTATGCCTCATTCATTAAGTTTTTATTAATATTTTTTAATAGTAACCATCACTTACTCAGTGACTACTATGAACCATGCACTGTACTAACTGCTTTATGCACATATTTTATTTCATTCTCAAAACAACTGTATGATGGAGGACAAATTACCATTCCCGATTTATAGATAAAGAAAATGACACAATAAAAGTAACTTATCAAGGTCCCACATCTAGTAACTGGAATTTGACCCCAGCAGAGGTGTTCTTTGCCACCATGCTGTACTACTTCAAGGAAAGGAACTGGTGTAAAATCCGCATTTAGAACTAAATTTATAGACCATGACATTTTAATGGAATAGATTTGGGATATTCAACTGATCACATTACTTGTGAATAGCAAAGGTCCGTGATGGTTAATTTCATGTGTCACCTTGCCTGGGCCATGCGATCCCAAGATGTTTGGTCAGATATTGTTCTGGGCATGTCTGTGTGGGTGCTCCTAAATGAGATTAACATTTATTTTTTTAATTTTTTTTTAAAGATTGTATTTATTTATTTGACAGAGAGAGAGAGACAGCTAGTGAGAGAGGGAACACAAGCAGGGGGAGTGGGAGAGGAAGGACCCTGGGATCATGCCCTGAGTTGAAGGCAGACACTAAACGACTGAGCCACCCAGGTGCCCCGAGATTAACATTTAAATTGGTGAAGTGAGTAAAGCAGATTGTTCTCCCTGGTGTGGTGGGCCTTGTCCAATCAGTTGAAGGCCTGTCTAGCACAAAAGGGCTGACCCTACCCCAAGTAAGGAAGAATTGGTCCTGCCTGACTGACTTAAACTGGGACTTTTCCCTGTCTTCAAACTACAACTAAAACATCAGCTTGTCATGGTTCTCGGGCCTTGAGAATCATATCGAAACTATAGCATTGGCTTTTCCAGGCCTCCGGCTTACTGACATACCCTGCAGATTTTGGAACTTGTCTGCCTCCATAATTGCATAAGCCATTTCCTCATAATCTCTCTGTCTCTCTGTCTCAATACATATACACACATGCATGTGCACACACACACATACACACATACGTACCCTTTTGGTTCTGTTTCTCAGTTTCTCTGGAGAACTTTGACTAATAAAAACTTAAGGCCCACCCAAGAAAATGTCCAAAAAGCCAAGGAGAATGGAAAAACAATGATTCTGTAACATTTTACAGTTCATGTCTAAATAGGATAAAAAAAAATGGTCTGGGGGCGCCTGGGTGGCACAGCGGTTAAGCGTCTGCCTTCGGCTCAGGGTGTGATCCCGGCATTATGGGATCGAGCCCCACATCAGGCTCTTCCACTATGAGCCTGCTTCTTCCTCTCCCACTCCCCCTGCTTGTGTTCCCTCTCTCGCTGGCTGTCTCTATCTCTATCGAATAAATAAATAAAATCTTTTTTTAAAAAATGGTCTGTTCCTGTCATAACTCTATCACTTTCTAGTTGTTTGACCTTGAGTAATTCACTTAATCTGAGACTCGTTCATTCATTCATTCATTCATTCATCCACCAAATACTTTCAGAAGGCACTGAGTGTACTGTGTTAGGCTCTAAAGATATCGGGGTAGATAAGATAAAGTCCCCACCCTTAAAAAAATTCAGTAGAATGAGAGCTTTAGACATTTGATAGAAACATTCATGTTCAAAGTCAAGAGTCATAAACGTTGAATCATCAGACTCCTTTATCTCCTACTCTGTCCCCCACACAAACTCCCTACTTCTGGCATCGTTTACACTCTATCTCCACACATATTTTGGGCTCTGAAACTCTGCCTAAGTCATCTTCTTCCCTTTGAGAAATGCCTTCATAGAACAGATTTCTCCATTATATCCCACTGCTTTTTCAAAGTCCTTTTCAACTGCCTAGTAAGATCTCCCTCTACTCTAATTTCCCAAAATTTTTATTTTCTTTGCTCTTCATTAGCATGTATCAGATACGGGCTATTATTCATCTTTGTGTATAATATTCTAGATGTTAAGCTTCTAAAAGCAGAATATATCCTTTTATTTCTTTGTTTCATTCAGTATAATGAGCATTTCTTGAGGAACAATAATGATTTCTACTATTGACTAATGAAGAGAAACTGGGGAATCACCTCCCTTCAGTGTCCTGATTTTTCATAATCTACCCAATGAAGAAAATACCCGATAATGGGAATTCTATGTAAAGTCTTTTTTGTTACGAAGAGAGAAAAAAATTAAGTAGGTTACAAATAGAATAATTTGTTCATAATGTCATTATGACAATAAGGAAATTAATCAAGTCTTTTACTAAGATTAGATATTTTCTGTCCATGACAAATATCCAAAAGTATTTCCTTATGTAAGGATTCTAATCTCTATTCAATAGTTAAATACTAATTTTTGAAAAATGCCTAAGCCAGATACAATTTGCAGTTCAAATTTATTTATGTGGTAAAGGAACTGAGCTCTCTAAGAACACAGGTAGGTCTGGGAGCACCTTTTAATTTGTGGAGGCAGTAGAGAAAAGTGATGATGAATCAGACTCAGATTATAATAGTGATGCTGCCTGTTATAACTGCACAAACTTGGGCATGCTAGCCCGACAAAGTCTCATAATGAAAATTCATAAATTAGAATTTTATTCTGTTTTTATTTGGCATAAATTGAAAAGGATATTCATCACAGAAGAATATTTCTGATTCTCAGGACATTTGAACCTCATTAGTACCCAAATTTGTAGGACTGTTGTGAGGGATTACATGAACTATGATGACGTGAAGTACTAGTAATTTGCCTGGTATTTAGTGATTGTGAAAAAAGGGCACCTGTTCTTAAGACACAACAGGCCAAAATGGAGTCACTTGTGCTAAGCCTACCTCAGCACACCAAGACTTGATACCCAACCTAATTGCAATTTCAACTTCTCCTGGGAATGTAACCTTGAACTAGTCAATCTGAAATTTCTTGGTCAGCAGTAGCAAGGTAATCCACCTGACAGACCCCTACCATCTTCCAAAGAAAGAAGAGTAATCCACTCTTTCCTTGTCCCTGTCCCATCTGCTTATAAAAATCTCCCAATGGGAAGCCTGGATTGCTCAGTCAGTAGACATGTGACTCTTGATCTCAGGGTTGTGAGTTTGAACCCCATATGGGAGGTAGAGTAACTTAAAAATAAAATCTATTTTAAAAAATCTGAAAAAAAATAAATAAAAGTCTACTATTCTGTTTAGCTGCTCAGAGCTTCTCTCTCTTTGCTAGATGGGCCACTGCTTGATTCAGGAATGACTGAATAAAACCTGTTTGATCTTTACATTTACCCAGCTGAATTTTTTTTAACACTGACTTAGAAAATAAGTGGCTGGAAAGCTTGTATGTGGCTCGTCACACTAAGTTCTTCATACTAGTTCTGCATTATTCCTACGTGGCTAAAATGTCTGTTAAATGTGTCTTTTTTTTTTTTTTAAGATCTTATTTATTTATTTTTGAGAGAGAGACAGAGCATGAATAGGGAGAGGGGTACAGGAAGAGAGAGAAGCAGACTCCCTACTGAGCAGGGAGCCCAATGTGGGACTCAATCCCAAGACCCCAGGATCATGACCTGAGCCAAAGGCAGATGCTTGAACGACTGAGCCCTCCAGGCACCCCATCTGTTAAATGTGTTCTTCCTCTGCCTTGAAGAAATTCATAATCTGATTTTTCTAAAATAGGTTTAATTCGTTAGAAGTTTATCTATTAGGCTTTATACAAATGCTTTTACTTTATGTTATTTAATGTTCTTTGTGGGGATCATTATCTCAAGCATTACTCCAAGGGTATGATTATAGAAGTTTTTATTAAAAGAAACTCAACCAGGGTCTCCCTTCCTCTTTAAGTTCCATGATGAATTCGTAAAATTTCATCTAAATAGCTACATTGTTCCTGGCCCATTAGGCATTAGCAGCAGGATTTAAATTTAATGATTCACAGTGAAGCATTAAAAAGGAAATGTGAAAAATGTACATGATTGTAAATATAAAGGAAATATTCATGATTTGAGCTGAACCAAAGGTAAAAGAATAATAATGGTCCCTGTAGTTAAACTAAAACTTCTAAATAGCCTGTAAGAGTAAAATAGATCCCATAGCAAATGGAAACCAAAGAATGAGAGTATTATATTTATTTCAAATAATTCCAATAACAGAAAACATACTAAATACATGTATACTGAGTATGGGGGGAAGAGCAACACTCCAGGGCTGTATAGTGGGAAAAACTCCTAGGCTCAGAGAATATGGGGCTTAACTCAGGATGGATCGTTAAATATTAAATTATTTTAACTACATTTCAGTTTAAAAGGTGAGGGAGTAACCTCACAGATGGTGGAGAAGACAAATTTAAGTGAATTAGCATTTAAATCAGGGCAAGTGCCTGGTAAAGAACAAACACTCAACAAATAATAGTTTCCAATGTTTTTCTATTTTGTGTCTTTATTTTTTTTTATTTTTTAATTATTTTTTTTATTATTATGTTCAATTAGCCAGCAATAGATTCCAATTTTTATTGCCAAGAGATTGGAAGCTCCTTGAAAATCAGGGACAATGTCAAAATAATTTTTGTGTTTATTGAATTAGTAGAAGAGTGAGAATGTATATGTGCCACAGCATATAGCTATCATCAAGGAAAAAAATAGAAAGAGAATCTAGCATTTGTTCCTGTTGTTTTAATTGCATTGACTTCAGCCATTCTTTTAAATTCTGTTTCTCATTTCTCATGCATCTTGTTATCATTTGCCTCTTTTAGAAGCTAATTAGAACAATTCTGAGATGTGGAAAGACACTAGACATTTTTGTGACGAAATTCAACTGAAGTTGAAGAATTCTTTATATTAGTAGAATGAAACAAAGGAATTAAAGGGGTATTTTTGTTGTTTTTTTTTTCTTAAGGCAAGACTATTTATTGCAGAGAAATCTCTCTCTCTTTCTCTCTGTCTCTTTTTAGGTGAAAATTTTTTGCTACTCAGCCAAAACCTTAAGTCTATGGAGGGCACAGGGAAGAGAGTTGATGGTCTGAAATGATATGTTGACTATCCCTCCCCACCTCTTTTAATGCTTTCTCAAATATGGTTTTGTTAATATCAAGGAAACTTTTTTTTAAGTCAATATTCACCACACAAAATATGTAATTTTATAATATGAAGCGGAGAAGGACTACAAGATTGTAGATC
Organism: Ursus maritimus; assembly: GCF_017311325.1. Classification (NCBI taxonomy): domain Eukaryota; kingdom Metazoa; phylum Chordata; class Mammalia; order Carnivora; family Ursidae; genus Ursus; species Ursus maritimus. The sequence continues at coordinate 48,942,755 of NW_024424230.1, read as the reverse complement.
AATTTAAAACTTTGAAGTTTTTTGCCTAATTCTTGGTAGAATGACAGTTAAAACTGTTGGCTCTAAAATTGAACTATTTGGGTTTAATTTCCAGCTCTACCACTTCTAGCTGTATGTTTTTGTCTTAGCTAGGACCTTCTTTTTCCTTCATTTTCTTTGCCTATGAGACAGGAGGGTTTATAATAATTGTACTGCTTCGTACTTTGCAGTGAGGATTGTTAATACATAAAGAGTTCAGAATAGCTTCTGATAAACTGTAAATGATCAAAGAATGTTACCTGCAAGTTTTACAAGATCAGATAGAGATTTTGCTATTACCAAGTCAAATAAATTGATAGAATTTTATAGAAGGAGAGACATTACAAATCAGCTAATACAGTGGATTGCAAACTTTTAATTGTAACACACCGTGAAAAAAATATTTTACATCATGACTCAGTGTGTACACATCTAAAGGAAAATGAGTTTGGCAAAATAATACTTATTATATGTGGTTCACGCTCATATTTCTTTGTTTCATTTTCTAAAAGATGGTGGTTGCCATCTGCTAAATTGTTTTGCTACTTACTAAGGAATTACAACCCACACTGTGAAAAAGTTGATCTAATAAAATGCCTTCCCTTTACAGTGGAGAAAACAAAAAATTTCTTAAGAACTTGGGAAATTCATTTAAGATTACACAGTTAGAAAACATGATTCACCGCATTAATGGAATAAAGGATAAAAATTATATAATCCTCTCAACAGATGCAGAAAAACATTTGACAACACTCAACACTGTTTCATGATAAAAGCTTTGAACAAATCAAGAATAGAAGGAACATATAATAAAGGCTCTATGTGACAAACCCACGGCTAACATCATACTCGATGAAAAGCTGAAAGCTTTTCCTCTAAATTCAGGAATGAGACAAAAGTGCCCACTGTTGTAACTCCTATTCGACGTAATACTGGAAGTTCTAGTCAGAGCAATTAGGCAAGAAAAATAAATAAGTGTAATTTCCAGTGGAAAGAATAGACTGCGGGGACAACTGACCATCTATTTGGAAAAAGAGAATAATTAGATCACTACTTCCTATTCTGGGTCAATATCAAACATATTCAAATACACTGAATATTTTAATGTAAAAGGAAATCACAAAAATAGTAGAAAAATGTATAAATAACTTTAGAATTAGAAAGGAAATTTTAAGACTGCCAATTTAAAAGAAACCAAAGAGACTTAAAATAGATTAAAATATTTTTCAATTTTTCTGTATTAAAAGAATATCCACAAATAAAGTTAAATGGCACATGAAAACGTGGGGGAAATGTTGTCATTGTTGATAAAAAATAAAGAATTCAAACATTCAAAATACAAAGAATATTTACAAATCCACAAAGAAAGAATAATCACACCTAATTGCAAAGTTGGTAAAGGACAATCCACAAATTTAGACATATGTATGGCCAATAAATGTGTACAAATTTTCTAGGCAACTTTTCTTTTTTCAGATGGACAGTCAGATGTCCCAGTGTCCTATTCTTTCCATTGGAAATTACATTAATGGTGTTTTATTTCTTTATTTTTATACCTTTGATCAATTCTATGTAGTATAAATGGTAATGGATATGCTAAATGACCTTATTGTGGTAATCATTTCACAATAGATATGTGTATCAAATCATGGTGTTCTATACTGTAAACTTATATGTTATATGTCAATTATATCTTAGCAGAGCAGAGGATGAAGATTACATAACTAAATAAAGGCATAAAATTCTACGACCAGAATTTCTTTTGAGATACAATTTACCTACCATAAAATTCACCCTTGAAAGTGTACAACTCAGTGGTTTTTAGTATATTCACATAGTTGTGCAATTGTTACCTCTATCCAATTCCAGAATATTTTCATAACCCCAGAATAAACCCTATACCCACTAGAAGTAGAACCAGAATTAATATTTACTCCCAGACCAAAGATCTTTCCACTGTCAAAGCTTTATATGAATTTCCAAACTGATTATCTTTTTTTTTTTTTAAGATTTTATTTATTTATTTGACAGAGAGAGAGACAGCCAGCGAGAGAGGGAACACAAGTGGGGGGAGTGGGAGAGGAAGAAGCAGGCTCACAGCAGAGGAGCCCGATGTGGGGCTCGATCCTACAACGCCGGCATCACGCCCTGAGCTGAAGGCAGACGCTTAACCGCTGTGCCACCCAGGCGCCCCCCAAACTGATTGTCTTAAGTAAAGTTTAATAAGGGTGGATATGTCTAAATGACCAAATTTATCAAATACATGCTTGGACTTCACATGAGTCTGTGCCATTAACCATCTTAAGATTTTATATAAATTTCTATATTCTTTCTAAAAAAACCTACCATATTTTTAAGGGTACGTGACAAACACTTAGGAACAGATCCTCTATATTCTATAAGGACTCAGGAAATGTTTTGTTTTTTGGATGTATAACTCATCATCTCAAAGGAAATGAGACTAGTGACTTCTAGAGAGTGTGTGAGACTGGAGCCTTTCACAAAAGGAGGATTTTTTTTTTCTATTTCGAGGTTTTCGAATAAAACTCACAACTAGAAAATAGGTCCTTAAGAGGTCTAAGGAGAATCCACATATTTTCTTGAACAGGAGTTCAAATAAATTTTAAAAGTGCTTCACGGTAATATAAACCAAAATTTTCACTCTGGTTTTAAAAATATCCATTCCTTGGTCTCTGGCCTTGTTTCTATTTTAACTTGTTGGAATTAATTTCACATAAAATGAACATGAGTGCCTATTTTCTATTTTATGCCAAAATTACTGGGTCTCTAAAAGAAAATCTCTGTCACATTTGGATTATTTAAATAGTATTCTTTTAAGTGTGAGTCATTGTATATTTTTTTGGTTCTTCAGTGCAGGATTGTTGATTCTTTAGTAAACACAGTTTCAAGTATTCATAATGACATAGGCCCATGCAAATTAATGATTCAGAACTCAAGGCTCAAAAAAAAAAAAAAAAAAAACAGAAGAAGAAGAAGAACTCAGGGTTCAAAAAATTGGAAATAGTTGTAGATTAGTGCACTGTAAAGAAATGAAAATGATGATAATGACAATAAAGCCAAAAAATAATTTTAAAAATATAGTAGTAGTAGTAGTATCAAATTAGGTATAAGCTGTAAAAACTGATTTTTAGTATCTAATGAAAATTTCCAAAAGAAAACTATGCATTTTAAATTAAATTAAATTAAATAATTAAATTATTAATTCCTTCTTCTCTGAAAAAAAAATCCCAATTAAAGCTTTGAAAGTCTATTAATATTTAACATTCCTTGGATTTCAACACAAAGAAAATATCCTACCATTAATTTCTAGTTCTCCAAGTTAAGTCCTAAGACCTTTTAAATACAATATAAACTAAAACATTCACAATTCATCAGGAAATATTGTATAGATGCTTTATGAACGAATGAATAAGTTGATTTTTAAAATACTAAACCTTTCCTGGTGTTGGATTATTAACTGTGTATTGACTCTAATCACTGAGTTATGGTTACTAGGGAAGGCTTAACTACAATTACCTAGCCTTGGCAAATTAAAATGCAAACCTTAACATTGACTTTACCTAGATAATTTGTATTTGGCAAGGCGATTATGTTGTACATGTAGTCATTTCTCAGACATTTGGTTCTCTGTCTGAAGACCCTGGTTTGGGGGAGGTGTCATTGGAAGATTGACAATAGATGCCAAATGCTAATCTCCAGAAATCCATACTTAATGTATGTTGTTTTTCTGAATTGAATTCATTCTTTTTAGGATAGTCTCATGCATCTTTTTCAGTTTGCCCCCAAACCTTTCTTAGAGATACAAGATGATAAAATAATTTCCTACAAATCTAGAATTCCACATTTCTTATTTAGATTCCTATTAATACAAGCAATTTAGCAATTTCAATTATTCCAGAATTTGGAGAAATAAATGCTGTTTTCATGGCCAATGAAATAACATTTAAAAATAATTTCCTTTTTATAATCACAAAGACTTTCAGTAGAATAGGTTTTGGAAACTTTCCTCTCATTAGTTGTATGCTGCTTAACCTCTCCAAACTGGAGGAATCCAATCTGTAATCTGGGATAATACTACCAACCCCCAGGGTGATTATGAGGATTCAGTGAATGATGCAGGTAAAGCACTTGGCATATGTGCAGTGAGGGCTTAATAAAAGATAACCATTGTTGTTCTTGTTATCAATCCTGGTATCTGTACTACCAATCTCACCAATTCATTCACATGACCTAAAACATTTCACCAAAGCATAGATCTTATTTGTTGACTATGTTATTCCCTTAGAAAGAAGAAAAATTAAGTAGCTATTTTAAGTAGTCAAAAGCCCTATTTATATACAAATCAAAAGGAGTATAAATACACTTTACTAAAGGATTAAATGCAGTATGGTTTACATCACATAATAAAATCTGGTCAGATTTTAATTTGCTCAGATTTCATTTACTTTTCACAAATGTGAAAAATAATTATACCACTGAATATACAAAAAGAAGATTTAGCTTAAAAAGGCTATTAAAGGTTTTCAAAAAGCGTAGATTTATTTTCAACACATTTTTTAAAAAATGCCAACTACAATGTTAGCTTGTAAAATACCTAACAATTAACAAGTTCCCTAATACTAACCCTTTATATTTCATAATCTGATGTCAGTTAACTTAAGAGATAAGAGCATGCCTGATTTATAGTTTCTTTTCCAAACCTTTGATGTAGGTAAACATTCTAACTTTAACTTCTTGCCTTCAAGCAAAGTTATGCTCTACTTTTCATAACCCATTTGTAAAGATTTCCAGTAAGTAGCAATCTGGTAGCAATTTTAGTCGTGCTTAAACTCAATGTCAGATACACTGACATATTATGACCACACACCAGCTTAATGTACCAGAAAAGTAAGGGCCAAACACTTGATAATGGCTACAGGAATTGCAAATATAGATCTTGGGAGGAAATGACAAGCCTGCAGGGCAGAGATATCAAATGAGTTTCAACTTCTAACCCAATTTCAGGTGTTTGCTGCCTGAATTGTTATGTTGAGGATTTTGAGGATGGGAGTTAGTGCTCTGGGAGAAAGGATGTGTACTATGCTGTGATCTAAGAGCAATGACTGCCCTGGGCAGGCAGGCTTTGCCAACTCTGCCGTAAGTTTGGGGTGTTACATGTGGCTCAAAGCAATTAGAGTCAGCAATGGGGTCCTACAATATCTTATGCCTGCTTTTCACTATGCATCTTCTTCATCCTCTCTCTGGAAACCAGTTCCCCCATCCCGTGCCCACCCCCTCTATGTGCATGAGACAGGAGATGCTTCCCTTACAGTATTTGAGTTTCCTGTCAGTAGTACAAACAAGTAGCTGAGACTAAGTAGTGGTTTTTATTTGCAAAGAACAGAGGTCTGTACTTAATTTAAGCAGAAAGAGAATTTTCTTTTGGAAGTTCAGAGAAAGGACAGGAAGATTGGTGGAACACACTCATGCAGGAGCCAAGGAAGGCAGGGCAGAGTCCAGGTCCTGCCATAGGGATGGTCTGCTTGGCATGCAGGCACCATCGGCACTGGACACTTGCCTATAGCTACTGGACTCCCCTATCCCTAGACATCGGTCTTCTGCCACTGGATTCTCAATACCACAGCCACCATGAATAATCACCAAGTCACCTTTGTGTCACTCCCTCAAAATTCAAAATTCCAAGGTGAAGCCTGGGAATAGAGGTACTCAGATCACAGGGGACACTCCTGCTATCAGTAGAGGATTTGTTCTCAGAGAAGAGGAACTTGAGTTAAACAATACCCTCAAAAGATGTCCACCTCATGCTATATTCTGCTAGGAAGGCATGTGAGAAGATGCCATGTGCCATCCAGCTTAGAGACTGCTGACACAGAACTAAGTTGAGAGTGTGAGAGTTTAAAGTTAAAAGTAAGGCTAACTAGGATTAGGCAGAGTGGGTACCAGGAGGAGCTAGAGCAGAAACTAGGGCTTTTGCTAGATATAACAGGCCTGGGACCAAACTGCAGGAGAACCAGAAAGAATGTGGGTTAAAGAAACAAACCAAGAGATGACCCCAAAGTAGGTTCCAACCCAAAGACCAGACTTCCAAAAAATAGTCCTGGAGCTGGGGAGGCACACTGGGCACAGGATGGAATTCGGTTTTAGACCAGGTAGCCAAGTTTAGAAGCTGGAGAGAACAAAAAAACAGAGCAAAAAGATGGGCTGGTTTTGCTGAAGCTTACATAAGATTGGTATTTGTTACATCTATTCATTGTAGGACATGTTCATATACATCCAATGAATTCGTTCTCTTAAGCTTTGGCCAGTTGAGGGGAAGTAAAAACTATAACACACTAGCACCAGTCCTTGAGGCAATGAAGGCATCAGGAACATTCAGAAATTGATGGATTTATTGCACCTCTCCCTAACATTCAAGGATGAATACTTTCCATTTGCCTAATTTTCTAATCTTTGTTTAGAGGGGTCCTCATATTCTTCCTAATTGGGACTAAGAGCAATTTTAGCCAGGTGGAGGAGGCAAGGCTAATATGCTTTAAGTAACTTCAGGCATCAAGTGGACATGAGAAGATCCAGGCTTTGAGTGGTTAGCACAAGTCCAGTGGAAAGCATTTTGAGAGCGGTTGTAACAGGATGGTTATCAGAGAGCAGAGACCAGCGCATGCATCCTGTGTAGGACTGCAGGCTTTCTAGTTATCAGGAGAAGAAAATCATCATCATCAGCCTCAGTGATGGAAGCAGCAGCAGCAGCAGGTAGATTTATCCTAAACACAAACATTTCCTAGCAAAATCACGAGTTCTAGGGTGAGCTCAAATGTGCTCCAGCTAAACTCTATTGTAGATGAATATTCCAAAAGCCAAAACAGGGAATGAGTTAACAAAAAGATTCAAAATGAGGATGAATAGAAGAAAACTCAGTAAGTTAACAGAACATGTAGGAGATTTTGACACCCTTTCCCACCTTTAGAACTCCATACAGAACATTTTCAAAGCCACCTCATCCCTTAAACTAGGGTAAACTAGTACTTTAGAGTTCACTTTTTGAGGCTGTGAGTTTAGGACAACAAAAATATCTGTATTTTATCTAAAAGTTTAGAAAAGTAACAGTCAAAAATTTACTTTCTAGTTTAAAAAAAAACCGGACTATAAATCTACATGAAAATGTTTGATCCCCAATACAGCTAAGGGCAAATGAAATTTTAGTAGCTAAGTCCAGTTAAAGCACCATGCCATATTATGTGTACCTCTTCGTTAATGTGAATGCCAATGCCTACCTTTGGTTCATTTAGTGAGCTGAAGAAAAAATTTCAAACCCTTATATGCATTTCCTAAATTCCTAGAATACCAGAATACTGACACATGATTGTGCTATTTCTTACTTGTCAAAGATGATTCTGAATTTCGCTGAAAACCACAAAGGAAACCAACAGACCCACATTAATAGTTCCGATAACCCCACCAAGGAGGAAATACAGAGAGGAAGTGGGGCAGAAGTGATTTTAGCAGAAGAGCCTCAATGTTCATTCAGCCTGTTCTGACACTGACTAACCCTCATCTTTATCCCAGTTCCTTCTGGATCCTCTCCCTTCTCCTTCAGGGGCTGGCTACTGGGCAGACAGGAAAGGTGATTGGATTCGGATTAGCAGAATTCTAGTTGTGGCTGCTGCACTTTCGGGGTCGCAGCCTCAGTTTCCACAGCTGTCAAACAGGATATTAATACCTATCCCTCACTGGAAAGTTGCCGGGATCGTATAAGAATACGTTGTCTCCAGACAAGCCAAGGCCACCATTACTGGGAGAGTCGCCAAGAGAATTCAGCTTCGGTTCCTTCTCCCGGCAAGGCTGGTTCGACCAACAATCAACAGGAAGCTGCAGGAGTTGGGACAGGATCCCCGGCTCGGAAAGAGGCCAGACGCGAGCGTTTTTGGACGGCGATCAGGACGGTGATGAGAGCATTAGGAACGCCCCCCTGGCTCACGCGGCTGGGCTGAGATTTTACTATCGGCGACAAAGGCTGCGGAAGCATAGTACTAAAAAGCAAACAGTTAACCAAAATAACTCAATCCTGTCCTCCCCCACAAAAACAAACAAAGCCCAAAGCCGTCGGCACTACAGAACGGGGCGAAGGGAACTGAGAAAGGCAGAGGGGGCGGAAGCTGCACCCCTCACTCCATCTCCAGGGGCAGTCGAGTCCGCGGCCGTAGGGTCCGCGGAAGGGGAGGGGGCGCTGTGGGTCCGCTCTCCGCGTGCAAGAAGCGCCTCCTCCTCACGCCCCCTCAGCCAGCGCCGCCTCGGGAATCCGCCCCGGACCCCGCCGCCATGTTGGGTCCGGATAAGTGACTCGGACTACAAGCCGACGGGGACGGCGGGGGGACGGCCCGCAGCCCGCGAAGCGCGCCGGCGCCGGAAGGCGGGGGGCGCTCGAGCCCGGGCGGGCGCGGCGCGAGTTCCGGTGAGCAAGCCGGCCGCGCGCGCAGGTAGCCGCAGCCCCCGCCCTCGCCCTCGCCCTCGCCCTCGCCCTCGCCCTCGCCCCCGCCCCGCCCCCGCCGAGGAGGGGCGGAGCCGGGAGTGAGGGCCGGCGCCGCGCGGAGTGGAGGTGGAGAGTGAGGCCGAGGGGTGGGGGAGCCCGGGAATTCCCTCCTCCTGAAGTAACGAGTGCGGGGCGGCTGTGCCGTCGTCGCTGCAGCCGGGCGCTCGGGACGAGGAGGTGGAGGAGGGAGAGGGCCCCGCGGGCCTCGCCTCCGCCCGCCGCCCTCTCCTCGCTACCCCGAGCCGCGGTAGCGGCGACTCATGAGAGCGCGGCTGGAGGGCAGGTAAGGACCCGGCGGGGCCCCGCGGGCGGAGGCGGCCGACCCCGGCCCGGGCAGTGCTAGGCCCCGGCACCCGCCCGCGCCCAAAGGCGCCGGCGCTCCCCGCCCCCGCAGGTTTGGAGTCGGGAAGTTGGGGAGAAACTTCTCCCCTCCCCCGTCCCGGCTCGCCCAGCGGGCGTGTCTCCTTCCCGGCGCTACCTGCTTGCCCCCTGACTCGGTCTCCGCCCCGTCCAGTCCTTCCCGGTCCCGCCCAAGTCCGACTTAAGGTCCTTGGAGCGGTAGGCTACCTCCCTTCGGTGCCTGGGGGCAAGGTTAATTTTGGCTCGCTCGGCCACACTGAGGGCCGAGAGCTGCGGCCCCTTTCTGTCCCGGAGCCGAGGGTCTCCGTGTTAGCTGACGCCGGCTGGCAACTGTGCTGGGGGAGCGGACGTGGGTGTGTGTGGGGGCGAGTGGGTGAGCCTCTCGCTTTACTTGGTTTGATTGAAAACCGCAACATGTTAAAGTTTTCCTTTGTTTTGGGTTGGGGGTTGGGAAGTATGCCTTTCAGCATCCACTTTTACAGTATTATGCCACTCCGCCTCCCATTTGGTTCGGTTCTCTGTCCACATGTTACAGAAAATTTTGTCTTAAAGTGTGTTTTTCTTCTTAATAATTGCTTCCAGCTTTTGCTTTATTGGGCATGGGGCAGCGTCGTTTTAAGAAGCTTTTCGAAAACCAAGTCCGATGTAGGGATTACTTGAATTTTTGTTTTGTGGTGAGTGGAAAATAAGTCCAATGCAAGGACGGCTTTAATTTTTGTTTTGTAGTGAGTGGGACACAACATAGTTCGGATTTGGTTGAATTATTTTCTGTGTAATTAATTGAAACAGGCATGGAGTAGTATACGTTCTAACAATTTATAAATTATTAAAGAAATGAGAAGTCTCTAATGGAATCGCAACTTTATGTTCATGCCATTATGTATATGTGTTTCATGGTGTGCTTTCACATACATGCTTTCACATATACCTGCATATGATTGTAGTGTATTTGTGTCCTTGTAACTGTAGGATTGCAGTGACAGAAGTATCGCGATAATTCTGTACACATTTAAACCATCTTGTTAAATTTCTAAAGTTAAGTTACACACTAAGGAAAACATTACTAAATGTGTACATGTAACTATGCACTTAAGACAGCACCTGGTAAATCTAGTATCTTAACTGGGGCAATGGCATACAGTGGACAGAAAACTTTTTGAATGGGCAGGTTATGAAGGAGTGTCTTGTAGAAGAAAGAGGATCTTGTGTGCATCATACGTGATTTTCATATATTCTGTAAGAAAGTCATATTTCACTAAGCCATACATATGTTTTCTTTTACTAATATGTGAGGCACCTGTCATAGTTGACATTTAAGAAAGGAAGTTTAAAAATTTTAAATTTTGGACATTACCTAAACTTCCGTGGAGATTTTGAATGCTCGTTGACAATCACAGGGTCTTAAATTTGAAAAAGAAAAGGAAACAGTTGCTTTTGATTTGAATCTAAATACAAGACAGTTCATATCCGTGTTTTCAGAATAAAAGATAAAAAAGCTCTTAAAATACGTACTCTGCTGTAACCACCATAATGTTATAATAACTTTTAATTTTGCAGTATGTTTTTGCTGACTTCATAAACCACAAAATTGACTCTTTTCTATTCAACCGAAAGTGAAATTACGGCTTTGACCTGTCTTCCTGGGATAGGTGGAATTTGTCTTATGGCTGAAGTATGTTAACACATGGCTTAAGTTTTGTTTAATTCTTAAGTTTTTGTTTAATTCTTAAGTTTTTGTTTAGTTCTTAAGTTAATTCTTAATACATGGCTTAAGTTTTTTTTAATTCAGGAAAATCTCAAGCTGAAAAATCAATGTCCATACAAATAAATCTTCTTCCTGATATGTAATGTTAAGAGAATAAATGTTATAAGCTAATAGCAACAACACAGTATAAGTGAACTATTATTACCAGCCCATGGTATAAGATTTATTAATGCAAAGTTCAAATTTGCATCTTTTTAGGCAGTAAATAATTTGTTAACGTGAGTAATTTTTCTTTACAAACATACGTAACTCTCGATCTAGTGTTCAATGTAGGCATCATTTATTAGTTCCTATTAGCATTATATTAAAAAGAGGTACAAATCCAGTTACAAAATAAGTCATGGGAATGTAAGGTACAGCATAGGGATATGGTCAGTAATATTATAATAACTTTGTATGGTGACAAATGGTAACCAGACTTATTGAGGGGTTTGTTTCATGATGTATAAAAATATCAAGTCACTATGAGGTACAGTTGAAACTGGCAGGGTATTGGATGTCATTTATACTTCAATTTAAAAAAGTGCCTAATATCAAAAAATTTAAAAGCAATACTAAGCTCTGCTGTCTGGGAATGCAGACTTGGGCAATAAAACTATTTAAAAAAAAACCTGCAAGGAAATGATTTCTATAAAAGTAAAGATAACGGGAGGTGGGAAGAAGTTATGATTGGGACCCAGCTTCTGCAGCGGTGACAAAGTTTTAACCCGGTGGTGGTTGCAGGGGTGGTCTTAGTGTATTCACAAAGCCATACATTTGTTCTGTGTGCCTTTCTGTATCTGTTTTAGTTCACATAGGACTTATTTTTTAAGGCGACTATGTGTAATATACTATATAAGGTGTTTGTGTAAAGAACTTAACATTTAGGGGCGCCTGGGTGGTGCAGTCGTTGAGCGTCTGCCTTTGGCTCAGGGCGTGATCCCGGCGTTTTGGGATCGAGCCCCACATCAGGCTCCTCTGCTGGGAGCCTGCTTCTTCCTCTCCCACTCCCCCTGTTTGTATTCCCTCTCTCGCTGGCTGTTTCTCTCTGTCAAATAAATAAAATCTTTAAAAAAAAAACAAAAAACTTAACATTTAGTGACTGCCTTTAGAACACTGCCTGGGCTGTCCTTTGCAAACAGGATTAGACTTACTAAATCTTAATTGTCATATTCCAGCTATTGTTTGTCACTACTTTGACATGTAAATAACATGTTAATTATGTTAATATTTTGAGGGAGAACACCAGATTTTACTAACTCTAAATCCTCTTAGCTTATATATTGTAAATTCCCAGACAGCAGAGCTTAGGTAGTCAAAATGTTTATTAAACTAATGGATACTAAATATAAAATACAGTTTTTTTTCATAAAATCATGTAAATGACATCTATCACATCAGGGTGATAAGTCTTTTAACCATTTTTTCTTTTTTTAAGGATTTTACTAGAGAGAGAGCATGCGTGTACACACACACACACACACACACACACACACACACACACAGGAGGGGGAGGGCCAAAGGGAGAAGGAGAAGCAGACTCCCCACTGAGGGGGAGTCTGAGGCAGGGTTGGATCCCAGGATCCTGAGATCATGACCCTAGCCAAAGGCAGACGCTTAACTGACTAAATCACCCAGGCGCCCCCCATTTTCTGTTTTCTGTAACAGTAATTCTTTGGATCAGTAATTTTGGCCTTAGTTTTGATATTCTTAAGGATGTCATGAAATTCTCAGCATAATAAGTTTTCGTTTTCTTAAGCTTTATGAAGATGTGCCATATGGCACCTAACAGAAGAGTATGTTTTGTTTCAAGAAAGCAAATGACAGTATGGTGTTGGAGTTTCAAAAATGCTGAGAATCATTGTATTATGCTACTTGCTTTATGTAATAGCTTGCTGTTTTAGTTGTCGATTTTGTTGCTTTGCATTGTCGTAATGTAGAGTTAAAGAAGAAATCACGTCTGTGCCAGATTCTTATATCACAGGAACTTTCAGTCATGTTATAAAGGTGATGTTTGTGGCACTGGCTTTGTTATGTGAGTATTTACAGGAAGTTTTAGTTAAGATCTTCCATTGTTCAGAGCTCTACATGGCTTAGGTCACCTTCAGTTCACATTTAAACAGGTCTATAATACAAATCCAGAGTTCTTCCAGAGAAGTACAACTGCTTTTCTTTACAGGTAATAATCTGTTCCTATTAAAGTATCTTGGTATCTTATTGGTAGTGTGTACAGCAGTTTGTGTGTGGCTGTGGTAGGGTATGTATTATTGCTTTTCTTCCTCTCAGCTGCTCCAGTGCCACAATTAGGCTGAGTATTGCTCAGCTGCAGCTGCTGGGTGATTATGAACCATCCAGCTCCTGTCTAAACTCAGAGGCAGATTTAGCAAAAGGAGCTATAGTAACAGCAGAGGGTGAAAGAGAAGAGCCAGTGCTGCTGCCAATATCATTTTAACATGTCTCTGTGCCAAGGAATTGTTGGCTGCAGCAGCACTACTGTTGTCTTGGAACGAGCAGACTTGATGGCAACATATCCGGGTCTGGATTGAGTTTACCTGATGTTACTCTTTAAAATCTTGAAGCTCACTCCAGGAAAGAGAGAGAATCCTGTAATTTCAAAGTACAGGATAATACTGATGGACTGAATTACAAGCGTCAGTGCCCAGGATAGCGCCCTTCAGTTTCCCTTGCTTGAGTGTATATATGTGGCTGTAGGCTCCCTGAAGTTTATACCATAGACTCCATGCTGCTTTAAACTGTGTCACTTAGAAGTGCTGCTGCTCTTACTGTTTGTGGAGTGGCAGGAGAGTTTATATGCAAGTTCTTTGGACACCCTACTTTTTTCCCAGGAAGTGGAAGATTCTCAAGAGGGATTATTTCTAGAACTACTTGCACATGGTATTTCCCCTGTGTCTGCCTGAATTTTGCAAGTAGGAACCCTAGATTCTTTTCTGTTGTTCTTTATTCCTGGGGTATGAGAAGATGGACATCAACAAACGCAGATACATTATCAGCTATATGTGGCAAGCCCCAGGCTGGAAGATGCCATAGGCAAATTTTGCTGCTTCTGAAATGTTACTCATTTTATAAACATGCTAAGCAAAGAGCAGCATCTTGTCCTCTCTCCTACCATGACTGTCAGAAAATCTACAGAGACAATTCCTTTTGCTGATTCTGGCTTTGAAACTTGGTTTGGGGTTGGCTAATTTGGGATGGGTAATACGAAGCATTGGAAGAATCAGCCCTCCAACTTGTATAAGCAGAAGGAAGGAAGAGGTACTGAAGACCGTACTCCTGAACGTTAACAAGTACACATTGTCATTGTGGCCCATACTTAACAGAACACTGGTATATTGGCTCCCATCTTTGTGCTCCCACAAAACTCCTCTGATATGAAAGCATCTTACATTATAATTATTTCTTTCCATTACTGTGATACATGTGGCAGGGAACTGTTTTATATGAATCTTTGAGAACAGTCTCCAGTAGAATAAATGCTTAATAAATTTTGAGTTGTATACAGAGATGTGGTTCTGTGTATTTTATGACTATAATATACAGACTTTTGCTACACATATTTTAAAGATCTGCCTCTACTAAAATTTTGTAAAACTTAGTGGGTTTTTTGGTAAGCTATTGTTAAAACAAATTCTCTAGATTTTTACCCTCAAAAGTTTTGTTTTAGAAAATGATTTTATAAAACAGTTGGTAAACACTTGGAAATGTGAATTTAAAGGTCATTTTGATATTTCTAATAAACTGGAAATTCTTTGTAGTGAAGTTAAACTAGTCTTTAATACGATTTATTTTAAATAAATGTTTTTTAGTGTTTTAATGGATATAGAAAGCTCAAGCTATCCACCAAAGAGAAAAAAAAAAAAAAAGGAAAGAAAACCTAGATTTTTCTAAAATACACTTGTCAGCCTATCATGTTACTAGTGACAATCAATATTATAACCATGGCTTACGTTCATATCTTCCAAGGACCAAAAGAGAAGTCCTGATTTTCTTGATATAATTCGTGTAAAAGAATGTGTGTTTTATAGGATATGTCTGCTGTTACTCGGGGTGTGGGTGAAGACAGGAAGTACTGGGAGGAAAGGACTGACTGCTGAAACTTAAAGATTGCCTGGTTTCAGCCTATGTTCCTAGCAGTATGTAAACTCTAGATTTTCTTAAACTAATTATGATGTCTAGTTACTTCTCTAATTTTTTAATGTAACTTACAGTTTGTTAGCATTAAGTAGAAATGGGAGTAGAGTGGAGAAAGTTGGTGGCTTTTGCTGCATAATTAATACTTATAATTGTTCTTTGGCAAGTTTATTTCTTTTTTTTCTATTTTCATAATTTTTATTTTGTTATATTAGTCACCATACAGTACATCCCCAGTTTTTGATGCAACATTCCATGATTCTTTATTTGCATGGCAAGTTTATTTCTTACATTTGTTCTCACGCAATTAGTATTTTACAGATAAGAGCATTTTTAGAATAATAGTTGTCAGACATTTGAAAAGGAGCAGAGAAGGCAATATGGTATAATAAGGAAAGGACTAAAAGATAGAAGGCCATCTGGATTTTAATGCCACTTTGGCCAGTGAAGAGCTATGTGGCCTTGGTCAGTTCAGTAAATACCCTATGCCTCAGTTTCACCATTTGAAACGAGGTAGTTGGGCCTGATGGTTTCTGATATCCTTTCAGCCTTATATAAATGTGTGGTTCTGTTACAGTTGAAGTTTTTATATTGATAACATTTTAAGAAAATGTTTCAGACTCTAGAATTTGAAATAGATAATAGGTAAGTAAAGGTTGTAGTAAAAAAACTGACCCATAGACTTGGCACTGGACTTTCTCCAGCAAATGTAGTGTTATTTCATTAAGTGGATATTAAACCCATGGTGTAACAAATACTGTGCTAGTTTTGATGTTATAAAAATGTTTGCAGCATGACTGCTGCCTTTTAGGAATTCACAGTTGGGTGGAACTGGCTATGATTAGGAGACTTATAAATTTTGTAGATTGGTAGATCTTTTTAATGTGATAATCTAGTACAGCACTTCTCTGGTTTTTGATGGGATTAGTGTGTGATACCTCTGAAACTTTAATGAATCCCTTTGCACTAGATACTTGTAGCCTCAAGCAAACTGATGCAATTCTCTAGGCAGCAAGACTTGATTTGATTTTCTAGACAGTTCATTACAGATGTGTGACACATATGCAGGTTCCATAAAACTTATATAGAAGTTTTACTATAAGAAGGCACATTTGAAAATAAGGCCTTTACAGAACATTTCAGATTTATTTTGCAGTAAAATTAAAGAGATAAGGGCTTTATTCATTGAAGCAAATAGATGTGATGTCAGTTAACAGATAATCACGACTATTTGGATGATAGCTTTGCCACATTATATCAGGAAAATAGCCACTAACATTAAAACATTTAATCTTTTTTAATTGATAAAAACGCAGAGTAATTGTTCTGGATTTTTTTCTTTAACACATTTAGTTACTAGTTAGAACAAAATAAGCATAAACATTAGAAAATGTTAGCTTTTTAAGGTTTGCACAGAAGATCTTGTAAAAAAACAAAAACAAAAGCAAAAAGCCACTAAAATTATAAGTAAATTGTGTTCCCAAAGTTTGTCAGTTGGGTCTTTCAAAATCAAAATCTTTTCCCAGAAAAAGTCTTTTTTGGAATGTTAGCCTTTTTGGTTAGATTTCTAGTCAGATCATTAGAGTTTATAAAAACAAACAGTTATAATAGTGTTTCATTGGTAAATGTGTTCTGATTGATTTTCAGGTTTTTGTTTTTTTAAATCTGAGCTCTTTGAACATATGAAATATTTGGTCTACTAAATGCTCTGATGATGACCCCATTGCCTTACTAGCTACCCTGTCTCCTCACCTTCCCAGCTCTTCGTCATTTAAAAATCACTGTTATGAGTTTCATATTAGAATTCCAGGACCCTCCCAATGAGGCTTTGCTGTTAAGCTGAATTTAAATACAGGAGAGTCCCTAGTTTCTCCCACCTGCTTATTCCAGGCACTCGAAGCCTATTTCCTACTCTATAGGACGGTGTGAGGAATGGGAAAGCTTCAAAAGATTGGAAATGAGAAACAAAAATGAGGGAAGTAGAAAAGGGCTTGGGAAATTGAGGAATGAGTGTAATGTGGAAGTTTATAATTTCCTCCTTTGTGCCTTTTTTTTTTTTTGTTTCCCACCCATTTACTATCAAAGGCATTGGGTATGAAGGAGGAAAACCTGTGTTATGGCAGGTGCTATGCTACACGTGTATTCATATGCATTATCGCACTTAAGTATTTGAAATGCCTTTTCAAAATAAAAAAATTGTGGCTGAGATAGATGTTTGTTGCATGTGAAGAAACTGAGGATTAGAAAGTATATGTAATTTGCTAAGGTCACTTGACTAGTGATGACTAGTAGAACTGAATTTATCTAACTGACAATAAGCCTGTTTGCTATAAGTCAACTTCCTTAGGGATAAAGAGCAGTGATGGAAGGGAGGATTTCTTATCTTTTTCCTTCTCTTTTAAATTGTACATTTTTATTGGAGCTGAGAATTTTCAGCCATTTATACTTTTTAATTGAAGTGGCTTTGGAGTACATATTTCATAATGGGAATCAAGGTCAGATATTATATGAACTGAAAAAGATGGGTTATTACATTAAATTCTAGCAAATACTTTCCTTTTATAGGTTTGGCTTTGTAATGGAAAATTGATATATACTAATTCCAAAATGTTCTTTTGTCTTTTTATAACAAGATGCTCAGCCCAGATTAACAAAGAGACAGTGTTTGGATGTTTTTCCAATCAAGTTTCTTTTTTTTAATCTAAATTTAATTCATCAAAAGAACAAAGCAGGCAAAAGATGGGTATTTCACTAACTAAACTGTAGCAAATGCTGTCCGTTTTTAAGTTTGGGATTGTAAAGGGTATACGGAGTCTATGTGTATATAATCAGCTTCTTTTTCTCTTTTCCTGTCACCCCACCTCCCCTGCATTGAGTTTATGCTCAAATATGAGTCTTCTGAGTCAGAAGCTGGCTCAAACTTCTATTGTGCAACATTGCCTTTATTTCTGCTAATTAAATCATTTTTTCCTAGATGAGTTGGTAGAAATAGATGGAAGGTCTGCATTGTCTGAATGGTCCTACATCACATTTTGGATATGCTGCAGAAAGAGAGCATACTTTTAAATTTGCCTTGTCAGTAAGATGGCAGTTTCCTACACCTTGGTACAGACTCATCAGCCATTCAAAGCTTTCCTTCCTTCTGGAGGAAACTGTAGGATTCTTCTTACATACTGGCTTGTTCCTATGAATCTTATTGTTATATGAATTCCTTACTCTCTGGATGAAAAGTCTCATCTAAAGTTCCAAATGGAAATTTTGTTTCCTACTCATTTACCACTGTGTCAAATTCTGTTGACAAAGATTTCCTTAACCACCGTAGAAGCCTTTTCTTCTTTGGCTTCCTTTTATTTCTTCAGTTGTCTCTAAGAATGTACCCTTTGTCCTCTTTAATAAGCTGGAGCATTGTTTTCTAATGGAGAATGCTAGGTTGGTTTTGTAGCATTATTATCCCACATTGAATATAACTCCTTCATACATCACTCCAACAGTTCCATTATTGCCCATGTTTATTAAGTCTACATAAGTGTTGGCAGATAGGTTTAAAACTAACTCTAAACGGTTTTGCCAACTCTAAATGGTGGGAGTGGCTGCTGCTAGAATGTAAGCTCCATGAAGGTAGGGAGGGATCTTTGTTTTGGTTACAGAAGTTATCTCAAGCATCTGGAACAGTAGCACAATGTAGGTACTTATTAAATGCTCTAAAATGTATGACAGTGTAACAGTCTGCTAGCAGTGTTTGCTTCTCATGGGCATGGGAGAAAGAAATGTCAACAAATAGCTAGTTCTTCATTAGAAGCTCCTGCTGTAACCATAGCTGCTTTTTACTCCAGGCTCTTCGGAGTGGCAGGCCTAGGGCTAAACTAGTGGCATCAGTGCTCATGGTGAATTCAGATAAACATTGTACTTGAGTCTGATGGAGAAACTGAGGTTTGATTTGGCAGTGACTTGTGTTAAAGACCAGTAAAAAAAAGTATGTGGAATAAGGGGATTTCTTTCTTTCTTTCTTTTTTTTTTTTAAGATTTTATTTGTTTATTTGAGAGAGAGAGAGAGACCGCCAGAGAGAGAGGGAACACAAGCAGGGGGAGTGGGAGAGGAAGAAGCAGGCTCCCAGCAGAGGAGCCTGATGTGGGGCTCGATCCCATAATGCCGGGTCACGCCCTGAGCCGAAGGCAGACGCTTAACGACTGAGCCACCCAGGCGCCCCGGGATTTCTTTTCTTTATATCTTATTATATCTCTAGCAGCTGTGCTTCTTAAAAACTCTGGCGCACATCACTTCCCCTTACATTATGTTGATGTAAATGAGTTATATGCATATATCTGGTTGTAAGTAGACTAAGAACAATAGTCTGTGGTAGGGCTACCTTACACTGACAACCTTAGAAGGGGAGAATGAATTTTTGGTGGAATAGTAGTTGTCTTTCCCCCAGAAGGGGAGAGAAAGTAACGTATTAGTTAAAAAAGTTAGATATCTGTATGGAAATACACTGGTTGTAGAAACATGATTAGACTATTTGAAAGTTGTGAACAAAGATGATATCTTTTGTTGTTGTTGTTTTTAAAGTAAGCCCTGTGCTGAATGCACCCATGACCCCGAGATCAAGAGTTGCATGCTCTACTGACTGAGCCAGCCAGCCAGGTGCCCCAAGATGGTATCTTCTTAATTTAAGACAACATATTAGTACTGAAGCAAACTAATTATGATGGAAAAAGTCAAACATCCTAGCACCTTCTGCAAGTTTGCTTTTTAGAAGCAGAGTATCTGGAAAAATATAATTTCATGTTTTAGGTGGTAAGGGAAGCTATAAAGATATTTGCTGTTTTGAACTTAATTAGGACCAATAGAAAAAAGTGATATGCAAATTATAGAAAGAACTTTTGGAGATAGGGGCATGTTGTCCTGTTTATATTAAAAGTAAGAGGAAAAGTAATTTTGGACTTCAAGTAGATGTATGCTCTAGACTTTAAGAAACATATTTGAAAACCAGTGAAAGTCTGCGATTTCAGATTCTGATGGGCAGTATACCACCTAAAGGAATGAAAAGTCTAAAAATGCCCCAGACTTTATATATGAAGAGCGTAGGAAGCACTCTGATGTGGGAAGGGGTCAGAGAATTGTGGATTGTATCTGCATTTATGTAGTCCTTTTAGTGATTGAGAAAAGATAGGAATTAGCCATATCAAAGAATTTGGTGGGGATGGTAGCAGGTGGGAATTATGATGGAGCTAAAGCCCTATCCCACTCCCGTTCTTATCTCATTACTTTTTACCACCTTAGCCACTCCTGCTGGGGCTTAGATTTTGTTTTTGATTTTTTTTTTTTAAATCAATAGAACTTAAATCAGGAGGAACTCATAATAAAGGTCAAGTGGAAGAGAGGGTCAAGAACCTCTTAGGATATTGTCAGAAGATGAATAGGATTTTTAGAATGATTGATGCTTAGAAGAAAAAAACCTAATGACAATGTAGATGATTCTTAAAGATGAATTCAAAGCTGGAAGTAAGAAGGAAGCCACAGATCCACAACTGAAGGAAGGTGACATAATAAGTAACAGGAAATGCCTAGCAAGTCTTCTTTTCATCTCTTGACTTCTGTAACATGCTCTTTAAGTTAGAAAAGCTAGAAGAGAGTAAGAAAGTAGATAAGAGGGCGTCTAGTTTCAGGTGAGTTCAAGCTTCTAAGTCCAGAAGAATTCTGTCTGAAGGCTCCAAAAGACATTTCTGTTATTCCCGGGGCCTTGGTAATAGAGAAACCAACGGAGACAGGTAGACATTTCCAAAAAAAAATTTTTTTGATTAAACGATATCTTATATCTTAAATGAGGTTTGTTTACTCTTAAGCTTGTTTCTGGGCTTTCATTCTTTTCCATATATTGTTTATTCCTGTGCCAATACCACAAAGTCTAATGATTAGGACCATGATAACAACGAGAAGAGCAGTTAGTGTTGAGTATTGCCTGTGTGCCAGTCACGGCAAAAAATAACTTTAATATATTTTAACTTAATTCATTTCTTACAAAACTCTGAGTTAAGTATTTGTCTTTTATTCTAACATTTAGCCATTTTATTTCATGAAAGGATTTTCTTTCTTTTTAAAAAAAAATATGGAATGCTGCACAAATTTGCATTTCATCCCTGTCTGCAGGCTATGCTAATCTTTGTATCTTTCCAGTTTTAGTATATGTGCTGCCAAAGTGAGCACTGAGTTAGTATTCTTTTAAGTAGGCTCCACAGCCAGTGTGGAGCCCAACGCGGGGCTTGAACTCACGACTCTGAGCTCAAGACCTGAGCTGAGATCAAGAGGCTTAACTGACTGAGCTACCCAGGCACCCTGAGAAGTTCCATTTATTCATGTACAAGCTAGGACTATAACCAGCTCTCTAACTTCAGAGCCCATTCTCTGAACTGTGAGGTTGTGATTACTAGTAGGACAAATCTCATTTTTCTTTTTCAAAAATTTCCCAGCTATTCTTATGCATTTACTTATCCATATGAGCTTCGCTGTGATTTTGATTTAGATAATGTTAATTATTTAGGTTTATTTAGGAAGAATGGACATCTTTTAATAATGTCTCTTACCATCCAAAAAGTTATAGGTTTCCATTTGTTCTTTATATTACACAGGGTTTTATTTTGGTAATATAGACTTTAAACATTTTTCCTTAAACTTACTTGTAGGTATTATTTCATGTGTGGTTTGAAAAAACCTTGTTACTTGGAAATAATCTCAAAGTTATAGGAGAGTTGCAAGAATAGTACATAGAACTTCTGGATCTCCCTCACCCAGATTTACCAATTGTTAGCATTTTGGTACATTTGATTTTATTATTCCTGCTTTGTGTATATATATATGGGTATTCCCATTCTTTCCACCCCCTCCCACCATTTGAAAATTAGTGCAAACATCACATCTTATTACCCTTAAGTACTTCAGCCTGTATTTCCTAAAAACAGGGACATTCTCTTACACAACCACAGTTATGATTACTAAATTTAGAAATTTTAACAATGCCATTTTACAGTTATCTGGTATACAGTTGTAGGTTGACTTGTGTTTTCCCAAAAGATAGTTTTTTGTCCTAACTCCCAGTACCTGTTAATGTGAACTTCTTCAGAAATCAGTAGTTGTCTATGTAATCAAGTTAAGATGAATTCATACCAAATTAGGGTGGGCCCTAAACCAATATGACCAGTGTCCTTATAAGAAGAGGAAAATGCCATGTGACAACAGAGGCAGAGATTGGAGTGATCCAGCCCAAGCCAAGGAACCTCAGGGATTAACAACAACAATCAGAAGCCTGGGAGGAGGCAAGGAAGGATTCCGTCCAGAGTTGGGAACATGGCCCTGCTAACACCCTTGATTTTGAAATTCCAGTCTGAGAGCATAAATTTCTGTTGTTCTAAGCTTTTTTTTTTTTTTTTTTTTTACAGCGGCCCTAAGGAACTAATGTAGCAGTCCATAATCGGTATTTTCCCACTTGTCCTCATAATTCCTTGTAAGAAAATACAGAATCTAATCCATTGCATTTAGTTATTCTATCTTTTTAGTTTCCTTTAGTTTGAACAGCTCTTCAGCACTATCTTTCAGATGCTGGTATTTTTGAAAAGTCAGACTACATGTCTCGTACAGTGTACCTTAGGATTTATCAGGTGTTTCTCATGATTGGATTCAGATTATTAATTTAGGGCAGCAATGCTATATATGGGGTATTGTGTTCTTCCTAGTATAGGCCACGAAGAGGCACTCTATGTTAGTCTGCCCCATTATTGGCAATATTAACTCAGGTAAAGTAATACCTGTTAGGCTTCTTCAGTGTAAAGTTAGCATTTTTTTCTTTTAAATTAAGTAGTAGTATGTGGGAAGTACTTTTAGCTCATTTATCAGTGAGTCTTGTCTGAATTGATTATTTCAGTGTTGGTTGCAAAATAATACTTTTCTAATTCTGTAATTCCTTCTACATTTATTAGTTGAGATTCTGTAAGAGAAAACCTTCCCTTAGTCCTAGTTTGTTTATTATCAGAATGATTTATAGAGTTTTTTTAGTTGACAGGTTACAGTCCATTAATATCCTTATTCATTTTTTTAAAAAGATTTTGTTTGAGAGAGAGCACACACAAGCAGGGGGGAGAGGGAGAAGCAGACTCTGTGCTGATCAGGGGAGCCCCATGTAGGACTCTATGCCAGGACCCTGAGATCATGACCTGAGGCCAAAATCAGACCCTTAACCAACTGAGCCACCCAGGTGCCCCTGTCCTCATTCATTTTGATGCTCAAATTTGTTCTATTTTTGGCCAGCAAGATCTTCAAGATGGCTCCTGTGTACTTTTGATACATTCCCATCATTTTTTGAGTACTACTATTTTTTTTTTTTTTTTTGGTGTGAGGTGTAGGAGCCTAATCTGGTGCTTACCTTGCTCTAGCCATTTACCCAAGGAGCATTGATTCCTTTTTAGCAGGTGTGTGTCGTTTTGAGTGGTTTGTTTTTAAAGTATATTTTTATTGGCTATTTTTGGTATATAAAAAAAGCTATTTCTGGATATATTTTGTAATTGCTCTGTAGAAAGGTCTTGTTTCTGATGGTTTTTCATTTAATTCTCTTAGGTTTTTCTGCATAAATAATCATTATGCATAAATAATGATTCTAACCCAACTCATTTCTAATATTTATCCATCTTACTTGGTTCTCGTGTTTAATTGCATTGGTTAGTACTTTCAGAACAGGTCAAATGTTGTTATAAATTTAATTTAGTAAGACTGTTTCTAGGGTTTGCCATTAAGCCATGATGCCAGTTTATTTGAGCTTTAGCTCTAGATATATAATAGAAGGATTCTTCTATTTCCGTGTCGTGGAGGGTTTTATTTTATCAAGTAGGGGTTGATGCTGACTTAATTTTTTTCTTGGGTTTTTTCCTTTAATAAATGGCTTATTTTTTTAATACAATGAATTAATCTTATAAATAGACATCCTAATACAAACTATCCTAGACTCTATCGATAGACTGTCAATAGAGTCCGAGACTCTATCCTTAGAGTCTGAGAATGAGCTACATATTTTTTTTAGTAGAGAAACATACAACTGTGGTTCCAGGCACTCGGGTATAGTGGTGAAAGGAAAAAAAAAAAACCCCGCAAGCGAAAGGAAAACTCTGTTTCCTCTGTAGAGTACCCACAGAATACTCTGGTCAACAGACATGTGGGGTTTTTCCCATACCAACTAATTTTCCAACACCAGCTGGGTGTTCTTCAGTTCAGTTTTGACACTATTAACCTGGAGTTAGTGTTAGATGTCACAGATTAAGGGCTCAGTTTTTCAAGACTGCTCCCCCACCCCCAGCCTCAGGTGCCAGTTGCAAATAGTGGATTCTCAGGTTACCCACAGCTTCTGTCCAACAGGGTTATAAATTGGGAGTTCTTGCAACTCCTTCCTCAGGTCTGATAATCTGCTAGAATGGCTAACAGAATTCAGAAAAACAGTTCACTTACTAGATTTAGTGGTTTGTTATAAAAGAGTGCAACTCAGGAACCACCAGGTGGAAGAGATGCATAAGGCAAAATATGTGGGAAAGGGCGTGAACTTCAGGTAAGCCACCCTCGTAGCACCTCCCTGTGTTCACCAACCTGAAAGGTCTCTGAACCCTTTCGGTTAGGATTTTTATGGAGGCTTCTTTACATAGAAGTAACTGGTGAAATCACTGACTGTTGGTTATTAGCTTAACCTCCGGCTTCTTTTCCCTTCCCCGAGGTGGGAGTGTGTGGTGGGGCTGAAAGTCCCCAACCAACTAAATCACACATGGTGTCATCTGGCGACCAACCCTCTACAATTAGGGCTTTCCGAAAATCACCACATTAACCTAAACTCAGGTGTGGTTAAAAGAGACTTACTATGAATAACAGAAGGTGTTCCTTTCACCTTTATTGTTCTTAACCACTTAGGAAATTCCAAGGGGTTTTAGGAGTTCTGTGCCAGAGCTCCTTGGCTCTAGCATTTTTCTGGCATCTGTTACTCTGTGTAACAAGTGGTTGGGAAGCAGGTATTTTGATAACCCAGAATGTCTGTTGAAACAATACTACAACCAAGAAAATTGCAATCTCTGAAAGACAAATGGCCTGGACTTCTCTCTTAGGTTAAATCTTTATATCAAAATGTTAGAAAAATCAAAGGACAAATTAGATATGCTTTAAGACTAGAAAGTAGAAAAACATATTATTTTATATTTGTACTGCATTTTCAGGATGGTCCTAGACTCTAGATCTGAAAAACAAAAAATTATGTTCAGTGAGCAAATATGGTGGCAGAGGAGAGAACAGTGCTGCTGGTCCTTGGTGGTTATAGAATCCTAGGGATTTTCAGTGCAATTACTTCTCCAGGAAAACTTAATAGCTAGTGACTAAGTAATGCTTATTTGCTAGCAATTCAACAGAAGATTCTTGAGGGTGGGAAGAGAGAGATTTACCTTACTCAGAGCTCTTCAGCTAGATCTTGCCCTTGTTCCCCTGACCTTTCGGCTCTGTCAGGATTGGGCTATCAGCAAAAGAAAAATAAGGAGGAAGCTTTTTCTGAATGCTTTGGAAGAGATTAAAGAGCATAAGACTGATTTATTCATGTAAGTGTCAGAAATTGAATTTACCCATTAAATACATGCTTTTTTGGATGGATTTTTGGAAAAGGTTTAAAGTATTTTCATGCTTATTGATTTCTTTAGGTCTCCTATCTTTAACTGAACTAATTTTATTAATTTCTATTTGCCTAGACAGTCATCCTTTTTATCTAGTTAAACAATTTTTCTAAATATATTTTTTAAGATTTTATTTGTCAGAGAGAGTGTGCGCGTGCGTGCACCAGCAGGGGGAGTGAGTGGCAGGCAGAGGGAAAAGCAGGCTCCCCACTGAGCAAAGAGCCTAAAAGAGAACCCTGGGATTACGACCTGAGCGGAAAGCGGATGCTTAACCGACTGAGCCACCCAGGCGTCCTTCATCTAGTTAAAATTTTATGAGCAGGGTGTTATACAGAATTCCCTTTTACAGTCTTTTCAGATCCTTGATGGCTCTAGCACTCTTCTTGCACCTAATACTCTGTTTTTTGTTTTGTTTTTTAATTAAGATTAAATCTAGCCATTTATTTCACTGATTTTTATTTGTAAACCATATTGGAATTTTTTTGTTATAATAGTGAAAGAACAGAAAATTAAAAGAAAAGTTAATGAATTAGAAACAACAGAAAAAGCAATCTCAGTATGATTTACAAATAAAAATCCTCTTTTGGATTTTTTTAGTTTTTGTTTTTTCCTTTTTTCTGTTTTGGTAATAAGTGTGTAAGGCTGCAAATTTTGCTCTGAATACAGCCTTCACTGCAGCTCACTGATGTAGCAGAGAGTTGTTATTTTTTTTATTTTTTAACTTAGTCTGTTTCCTCTTTGACACAAGGGTCATGAAAAACTTTATGTATGCATCTTATTTAGGAAAACTTGAAAACTTATTTATTTATTTATTTATTTATTTATTTATTTATTTATTTTTAAGATTTTATTTATTTATTTGACAGAGATAGAGACAGCCAGAGAGAGAGGGAACACAAGCAGGGGGAGTGGGAGAGGAAGAAACAGGCTCATAGTGCAGGAGCCTGATGTGGGGCTCCATCCCATAATGCCGGGATCACGCCCTGAGCCGAAGGCAGACGCTTAACCGCTATGCCACCCAGGCGCCCCCCCCCTTTTTTTTTAAAGTAAACTTTACCCCCAATGTAGGGCTGGAACTCATGACCCTGAGAAATCAAATCACATGCTCTACTGACTAAGCCAGTCGGGTACCCCAAACAGAACATTCTTGTTTTGCCATTTCCTTAGATTTTATAGCATATATTCTGTTGTCAATACTCAATAAATGATACAAAATCAGAAAATTGTTTCCTCACAAGGTATTTATGTATATGGGATTTTAAATATCTATTCCCCAAACCAGAAATATAAAATGTAGACCATAATGATATGACAAATGTTGATGTAATTCAGTCCAGCAAACTTTTTTACATGCTTGATCTGAGCAAACAAATACTGCTAATACTGCTGTTAAGATTCTGGTACTAGCACTAGATAGTATTGGGGAGTAAAAAAAATTCTTGTTGAATTCTAATAGTTTTCCATAATTGGAAACTTGCACTCTTGTATATGAGAAACCTTAAAAATCAAACGTGTTCTTTTTTTAAAGAAGATTTTAGACAATGTTTTATATACACTTGGTTATTATATGTATGTTTTTTAAAAATGATAATTGGGATTAAAATAGATCTCAGAGGTAAGGAATAGTTCAGAAATATTGTACCAGTGTTCTGGCTTTAAATTGTAAGTCATGCTAAGGAACTCGAGACTGAGAATAAGTGATCATTCTTAGCTTGGGGGAAAAGGCTCATCATACAATATGAAGATAGAAGGAAAGGAAACAACTTTAATTAAAAACTTGGTCTCCTTTTAATGCAACAGCTTCATCAGACTAGAACAAAACCATTCACACTATTTCCACATTCATTTTTTACTTCAAAAAGTAAAAGCAGGCAACTTCATATTCTTTGGAGATTCAAACTGTAGATGGAGATGTAGATTTCTTCAGAACATATGTCATGCAGATATATTTGATTTTTATGATACAGATATGGTCCATGAGCTCAATTATATAAAAATTTGATATATCCAAATACTTTTTTCCCATAAAACTGATTTCGAGTATCTATAATATTTCTACATGGAAATAGTAGCTGTTGTTAAATAATAAGCAATGCAGAAAACTAATATCAAATGCTGTTGCCACCCTGAATTGATAAGATGATGTCAGAGGTAGCTAAATGGTCACTATGCATTTGTCTTTCTAATATAGCTCCTATTTTCTTGTCACCCACTTTATACTGACATTTTGAGGCTAGAGCAGTTTTTGAAGTCATAGCATTATCAAGTCTTTACACCTTAAAGGGGTTGTAGGTAATTAGTAAATTAATCTGATATATGTTAATTTATTCTGGGATGAATTTATTTTTTTAATCTTGTGTGCAGTGTTGTTGTTTTTTTTTTTAATCTATATTCCCTTCAGTTAAAGAAGCCAGATTCAAACTTTAATTTGTTGGCTAATATTTATCTTTCGGCTCCAGTCGTAAACATTGATTGGGAAAGGATATGTAATTCATTTCAACAGACGTTAAAAGAAAAAAAATTATGTCTACTTCAGGCAAGACACCATGTCAATTAAGCTTTTTAGGAGATAAAAAGGAAACTCTATTTATTAGTTTCCTGTTTATTTAATATACTACTATGTAGACCTGCAAGAAGTTTTGTATTGGAGGTTTAAAGTTCAAAGGCGGATCAAGAGAGGAGAAACACACATTCAGGGAAGACGTGGTGGAAGTGGGATTTGAGTATGTTTTGAAGGATAAATAAAATGGACATTCCAGAGGTAGCAAATAACATGAACAAAGACACAAAGAAGATGGCAAAGGCAAGATGTTTTCTGGTGATAGTGTGCTTCTAGCACAGGAATATATGTGCTTCTAACACAGGAATAGGGGTCAGTCATATACTTAAAAGTGGTGGCTTTCAAACTGAACTGTTGCTACTCATCACCTGGGGTGTCTGTAGAAATGTAGGCTCCTAAAGTGTACCTCTAGAAATTATAATTCAGTAAACCTAGACTAAGAGCTGGGAATCTTCATTTTTAATAAATACCTGAGGCTATTGTAGGGAAACGTTTGTACAACTTGAAGCTTTAAATTGGGTTCATTTTGAATCTGGTAAACCACTGGAACTCTGAAGTCTTACTGCCTCATTTGCTGTATGACCTTGGACAAGTTACTTAACCCTCTGTGTATCAGGTTCTGTATCTGTAAATAAGAAAAGTAATTGTTTTTTAGGATATTTTGAGGCTTAAATGAGATAAACCGTTTTAAGTACTAAGCATAGTGGCTATAATGTAGTATAAGTGTCATCTGTTGTTTGATAGTTCTCATTGTCATCTAATTAAGAGAAATGTATTTTTTTTTACTAGATTACAATTCAGTTCATTAGTTATTCTACCCTACATGCTGCATCAGACTACTTCTAGGTGTATTACCTTGTGTTTAGTTACTTCCTTTACTCATTTATTCATCAAAGCCCTTTGAAATGTAGTGAATATGCACATTATTAAATATATATATAAAATATGAACGTCATAACTACTTGTTCTCAGTTTGGTCACATTGATTTTTGTTTTATTTATTTTTTAAGATTTTATTTGAGAGAGAGTGCTTGTGAGTGGGGGGAGGAGCAGAGGGAAAGGGACAAGCAGACTCTGCACTGAGCTCGGAGCCTGATGTGGGGCTCGATTTCAGGACTCTGAGATCATGACCTGAGCCAAAATCAAGAGTTGGACACTCAACCAGCTGAGCCACCCAGGTGCCCCTGATTTTTTTTAGTATTTGGTAATGAAATACATGGTTAGCAAATGAAATACTTTTTCTATTTGAGGCAAAACAATATAATGTAACAATTCATTTGAATGGATTTTAATTCACTTAAAAATGCAGAGGTACTATGGATATTGTTGGAGGTTTTAATTCATTTAAAAATGTAATTTAAAAATGGAACGAACAATATGGCATTTTAGATTTTTTTAAAAATTTGTTGTTGGAAATTTTTTTAGAGGGAAATTTGACATATACCACAACTTTAAAAAAGCATAACTTTTGATTCATAGAAATCTTTTCTATCGAAGTGTTCAAATACAGTCAGTTGTCATTATCTGCACTAGTTCTGGTTTAGAAAGTCACTGTGAGGGGCGCCTGGGTGGCTCAGTTGTTAAGCTTCTGCCTTCGGCTCAGGGCGTGATCCTGGCATTCTGGGATCAAGCCCCACCTCGGGCTCCTCCACTGGGAGCCAGCTTCTTCCTCTCCCACTCCCCCTGCTTGTGTTCCCTCTCTCGCTGGCTGTCTCTCTCTCTGTCAAATAAATAAATAAATAAAATCTTTAAGGAGAAGGGTTTAAAGAAAAAAAAGAAAAAAGAAAGTCACTGTGAACACTGAGTTAGTGAATACTGACTCATTGCTCCTAGAGGAATTACAAGGTTAGGTTCCTGTGAGCCTCTGGTTACAACGTTTCAGTCAACTGATCAATTCATAATCTCATTCCATGTGTGCTTCTCTTCCATGTGTGACATCTTATTTAATGTATACTGTTGATTCATTAACACTAAACTCACAAATAGCACTAGAACTGATGTCCAAGTGAAGCCTATATAACATATTCTCTGTAAGGCACACCTCAGCATTTTTGGTTTAAGAACCCTAGGCAGCACTTCAGCACCAACACCTGGGGGCCATTTTAAACCACAACATCGCCAACAAAACACACACACAAAGTGACACTAGATAGACTGCAGAAAGGACACTTTACAGTAGGAGAGCCTTATTTGACTTGAGCTGGGGACATGTGGATCTGGCAACTTTTCACAGCTCTGCACATACCTGCAAATGACCATAAAAACGCCATGAGCATTGAGTTAGGGGTTTACAGAGAAATCTTAATAGAGTAGGCTAATTCACAAATAACTCACTCAAATTAAGTACCCTTATATCTCTCCAGGGAGGGAAGAAAAGGAAAATGCCTCCATGTTTGGTGTTTTTACAAAGAAGGAAGTCACCCATGTACTCACCCAGAGTCTCCCATCTTTAAATCCCTGGTAGTTTTGGTAATTGCTCTGCTGAGACCAGTTTCCTGTTGAATTCTTGTTAGGGTGCACTTGAAGAACAATTGGGTCCAGTGTCATCCAAACAGGTTTATGCCAACCACAGCCCTGTTACCAGGATTCAGGCCTTTTACAATGCTTCTATCTCCTTCCAGCCACTTAGAACAAGGCCAGCTTTGCTTGTTTCTCTTTCAACCCCCAAGGCTAGTGCTTCAGAGGTTTGATAAGGGAAGAGGAAGATGGTATCTCTGTTTGGCTTATTCCCCTCTAAGACCTAGTTAGATGAGTGAGTTCACTCGATTAACTTTGTTTTACTTTGAGAGCTAAATAAATTAAACCATTCTTTTAATTTAGAAAAGTTATGTTCCTTAATACCTAATTAACATGATATATTTTGAGCCAAAACACGCTCACTATCTAAACCATATTGGATCAGTATAATTTTGATAGCCTATTTGTTACAAATATAGACACTGTGGTAGGCAGAATTATGGCTTCCCCCGAAAATCCATATCCTAACTCCCAGGACCTGTGAATGTATTAGGTTACATGGCTGAGGGGAATTACAGTGGTAGTTGGAATTTAGGTGGCTAATTAACTGATTTTAAAGTAGGAAGAGTAGCCTGGATTGTCCAGGTGGGTCCAGTTTAGTAACAAGGGTTTTTAAGAGTGGAAGAGGAAGGCAGAAGAGTCAAAGAAATGTAACAGGCAGAAGCTTAGCCAGGCAGTGTTGCTGGCTTTGAAGATGATGAGACTACTCCATGAGCCAAGGAATGAGGGCAGCCCCCAGAAGCTGGAAAGGACAAGAAAACCAATTCTCATAGGTTCTCCAGGAGAGAATGCAACCTTGTTGCCACCTTGGTTTAAGCCTAATGAGACCCACGTGAGACTTCTGAATGGTAAAATAATACATTTGCGTTGTTTAAATCTACTGTTTGTGACAGTTTGTTATGGCAGCAATAGAAATAGGTAATTTTGTTATGTCTGAAGTGGAAGTAGAAAACACTGAGGCAGAATCTGAATTCATTCAACTTCTGGCTTTGTCTCTATTACTAGCTTTATGACATAGAACCAAGTTACTTAATGTCTCAGGTTTTAATTTCCTCATTTGTAAAACAGGGATAATAATGGCACATATCTTCAGTGGTTACTCTCTGGATTAAATAAGTTCGTGCATCCAACTCCTTTTTACTTTATATACATTTGTTATTTAAATTTTATTCCAACTCCTTTTTACTTTATATACATTTGTTATTTAAATTTTATTTTATTTATTTATTTTTAAAGTAGGCTCCGCGCCCAGTGTGGGGCTTGAACTCATGACCCCGGGGTTAAGACCTGAGCTGAGATCAAGAGTCAGATACTTAACCAACTGGGCCACCCAGGTGCCCCACATCTGTTATTTAAATTTTAATATGATGAGCATGGAGGAAATTTGCAGTTAAAAAGAAAATTTAAAAAACCTCTTAATACAAGAAGAAATTAGAAATTGTGTTTAATAAATGTCCTATGGACACTTATAATTGCAAGAAAAGTTTTGGCCATATATGTGACAAAATGTGTCTCAAAATAGGCATTTTGCCAATAAGAAATTTGGGAAGACTGAGTTAATTTAGCATTCCTGTTTTCTTTAGTGTAAATAACTTATGTTTATTTTGCTTATTATTAAAGGAAATAGCTAAAAAACTTTGTTAATTGTATATTACAAACATTAATATCAGGTGAAAAATTAACCAGTAAATGATATGTATAAATGCTTAGAAAAATCTGTGTAGAGGCGGGGAAGTAGATATGTGAACTTACTGTCTTATGCTGATTTTTCCAATTGAACTAAGTTGAGCTCTCAGATTTAGTTTTGTTATAACCTTGGATCTATACTTACTGCTAGAGAGCTGTAAAAGGTTATGTGATGATTTTTCCCAAACGTTTTTTCCACTTTATATAAGGTTTTCTGTTCAGTTTGGAAGAAGATATGAGGAAGGCATTTAGAGTGTGCTAATTCAAGTTTTAAAAGGTGTTTTTGAGATCTGTTCCCAACTCTAGCTGTAAGTGTGCTGTATAATTTGAAACTTTCTTAGAATATCCTTAAATCTTTTTCTTGTATAGATATATTTTTAAAAAGTATACCTTGTAGTCTGTCTTGCATCATTAGCTGTTCAGATCAGAAGTTCAGGGAGTTAAAAAAATAAAGAGAATAATCCTTGTTACATGTTTCATGTTGATATCACATTTTCCATTCGTATGAAACTTAAAATCAGGGAAGTGTAACTTAAAACTTGACTAATTACTAATATATTCTTATCATAGCTAATTCACTTAAGTAAAATAATTCTTGTGAAACATTAATAGCATTTACTTAATGGATGGAGTTGTAAGCCCCAAGTGTTTTGATTACCTAGACTTCCTCATTTTCTAAGACCTTCCCCACATGCCATGTTTCTATGGTGATCCCACTGGCTTAAGGGGTCTGGGCTAGAATCCTTTAGGAATTTGGAGTTCATAGTTAGAATCCCTCTGTCTAGCTCTAAAATGAAGATCTATAACTCTGGAACTATTGGCAGCCATGTTCTACCCTGTAAAGAGTCGAAAAAGCCATTCTGTTGTAGGAGAGAAGAATGATACAGATGAACAGGATAGCAGAGGTGAAAGATGGAGAGACTGAAACAAACACATGAAGGGAAAGGAGGAGAGAGATTGATAAATAGGGAGGGGAGGAGAAGATGAGGAAGAAAGGGTTGAAAGTGGAGCAGACAGAAGGACCAGAAAAAAGAAAACAAAGAAATGTACTTTTTATTATTTAAGTTCTTGGTTCTAATTTTTCCCTATGACTTTGAATTCCATGAGAAAGTACTGTAGGCTTTATAACAATTCTTTTTGCTTCAGCTACCTTTAGTTAGATTCTGTCCTTGTAGCCAGAAGAGTCTTAACCAATGCAAACACTTGCTTTTGTTCTAGTATGTGTTAGCTGCTCTCTGTATAATGTCAGTTAGTTGTCACAACCTTGCAAGATAGGTATTATTAATCATCATCAAAAAAAAAAAAAAAAGGAACTTAAGGTTTAGGAGCAATTTAAGTAATTTGATAAAGGCACAGTAGTTAATAAGTGACAGAACCAGGATTGAAATGTAGGTCTAACTCCAAAGTTAGTTCTTACTCATTCACTCTAAAAATACTGGGTATCAGCTGTGGGGTAGATGGTAGGCTAACCTACAATAGAGACAAAAAATTTGCTGTCCCAAGTTTACAGTTTAGAGGAGGATAGAGACAAATAGGCAATGACAATTCAGGGTAGTAAATGGTTGGGGGAGGGAATAAAATATGCTGTAAGAGCACTTAAGAGGTCAGGGAAGATTCCTTGAATGTTTAAGGCCTGAAGGTTGGCTAATTATAAGTCAAGCATAAGGAAAGGTAAGTTTTGCCAAACAGTTGGAAAAGAACATGGTACATTTGAAGATCTAAAAGAAATTTAGTACGTAGGGAGCATAGAATGTAAGAGATGAATGGAAAGAGATGAGCCTGGAGAGGTAAATTCTGTGGAGCTTTCTATTTCAGATTAAGGTGTTTGGCCTTTATTTTGGGAGCAAGAGGAGTTCAGGGCCATTGAAGGCTCCTGTTAACCTTTAAAACTATCAGTTTGACCAGGAAAATGGGTTATCAGATATAGCAGAGCATTGCAATTTGGGACACCATGGGCAAGTCGAGATCAAAGGAGAAGAACCTTACTTTATAGAGAAAAGGAGAAAGTGGGAAGTTGAACAAAAGTCCTTTAGAGGAAATTGAGAATTCTGTGGTAATGGTTTCTCATAGGCTGAGTTGTGGTATTTTCTTATTGTCCGAGCTTGTTGCTGGGCAAGGAGAAATTCTTCCCTTCTCCTGTCGAAGGAGTAAAGTAGGCTTCTTCCTGTTGGGAATGTGAGGTATGTCTCTTCCTTTTGGGATCCACATTCTCAAGCCCTAAGGCATGAGAACTCCCCCTTCTGGCCTCCCACTCCATTTTAAATGAGGTTTCCTTTATTCCGTTTCACACTCCTAATCTCATTTTCTTTGTAGAAAACACATCTTCACACTGCAAATGTAAAAGGCTGGAGAAACTGTAACACTGGAGGTATGGAGGTCAGTTAAGGAAGTTGTTGCAATAGTACAGACAGTACATGATTAGTAGCCAAGTGAAGTAGTGATTAGTTGGAGAAGTGGAAGAATTTTGGAGATTACAGGGTAGTGTGGTCAGGTCCTGGTGACTCATTGGATATGTGGGATATGAGTTAAGAATGACTCTCAGGAGTCTCGCTAAGGCAGTATGTACTTACTATTCATTGAAACACAGGTGACAGAAGGAAGGGTGGGTTTTGATGGGAAAGATGACAGGTCCCATTTTGGAGACGGTAAATTTGAAATTCCTGGAAGGTGTTCCAGTGGCTGCCCAGCTAAAAGAGCCTCCTATAGTGAGTGGGTATTTTGGCAAAACTAGAACTAGTCTTTCATCTTCACCCTTTGTTTCTGGAAGAGAATGCCTGCAGGTACATATGTAATAAGTTTTTATATTTTAGAAGATCTGAGAGACTTTTTCTGTTAATTTAAAAAGTAAAACCACATTCTCTTGTAACAAATTGCTGGAAAGACTATAGAAGAAAAAAGAGACCTATTTAAAGGCAAAATTGGTATTGAACACATCCATTTACCTAGTAGATATCCAGGCAATTATATTGGCATTGATTCTTGAATGAAACAGGCTAAGCAAATTAAACAATAAACTTTTAAGTACCTGGTATATACCAAAACCGTACTTTTTCATTTATTGTGGACAGGATAGAATTTTCTTAATGAAAGGTAGAAATTAAAATAAAAAATCTTTAACATTTGGTAATTAAAATTTTGAAACAAACATTTAATTTGTATCAAATTCTAACAAAATTACTTGTAATAATATATCATCTTGCTTGAGAAAGGATATTAGGTAGGAAAATAAGCCAAAAAGGACACTGTTTTAAAAGAACATGTTTAGGGGCACCTTGGTGGCTCAGTCAGTTGAGTGTCTGCCTTCAGCTCAGGTTATGATCCCAGGGTGCTGGGTCTCCCTGCTCCCAGTGACGAGTCTGCTTTTTCCTCTCCCCCTGCCCCTCCCCCGCTCATGCTTTCTCTCTCTCTCAAATGAATAAAATCTTAAAAAAAAAATGTTTATTGTGTCCGCTTTGGCAGCACATACATTAAAAACATGTTTATAACTTCTGTACATCTAAAATTCAAAACAAAGTTTTTGTTAACTGGAAAATGGTTTCCAATGGACATAATATGTACAAATTAAATTCTTTTTTTTTTTTTAAAGATTTATTTATTTATTTATTTGACAGAGACAGCCAGTGAGAGAGGGAACGCAGGCAGGGGGAGTGGGAGAGGAAGAAGCAGGCTCCTAGCGGAGAAGCCTGATGTGGGGCTCAATCCCGGAACGCTGGGATCACGCCCTGAACCGAAGGCAGACGCTTAACGACTGAGCCACCCAGGCGCCCCCACAAATTAAATTCTTGGATATCAATTAAAACTTATTAAAAAAAAAAAACTTCTTATTCCTATTACTAGAAATATTGGCTTGAGTATGAGAGGCAAGTGTGTAGCTTCTGCTAATTCCTGAGAAAAGGCTAGTGGTTGAATAGAAGACAAGACCTGCACCAAAGGTATCAAAGATCAGAAAAGTTCCTAGTCTCTGAGAACTGTAACAGATTAAACTGATTCCTTCTTACCTTACTTCCCAGCTCATCTCCCGCTATGCTGCCCTTCATGTGATTCATGTGACTTATTTTGGTTTTTGAAGCACATCTGACTACTCCTTCCTTGCTTGTTACTTCTATTGCTGAAAGCTTCCTCTCCCCAAATCTGTATTAATTTCGTGTGTACAGTTGTGGGTTCAATTTATATACCAATTAAACTTTTAAGTTTTAAATCTATTGGCTAAAACATACATTGAAACTTAAGGTATTGTTACAGCAAAAGCATGGTGGGAATAAAGTAAACGTAGGAATTTGGGGAAAATGAAAAGACTTTCAGGTCAATTTTATAAACTTTCTGAAAATGTGTATCTAATTTTTCCTGCTCTTTAGTCTTAAGTAATACCTAATTATTTACTGTAATTTGAAGGTATAAAATCTTGGTAAAGGACAGTAGTAGATAAAGTGTGAAAATCTGAGAGGATAAAAATTTTTAAGAGGGGGTACCTAGGTGACTCAGTCAGTTAAGCGTCTGCCTTCGGCTTAGGTCATGATCTCGGGGTCCTGGGATTGAGCCCCAAATTGGGGGGGGTGTCTCTGCTCAGCGGGGAGTCTGCTTCTCCGTCTGTGCTCTCCTTCTCTCCCTCTCTCTCAAATAAATAAAATCCTTTAAAAAAATCTTTTTAAGATAGGTAATCAGCATATTTTTTTTTCAAAAGTTGAATTTGTAGAGGGAATGATGCCTGATAAATATTTACATGTGCCTTTCTATCAACAAACTTTTTACTAATTGCCTAAAGTGGCCAAAGGCAATTAACTTTTACATAAGATCTTCTTAATTCAGATCTGTTCCATGTTAATGTAATAATTTTTTAAAAATCTTGGGGCTTTACATTTAGTCATGATTTTTAACTATAATTCCTAATATAGTACATTTTAAGTATTCTTTACAATTTTTTTTTTAAGATTTTATTTATTTATTTGATAGAGAGCTCACAAGCAGGGGGAGTGGTGGGCAGAGTGAGAGGGAGAAGAGGCTCCCCATTGAGCAGGGAGCCCAACTCGGGGCCTGATCCCGAGACCCTGAGATCATGACCTGAACCAAAGGCAGCTGCTTCACGAACTGAGCCACCAGGTGCCCCTTCTTTACAGTTCTTCACATATTTTTTACATCAGGTCCTTCTTATGGCTGATCCTATGCCAGATTTCATTAAAGAAACCATAAGGAACCACGAGGAATTTACAATGAATGGGCTTACTTTTTCTTTAAGGTCAATTGTTTGTGTATCTAAAATGAAAAAAAAAAAAGGTAGAAAATTGCTATCAGTGAGCACTGCAAGCTCAGTTTTCCATTGCTCACATTTTCTGTTCTCCTTTGACTCTTGGAAAATTAAGTTCTTTGTTTGCTTTTACAAGACAAAGTGCACGCCCTTTAGTAGTCTGTTTCCTCCTTTCCATCTATGTTTTCTATTCTTTCCTAGTCCTGCCTGCCCTTTGTGCTTTATGCTAAAGGGAGGAGATTTAAAAGTGAAAGTTAAAGAAAAATCATCCCTTATGTTTATGGTCTGTAGAGCACTGTGACCTGTGGAGAACTGATCATTTCATATCTTATGATTAATTCTAGAAATTTATTTCTTTGGGATTTCTTACAGATTTAAAACTTAGTTGTAAACTGGAGCCATCTGGGCAAAATGCCAAACCAGGGCTTCCCACCCCCCGGCTGGATACAGCATATAATGTAATAATTGCTTAGCTTGCTAGAATTAGTTTACAGATACAGTGTACATTTAAATTTTTTAACAGTTCAAAAGTATGTTAAATTGTCTGAAAAGTATTAATCACTATTACTAATAATAAAGCAGCATGGTCATGATCAGAGGGGTGGGGTACTGTTTTCAGTTACACTTGTATTATAGGTGGGGCAGTGAAGCTGACTGCCAGTAGTGTTATCATGTTTGTAACATTTTCTAAAGGGCTAATATTTAATAACTTACCAAAGAACAGAAAATGATATACACAGGCTTCCCTGGAGGTTCTGTAGGGGTATTGGAAAGAAGGTAACCTAGAACTCAGAAGACTCAGCCTCATCTCCTTGAGCAAGTCAACCTCCCCAGGCTTCAGGTTCCTTATATGATGTAGAGGTTATCCTTACTCTTTTGCTGGTAAAATATTAGGATTATTATGGGATCAGATTAAGTAATAAAGTACTTTGGAAACAAAGCATTGTCAAAGTATAAAATATTATTAAAACAAAATACCTTAACACATCGTGCAGTGTGTTACCTGCTAATGATTGAGCCAGATGCATTGAGAAATATATCAAATTTGTTCCAGCTCTATTAGTCACACTGTTAAAAAGTAGGTTCAATATAGGTAATTCTTTTTTTTTTTTTTAAAGATTTTATTTATTTATTTGACAGAGATAGAGACAGCCAGCGAGAGAGGGAACACAAGCGGGGGGAGTGGGAGAGGAAGAAACAGGCTCATAGCGGAGGAGCCTGATGTGGGGCTCGATCCCATAACGCCAGGATCACGCCCTGAGCCGAAGGCAGACGCCTAACCATTGTGCCACCCAGGCGCCCCCAATATAGGTAATTCTGATATATGACCATCTACATATATATAAAAAGTTGAAAAACATTTATTTATTTATTTGTTTGTTTGTTTGTTTGTTTGACAGAGAGAGAGACAGCCAGCGAGAGAGGGAACACAGGCAGGAGGAGTGGGAGAGGAAGAAGCAGGCTCCCAGTGGATGAGCCTGATATGGGGCTCGATCCCAGGACCCCGGGATCACGCCCTGAGCCGAAGGCAGACACTTAACGACTGAGCCACCCAGGCGCCCCTGAAAAACATTTTTATCTGACTTACAGAGTTGATAAGTTAGGAATGGTTGGAAAACCTGCAAGTATTTATAGAACTCTTTCTATGCTTGGCCCTTTTGGGGAAAACAGTTTGTTGGGTTGTTGGATAGAATTATTCAGAACCAAGTAATGCATTCTTTCAACAAAAATGAAATGAATGTCCATGTACCTAAAGTAGTTTGTGTTAATTGGAAGGAAATGTAAGATCCTTGAGACAGGGGTGCCTGGGTGGCTCAGTCAGTTAAGCGCCTAACTCTTGATTTCAATCCGGGTCATCATCTTGGGGTCGTGAGAGCAAGCCCTGTCTCGGGCGCCACATCAGCACGAGTCTGCTTGAGGTTCTCTTCCTCTCTCTCTCCCTCTGCCCCACCCCCCACTCGTGTGCACTAAATGAAGTCTTAAAAAAAAAAAGTCCTTGTGACAGAGGCTCTGTTCCCTGTTGCTATTTATTCTGGCCTCCTCTTTCCTCTTACTCTTTTATGTTGTACTTCAGCACTGAACTACTTACGGTTTCAAAATCCACTTTGTTCTCTCTTGTCTGTGGGCTTTTGAACATCCTGCTATTTCTGCCTAAAACACAATCTCTGATTTGTTTAGTTAACTTCTAATTTGCTTTTTTATCTTCCTCAGCCCTCAAGCCTGTGTTTGGAAGTTTAACAATGATGGGGAAAGTAGGTTAGGAAAGAAAATTGGGGAAGTTAATGTGGAATACCTTAATAAGTCTTATAAAGTCTTTACAAATCTTTACTTTGTAAAGATTATTAGGTAGGCAACATGTTAGAACCTCTTTCGGTAGAATTAGAGGTTGAGAATCACCATAAATTGCAGATTATGAAGCAGAGTTGTAGAAATGGAGGTGATTTGAAGACAAAACAAGCCTTCATTCATATGTTCTTAGCTTTATTCTAGAGGAATAGAGAGGTGAAGGGGATAAAAATTTCACTCCTTTGTTATTTAGGAAATATAGAGAATGCCTGTAGATCATTAAAAAAAGACAACCCTATAGAAAAGTGAACAAGTGTCTTGAACTGACATTTCACAAAGGAGAATGGCCAATAAACATGTGAAGGCACTCATTCATTAGTAACTGTGAGTGTAAAGTTAAAATCACAGTGAGAGACCACTACACATCTACCACATTGAAAATACCAAGTACTAGTGAAGATGTGAAGCAGTGGTAACTCGCATACTCTGCTGTTGGGAGTATAAACTGGTATAGCCACCCTGGAAAACTGTTCAGCAGTGTATACTCTGACCCAGCATACTACTGCAAGGTGTATTTCCAGTAGAATGGTTGCTGGCAGTACATTTCTTGATCTGAGTTATGAGTTACATTGGTATTCAGTTTCTGCTAATGCATTGATGTGTACATTTGTTATGTTTGCTTTTCTGCGCATGTGTTATACTTTAATAATTTTTTTTTTCAATTTTCCTCTTCTTATATTTTGGAGACAGGAGCCATCATTATCATCAAAATCATCACCGTGATAGCAAACGTTAATGAGTAATATATGCCAGGTACTGTTTTAGGTGCATTACAGATAACTTATTTACCCTCAACAGCTCTAGGAAGCTTACTTTTATTATCCTCATTTTATAGTTGAGGAAACTGAGGCACAGAAAGGTTGAGTAACTTGCCAAAGCTCATACAGCTAAGTAGTGGACTCAGACTTTGTTGTTTTTTTTTTTTTTTAAAGATTTTATTTATTCAACAGAGATAGAGACAGCCAGCGAGGGAGGGAACACAAGCAGGGGGAGTGGGAGAGGAAGAAGCAGGCTCACAGCGGAAGAGCCCGATATGGGACCTGATCCCACAACGCCGGGATCACGCCCTGAGCCGAAGGCAGACGCCCAACTGCTGTGCCACCCAGGCGCCCCTGGACTCAGACTTTGAACCCAGATATTCTATCTCTAAAGTCTGTGCTCTTAACTACTATGCTGTACATCCGATAAACAAATAAAACAGTCTGCACTTAACCCTTATGCTTTATATGGTGATAAATGGCATCAAGAAAAATAAACCAGGTTAAAGGAGAATAGGCAGTGTTCTAGGGAGTGTTGTATTGCTCCTTCATATAGGTTGGTCAGAGGTAGTGTCATTGAGAAGGTGACAGTAGCATGAAGACTTAAAAAAAAGACGCTGAGGAATAAGCTATGCAGGTATCTGGTAAGAGCTTTCCAGGCAGAGAGAAGAAAGTGCAGTGGTCTGAGATGGCCCATCTGAAAGATAGGAAGAAGTCTGTGTGGCAGAACTGGTGCAAGTTAAGTAGTAGGAGATGAGGTTAGAGAAGTAACTGGGGCTACATAGTAGGGGGTGGATTGGGGTGTGTGTCCTAGAAACCAGGTGGAAAAAGCATTTTTAGGAAAAGTGATGGTCCCTGTGTCCAGTAGGGCTGACAGCTCAAGTAAGATGAGGCCTGAAAATTGACTATTAGATTAGCGATGCAGAGTTAATTGGGAACATTAATGGGCAGTTTTAATGTAGTGGAAGCAGCAAGCACAGTCAGAAATCCACCATTTTTTAAATTAATTTATTAATTTTTAAAGACATTTATTTATTTGACAGAGAGAAAGAGACAGCCAGCGAGAGAGGGAACACAAGCAGGGGGAGTGGGAGAGGAAGAAGCAGGCTCCCAGCGGAGCAGGGAGCCCGATGTGGGGCTCGATCCCAGAACCCTGGGATCATGCCCCGAGCCGAAGGCAGATGCTTAACAACTGAGCCACCCAGGCGCCCCATAGAAATCCACCATTTTAAGCAAGTATGAGAAATGTAGGGAAGTTGGAATAAATTTTGCTAAAATAAGTGGGGGGCGTATATGGAAAGAAAAGAAGTGGGAAAGTTGAAACAGGATTATCAAAGGCCAAAGGTTTGAAGAAAGAGAATGCCTGAGTATCTGAGATATCTGGTAGCATTTCTTGTTGTTGTCACTACTTTATCCTTTATTTCCTACAGGAATTTAAAACAAAAGACAATTGTAGGGGCACCTGGGTCGCACAGCGGTTAAGCGTCTGCCTTCGGCTCAGGGCGTGATCCCGGCGTTCTGGGATCGAGCCCCACGTCAGGCTCCTCCGCTGTGAGCCTGCTTCTTCCTCTCCCACTCCCCCCGCTTGTGTTCCCTCTCTCGCTGGCTGTCTCTATCAAATAAATAAATAAAATCTTAAAAAAAAAAAAAAAAAGACAAATGTAATGGCCCTGGTTTTTAAGTACAATAATTTACATTCTTTTGGGGGATGACAGGACAGCCATATGAGAAATAGTAAAGGGACCATTTTACTTCTCTGCTTCTGAGAACTTGCCTCATCAGCAAAACTCTTGATATTTTTAGTTCCACACTTTTTCTTGCCCATTATCCAGGGAAGATGAGAAAGTAGTTCAGGCATGATGAGGAATCAAGGTAAAACTTGCGTATACATTTGACCCTTGAACAACTTAGGGGTTTGGGGTGCTGAGCCCCCTACACAGTCAAAAATTCGTGTATAATTTTTGACTCCCCAAAACCTTAACGACTAGTAGTCAACTATTAACCAGGAGCCTTAACAATAACATGAACAATCAATTAACACATATTCTGTATGTTACATGTATTAAACACTGTATTCTTACAGTAAAGAAAAAAATGTTAAAATCATAAGGAAGAGAAAGTACAGTACTGTAAAAAATCTGTGTATAAGTAGACCTGCTGTGCAATCAAACCTGTGTTGTTCAAGAGTCAACTGTATTAACCTGATTCTAACACAGAAATTATTTCAGTTTGAAAGGTTTTCACTTTAAATACATTTTGCTAAAGTGGGCATCTGTGTAGCTAAAAGCAAGAACTTATGCTAAACAGAACAGATACGCTGGTACCTTCTAGACTCAACAGTCTTTTAAGGAGGACCATGGGGTGAGCACCTGATGGCCAAACCATAACTGGTCAGCAAGTTAGGGTATTGCTTTTACTCTCCTTCATATCAATGCAAACTCAGAAATAGGCAAATCAAGCAGTGGCTGTGGGAAATTGAGGGAACCTGGAATAGACCACAAATGAATCAAACTTGAAAGTAGAAGTTA
This sequence comes from Ursus maritimus, assembly GCF_017311325.1. Classification (NCBI taxonomy): domain Eukaryota; kingdom Metazoa; phylum Chordata; class Mammalia; order Carnivora; family Ursidae; genus Ursus; species Ursus maritimus. The sequence goes on along the minus strand of NW_024424230.1, from coordinate 48,899,619 downwards.
TGGGGTAGGGAACAGCTATCCCAGCAAAGCAAAAAGTTGGTTAAAGCATCAGGAATACTGAAATAGAGGTGCTGAATCCACATATGGGAAGGAAATAGTAAGCTCCTAGCAGTAAAGCAATGATAACCTGTCAAGATATGCATTTAAACTGAAACACCAGCCTTTTGGGATTAATCTGTATGATCAGATTAAAAATTTCTGACTTTTGGGGCACCTGGGTGGCTCAGTCGTTAAGCGTCTGCCTTCGGCTCAGGATGTTATCCCAGGGTCCTGGGATCGAGCCCCACATCAGGCTCCCTGCTCCGCTGGGAGCCTGCTTCTTCCTCTCCCACTCCCCCTGCTTGTGTTCCCTCTCTCGCTGGCTGTCTCTCTCTCTCTGTCAAATAAATAAATAAAAATCTTAAAAAAAAAAAGTTTCTGACTTTTATGAGATTTTTAACTTCTCCCCATTACCATTTTTATCTTTAGAATAAAACCTCTTCTTGAGTTCAAAACAGCCTGCTGAGCATTAAGCTGAATATAAATTTTAGAGTTACCTTGTGGGCACATAAGGAAATGAAACTTTAAAAATTATTTTTATTTCTTTTTTTTTTTTTTAAGATTTTATTTATTTATTCGACAGAGATAGAGACAGCCAGCGAGAGAGGGAACACAAGCAGGGGGAGTGGGAGAGGAAGAAGCAGGCTCATAGCAGAGGAGCCTGATGTGGGGCTCGATCCCATAATGCCGGGATCACGCCCTGAGCTGAAGGCAGATGCTTAACCACTGTGCCACCCAGGTGCCCCTATTTTTATTTCTTGACATTAAAAGGAAAATCTCACAGAGTGCCTTAACCAATTACAGTAAAACACTTAAAATGTTCATTTGTTTGAAAGTGATCATTATTAAAGAATAAACCTATATAAACTGAAGTACAAATTTATTTGGAAATTAATACTCTTTGTACTTTAATGACATTAAAATCAGGGAATGAAATTTTTTCCCCAGGGATTAATTTTTAAGAACATTTTAAGTGGCTATGATGGATTTACCAGCCCCCTACCCCCCCCCAAACTCTAAAAACTGAAAATCTGAACACAATACATGAAACAACTGTTTTCAAATATTGGACAGCAGCAATGCAGGACTGTGATCCCTGAAATAAGGGAAACAAACAAGTGAGCTGTATGGTCACCTAATCACCCCAACTTCCTGCCTAGAGGCACAGTCTGAATTAGAGAGCAGGGAAAGGAATCTTGGGCAAAGGACAGTGATCTCAACAAGTTGAGGAGACAGAGATCAGAATTCATAGAGGCTGAGGCAGCTGAAAGTTGCAGGGCAAAATTCCAAAAGAAGGACACTAAGTAGAAAAATTATTCTAGGGGCGCCTGGGTGGCACAGTCGTTAAGCGTCTGCCTTTGGCTCAGGGCGTGATCCCAGCGTTCTGGGATCGAGCCCCACATCAGGCTCCTCCGCTAGGAGCCTGCTTCTTCCTCTCCCACTCCCCCTGTTTGTGTTCCCTCTCTCGCTGGCTATCTCTGTCAAATAAATAAAATCTTTAAAAAAAAAAAAAGATTCTAAAAGCTTCTGTAGGAGTCACTCTTTTTTTTTTTTCCTCTGAATTCTAGAATGTATGTGTAGAATGTATGTAGAATGAAACTACAAAGCCAGGCAAAGTGTTGACCAGGTTGATATGAGCTGTACCCTTTGAGGTCATAGACGGTGGGGAGGCATTTGATTTTTTTCTGGCTAGAGGAAAAAGTCCTTGTTGATCATTCAGAACTTATAGTAGAAACCCCCAGGGGCTGTGGTACCAAAGTACATTAATAAACGTTATGAACAACTTTATGCTAATATAAATTTAACAATTTGGGTAATTAGACAGATCTCAAAAGCTGTAAGTTACCAAAGTGTAACAAAAATCGAGAATGTGAGTAGCCCTGTATGTTATAGATATTGAATTGGTAATTTATTTCACTTAGCATAATACTTTCTAGGTCCATCCATGTTGTTGCAGATGTCAAAATCTCATTCTTTTTTGTGCCTGAGTAATATTCCATTGTATGTATATCGCATCCTTATCCATTTATCTATTTTAAAAAAATTTTTTTCTTTTAAGTAGGCTCCACACCCAGCATGGAGCCCAACACAGGGCTTGAGATCAAGACCCTGAGATCAAGACCTGAGAGTCAAGACCTGAATCAGATGCTCAACGGGCTGAGCCACCCAGGCACCCCTATCCATTTATCTATTAATGGACACTTAGGCTGCTTCTGTATCTTGGCTATTGTAAATAATGTTGCAGTAAACATAAGGGTGCGTATAGCTTTCTGAATTAGTGTTTGTTTTCTTTGGGTAAATACCCAGTGGTAGAAAAAGTAGATCACATAGTAGTTCTATTAAGTTTTAGAGGGACCTCCATACTGTTTTCCACAGTGGCTGCACCAGTTTCCGTTACCAACAGTGCTTAAGGGTTCCTTTTCTCTACATCTTCACCAATGCTTGTTATTTCTTTCTGATATTAATCATTCTGACTGCTGGAGGTGATACCTCATTGTGGTTTTGATTTGCCTTTCCCTCATGCCTTTCCCTGATGAAGTGATGTTGAACATCTTTTCATGTGTTTTTCGTCTTTTGATGTGTGTGTCTTCTTTGAGAAAATGTCTATTCAGTTTTTCTGCCCATTTGTCAACCACATTATTTGTTATTTTGGTGTTGAGTTGTATAAGTTCCTTATATATTTTGGATACTAACCCTTATCAGACATATAACTTGCAAATATCCTCTTTCGTTCACTGGGTTGCCTTTTTTTTTTTTTGATGGTTTCCTTTTCCTATGCAAAAAAGCTTTTTATTTTGGTGTAGTCCCAATAGTTTGCTTTTTTGTTTCCCTTGCAGGAGGAGACCTATCCAAAAATATGTTGCTGAGGCCAATGTGAAAGAGATTACTGCTTATGTTGTTTTTCTTTTAGGGGTTTTATGATTTCAGGGCTCATATTTGGGTTTTTAATCCATTTTGAGGTTTTGTGTGTGTGTGTGTGTGTGTGTGTGTGTGTGTGTGTGTGTGTGTGTAGTATAAGAAAGTGGTCCAGTTTTGTTCTTTTGCATGGAGCTGTCCAGTTTTCCCAACACCATTTATTGGAAAGACTGTCTTTTCCGCACTGGATATTCTTTCCTCCTTTGTCATAGATCAATTGACCATATAAGCGTGGGTTTATTTTTGGGCTCTCTATTCTAGTGCATTGACCTATAGGTCTGTTTTTGTGCCAGTACCATGCTGTTTTGATTATAATTTGACTATAATTCCATAGTATATCTTGAAATCTGGGATTATGATACCTCAGCTTTGTAGTTCTTTCTCAAGATTGCTTTGGCTGTTCAGGTATTTTGCAGTTCCATCCAACAAATATTAGGACTATTCTAATTCTGTGGGAAATGCTATTGGTATTTTGATAGGGATTGCATTGAATCTGTAGATTACTTTGGGTATTATAGACATTTTACCAATATTAATTCTTCTAATCCATGAGCACGGTATTGATGAGGTACAGGTGACTATATGTGAGGTTCAGTGGGGTAGGGTCCGGCGCCGACGACCGAGAAAGAATTCTTGAGACGTCTTTGGTGCAGAATGGTGGTTTATTAAAGCACGGGGACAGGACCCGTGGGCAGAAAGAGCTGCTGCCCCGGGGTTGTGAGGAATGGCCTATTTTATACCCTCAAGTGGGGGAGGGGGCTAGGGATAGCGTAAGTCTCTAAGGAATTTTGGAAGCAAGGTCTCCAGGACCTTGAGGGGGCTAGCTACTGTTGGGAAAGGGTCATTTATTACCGTCTAATAAAACCTTAGTCATGAGACCCTTCAGATATATATCGGTGGGCCATATGCTTGGGGGATGATTGCCAACACGTATCTTGGGGGGTTTGAGATAAAGGAAGTTTCCGAAGGAATTTTTATACGTTAAAGTAGACTTACAGGATCTTGGTGGAGGGGAGGGGGTCAGGCTAGGACTGCCTTTTGCCCTTAGCAAAGTATTAACATTGAGGCAGCTGAGGTCCTAGAGGAATGTCACCATGCCTGTTTCAAGGACTTGTCAATGGGCTGTAGGTAGTAAGGACTGTTTCTTTGTCCTTTAGGGCAGCCAGGAGTGCCTGAGGAATGTTGCATACATCCCATGGGGGGTGGGGGTTGCAGGGTGTCAGCTTCTGCTTTGTCCTCAGCTTGCCTTCCGTTCCCTCATCAGTATGGCTTTCCATTGGTTTGCATTGTCATCAGTTCCTTTCATGGGTGTTATAGTTTTCAGTGTACAGTTCTTTTACCTCTTCGGTTAAATTTATTCCTAGTTATTTTTGTTTCTTAGTGTAATTGTAAATGGGATTATTTTCTTAATTTCTCTTTATGCTACTTCATTATTAGTGTGTAGAAATGCAGATAGTTTACAATTTTACTTCCTCCTTGCCGATTTAGATGTATTTTCTTTTTTCTTTTTTTTTTCTTTGATTGCTGTGAGTAGGACTTCAAGTACTGTGTTGAATAAAAATGGTGAGAAATGGACATCCTCATCTTGTTCCTGATGTTACAGGAAAAGCTGTCAGTGTTTTCACCATTGAATATGATGCTGGTGTGTTTTTCTTATATGGCCTATATTATGTTGAGTTGTGTTCCCTCTAAACCAACTTTGTTGAGAGTTTTTTTGTCATGAATGGGTGTGGTATTTAGATTTCTTTTTCTGCATCTATTGAAATGATCACATGATTTTTATCCTTCATTTGGTTACTCTTGTGTGTCACATTGATAATTCGCAGATATTGAACTATCCTTGCATCGCTAGAATAAATCCTACTTGATTCTGGTGAAAGATCCTTTTAATGTGGTGTTGAATGAGGTTTGCTAACACTTTGTTGAGGATTTTTGCATCTATGTTTATCAGTGATATTGGTCTGTGGCCTTTTTTTTCTAGTGTCTTTATCTGGTTATAGTATCAGGGTAATGCTGGCTTTGTGGAATGTGTTGGGAAGCGTTCCTTCCTCTTCTGTTTTTTGGAATAGTTTGAGGATAATACATAGTAACTCTTCTTTTTTTTGAAGTATAATCGCCATTTATTTTTTTTTTCCTGGAGAACAGCTTTTCTTCAGTTCTTAAGGACTTAGCTCCTTACGTGGGCTTTGGTGAAGGTCGCGGGTCTAAATTGGGATGGGGGTGTTTGGTCCTTCCATGCTTCACAAGAGCAATTCCTGACTACCTTGCTGTGAGTGGCACAACTCTTGCAGTAATGTAGTTTCACACACAGCTTGGGAAGCACATAGGCATTGAAGACACTCGCTTCAGAAATGTCCCTGATGGTGGTGGCCTTTACTGTGTTCCGAATAACGAACTTCTTAATGGCCTTGTTCTTGGGCACACAACAGGCACAGTTGGTGCAGCGAATAGACTGCATGTGGCTGCAGCCCTTTTTGGCACAACCTTTATTCCTTTCTTTGGTTGTCTTGGAAGTGGGACTCAAGAGAGCTAGATATTAACTCTTCTTAAATGTTTGGTGGAATTCACCTGTAAATCCATCTGGGCCTGAACTTTTGTTTTGTTGGGAGTTTTTTGATTATGTCAATTTTGTAACTAGTAATCAGTCTGTTCAGATGATTCAGTTTTGAAGACTGAACATTTCTAGGAATTTAGCCATTTCATCTTGGCTTTTCAATTTATTTGTGTATAATTTTTCATAGTAGTCTCTTACAGTCCTTTGTATATCTGTGGTGTCAGTTGTTACTTCTCTTTCATTTGATTTTATCCATTTGGGTCCCCTCTGTCTCTGTCTCTGTCTTCTGTCTCACTGTCTTCTGTCTCTGTCTCTCTCTCCTCTCTCTGTTTCTTTTTATGTCTCTCTTTTTTTTTTAGGATGTGTCTAACAAAAGGTTTGTCTTTTCACAGGACCAGCTGTTGGCTTCATTGATCTTTTCTGTTGTTTTTTTGTCTCCATTTCACTTAATTCTGCTCTGATCTTTATGATTTCCTTCCTTCTACAAACTTTGGGCTTTGTTCTTTTTATAGTTTCTTTAAATGTAAGATTGGGTTTTTTTGTTTGTTTTTCAGATTTTTTTTGTTTCTTGCAGTAGGCCAGGATTATTATAAACTTCCCTCTTAGGACTGTTTTCACTGGGTCCCAAAGATTTAGACTGGTTTGTTTTTATTTTCATTTGTCCCCATGGATATTTTTATTTCCTCTCTGGTTTCTTCATTGACCCATTTGTTGTTTAGTGCTGTGTTGGTTAGCCTCCACGTGTTTGTTCTTTTCCAGTTTTTTTTTCTTATAATTGATTTTTAATTTCATACCATTGTAATTGGAAAAGATGCTTGATATAATTTCAGTTTTCTTAAATTTATTGAGACTTGTTCTGTGGCCTACCATTATCCTGGAGAATGTTCCATGTGTACTTGAAAATGTGTGTTCTGGCTTTTTTTGGATGAAATGTTCTGTACATATCTGTTATGTCCATCTAGTCTAATGTAACATTCAAAGGCACTGTTTCCTCATTGATTTTCTGACAGGATGATCTATGCATTGATGTAGGTGGAATGTTAAAGTCCCTTAATATTATTGTATTAGTGTCAGTCTCCCTATATGTCTGTTAATATTTGCTTTATGTATTAAGGTGCTCCAATGTTGGGTACGTAGATACTTAAAATTGTTATATCCTCATGTTGGATTGATCCCTTTAGCATTAGGTAATGCCTCCTTTGCCTCTTGTTACAGTCTTTTTTTAAAAGTCTGTTTTGTCCAATTTAAGTATTGTTACCCTGATCTCCTTTTTTGCTCTTATTTGCATGGAATATCTTTTTCCATCCCTTTGCTTTCAGTCTGTATGTGTCTCTAGGTTTGAAATGTATCTCTTATAGGTAGCATATAGATGGGTCTTGGGTTTTTTAATCCATTCTCTAACCATATGTCTTTCGATTGGGGGACTTAAACTATTTAATTTAAAGTAACTATTGATAGGTAGGGGCGCCTGGATGGCTCAGTTGTTAAGTGTGTGCCTTCGGCTCAGGGCATGATGGATCCAGCCCTCCATCGGGCTCCCTGCTCGGAGGGAAACCTGCTTCTCCCTCTCACACTCCCCTTGCTTGTGTTCCCTCTCTCGCTGTCTCTTTCCGTCAAATAAATAAATAAAATCTTTAAAAAAAAAAAAAAAGTAACTACTGATAGGTAAATACTTATTGCCATTTTGTTAATTGTTTTTGTAATGCTGTTTCTTCTCTTGCTGTCTTTCCTTGCAGTTGATGATTTTCTTTAGTGTTATGCTTAGCTTTCTCTATATTTTTTGCTTATCTATTATAGGTTTTTGGTTACCATGAGGTTCATACATATGGTGGGTTTTTGAGAGGGAAAAGAAAGACTTAAAAGTGTTGAGAATGTGGATTAACTGGATTTTACATTCATTACTGGTGAGGACACAAAATGGTACGGCTGCTGTGGAAAACAGTTCAGCAGCTTCTTACGGTAAAGGGTATGCTTAACTTTATATGACCGAGTAGTTCCATTCCTTGGTATTTATAGTGGTGGAAGTATGACCTACGTAACCCATACAACAACTTGTACAGGAATGTTCATAGCTACTTTATTTATAATAGCCCCAAACTGGAACAATCCATATAGTCATCAACAAGTGAATGAATAAACAAATAATGGTATATTCATACAGTGGAATTCTACTTACCTATATATGTAGCAACATGGAAGTGTCTGAGACAGCGCTTGGGGTGGGGGGAAGCCAGACGCAAGAAACTACATATAGTATGAATCTATTCATGTGAAACTCTAAAACCGGTAAATCTTGAGTTAGAGAAAACAAATTAGTGGTTGCCTAGAGCTGGGATTGGGGCTGATAGGAAAAGGGTACAAAAGAACCTTTTGGAGGTGATTGGAATGTTCTATATTGTGATCGTATTATTGGTTGCACAGTTAAAGACATTTGCCATAAGTCATTGAACTGTACACTTTAAATGGGTGCATTTTATTGCATGTAAATTACACTTCAAAGGATTTAAAAAATATTTTAGGTAAAATTTCTAATAGTGTCTAAGAGAAGAAATATCCATAATTTTAATTTTAAGTACATATTTCTCAAAAAGTTTTAAAATAGCAGTAATATTCAAAATAAGAGGTAAAGTATTGTGTTTTGGCAGATACTCATGTACATTATGCTCTATCAAATATCAGTACGAAATAAATAGTTTGCTTAGAATTTTAATTTTATCTTTCTAGGCTATGAGATTTACAATTTTAAGGATATCTCTGATTTCTGTAAACACTTTGAAAGAAGTTGGGGATCTGTTTTTGTCAGTGTATTGAATCCTGACAGATTGAAAGGGATTAATGTATTAACTATTGTCCTGTGATTTATCATTTAAGATCCTTCCAGCTACAAGTTAACAGAGAACCAGACTAAAACTGACTTAAACACTAGATATTATTTGGGGCGCCTGGGTGGCTCAGTCGTTAAGCGTCTGCCTTCGGCTCAGGTCATGATCCCAGGGTCCTGGGATGGAGCCCTGCATTGGGCTCCCCGCTCAGTGGGAAGCCTGCTTCTCCCCCTCCCACTCCCCCTGCTTGTGTTCCCTCCCTCGCTGTGTCTCTCTCTGTCAAATAAATAAAATCTTAAAAAAAAAAACCAACCCACTAGATATTATTTCACATAAGATTTCTGGAGCTAAAGTGTGTTCTAGAATTATAGTAGGGTTTTACAATTCAATACCTGAACAATATCATAAAGGACCCAAGTTCTTTTTACCTTTCTGTCTTACCATTCTTGCTATGTTGGTATCCTCCTTTCAGATGAGTGCTTAGTCATTCCTGAATGGTTGTCTCAGATTTAGGCATCACAGATGATAACATTTAGGTGAGGAAAATGGAATATTCCTGTTTTATACTCCTTTTCACAAGTGAGGAAAACTTCCAAGAAGAAGCCCATGCTCGTGGTTTACCCAGTTAATTGGAGAAAGGGATAAGACCACATGAGTGGCTTGAATCAAACATTATTTACAACTTGGGCCTGGACAGATGAAGAAATTGGCAGATAGAAGGAAGGTAAACAAACTCAGACAATCATTCTTTATTAAAGTAGGGAGGAGAACGGCTGAGTAAACCAAGGGTTTGCTGTGCTAGATTACACTAAGACTGTGAAGGACAGTATTTGTGAACTAGACAAAGAAATAGAAAACATCTTGATAAAAGTGTATATTCCCAATTTATGAAGATGTTGCATTCCAAAAATTCTCCATATATTCATGACCTAGTCATTACTTTATTACTCAATTTACTGCAATATAGCTTTTATCTTCATGACGCTGTAGCAGAAATACTCTTGCTAAAGTCACCAGTGAGCTCTTAATTACCAGTCAGCTGGCCTTTTAAAATCAGTTGAAATACTACCTGACTTCATTTTGGTCTGTAGCATTATTAGCCATTTTCTTACTGAAAGTCTGTCTCTTTATTTCTACTATACTATTCTACCTCTTATTAAAAATGTATTGCATTATAAAATAAGTATTACATTATAAAATACATCAAGCAAAGATTTTTATATATATGCATGTATGTATATATATCCCACATTTAATACATTAACATTTCTGTATTTACTTCCTGTTTAAGAAAACAAATGCCACAGATGCAATTGAAACTTTGCAACCCATTCCACTATCTTGAAGTTGATGATTATCTTTTCCAACCATGTTTTTATATTTATGGTAGTACTCCCAGCTCTAATTGCCACTTCTTAATTTCTTTGCCTGTTTATCCCTTATATGTAGGTATCCTGCACCATTTTATTAATTCTTCATACCCCTCTAAATCTGTACCTTGTGAAAATGTTTTTGTTTACTCTTTTTCTGGTTTCTTTCTTTTGCTGACATACTATCAATCCTCTACTAGACTTTTCAACATGATGCCCCAAAGGCACCTAAAACTACCATCTGAATGAAGCATCTGTCCAGAAAAACCTGTTTCTCTCTTCTCTACCTCAGTTATGGTATTACTCTACACCCAGTTCAAACTAGAAACTTTGGAGTCATCCATTCCGTAACACACATATCATAATTCTTTTAAAATGTTCAGTGAATACTGGGGAGTGAATAAATGACTCCTTTTTCTTCATATCTCCTCTATCTATACTCAGCTGATCATCCACACGTCAGTATTCTACTTATATTTACTTCCTTAGTATTTTCCCCTCATCTTTGGCTCCATGGTATTTCTGCTTCTGTCCTTTCCTGCATGGGGCATTGTGGTAAGTTTATAACTTGACTAACTGCCATTATTATTTCTTTCTTTCCACTCTGTAATTCATACTTCTACCACAGTTATTTTTAAACACATATTTTCTCCTGCTGTTCACCTTTTAAAAACTCTTGAATAACTCCCAGTGCTCCCTGGATAAAGTCTAAAATAATTCCCTGTATATGTAAATTGTCCTCTACCTTTAGCCTCTGTCCCATGATCTCATAGATGCCCCCTTGTACTCCTGTCACAGAGAAGTTTTCTGTTCCCTAAATATGCCATGCTTTTCAAACATCTAAGCCATTGTGCACATTTTTCATTATTCCTGGAATATCCTATTTCCTCTTCCCCAAATCTCCAGCTCTTGAAGACTTAGTTTAGATGCCACTGTCTTTGCAAAATTTTCTTTCCCAAGCACTCAAGGCAGAGCTCATAACTTCTTTTGTAGTCTCGTGGTGTTTTTACATATCTCAACTCCAGCATTTTTCACATTTTACAGTGCTGTACCTGTTTCCTACACTTATTTGTGACCTTTTTTTTTTAAGCAAAGGGTCCATTTTTTGACATTTCCAGCTCTTTTTAGTGTCTAATAAATATATGTTAATAAATATATATGTGGGGGGTGCCTGGGTGGCTCAGTCATTAAGTGTCTGCCTTTGGCTCAGATCGTGATCCAGGGTCCTGGGATCGAGACCTGCATCGGGCTCCCTGCTCCACTGGGTGCCTGCTTCTTCCTCTCCCACTCCCCCTGCTTGTGTTCCCTCTCTCTCTGGCTGTCTCTATCTCTGTCGAATGAATAAATAAAATCTTTAAGTGTGTGTGTGTGTGTGTGTGTGTGTGTGTAGTTGTAAAACTTGAAAGAGGCTTTCCCACATAACTTTTTTTTTAATTTTTAAAAAAGATTTTATTTATTTATTTGTCAGGGAAAGAGAGTGCAAGCACAAGTAGGGGGAGCATCAGGCTGAGGGAGAAGCAGGCTCCTGCTGAGCAAGGAGCCCAATGTGGGACTCGATCCCAGGACCCTGGGATCATGACCTGAACCGAAGGCAGATGTTTAACTGACTGAGCCACCCAGGTGTCCCCCCACGTAACTGTTTTAAAAGATGTTATGTTTCTAGGACACCCCATAAAAATCTTTTTTTTTTTTTTTAAAGGAGTTTATTTACTTATTTATTTGACAGAGAGAGAGAACACAAGCAGGTAGAGTGGCAGGCAGAGGGAGAGGGAGAAACAGGCTCCCTGCTGAGCAGAGAACCCATGTGGGACTCCATTCCAGGACTCTGGGATCATGACCAGAGCCAAAGGCAGACACTTAATTGCTGAACCACCCAGGTGCCCCCCCCCTAAAAATCTTTTAAACTCATGTTGCACCTAAAGTTTAAAAATGTAAATCATGACCTACATTTGTAATAATGTTTCTGAAGTTGATGGGCAGCAGTTTCCTTTTCTCCACATCCTTGTCAGCACTTATTTCTTTTTGTTACATTCTGACTGCTGGGAGGTGATACCTCATTGTGGTTTTGATTTGCCTTTCCCTGATGACTAGTGATGTTGAACTCTTTTCATGTGTCTTTCGTCTTTTGATGTGTGTGTCTTCTTTGGGAAAATGTCTATTCAGTTTTTCTGCCCATTTGTCAACCACATTATTTGTTATTTTGGTGTTGAGTTGTATAAGTTCCTTATATATTTTGGATACTAACCCTTATCAGACATATAACTTGCAAATATCCTCTTTCGTTCACTGGGTTGCCTTTTTGTTTTGTTGATGGTTTCCTTTTCCTATGCAAAAAAGCTTTTTACTTTGGTGTAGTCCCAATAGTTTGCTTTTTTGTTTCCCTTGCAGGAGGAGACCTATCCAAAAATATGTTGCTGAGGCCAATGTGAAAGAGATTACTGCTTATGTTGTTTTTCTTTTAGGGGTTTTATGATTTCAGGGCTCATATTTGGGTTTTTAATCCATTTTGAGGTTTTGTGTGTGTGTGTGTGTGTGTGTGTGTGTATAGTATAAGAAAGTGGTCCAGTTTTGTTCTTTTGCATGGAGCTGTCCAGTTTTCCCAACACCATTTATTGGAAAGACTGTCTTTTCCGCACTGGATATTCTTTCCTCCTTTGTCATAGATCAATTGACCATATAAGCGTGGGTTTATTTTTGGGCTCTCTATTCTAGTGCATTGACCTATAGGTCTGTTTTTGTGCCAGTACCATGCTGTTTTGATTATAATTTGACTATAATTCCATAGTATATCTTGAAATCTGGGATTATGATACCTCAGCTTTGTAGTTCTTTCTCAAGATTGCTTTGGCTGTTCAGGTATTTTGCAGTTCCATCCAACAAATATTAGGACTATTCTAATTCTGTGGGAAATGCTATTGGTATTTTGATAGGGATTGCATTGAATCTGTAGATTACTTTGGGTATTATAGACATTTTACCAATATTAATTCTTCTAATCCATGAGCATGGTATGGCTTTCCATTGGTTTGCATTGTCATCAGTTCCTTTCATGGGTGTTTTATAGTTTTCAGTGTACATCTTTTTACCTCTTCGGTTAAATTTATTCCTAGTTATTTTTGTTTCTTAGTGTAATTGTAAATGGGATTATTTTCTTAATTTCTCTTTATGCTGCTTCATTATTAGTGTATAGAAATGGAGCAGGTTTCCGTATATTAAATTCGTATCCCCCAACTTTACTGAATTCATTTATTCTAATAGTTTTTTGGTGGAGTCTTTAGAGTTTTCTATATATTGTATCACTTCATCTGCAAATAGTGACAGTTTTGCTTCTTCCTTACCAATTTGGATGCCCTTTATTTCTTTTCTAATTATTGCAGTATAGTTACATTTAAATGTTATACAGTCAAGTTGTAAATGTTGAGTCTTTGAGAATTTATGAGGCAGTTGTCTTATCACTCACCTACTTCCTTTTGAATGCCACATAAGAAAGGAAAAGCTGTAAAACGAGAATGCTCTTTAAAAGTTAATTAATTAAATCCCCATTTAGTGCTTTCAGAGTAAGTGAATATAATAATGCAGATTTTGTAATATCAGTAACCTATTATATGAGTCACGTTGGTAAGCCTGACAGTGTGTAAAAGATGAGTAAGTCTTGATTTTTAAGAAATATATTCCCAGTAATTTGGGGATAGGGTAGGAATTAGGCCAGTAAGCAAAAAACAGGATACCAAATGGAATAAGGTGAGAGAGTTCCATATAAAAATCTCCCCAAAAGTACATTGGAGGTTTTAAGGAAAACAATATTTTGCTAATTATGGGGAAAAGCTTGAATGGAAAAGTAGTATTTGTGATGATCTTCAGTGATTGGATAGAACTTTCGCACGTAGGAAAGTTTTAGGTGTAAAATCCTCACAAACTTGGGAAAGCACAGGGCATATATATTGGGGAAACAGGAAAGTGTGTGTATGTAGATAAGTATTAGGAAATAATAGGAGATAAAGTTGGAAAGATAGATTGGGATCAAATTTGGTAAGCATTGAGAGTGTGACTGTAGATAAGAAAAGTTACAGAGCTCCCAGTCCTATATATGGTAGTTGCTAGCCACATATAGATATTGAGCACTTGAAATGTACCTGGTCCAAATTGAGATGTACTGTAAGTTTAAAATACATTACAGATTTCTGAGACTTAGTACAAAAAAAACTCATTAAAATTTTTTATATTGATGACATGTTGAAATAATTGTATTTTAGATGTACTAGGTTAAATAAAATGCATTATTAAAATCAGTTTTATCTATTTTTATTTTTTTAATGTGGCTGCTAGAACATTGAGAATTATATGTGGCTCCGATTATATTTCTATTACAGATGGCTAGTATAGATAGAAGGAATACAACCGGTATTTGCTAGTACTTACTGCATGCCACATATTGTCTAGAACTTGTAATAAGTTTAAGTTTATCCTCATAGAAAGCCTTATGAAGTAGGTGTTACTATTATCGCCCTTTTTCAAGTAACTGGGGTGCAGAGAGGTCAAGCAACATCCCTGAAATCACTCCACTCCTGAGTAGGAAGCCAGGGTTCAAATGTAGGCCTCCAGCATCAGAGCCATTGGCTTTCCCAGCACACTGTGGTATGTTGTCATTGGACCATTAAAGGTGGTTGAGCTGGAGAACGACGTGATTGGAGTGATACTTCAGTAGAATTGTAATAAAGATAAATGAGAAGAAACTTAGTTTTTAGCTGTCTAGTTTTTTGTTTGCTTTATTTTATTAATGTTACTTTCTTGCAGGAGAAAAATTCCTTGTTTAAAGTGAAGTTCTGAATTGTAGTTTTTTGAAGTATACTTTCTATTAACCACTTCTCAAAATATTTGCCTGTCACCTTGTAGATTTGATAATGGGCTGCATTAAAAGTAAAGAGAACAAAAGTCCAACCATTAAATATAGAACCGAAAACACTCCAGAACCTGTCAGTACAAGTGTCAGCCATTATGGGGCAGAACACACTGCAGTGGCAGCATCGTCTTCCACAAAGGGAGCATCTGTTAATTTTAACAGTCTTTCCATGACACCATTTGGAGGATCCTCAGGGGTCACACCTTTTGGAGGAGCATCGTCTTCATTCTCAGTGGTGCCAAGTTCATATCCTGCTGGTTTAACAGGTGAGATTTAAATGGGCAATTCTGTTGTCAGCTTGAGAACGTGACCTTAGGCAGGCAGTACATAAAGTTTTTGCCTGCTGTAAGAAAAACAACTTACAAGTTTATGTGAAAATTAAAGCTTCTAACATACAAATTAAAGTTTTACAATATACGTGATATTCTGAAAATTTGGTGATGATATGGTGATTATCTACTGGTTATACCATTAATTCATTAATTCATTGTTCAAGTAATAAGTGCTTACTATGTGACAGGCACTGGGGATATAAAGATTAAAAACGTGTACCCCTCCCTCAAGAATGTTAATGTTACAACTTTTCAGGTTTATAAAGTACTATCCAATATTAAAGTATCATAGTAGTTGCTTAATATTAGTTAAATGCCAACGTTGTGATGATAACATAGTTTTTCTATCAGATACTGATTTAAAAATATAAAAGTCCTGAGGCTCAGAGTTAAATTTTTTTCAGAGTCACGGATAATAAGCAGGGAGAGCCCAGGCTTAATGTCCTGTGCCGGAACTCCATTTAATACATTATGATAGCCTTTCAGAGAACAAAAAGCGACAGCTGACAACCTTCCACGGAGCTAGAAAAGCTCTAAAAAAGTAGTCAGAAACTTTAAAAAGAGTTCTTTTGTGGGGTTTCCAGATCAGGATACTCTTTTCCTTGAGTAACAAAACATAACTGGCTTAAAAAAGGTAGGGCGAGCTCTAGGATTCCTTGATACAGCAGTAGTTTCTTGATGTCATCAAGCACTCGAGTTCTTGATCTCTTTCTGGTAGCCCTTGGGTATCAGCTTTAATCTTAGGCTTGGCAAAACAGCTGCCAGCATCAAACTGAGCAACCCATGTCCTTACTACCAACCAGAGGGAGCAAAAAAGGAATCTATGCTGTAAGCTTGGACTATGAATTTGTCCTTTCAGTCTGCTTACCTCCAGACTAGTAATAGGGAGGAAGGCCATAAGTGGATTCTGTGAGACTGACTGTTCATTTGAGGAGTTATGGACATCAGAGGGTCAATTACAGTCTTAATTCTAACTCCCTAACTCGAAATACCTCAGTAATAGATGGCCACAATAGTGTCCTCCGTCATCAGCCAAGTTTAAGTTATTTTCAGGATTATATGTTTGGGAAAGACAATAATCCAAAATAATGCAAGTAAATGTTGATACTTAAGGACGTAGTTACTTACCTAAACAATTCACTTATGTGAAAAGTCCATTCATGGTATACATCTGTTAACACATACGGAGTGTCTGTCTGCTGCCTGTAGAGAATTGTAAGCAAGAGAAACGAGGTTTTTGTCTTAATGGAGTTGTTTACATTATAACAAAGGTTGGACAATAATTAGTGAATAAACAACTAAACACGATGATTAATGGTTCTTAAATGCTGTGAAGAAGCTGACCAGAGTGATTGGTTAAAAGCTCTTTAGAAGATCAAGGAAAGCTGTCTTGAGGAGAAACCATTTGAGCTGAGGTTTGATTGATGAGAATGACCTAAATATGTGCAGAGCTGGGAAGAGAGCTTTCTAGGGAGAGAGAACAAGAAATGCAGAGTTTAGGAAGTACAGATGGACCTGGCGGTTTTGAGGACTATGAGGACACCAGAGGGTGGAATTGTATGATAGGAGACTGAAGAGTCAGGATTTCTCAGGACCTCGCAGACTCTGGTAAGAAGTTGGGGTTTTATTCAAAGCCAAGGAGAAGCAATTGAGTTTTTAATAAAGGATTTGCGCAATTGAATTTCCTTTTTTAAAACCTCACTCTGGCAGCTAGCTGTGTGGAGAATGGATGTAGGGGAGCAGTTACAGAAGTGGGTTAGGAGACTGCCTTCTCTCAACAGTCTCAGCAGACTCAGACAGGGATAATAAGGATTTGGATTAGGGTGGCAGCAGTGGAAATGCAAAAGAAAGTAGATAAAGAGGGATTTTAGAGGGAGAATAACAGTGCTAGTAAAGGGACTTGGCTTGAGTACCAAATTAGATAGTAGTGCCCTTTGCTTAGACATTCAAGTCGAGATGTCAAATAGGCGGTTAATCCATGACTGGAACTCAGGGGAGAACAGTCAACAATCCGTTCTGTTCCTTTGTTTCCTTTGTTTAGTTGTTTGGTGTCCTGATCTCTTAAGCATCTGTGTATAATTCTATGTATGACAGTTATTTTTGGAATTTATGATTCATATCAGCCATATCATTTAATTTTTAAGAAAAACAAGCCATTTTTAAATCTTCATTATGATAACTAATCTTACTAAATCCCTAGTTATTGCTACTAAGGTTCCGTTTTAAGGATGGAAATGCTCACCCGTTGTTTATAAGAAATTGAGATGATCCATACCAGTTTGTAGTACTTGTTAATACTTTTTCTTGTTAATACTCTTTCTGCCACAGAATTGATTTGAACTTTGTGTTTCCAAGTCAGAGATATTGCTACTATGAATCAAAATTAAATTTGTTTCTGTAGTTGTGTAGAATTTTAGAATTTTTAGCATGCAGTAGTTTCATGGAAGATCTCCAGAGAGCATCTTACTAACTTAAACTCCAGTTGCCAAGTCTCCATTCAGAAATAGAGTCTGGAGACTAGGAAGAAAATTATGCTTAAACTTTTTTGATGACATTTTTTTTCTCTTTCATTAATATCTATAATTTACCTTGGTTTTGTTTTGGTTTTTGCTCCAATAGGTGGTGTTACTATATTTGTGGCCTTATATGATTATGAAGCTAGAACTACAGAAGACCTTTCATTCAAGAAAGGTGAACGGTTTCAAATAATTAACAACACGTAAGTGTTGGGAATATTTCGTGAGGGAGAAATACTGACAGAAACCTACCTAGTCTTCGTGCCGAAACCACTTAGCTGGTTGATTCAGAGATGAGAGTGGTGAGGCATGGGTCTCTGCCCACTGGGTTGGATGATACATTTGGTTTCTTTAGACACATGGCATAATAACTATTTTTGTAGCCAGAGTTATGACATCTACAAATTGTGCTGTAGTGTGTGGTTCTTCCCCAAACAGTAGAGATTTAAGAGTGAAGATTGAGGGAGTATATACAAGTAAGTACATTACTTTAAAAAAACATCTTTATAAAGAGAATTCTTTGTTCCTATTTAAGTATAAGATGATTTAAGGATCTTCTTTCTTTCTTTCTCTTAACAAAAAACAAAGGAAAAAGGCCAAGTAGGGAGCCCCTGCAGTCCCAACCTGACTATATTAAGTTGCTTTTTCCTTAGGTGACTCTTAGACACATTGTCTAAGACTTTTACTCTGAAATGACTCTAAGACTTAGTGGGCCACTAAATAATGAAAGTCATTTAGTGGCCCACTAAAAATTCAGTGTTTGAATTGAAAATTCAATGCTTGTTACAGAAAATAGATCCCATATATTTTGGTCTCTTTACTTTCAGTCTTATTTCCTAACATTCTTGTTCCCATTTGCTATCCATTATTGTTCCAGAATATAAAATATGATCATGTCTCTCTGCTTTAAAATCCTTTTTCAGTAGCTACCAGTTGCTGTTGAGATAAAAGCAAAGCAATAACAATGGTAGACATCAGTCATCCAGCTGCTTCCCCTTCCTCATTTAACCGCCCAGCCATACTGAATTGCTTGTAATTTTATGAATACACTGGGGTTTCTCACCTTCCCATGCCTTGACACACGTATAGTTTCTTTTTTCTGCAACGTGACTTCCTGTCTCCGTTTTTTTTTTTTTCTTTTATCTGGCCAACCCTGTTCATTCTTCAAAATGTATGTTCCTGTGTCATTTCTCAAGGAGGCCTCTCTTGACATTCTTCCTATCCCACCTGGCCCACACACCATCTGCCTGTGGATTAGGTGTCTGTCTTACATGTTGATGTAGCACCCCGTGCAAACCTCAATCATAGCTGTCATCACTACTTCGAATTATAATTTATTGTGTGCTTGTCTTTCTTTTAGACTAGTGGTTCTCAGCCTGGGGAAAAATGCCCAGGCGACATTGGCAATGTCTGGAGACAAGGTGCCTCCACTGTTTTCTGGTGGGTAGAGGCCAGGGACATTGTGGAACATCCTGCACTGCACAGGACAGCCCCCAACAACAAAGAATCATCTAGCCCTCAGTCAGTAAGGCTGAGGTTGAGAAATCCTGATCTGGGCTGAGTTTCTTGAAGTTACAGACTGTCTTTTTTACCTGTTTCTAGCATATCCTCTCATAAAGTCTATTACTTAAAGGGTATTCAGTAAATGAATGAATCATGAATGGTTAGCACAGATGCAGAGTTTTCAGTTTGTGTGTCTGCTAGTGCTTAATATATACTAGGAAGCTACAAACCAAGTGTATGAGTATAAATATTTGAATTGCCGAAGGATTTTTCATCTCATTTTCTAGAGAACAAACTCCCCTGGGTCATTTATAAAATTTCAATTTAGATAAAATATTTTCAATACTTTTCTCTGGCAAAGCAAAACATGCATTTAATTTTTAGTGGCAGAACCCATATATATCTTCCTCATTAGAGACTGACAATATTTGCTTCTTTCACATTAATTTTGGAAAAGTCAAGGTATGTATTGCAAACTACACATAGTTCTCATGTTCTGAATTGATTTTAGTCTTATTTGAGTATTATGGATAACATTTTTGTAAATACAGTCTATTCTAGCAATTAAATTTTTTATTGTTCCTATCTTGCAAATATTTTGTCTACAGGAGTTCGAGGGCATCCTGATACTTTTCCTAAAATGACTAAAAAGGAACATTATGATTTTATATATGGTTAAAAGCATTTGACAATAAAAAAGAATGAACTGCTGATGACACACTACAACATAGGTGAACTGTGAAAAAATTATGCCTAAGTGAAAGAAACCAGTCCAGAAGACCGCACCACATTTTTATATGACTACGTTTATATGAAATGCCCACAATAGTCATATCCATAGGAACAGAAAGCATATACAGGGTCAGGCAATGTGGCGGGGAGGCGGGTGGAGGAATGGAGAGTAACTGTTAATGGGTACAGGGTTTCTTGGGTGAGGGGTGATGAAATGTTCTAAAATTGATTGTGGTAATGGTTGCACAACTCTGGATATATTAAAACCCATTAAATTGTACGTCTTAAAGGGGGAATTTTATGGTATGCAAATTCAGTAAGACTTTTAAAAAAGAAAACATCCAGTTGAAACTGAGTAATTTGAAAGATTTTTCTCCCAAATGGCATTAGTATAGTTTATTGTTTTAGGTTGAAGATAGTTATGTAAAAAAGGGATAACTAATATTAAAACTTTGTTGTTGTTGTTGTTGTTGTTGTTGTTTGGAGCAGAATATGTATGCATTTGTGCTTTTGCTTAGCCTTATTCCCTTAACTCAAGTAACCTATTTTTAAATATTATTCTTTTGAGTTTAATTTTTGATCAAATGAATGCATTAAAAAATGGAAGTTAAACCTCTTTTCTACATAGCTAAAAGGCAACACTGCAATAAATTGTGTTTTGAGCAGTCGTCTACCTTGTGGTAATTGTTGTTTTATATGTTGCAGGGAAGGAGACTGGTGGGAAGCAAGATCAATTGCTACAGGAAAGAATGGCTATATCCCTAGCAATTATGTAGCCCCTGCAGATTCCATTCAGGCAGAAGAGTATGGCACTACTTCATATTTTATTAATTACTTTGATTTTAAAAATGTTTTAATGCACATTCTACTTAGCCACAGTTTTACACACACACAATTACATACCAGTCTTAATACAGCCAGTATATCATATTAATAGGAGATGTAACTTGAAAATTAATAATTAATGCCATGGTATTTGCTTATAGTAGGATCATAAATGAGTCTGCATTAATAATACTGCTTTGCCTAGTCTGTATCCTTTATATTTTCGCTTAAAAAATTATATTAACCGTTTTTATATTCTGCAGACTCTCTCATTTCAAAAGTTTACCTTCAGTGTTAATTTCTTGACTTAGGTGCTTGCTCTGTGGTTATGTAGGAGAGTATCCTTGTCTTTAGGAAACACACACTGAAGTATTAAGGGGTAATGTTTCAGAATGTTTGCAACTTACTCTGTTCAGAAAGAACATAACAAAGTAAAATTTTAACAGTTGAGAAATCTGGGTGGAGGGTATATGAGAGTTCTATGTGCTATTCTCACAACTTTTAAAAAATTAAAATTCACCTTCAGTGACATACTTTTTTAGGTCAACCCAAGAATATCTGGGATTCATAAATACTACTTTGTTTTCATATCACAGCACTTAACAGAGTGCCTTGCACATAGTAGGTGCTCTATCAATGTTTGTTTGCTTTTATGATCTGTCATTTGTCTCCATAACTCTGTTCTGCTTGACACTTGTTACTTCCTGTTTTATTCTGTGAGCTTCTCCACAGCAGATATTCATTTTTATTCACAAATCTGTATTAAATCAGAGCCATGCTAATTTAGAGTTGCTCATAATTTGGATATAGTTCACTTGCATCTTTCTGAATACAGCTGACCACACTGTTACCAGAGAACCGCTTCTGTTCTTCCTACTACAGTCTTAACATTTCCATCTGTCAATGACTGAGAGGTTCTCTGTTACTGTTGCTTTTCCTTCTCTATTTACTGATTCTGTGACTTGCAAGGTAGAGTTGAAGAGACTGGTTGAATAGTCAATACATGGAAACCAGGTACAACTAGGGCAGTATATTCTGACAGTAGTATTTGTTATAATTCTATTTAATAAAGACCTTTATTGAGTTTTGCTGTATTTTTAATCTATGTAGCTCTTTGTTGTCATCCTTCCACTCCATTCTTACTGATCCTTATTTATAATCTTTCTGACTCTGCCATATTTCTAATTCAGAGCACTGTTTTTTCCAGATGGTATTTTGGCAAAATGGGGAGAAAAGATGCTGAAAGATTACTTCTGAATCCTGGGAATCAACGAGGTATTTTCTTAGTAAGAGAGAGTGAAACTACTAAAGGTAATTATAATGTAGTGTAAGTATAAAAATTTTCTTGGACAGTATTTTGAGAAAGATACAGAAAAAGTATTTGTTTCCCCCACTAGGTGCTTATTCTCTCTCTATTCGTGATTGGGATGAGGTAAGAGGTGACAATGTGAAACACTATAAAATTAGGAAACTTGACAACGGTGGATACTATATCACAACCAGAGCACAATTTGATACTCTGCAGAAGTTGGTAAAACACTACACAGGTATGTGAATATTTCACAGGTGAAAATTATTTCCTGATCTGTTTTATGAGGACAGAATCTCTGTCTTCATGTCTCTTAAGGTTTAGTTTGGTACTTAACACACAAGAGTGTGTTCGATAGATGTCTGTTGTATTCTAGTTTTAAAATGAGGAGCAGGTAGTACTTATTACCTGAATTAGGTTCTTAGGTATGCTAAAATCTGACTACCATTATTTGATTTCTTACATATTACTGGCATAGTGTTTACATTGGAGTTTCATAGTAGCTAAATACCAAGATAAATTATGACAATAAATAAAACATAAAAGCAAATATTTTTAGGGACGTTTATTAAGTGGGTAAAACTGAATACTTAATGTAAAAAGCTCTATCAGATGTCCTTTGGGCTACCTTCCTCTGCATGGGCTGGACCACATAAAATAAAGTGTAAGTCCAATGAAATTTAATCTGAAGATGCATTTTTCTTTTCCTGGAAAATTAACCTGTCGCAACTATAGACATTCTTCTAGTCTTTCAAGGACCTTAGAAAGGTATTCAGTATTAGATTCTTCTGTCTCAAAATTTTGCATTGCCAATTTGATACATGAATGGATCTGAAAGTTTTTAAATTATTATTACTAGGGGAGGGGAAGTTTCCATGGCAGTCCCTTCTTGAGTGACAGCTAGCTACAAACAGCCTATCAAGTCAACCACCAATCTTGACATTGATCAAACATGTTACCAAGTAATGGCATCAGTTGTAATTGCACTTTTTAGAATGTTGATTTTTGTGGTTACTTGAACATGGGAGGGAACATGTCTTATTTATAATAAGAAAGATCGTGTAAACCGGATTCAGAAGTCAAGCCGTCGTGAATTTGGGATTTCCTGTTTTTGTGTCTCCCTTATTTGAAAAATCTTTTAAATGAAGAAGTTTTCTCCTTAATTTTTGGTATGCTTCTTACATTAGTGGTTATTAAGAATAACAGTTAATGGTAGCATTCTCTTTGGGAAGAAATAAAACACAGTGGTCAAAAATAGAACTTTGGGGACAACCAGAACTATGGTTTGAATCCCATCTCCATCACTTAGTTACTGGGTGACAATAAGAAAGTCGCTAAAGTTTTTTGAGATTTATTTATATGAGATATTTGTGAAGTACTGAATTAGCACAATAGCTGAGATGTAGTAAGTATTCAGTAAATTATAACTTCAAAAGTGTATTTAACAAAAAATGTTTCACCTCTTGTATGTTTTGCTTCTTATATACATACAGCTCCCTTTCTGGTGTTCGTGCTTTTAGAGTAAAACTGAGAAAACATTATGTTTTTGTTTTTGTTTTCTTCAATTTAAACTTTTAAAAACATTAATATACTATATGTACCTTAATTTTTGTAAGTAACTCATTTTACAGTATAGTTTATTCATTTATCTAGAACATGCTGATGGTTTATGCCATAAGTTAACAACCGTGTGTCCAACTGTGAAACCCCAGACTCAAGGTCTAGCAAAAGATGCTTGGGAAATCCCTCGAGAATCTTTGCGACTAGAGGTTAAATTAGGACAAGGATGTTTTGGTGAAGTATGGATGGGTAAGAAGTCTGAACTTTTGTTTTTTTGTCATTTCTTTAGCCATAGATTAAAACACCATAACTTATGATAAGATACATTGAAATATTTAAGGTAACTGCTGCTCATTGAGGTTTGGCTTAAAATCTCCTGATATATAGATTAAAATAGTAGACTGTGTTTCTCTAGGAACATGGAATGGAACCACGAAAGTAGCAATCAAAACACTAAAACCAGGTACAATGATGCCAGAAGCTTTTCTTCAAGAGGCTCAAATAATGAAAAAATTAAGACATGATAAACTTGTTCCACTGTATGCTGTTGTTTCTGAAGAGCCAATTTACATTGTCACTGAATTTATGTCAAAAGGTATGTGTATATTTGTTTCTTTTAGGGTATTCATGTTGATAATTTTTTTTAAAAAGTCTTCATTTCTGTTTTTATGCATACAAATTTTTATTATGTAGCATTCCCTAATTTAAGATTTTTATGTAGACATTGAAAAGAGAAAATCCGACATTTTGTGTAATGGGATAGTCATTAGTTCCAGTTATTCCAGAGGATAGTATAAAGTTTAAAAGGAAAATTAGGCCAGCTCAATTTATGTTGAAAGTAAGTAAGTTTTTATTCCATTTGACTAAAGGAAATGGAATAGCTAGGAAAGTAAAAGAGTATTTCTACAAATTAACACAATTAGAAAGATATTTATATCTTTATTCCTAAAGCAAAGAAATCAGGTGAAGTTAAGGAAATCTTATTTTAGTATAAACACAATCTCCATAGTCAGGGTTCCTAGAAACTTTTTTCTACTATCATTCACTAAAACTTCTCCATTCTTCCCAAGCTCCAGACCCCAAGGTGAGATCATTAGTAACAGAATTGGTTAGGGCCAGGATAAAGAGAAGGGACAGATGCTGCTTTAGAAGAGGAACCAGTAAGCACTAAATATGTTGACAGCCCTGCTTTTGCCCTCTCGAATTTTATCCCCCCCCCCCCACAAACTCTTAAGGAGTCACTCATCCATAATTAAAGCTACTGATGATGTCATCCCTCGCCAGTAGTCCCATTTGGCCAACAGTGTAGTTCCATCTAGTGGTGACAGGGCCAACTACAAGCTACATATTTGCTATAGGAAATCAACCCCCCACCTTCCAAAGAAATAGGAAAACCAAAAATTAAGAATTGAGGTAGCCTATTAATTGATAGCCAAAACATACCTAAAGCCCCAAGGCATATGGCACTTTTTGGAAGGAATCTCTACTGTAAACAACTGCCAAATAATCCCTTTTAGAGTGCATTGGATGAACTATATAAGGAGGGGAAGAAAGGGACAAGAAGAAAACTTAAATCAAGATATTGACAGCATAAGAATATAATGGAGGTAAAGCTAATTGTCCATTTAGCTTTGTGTATTGATTTCAAGAATTATTTTACTGGGGGAACATGATAGACATCTTAAATTGTCAGATTGCTGGGTCAGGATTATTTCTAGACAGGAGATTTAGAATGCAAGATCACAAATGACCCTTCTGGTTTTAAAACTGCATAATTTCCCATTTTGTTTCAAGTACTTAGCAGTTGATTCTTAATAATTCAAACTCATTGCCTCGTGCTCCCAGGTAAACCCACTTTCCTTGCCGGACAGGTCTTCTTACTGCTTCTGGTTTCCATGATTCTGTTCAAATTCCTTCATCTGGAATTTGATTTCCCTATATCTCAACCAGGCCATCAATCATATTTCCTTCAGATTACACTTATGTCAAGTGTTTGAAGCCATTTGTTAATATCCATATCTGTCATGATCATTATATGCTATGAAATGTTTATCATCAGGCTATTCTATAAATTATCAACAACCAAAATGTATTGAATACTTCTAATTTACAGGACACTCTCCTAATCATTATAAGGTATCAAAGAAATAAAGCACCCAAATAACTTATAGTGAATTTGCAGAGAAAAGACCTAACCTTCTGATGAGTTAATTTTCAGTATAAAAGTAGATAATAGCTCACTATAAACAAACTACAGGCCAAAGCACAATGAATTTCCGAGTGTTTAACACATTCAATAATTATAGAATGAGGAAGAGGTCACATAGGTGGAATAAATTGAGAAAAATTAGTAGAAAAGTCAAGTCTTAAACTGACCTTTAAGGTCATAAAGGCTATGGGTGGGTAAAGGGAAAGGCATGGGTATTTCTGCAGAGCTTAGAGGATATAAGGAAATGGGGAACAAAATCATGGGAAGTAGAAAGTACAGAAGGCGCCTGGTTGGAAATAAGACTGGAGAGGTATGTGAGAAAAACTTAAGGCTCTTTTGAATTGATTTCACTATTACTTCTTGAGTCCCTACCCTCTGCCAAGGTCATGAATGAGCCTCAAAGGGTCCATGAACTTCCCCTGAAGTTATGTGTCAAACTTTTGCATATTTATGTATGTTTTCCTTGAAAGAGTAAGTATAAGACACATTTGGGAGTGGGGGAAGTAGGATTTGCTGTCATTGGTTAAAGATCAGAGAAAAGGAATTATCAAAATGACACCAATTCCAATCTTAGATTTCTGTGCGTTGCAGTTTTGCACTATTTTAGCAATTATTGTTGAACTGAAAAATGTTCTTCTACTTAATGTATCGGTCATGGCACCATATTTAGATTCTTTATCCTAAAACAAAAGAACTGTATCTTCTGTGTATTTCTATATACTCTGCATTTCCATGTGGAGTATTTATGTGATGTCAGTTTATCTTCTACGGAAGGAAGTGAACAAAAGAAGTCTCTTCCTCTGTTAAAGGACAGTTTCTTTACCTTTGTTTTTGATCCTCCCTTACATCTAAAAAGAAAACCCTTCCTTGGTCACAACATCTGCTTTTCACCTACTGCTCTGCTTTTTTGCTTCCCTTCACAGCCAAGATTTTTTGAAGAATACTCTCTGTCTTCACTTCCTAACCAGCCATTTACTCTTTTTTTTAAAACTATTTAAATGTATTAAATGTCAACGCTTTTCATAGATTTTTTTTTAATTGTGGAATATTTCAGATGTACAGAGAATACCATAACAACCATGTTCCTACCATCCAAATTTAACTAATGTTTACACTTTGCCGTATTTGCTTCAGATCTCTCTACTAAGAAAACAAAACATTACAGATCCAATTGCATCTTTGTTTTTACCCCTCCTTGAGCCCATTCTAATTTGAGCCTTCCCTTCAGGTTCTTTTGGGCCCATTTCCCTTCCAGAAGTAGCCTTAATTTTGAAGTTGGTGCTTACCTTTTCCATTTGTGTTTTTCATATCGATGCTCTTATTGATATATATTTACCTATTAACAGTATTTGTATGTTTTTAACTTACATAAATCTAACTAGCTTTATTTTCATTCAACATTATGTTCTTGAGATGTATTCATATGGATAAGGGAAGATCTAAGTTGTATATTTGTAACTGTTGGATGAGATTCTCTATGAGTATACCATTGTTCATTCCTTTCTTTCCCAGTGAACATTTAGGTTGCTTCTAGTTTGTCACTGTAACAAATAGTGCTGCAGTGAATGTCCTTGTGCTTGCCTCTTCTTGCCTATATGCAAGAATCTCTAGTGCACTGGATGGCAGCAACATTAACATCACCTGGGAACTCAGAGATCCAGACTCTGGCGATGGGGTGCAGCAGTCTTCACTTCCCCACCACCTTGTGTAATAATGGTCCATTCAGTGCCATTGATCCCATTTATCACATCTCTCTGGAAAAGATCTCCTTTTCTCCATTCCCATTGTCTTTCTAGATTTTAACATAATAGTCTGTCTTTCCTAGACTATTTTAGGAACTTTTATTTATTTATTTATTTTTTAAAAGATTTTATTTATTTATTTGACAGAGAGAGACAGCCAGCGAGAGACGGAACACAAGCAGGGGGAGTGGGAGAGGAAGAAGCAGGCTCCCAGTGGGGCAGGGAGCCCGATGCAGGGCTCAATCCCAGGACCCTGGGATCACGCCCTGAGCCGAAGGCAGATGCTTAACGACTGAGCCACCCAGGGGCCCCTATTTTAGGAACTTTTAAACTTAGTCCTTTTATGCAATTTTGGCCCAATTTCATTTTCCATATTACTGTTGGAATGATTGCTTTTTAAACATAGATCTGATCATACTGCTTCTCAGCGTAAGACTTGATGTGAAAAGATTAAAGTCCATTGATGCATTGCCTTCTGTGTTCTCTTTCCTTCTGCAGCCTCTTTCTCATAACTTCCCATCTTTGTCCCATGTTCTTGCATAGGAAGGACTATTTTCAGTTCCCTGAACTGTGATGTCACATGCAGTACTGCCTTTCTACTTGTTAATCTCTCTTCTTAGAATTCCCTGTCTGCCCCCATTCTTCCTTAGAAACAGATCTCTTCTGTAAAGCCTTTTCTGACTTCTCCATAGAATTAACCATATCCATTGTGTCTGTAAAACTATAGATTTTACAATACATTTTATAACACCTACTGTACAATATTTGTTTTCATATATTACTTGTATAGTTACTAGATCTATATATTATAATTTCTTACTAGATCAAGATCTCTTCAAGGTCAGGGACCATGACTTATTTATCTTTGTATATCTTTTACAGTGCCTTACCTATAGTAGATACTCAGTAAATATTCAAATGGGCAGATAAAGGGACAAACCCCATACCATGTTCCATCTGCAGTTGACAGACCAGAAGAAATACAGATATTCTCTGACTTTGAATTTCTATAAAGAAAGAGACTACGTCATAGCTCTCCTTTGCTTCACAGTCCTGTCGTGGAAAGGGCTCTCTTTGTCTTGTCTGGTTTTGTTTTATTTTACTTTATTTTGGAATACTCTTAAACTTTAGAAAAGTTGTAAGAATAAT
Organism: Ursus maritimus; assembly: GCF_017311325.1. NCBI lineage: Eukaryota > Metazoa > Chordata > Mammalia > Carnivora > Ursidae > Ursus > Ursus maritimus. Next base: position 48,871,141 of record NW_024424230.1, on the reverse strand, counting down.
AGAATTCTCACACATAGTTTAGCCAGATTTGCCAATTGTTAACTATATATGTAACTTTTAATACATAAAATATAAGGACTTTCCCTGAACTGAGGAACACATTGCAAACGTTATGTTCCCTTCACCTCTAAATACTTCAGTGTTTGTCTGCTAAAGACAAAATTGGATACAATTCCATTATCTGATATCAGTCCATATTTCACATTCATCAGTTGCCTGGTGGTGTCCTTAATTAACAGCACTTTCCCACCGATCCAGGATCCAATCCATGGTCCTGGATTTCTTTTAGTTGTCGTTTTTCTTTGGTGTCCTTTAATGTGGAGCAGTCCCTCTCTTAGCTTTCCTTGCCTTTGATGACATTGTTATTTTTGACAAGAACAGTATAGCTGTTTTAAAAATGTACCTTAGGGGGGGCGCCTGGGTGGCACAGCGGTTGGGCGTCTGCCTTCGGCTCAGGGCGTGATCCCAGCATTATGGGGTCGAGCCCCACGTCGAGCCCCACGTCGGGCTCCTCCACTGGGAGCCTGCTTCTTCCTCTCTCACTCCCCCTGCTTGTGTTCCCTCTCTCTCTGGCTGTCTCTCTCTCTGTCAAATAAATAAAATAAAATCTTTAAAAAAAAATAAAATGTACCTTAATTTTGGTTTATCTGCTATTTTTTCTTGAATAGCTTCAGGTACATGGTAAGTTTTTAGCCAGTAATACAAGAATAGCAACTGGACTTTTCTAGCCTTCCTGTTGCCTGTTATTCATAGTACTTTGCTGTTTCATGGTATCTTCTGCTAAAATTGAGAGAAATTCATTAGACTAACACTTCCATGTCAACTCAACCACCTCGGTCTATTTTTAAGTACCCCAAGATATCCCGGTTGTCTGCGCTCTTGATTCAGATTGACTTAAAAACATACAGGTATCTAATACTGCCTTTTGGATCAAAATTGGTATTGCTGATCTTGATCAAAGCAAAGAAGGAATGCCTACAGTCTAGTGATATTATTGAATTTTCCGTATGTTTAGAAGTTTTTAAAATTTCAGTTTAGGGACCTCTTCTAGAATATTAAAGATAATTATTCAGATATTCCAAAGCTGCAATAGAATGACAAGTTTTAAGTTTTATATTGTGATGTAGTGATTGTTTGGAGGTGGGGAATGGTTTATTTCAATCCTAATTTAAGATTTTCTTATTTTCTATGAACATTTTTCTCTCTATTATAGGGAGTTTATTGGATTTCCTGAAGGAGGGAGATGGGAAGTATTTGAAGCTCCCACAGCTGGTTGATATGGCTGCTCAGGTATTTGTGTATCTGGACATGCATCAATTTGTGTTGAAAGTGTACATAAAATTGTAAAATAATCATAGTAGAAGACTTGTTTTTATAGCGAAATCATGGAATTTTAGAGTTGGAAGTAACATTAGAGATAATCCAGTCTGATTTCCTTATGTTACAGATAATGTAGTGAATCTAACAGATTCACTTACTAATATTAGAACCAAGCATATAATTCTCAGTATAGTGCTGTCGTGAATCATATGGCCTCTTAGAAACCTATGAATTAACAATATGAGATCTATATGTATTTATATTTCAGCAGATAAATTTTAAGATGAGTGATTGCTATTCCAAAGAAAATATTAGAAATCTAAAGTATGTGCTGAACCTTTTATTTAATATAGTTCAAAACAAGAATGAAGATGGCAGTATACACTTAAAAATGGGATATTTTTACTCTTCTGAATTTTTTAAAATTTATTTTTAAATTTTTGTTACCACGTACTAGCAATTTCGTATATTTAAAAAAATTCATATTTAAGTATAGTTGACACAATGTTACATTAGTTTTAGGTATATAGCATAGTGATTCAACAGGTCTATACTGTGTTCATAAGTGTAGCTACCATCTATCACCATATGATGCTATTACATCATTGACTGTATTCCCTGTGCTATGCCTTTTATTCCCGTGAATCTTTGTTTTTAACTATGAGTGAAAACTATTAAAAGTTTATCTATTCAGAAATATGGTAGATATTCAAGGGGCCTTTGATGGGCTCTAGTCCACATGTTGGTTCTCAGACCACTTTCTTGGTGAGCGCCAGATGTTCACGGAATCTGACAGTTTAGAGAAACTTTATATCAAGAAACTGTCCGCGTGAGGCTTTAGCATATTGCCAAGCCTAGTCCATGGTAGGGTTCAGCAAACCATTTTAGTAAAGGGCCGTACAAATGTTTTAGGCTTTGTGGGCCATATGCATCTCTTGTTTCTTCTCCTGCTCTCCCTTTTCTGACTCCCCCTCTCCCTCCTTCCCTTTGTATCATATGTCCTTTTTTTTTTTTCTTTTCAAGATTGCTGATGGTATGGCGTATATTGAAAGAATGAATTATATTCACCGAGATCTTCGAGCTGCTAATATTCTTGTAGGGGAAAATCTTGTGTGCAAAATAGCAGATTTTGGTTTAGCAAGGTTAATTGAAGACAATGAATATACAGCAAGACAAGGTAAAATTACTTCTTAATAGATGCTTGTAACCTAATGTTCAGTGGGTTTTCTTACCATTCTTTGGAGTATTCAGGGTTTTGCAGAGTAAGAATAGCTCTAGGTCTGTTCAGAAGAGTTAGAGAAACACTGATCTTATTCATAAAATTATATACAATACATGATGCCATGACTTTATGATACTTATTTCCCTCAAGGAAGAACTTTAACTTGGTGTTTTTTGTGTTATAAATATAGCAAGCAGTAGATGCCTTTTTTTGTTTTTAACTACTTTTGTCATGTCAACACATAAATATTTCTAAATTCCTTTTGTGACAAACTTCAGAACCATCCAGATTTTACTACACTAAAGGATCAGAAAAGGTATTTTTGAAGTTAGTAAATTGAATAGTGGCATACAATTTTATAAAGGACTTGGAAACCATCTTTACCCCAGTTTTATAATAATTCTTTATATTATATTTATAATTGTGAAAAATAAAGATGTTTGGAAGATTGACACTGTACAGAGGAAGGGAACTTGTGGAAATTAATATAAGGTTGATTCTTCTGTTTGATGTCTGTTTCTTCAAACTTTCATTCAGTAAATACTTACTGAACATACATACAGTATATGCATATGGAAAGAGTATGGGTTTTCAAGTCCCAGTTCCATCTCTTATTACCTCAGAAATTTCAACCAAGTTATCTTTTTTGACTGTGCCTCAATCTCCTAACTTATAAAGACTAGATGGTAATATCTACTCTTGAAGATTGTTGTGAAACTTCAGTGAAATAAAGTATTGTGCTTGACATTAGCTTACATAGTAGATGCTCAGTAAATATAATAGAGCTTATATTTTAATAGGTGAAGTAGATATATACACATACACATAACTATAAAGCTAGTTATTGTTTAATTGATGTCAAAAGAGTATATGAATGAAAAGTTCTATGGGAAAGAGGAAACGGGAAGGACTTCACAGAGGGGATGGCTCGAAAGCAGGGCTTTGGAGAAAGAGAATGACTTTTTGTTTGTTTTTAAGATTTATCTGAGAGAGAGAACATGTGGGGGGGAAGGGGCAGAGGGAGAGGGGGAGAGAGAATCCCAAGCTGACTTGCCCCCCACCACCCTGCTAGGCACAGAGCCCCATGAAGGGCTCAGTCTCAGGGCCCTGAGATCATGACCCAAACTGAAATCAAAGAGTCAGATCTTAACCGACAGCCACCCAGGCACCCTGAAAGAGAGTAACTTTGACAGGCTGAGATTAAGATCCAAAACAAATTACTGTGTAGGTTGTCAATCCTGCTTGAAAACCTTCAGTCACCCTCCACACCTACGAAGAAACAGGCCTTAAAAAAAAGGGGGAAAAAAGATGCCTTGGCATGCCACGTCTCCTACTCTCTAGTGCTGGCTTACTTTTAACAAATGTTTTTGCTAAGCATGAGGGCATCGCTGTAGGAGAGCATGGTTTCTGCTATCGAGGAGCTCACTGACTGTCTACGACTGAATTGTTAAACAAGTTATTTCAGTACAATCTAGTAAACCCAACATAAAGATTAGTAAAGATTTACTTAGTAGACACACCAAAAAAATTTTTCTCAACTATCAACTATTGCCATCATTTCATAAAAGAAGAGCATTTTAATACTATCCAAGTAGAAAGGACATAATCTCAGGATAGAGGACATACCTATAAGTTAATTATTTTAGCTTTGTGATCCTTTTTCTCTTTTTTTTTTTTTTTTTTCCAGCAGACTGTGATTTTTTGTCATTGACCGCATTAGTACACCAACCACTGGGAACTGTTGCCTTAAACTAGGTTCTCAACCAGGGGTGATGCTCTTCCCCCAGGGGACATTTGTCAATGTCTGGAGACTGTTTTTGGTTGTTACAGCTGGGACAGCTACTGACATCTAGTGGGTAGAGGCCAGGTATACTGGTAAACATCCTACCATGTGCAAACTAGCCCCCACCAAACAAAGAATTATCTAGCCCCAAATGCCATTCGTGCCAGGTTGAGAAACCCTGCCTTCAACAGGCTTTCTTTTCAGCCTCTATACCTTTGTGCAGTTCCCTCCAGCTAGAATATCTTCCTGTTCTTCTATAATTCTTAAATTTAAAAATTCTAATGATTCTTTAAAGATTAACTTAGCTGCTTTTTATTTATTTTGTTTTGTTTGAGAGAGAGAGAGGGTCGAGGGAAGGACAAAGGAAGAGGGAGAGAGAGACTCTTAAGCAGGCCCCACAGTGGGCCTGGAGCCTGACTTGGGCCTCAATCTGACGACCCTGAGATCATGACCTAAGCTGAAATTAAGAGTTGGACTTTTAACTGACTGAGCCACCCAGGTGCCCCTAGCTGCTGCTTTTTCAATGAAACTTTTTGTGACTGCTAGTGAAAATTGATCTGTTTTTCTTAATGTCTAAATAACTATTTTATAATGTTGTATATATACCTAACTATAGGTGTCTACCTATAATTTTATTTCCCCTTAAATGTCTAAGCTTCACAAAGGCTGTGTTTTTGTCTCTCATAATGATTAGCAAATGTTTTGTGCTTAAGAATCATACACTAAATATTTGAGTAAATATAGGCTTTTAACATTAGAATCCAGTAGACTTTGCCCTCACCAACCAACAGTTAGCTACGGCTACTAGATGTTAGACTGCCTTAAAAGTTATAGATCCTGTAATCATGTGTTTAGTTGCTTATTAGAGTTTCTACCTCTGGTTTTGTTTTGTTTTTTAAGTAGGCCTCACGCCCAGCGTGGAGCCCAGTGTATGGGGCCTAAACTGACGACCCCAAGATCAAGACCTGAGCCGAGATCAAGAGTCAACCGACTGAGCCACCCAGGCGCCCCTCTACCTCTATTTTCTTGAACAGTTTTCTGTCCCCACCAGCATTTCTTTTTCTTATGTCATTCATTTATGAGGAAGAAATGTGATTTATTTTAATATAAATTTTAAATTTTGAAGAATTTTTTCCCTATCTTGCACTTTTGAAGAATCTGACATTGAAGACATATACAATAGAGATATTGACAAAAGATTAGCCCTGCTTATGCCATATTTACAAAAATAGATTTTTAAAAACAATTTACTTAAGCAAGATTGTCCTTGTTTTAGGTGCAAAGTTTCCAATCAAATGGACAGCTCCCGAGGCTGCACTATATGGCCGATTTACAATAAAGTCTGATGTTTGGTCATTTGGAATTCTACAGACAGAACTGGTAACAAAGGGCAGAGTGCCATATCCAGGTAAGCTGGCATTTCATTTTAGCTCTTGGTTACCCCAAGAGCCTTAACTAGAGTTTATTAGGACCAAAAAATTTAAGGGGAGAAAGGCTTTTATTTCTTTTTTCTCCCTTCCCTCTCTCTCTCTCCCTCTCATTATTTTGCCATTGGATGGACAGCAGCCTTTGAGAATCATGATCCTTGAGATAGGGCAAACACACCAGGTGTGCCCCACATTCACCTCAGTTTTCTCAGTTAGGACATTTTCCAAAAGGGCCTTTTATCTCTACTCTTCTCTTGGATAATAAACATGTCTTAAATATCCTGGGTCATCTCCCTAACACCCCAGCCCAATAATTTATGGTATGCTTAGCCTCTTGTAACACAGGGTGAGCTACTGATGGAGGCAGGATCGCAAAGGAATATAAGAAAGGAATTGTATATAATAACTTGAAGAAAGGCAAACAGGTGATATTAGATAAGGAAACTCCTTCAGGGAAGTGCATCTATATAATTACATAGTTAATATATTTGGCAGAACCAGGACGAACTTTCTTTTGAATTTGTTTGGAAGTTCTTTCAGACATTATCTTGCCACCGTCCCTCATTAACCCAAATGTGGTCCTTGTAAACTGTTAATATCAGAAAGTATCAGTACTTCAGAGTAGTACTCTAAATTCTCGTTAATCAAATGGGGTTGCTTTTGAAGACATTAGTGTTAAAAGTAAGGTTTTAAGTGGAATGAAAAAAATTAGACATGTTGAAATAGGTTAGCATTTTCTAAGTTCTGGATATAGTTGACATTTAAAATTTTTTTTGTTGAAAGAATCTTTTCACTTAAATAAACTTACTATACCTTGAATTAGTTAGTAGCTAGGGGATTTGTTCTCTTTTGCTAGTGGTGTTTGGGATCACTCTTTCTAATGTTCAACTCTTGTGTGTTAGGTATGGTAAACCGTGAAGTGCTAGAACAGGTGGAACGAGGATACAGGATGCCTTGCCCTCAGGGCTGCCCAGAATCCCTACATGAATTGATGAATCTTTGTTGGAAGAAGGACCCTGATGAAAGACCAACATTTGAATATATTCAGTCCTTCTTGGAAGACTACTTCACTGCTACAGAGCCACAGTACCAGCCAGGAGAAAATTTATAATCCAAGTAGCCTTTTATATGCACAAATCTGCCAAAATGTAAAGAACTTGTGTAGACTTCCTTACTTTACATACAGGAATCAGAAGAAGAAAGTCTTCACTCTGCATGTTTTTAATGGTAAACTGGAATTCCAGATATGGTTGCACAAACCACTTTTTTTTTTTTTCCAAGTGTTAAACTCTAAAATACCAATGATGAATTTTCCAACTTATTTCAGGGTCCAAAGAAAGTATAGTTATGATATTGATGACAGTGTGAGTGATAGCATGACAATGAAGAGCAACAAGGCTACTTCTTTATAAATCACTTCCTTTCTTTTATTCCCCTAAACTCAGTTGTTAAGAGAAAATTGTGTATCATTATAGACAAAACTTGGGAGATAAAAGCAGTTATACCATAATAAAATCTAAAGTTAAGGAACTTTATGGGACCAAACAATTCCATTCCAGTTTTTAAGGATTTCTTCCATTCATTGTTCTCACAAGTTTTTTCTAAGTTGAACAATTAATATGCAGTCTTATTAATATCTGCTTTCTTTTGCATGGAAATGCACCAGGTTTTTAGAGGCAAAAAGGAATATAAACATCTAAAACTTGATTAAATGTTAGACGACAGTAATGACATTTGAAAGTAAAATGCACTATATTAATACTCATACTCATGGAACTGGAAAGTAGAAGAAATTTTTCACTTTGATTAATCATTTTCTGAATAGCTCAGTTTAGAATAATGAAGGTAACTAGAAAGTGATTTCATCTTTTATAAGGTTGCATTGATTTTTTTTAAGGCACTATATAATTGAAGTTGTACTATCCAATCCGAGGGAAAATCTTTTAATCTTTAGATAGCATGAAAAAAATAAGACCCAGTATTTAAACAGTCCTTTTTAAAAAATAGACTGGTACTGTGAGATACTTCTAGTATGTACTTACGGTGTTGGGTGCCACAAATATAAAATATCACTAGATCAGGGACTTGAATGCACTTTTGCGCTTCCTGAATATAGACTGACAGAGAGGAAAATATTTAAAAGAAATATGAGAAAAGAAAATGTGAAAATTTTACAGGTAGAGGGATGGGATGTTATGCTTAATGTTCATGTTAAGGAGTGACAAAATGGCTTTGCTGGCACTCACAGCTCCTTACTTACCTGTTTTCTGAGATTTTAAGAGTTACAAGGTATGACTGAAACTAATCTTTCTTAACATAAACACTAAATGAGCGTTACAGCCTCAAATAGCTAAGTTATAAGCTTCCCACTAATTCCAGTGACACAGCTTTTATGTGAAACATGTTTAGAACTCCAGTTTTCAAATCCGTGTTGAAATCTGCATTAACTTTTTAAATATTGGTGATCATTTTTTCCCTTTTTAGAATTTAGTTGATTTGGGGAGGAAAACTTCTTGAGAATAACAGCAGCGGTGGAAAGGGGGGGGAACAGGTTTTTTGCCCAAAGTATAGAAGTGAAACTCAAAAGTTTTATGACCGACTCAAAAAGAAATTCCAAAATATGAATTTAAATAGCATCATTACTGGCCTAAGTGTAGCAAAAGAACTGAAACTGACAAATAAAAGTCTGGTATTTATGTCTTAAAATATTCTCCTTTATAGTCACACTTTTAAAGCAATACATCGGGTTCCCATATTTTAGAATTACAATTCCTGTTTTTTTTTCCTGATCAACATTGATTCAAGAAAAACAGTTGAATCTTAGTAAGATCAGTGAGCTTTGTCCTGTACTTGCCCTGTTCACAACCCCTAACCGCAAGTTCCACTGTAACCTTGAAAACCAACAGCCCCTGTAATTATAATTTTTAACTACCATCACTTATCCGATTTCATCATTAAGTTTAAAATCCTGTGCCATGGTAACTGTGTTGAAATTAAACAATTTTAAAATGTGACAAATGAGCTTCGTGCAAGTTGGTAATAGTTCTGGTACTAAAAGTAGTGGAGGTTTCTAATGTTTACGTAACCTGTTTAGTATTGAATCTCTTCCAAGAGGGTCTTCCTAAGACTGCTGTCATCATCTACCCTGAACATCTACAACCTGGGACATCAGATTTTTAAAGGGCTTTATGTGAACTATGATATTATAATTTTTCTAAGCATTTTAAAAAGGATAACAAAACTATGTGCTAATTGTGTTCAGAAAAATAAGTCAGGAAAAGTTGATGGTATTCATTAGGTTTTAACTAAATGGAGCAGTTCCTTATATCAATTGTATAGTAAGGAAATAAAACACTAACTTAATGTGTATTCAGTTTAAATGGTTATGTATTTTTAAATTGCCAAGAAAAATAAACAACTTTGTACATTTGAAGATTTTTTTCCCAGCAGCTTTTCGTCTTCAGTGTCTTAATGTGGAACGTAACCCTCACCAGAAAAGGAAGTTGGCCAAAACAATCTTTCTAGCACAGACACTTTTTTTAATGAATAATGGTAGCCTAAAACTTAATATTTTTGTAAGGTATTATAATATTGTTTTGTGGATAATTGAAATAAAAATTCTTATTGAATGCATCCATTTATCTTTTCAGCCACTATTCATATTTTCTCATCAATTTTTTTAAAAAATTGGTATTTATAGCATATTCTGAATTTGTTCTTCCATTAGGAACAAAGTGTTCAGTTAGAACTCTTGAGCAGAGTAAAATCAATTCTTTATTAAATTCAGATCATTATTGAACTCATTCTGTGTGTTTAATATCCCATGTCAGGTGAGTGACGTTGTTACAAGGCTGTTTTTTTTTTTTTTTTTAATTAAACCAGCAACTACAGTTAATGTATCACACGTACAACAAAACCTAGGTAATTTGAATGAAGCTATTCACAGTGAATATGTGTGAAGGATATAAAATAAAAGGATCACTTTTGACCATAAGGGACTTAATTTTCTAAAAATGAAAAATATGTGAGCCTTACTTCTGTGTGTGTTTTACTGTTCTATTATAGGAATAAAGAAAATAAAATTATACTAAATTATGAATGGCCCATCTAAAGCATTTATTTTCAATAAGGTAATATTATCTTTTACTATTATCTAAGGTAATTAGCTTTGTTTTTCCCTTATAATTTCAGAACAGTACATTTAATTAACAAAAACATTTAATAAACATTTGTTTAATATTTTTATACAGTGTAGTAATAGTTCCTCAGTTTAAGAATGTTTTTCTAGTTTGCTGTTTGTCTTTTAATTTTGCATGTAATTTTTTCTCATTTAAGTTGTACATTTGTATATTGTAAAATCTCCTTTATTATACTTAAAAAGTCTTTTGCATCCCAAGATTAAATGTTCCTCTTCTCTATTTTATGCTTTTCTTTTTCACATTTCTCTTTAAGTTATCTTTAAGTTATCTAGGTATAAAATGTGACTTAAGGGTCTAGCATAATTTTGTCCCATACAGTTTATTTTACCAGCACCATTTACTGGTTAATCCATTCCCATCCCATTAGTTTGGGTTCTTTATTATGCACATACCTATACATATCTGCTTTTTTCAATTAACTTGCCATTCTTCCATCAAAATAACACTTTTAATTGCTAATCACTTGATAATGCATTTTAATAATTGAACAAGTTATCTTTGCTATTCCTTTTTTTGGGCAAATTCTTGATGAAGTTTAGACTTTACTTTTCATATTCCCAAAAATTCAAGTGATGTTTAGGATTACATTATACTTATAATTTGGTAAGAATCAACGTCTTTCAAATCAGTCTTCCTAGCCCGTTTATGCAAATCTTCATTTACATCTCTTAGTAAAGTTCTTCTCTAAAACTTTTGTCTATGGAGTTGGAAGCAGAGTCTCATCTCGTCTCATTATACTGCTCTAACGATGCCATCCCAGTACTGCTGGGTCCCCACTTTTTACAAAAGAAACCAACCTGGTAGAGATGAGGAAGATTGTGCCCCAGTAACATTTGTTTCCCTAAAATCAGCTCTTCTCCAGTTCTTCCTTTTTTGTTTAAATGACATCAAGTTGAGTTTCTGTCACCACCAACCATAGTCCTGATTAACATTTAAATTGTCAATACAGAAAGGAATACTTCTTATTAAAATAAGCAACACATGCATCGCATCATCTGTTTGCCCCTCCACATCCACTCTGCTGAAGGCCACCCTGTACTCATCACTGGGTTCCCTCACTTTGGATTCCTGTTGGGGTAAGCCAGTGAGGAGCTCTAGCAGAAGATGGGAGGAAAACTAAAAGATCAAGGTGTTTATTTCCCTATTTCCTCCTTTTGAGGTTGGGTTGCCTATGTCCTTCAACCAAAGGTTCCTTTCAATATACCTTTTTTTCTCTTTTTGGAGAGTGATAACAGCTCTCATCCCTTATCTTTTCTGTTTTAGGGGTGGAGTGCTTCTAATTTTGGTTATTGCATTAATCCTGTGATTCCCCTATCCTGCCTCCTCTTTTGTAAATATCTTTGATTCATCTTAATTTGAGTGTGCTGTTTCCAGCTAGGACCCTGATTGATATTCCTCATACTACTAATAACTGTATGAGTAGAAAATAACAAACTTACATTATTACGTCAAAGTGACAGTTTATACAAAATAGTAACATTTTTGGTAACAGTAGCAACATACAATATTAAGTGTAAAATTACTGTAAGACCTTATTAACTGGAGAGAACATACTGAATTTTTAAAATCGAGGTACAATTAACATGACATGTTTCAGATGTACATATAATGATTTAGTATTTGTATATGTTGTGAAATGATCACAATAAGTCTAGTAATGTCTGTCACCATATGTAGTTACAGAATTTTTTTTCTTTTGATCAGAACTTTGAAGATCTCTCCTAAGGAACTCTCAAATATGCAATATGGTATTATTAATTCTAGTTGCTAAGCTGTACATTACATCCTGATGACTTACTATCTTATAACTGGAAGTTTATATCTTTTGACTTTCTTCACCCATTTCCATCCCCCATCCCTGGCAACCACCAGTCTGTTCTCTGTGTCTGTGAGCTTGGTTTATTTGCTTTTTGGATTCCACATATAAGTAAGATCACACCATATTTCTCTTTCTCTGACTTATTTCACTTAGCATTATGCCCTCAAGGTCCATCCATGTTGTCTCAACTGGAAAAATTTCTTTCACTCCTTTTTGAGACTAACATTCCATTATATATACACATTTTATTTATCCATTCATCCATCAACGGTCGCTTAGGTTGTTTCCACATCTTGGTTATTCTAAATGCTGCAATGAATATGGGGATGCATATACTTTTTTGTGTTAATGCTTTTATTTTCTTCAGATAAATACCCAGAAGTGTAATTGCTGGGTCATATGGTAGTTCTGTTTTTAATTTTCTGAGGAACCTCCATACTGTTTTCCACAGTGGCTGCACCAATTTACATTCCCACCAACAGTGTATAAGGGTTCCCTTTTCTCCACATCCTTGCCAACACTTGTTACTTCTTGACTTGTTGATAATAGCTATTTTATCAGGTGTGAGGTGATGTCTCATTGTGCTTTCATTTGCCATTTCCGTGATGATTAGTGATGTTGAGCATCTTTTCATGTGCTTATTGGCAATCTGTGTATCTTCTTTGGAAAAAATGAGTATTCAGATCTACCCCTTATTTAATTGGATTATTTGTGGGTTTTTTTTTTTTTAAGATTTTATTTATTTATTTGACAGACAGCCAGCGAGAGAGGGAACACAAGAAGGGGGAGTGGGAGAGGAAGAAGCAGGCTCCCAGCGGAGGAGCCCGATGTGAGGCTCGATCCCAGGACCCTGGGATCACGCCGTGAGCCAAAGGCAGACGCTTAATGACTGAGCCACCCAGGGGCCCCTATTTGTGGGTTTTTTGTTTTGTTATTAAGTTGTAGGATTTCTTTATATGTTTTGGATATTAATCCCTTATCAGATATATGACTTAAAATATTTTCTTCTATTCAGTAGGTTGCCTTTTCATTTTGTTGATTATTCCTTCTTGAATGAGCTTTGGTGTTTGTTCATAATCTTCCCTTATTATCCTTTCAATGTTTATAGAATCTGTATGGATACCTCCACTTTTATTCCCGATCTTGGTAATTTGTGTCTTGGATTATTTGTGGGGGTTTTTTCTCATTAGTCTGGCTTGTAGTTTATCAGTGTTAGTGATTTTTCTCAGAGAGCCAGCATATGATTTCCTTGATTTGTTCTACTTTGTGTGCATGTGCACGAGTGTGTTCGATTTCAGGGATTTCTGATCTGTACTAATCCATTTTTCTGGGTTTATTGGCTTCGTTATTTTTGTGGTGTAGTTCCTGTTCTTTTTCTAGTTTTTTTAAGATGGAAGTTTAGGTCATTGATTTGACGTTTTTCATCTTTTCTGATCTGAGCATTTAATGCAGTAAATTTTCCTTTAAATATTGCTTTAACTGCATCCTACATATTTTAATATGTTGTGTTTTTTATCATAATTCAGTTCAAATATTTCCTAATTTCTCTTCTGAGTTCTTTTCTGACCCACATATTATTTATGCTGTTTAATTAACTGTTAAGTGTTTGGGGATTTTCCAGATCTTTTTCCCTTTTTTTCAAGATTTTATTTATTTATTTGACAGAGACAGAGAGGTAGCTGAGGAGCAGCAGAGGGAGAGGGAGAAGCAGGCTCCCACTGAGCAAGGAGCCTGATGTGGGGCTCGATCCCAGAACCCTGGGATCACAACCTGAGCCAAAGGCAGACGCTTAAACCAACTGAGCCACCCAGGTGCCCCCAGATATTTTTCTTTTATTAATTATAATTTATTTCTGTTTTGGCCAAAGAACATACTTTGTATAATTTCAACCTTCTTAAATGGATTAACTATATTAAAATTCTATTTTGTGGCCCAGAATATTCTACCTTGATGAATGTTCTATGAGTACTTGAAAATATTATGCATCTTGCTTTTGTTAGCTGGAGTTTTCAGCAAATGTCAGTTTGGTCAAGGTGATTGTGTTGCTTAATCTTCTATATTCATATTGCTTTTCTGCCTATTTTTTCTATCAGTTACTGAGAGGAATGTTAGAATCCTCAACTATAATGGTAGATTTTTCTATTTTTCCTTTTAGTTTGGTCTTTTTATGTATTATGTGGCTCTTATTAGGTGCATATACTTTAGGATTGTTGTGCTTCATGATAAATTGACCATTTTATCATCATTAAATGTCTCCATTTATCCCTGGTAATATTCCTTTGGCTAAAACCAAATTTCCATCTGGTATCATTTCCCTTCTCCTTAAGAGCTTCTTTTAATATTTCTAGGAGCACAGATCTGATAGCACCACATTTAAAAGTTTTCTTTTGACTTCTTTTTTGAAATGTGTTTTAGCTCAGTTAAGAATTCTTGCTTGACAGTTTTCTGTAGTACTTCACAGAAGTCTCTTCATTCTCTTCTAACTTGCATTATTTCTGACAATAAGTCTGTTGTCCTCAACTTTATTCTTCTGTGTGTAAAGGGTCTTTTCTCCCCATCTGTATTCTTAAAAATATAGTCTCTCTCTTCTTGGTTTTCAGCAATTTATCATATGCCTTTGCACAACTTCCTTAAAGATACTCTACTTGGGGTTCTTTGAGATTTTTGATTCAGTGGGCTTACAGTTTTATTAAAGTTGGAAAATTTGGGGCTGTTATCTTTAAACTTGTTTTTCTTATTCACTTCTTCTGGGACTTCAATTACATGTATGTCATGCCATTTATTATTGTCTCACAAGTCATGGATGCTTTGTCCTTTTTTCTGTTTAATCTTTGTGCTTCATTTTGGGTAGTTTCTTTTGCTTTGTCTTCATATTCACTAATCTTTTCTTTGCAGTGTCTGTTCTTTCAATCCCATACAGTATATATTTTTTATCTCAGAAATTCAGGCTTTCTTTTTTTTTTTAATATATCTTTCATACCTCTCTTCATTATGCTTACATTTTCCTCTACCATCTTGAAGGTTTTTATCTGGATATTAGGACTATTGTGTCTGTTTCTAGTGAACTTTCTCCTGTGTGGACTATATGTTTCCACTTTTATATATGCCCAATGATTTGGTTGGGTGCCAAACACTGTAAATTATAGTTTTGGGTTGCCGAAATTTTTTTTTTAATTCTTTCAAATAATGCTGAATTTTGATTTCATGCACATTTTCTACTCTGGCCAGTAGGAACAGGAATTATTCTAGGATTGTTTTGTCTATTCTTTACTTGGAATCAGTCGAATGCTTTCAAGGTTTACGTTAAAGCTCTCTTAAGTCCAAAGCAATTTTTAATCTTAGAAGACTTTATCTCTACCCTGCTGAGGATTCTACCTAATGTATTATTACCAAATCTTTACTATCAGGAACAGGTACTATTCCTAACCCTGTGCAACCACCAATTTTTTTTAAGGTTTTATTTATTTGAGAGAGCGTGTGAGAGCACGAGTAGGGGAGGGGCAGAGGGAGAGGGAGAAGCAGACTCCCTGCTGAGTGCAGAGCTGGATGCCATGTGGGGCTCTGTCCCAGGACCCTGAGATCATGACCTGAGCCGAAGGCAGATGCTTAACCAACTGAGCCCCGCCCCCCCACACACACCACCCCCAGCCCGCCAATAATTTTCTTGCCTGTTCCTGTCTAGTGGCTGTTTCTCAAATTTGAGTAGTTTTCTCTCATTCATGTGCCTGTCAGTACTCAACCAAAAATTAAATGTAAGTAGCTTCTCTGCCTCTCAGACTATAGCCACGTTGCCCTCTGCTAATATAAACAAACACTAATTTTTGTCTCCTCAACTCAGTAACACTGCAGGGCTCTGTTTGGGTCTCCCCCTCCCCCTTGCACTGTAGCCTGTAGACAGTGAGTTGGTACAATTGATCTCTTCAAGATCAGTCTTGTTCTCCCTATGGTCCATTTTCTGAAGGCCTTTCAAATATTTGAGCTGGTTTTCTGACTAAGATGGTAGTATAAATCCTGTCCTTGTTACTTTATTTTTCCTAGAAGTAACAGAGCTATTAATTATAGTGATTTTTTTAGGGTCATTAATTAGAGGGCAGCATTTGGAATGGCTGGGTAGGCCTGTCCTGGCATGATAAGCTGATACCAGTTTAATAAACTGTACTAGCAGTTTTCCAAACAAAGTTCACACTTTGTCTTGGGAGAGTCCTAGGTGGAATCCAGGGGCTGGTGAGGAAAGCAAGCAGATCCTAAGGGAAATCCTGATCACCACAAGAGAAACAGAAAATGGAGTCGTTTATTCTGAAAGTTACCTCTGGGATCCAGCCCTGAACTGGATCCAGCTTCTGAAAGCTCAGAAGGGACATAAGCCACCTCACCTGGAAGAGAAGCTACTTCCATACCTAGGCTGCCACGTGTCCCCCTCTTCCACAACCACCAGACACAGGTCTTCAAGTCCTAGCTTCACAGAAAGGCAAAATGTGATTCTCAACAATAAATATTAACAGACATATGATGAACACTAATGTGAAGAAAACCACCAGAAAGAAAAATCAACAATCAAAAACTAACACCTAAGGAACCAAACTTAATGGAGAAAACTTTGTTTTAAAAAGATGTGGCATCCATTTTTTTCAGAAGGGGTGAAGGTACACTAGTCTCCTCATCTGTGGTTTTGCTCTCCCTATTTCAGTCACCTGTGGTTAGCCTGCTGACCAGAAGCAGATGATCTTCCCAATGAACCCTCAGAAGGTCAATAGCCTAACCCACTACAAAAATGCCTAGACATTCACCTCGTCATCATGTAGACATTTTATCTCACAGCATCACAAGAAGGGTGAGTACAGTACAAAAATATTTTTTGAGAGACCACATTCACTTTTATTTAGTGTATTGATATAATTCTATTTTATTATTGTTTATCTCTTACTGTGTCTAATTTATAAATTAAACTTCATCATAGGTATGTATGTATTAAAAAAGAACATAGTATATCTAAGGTTTGGTACTAAGTGTGGTTTCAGTCATCCACTGGGGTGGGAGGTTGTGGAATGTGTCCCCTGCTGATAAGAGGGAACAACTGTACTATGAAAAGAAAATTTGGAAATTTAAAATGGAAGGGGAAAAATCCAACACCAAAAGAAAAAAAAAACTGGGGTGAGTAAAAGAAGGAACACAGTTGGAGATCAAATCTGAGTTGGATTATTAAACCAAAGAATATATCCAGAATTCAGTACAAAAGAACAGAGTCAAAAAGGTTTTTTTTAAGCGTGGATAATAGATTCAGAAGTTCAGTTATCAATCCCATTAAGTTCCAGATGAAGAAAACAAAAGAACGAAGAGGACGAACTAATGAAAGAAATAGAGAAAAATTTTCCAGAGAAATATATTGCTTCTGGTTGAAAGGATCCCTCAATTGAGAACAGAATTAATTTTTAAATTAATCCTAAACACAATAGTATTTTAAAGGCATAAAGAGAAAATCCGAACTTCTAGAGGGGGCTAAAACCCCAGCTTATTCTTTAAAGAACAGGAGTTAGGGACACCTAGGTGGCTCAGTTGGTTGAGCATCTGACTCGATTTCAGCTCAGGTCATGAGTTCAGGGTTGTGAGAGGGAGCCCCATGTCCAGCTCCACGCCCAAGGTGGAGCCTGCTTAAGATTCTCCCTCTCCCTCTGCCCTTCTTGCACTCTTCTCTTCCACTCAAAGAAAGGGGTGGGGGGGGGGGCTTAACACTAAAGTATTAATTTGAACTAAGACTTTTGTATAATAAAAGCAGCATTCAAATCCAAAAGAAAAACACACCTTCAGAATACAAAATACTCAGAATTTATTAACCAGGCCACAGACCCATTCTGAATAAGTGAATTGAGCATATATTCCACAGAGAGAGAGCGAGACAGAGATACACGCACACGGAAGTGGGTAGAGCAGGACAGGGGAAAAGAAAGGCTATTTCATACTAACATTTGAATTTCAGACTTCTCTTGGAAAATGAGAATGTAAAGCAATCCAGGGCTCTGATCCCCACTGGACCACTATAAGCGGGAGCTAACTGGCTACCTCTTTCAAAGAGTAAAGGCCCTTAGCTGCAGTCACAATGGCCTCTTGCTTCACTCCCTATTTGCTGTTGGTGCCCACCCAGCCTTAGTAGGCATTTGAGTTTACTTTCTAAGCCTTAAGCCTAAGGAATTCATCCAGTAGGGTTATATGCATCCTTGAGGAGCAGAGGTGAGGTGGGCACCCCTGAAAGTATCCCTGCCATACCCACAGAAACACAAATTGATAGAATAACGTCTATAGCAGTGTTTCCCAAACATTGCATTTATTCTTCAAAACATTCCCCAAAGGTAGGAACTGAAAGGGGGTGTGCTGAGAGAAATCATATGATAGTTGTCTTTCTCTGCTTGACTTATTTCACTTAGCATTACCTCCTCCAGTGCCGTCCATGTTGTAGCAAATGTTGAGAACTCGTTCTTTCTGATAGCTGAGTAATATTCCATTGTATATATGGACCACAACTTCTTAATCCAGTCATCTGTTGAAGGGCATCTCGGCTCCTTCCACGATTTAGCTATTGTGGACATTGCTGCTATGAACATTTCACCAAGTTCCCTTTTAAAGAGTCCCTGCAGTCCAGAGGACAGAGCCCACGGCTTGCAGCCGGAACACTCTGCCACTTACCTAACAAAGCTGTGTGGCCTCGAACAAGTCAATCTCTCAGAATCTCATTTCTACACCAATAAAATGAAAATGACCTTGCAGAGCTGAATGGGTAAGAGGTAATGTATTTAAACCACCCTGCCTCAGAAGGGGTGTGATAAATGGTGACTTGCTTAATTTATCAGGTGGCAAACTGGGGCTGAGGTCACTTAAAGACACCTAGGATTTTCTAGCGTCTCCCCTGGCTGCGCCGGCACTGATTCAGGTCACGAGTGTAGCCCGTGGCCCAACTGTGCTATGGGGCGATCGAACTTTGTTCAGACCCCGCTCCTTCCTCCAGGACGCCGTTCCCGGGAAGGTTACTTGGCGAGTTTCCAGTCCAGGCGGGAAAGGTTCCTGCCAAGACGCCGACACAGCGCTGGGCAACCCGCCTTGTCTTGGTCCACCGCGACCTGCTGCGAATCCGCGCGAGGGAGGTGCGGCTTAGCGCCGGGCTGCAGACGCGCCGGGAACAGCTCGAGCGTCTCGGGGAGTTAGGAACCCGGCCTGTCACTCGGGTCAGGTCAAGTTCCTGGGCGCGGCCACGCGGCCAATCAGCGCCCGCGGGGCCGGGCTCTGCCCCTCCCACCGCGCGCCGAGTCCGGAGCGGAGGTGGAGGCCCGGGCAGCTCCGGGTGCGCGGCGACATGGTGCGTGGCAGGATCTCCAGGCTCTCCGTGCGCGACGTGCGCTTCCCCACGTCGCTGGGGGGCCACGGCTCCGACGCCATGGTAAGCGCTGAGTGACAGCCCGGTGCCTCTTGCGGCGCGGACTTCCAGGCCCACGTAGGCGCAGGGAGTCCCGCGGATCGCGGAGGTTCCCCACTCTGGAACCGTTGCTTTTGCAAAAGGGGGAGGCCCGGGAAGGGGAATAAAAGTAACCAGAAACTCTCCACAACTCCTGGGCTTTTTTCCCCCCTTGCCTTATTTTTTCTTTGTTGACGTTTTACACTTCCTGTTACATTTACAATTCGCATTTTGCCAGAACTGGTAGAATGAGTAATATGCAACAACAGCAAAATGCTCTTGTTGGATCCCCACCAACGAAACCCTAGAACACCTGCTGGCTTCTTCTGCACTGAAACCTTGTTGGGTTCGTGGTGGTGGGCCTGCGTGTTTTGGGCGATGATCCGGCCTCCTCCACAACTTGCTGTGTGACCTAGAGAAGACACTAACCTCTCTGGGCATCTTGGGCCCATCTAAGAAACGGAGTCACACTCTGGCTGGGAAACCAGACAAACAAACTCGTAGTAATTCTGGGGCTTGTGAGGGGGGTCTCATGAAATTACCTGAAAACATGGTTAGAAAGGATTTATCACTGTAGAGAGTTATGCAAATACCAGTCTTTGGAGACGTTGTAAAGGTTCAGCCTTCTACCTAAATACTGAAGGGCATGTTTGCTTAGTGACAGTGTTTGGAGAGACACCCTCCATCCCTACCACCGTCTAGAGCAGTGGTTCCCAAATATAGGAAGGAGTTCTATACTGGATCTCCCGGAGGGCTGTCACCCCCCTGGATCCTCATTGCCCTTAATCCACCGAGGAGAAAAAATTGCATGGGACTGTAAGAACTGTGTGAACACACACTGGGAAGTGAGAAACATCCATGTTAGGGTGATAGTTACCTGTTACCTGTGTGGAGGGAGGGGAATGAGTACCAGAGGACTCTAATTCGCCCTCTGGCGTTGTGCTTCCTAAGTGGGGAGAGGGCACGCTGATATCATTATATTACCTATGCTCTTGGTGTACTTGAAATATTTTCTTTAAAAATAGATCTCTCGTAAAAACAAAGTTATTATGTTTAAAAGTATGTCCTTTATTCTGAGATTATGTTATTCCCTCTTTTTAAAATCTTTATGTGTTCCTTCTTATATGATGTTAAATGACTTAAAAAATACTCAGTTGGCTATCCTTTGTGGATCTCCAAATAATTGTTTGAAATTTCATTGGCTTGTAAAATTCAAACACCTGATGTAATGCAACCACTTTGCCCCTCTGACATGTAGCAACTGTGGGTAAACCACTCACTCTCTCTTAAGCCTCAGTTTTCTTATCAGTAACATGGGTATATCTGCTTCATGTATTAAATGAGATGCCTGTAAAGTGCCTGGCACAGAGAAAGCCATCAAAAGTATTTACTGTAATTACTATTTATATATGAGAAAACTGAAGTCAAAGGGGCTCTGGCCTAGATTTTTCTCTGCTTTGAATTCGTCAAGTGTTAAAGTAGCCTGGTTTTAAGTAGAATAATTTAAGAAATGGAATTTGTCTCTGGGCCTAAGTCGTTTATGATCTCTGGGTCAGAAGACGTTCTCTGATACCTGTATGGCAAACTCATAAATACTTAAGTATTTATCTTCCAGAGATATGGGGTGTGTTGTGTGCTGATTCTCACGTGCTATTTTGCAGTTCATGGTGGTGGCATTGCTCCCCAAGCCCTCAGGGCATGCTGAGCTCAGCAGTTCAGCTCTGTTCAGCACTTAGGGATGAGTGAGCCTTCCTCATCAGAAGCAGGATGTTTTCATGAAGGAGCACTGAAACTGTCCCCAGATCTGTTAAAAGTAAAGGATTCCAGCTCTGATTTTTTTATCGGCCTTTTAGGAAATGTTGGAGCACGCAGGCCTGCATTGTACTTATAAGTTGCTTGCTTGCCGAGGCATTCATCAAGGTTCCAGAGAGCTCCAGGGCTGTGGGCTCCTAGCCCAGCTCCAGCTGACTCCACCCCTTCCCAGCCAGCCATACTTTTCCTCTGCTTTCCCCATTGTCTGCTGAGCTCCCCGGAGTGGCTGTGCTCCCAGACCACTCTCTCCCTCCTCCGACTCTCATTCCCACACCCCCAGCAGTTAGAAGATTGCCCATTGCATCATGGAGAAGACTGAAGACAAGTGCTCCCTGGGCCCCATCTCCATCCATCAGTCTCCAAACCAACCCTCTCATCTTTCCCTTTATTCTGTGAGTCCTATCCTCCCAGAGAAATCTATTCTACTGTGTCCCCATCCCCACCCTTTTTGACTGCCGAGGCCCGCGTTCTCATCCCCTCCATCTCCAGTATTTTCTTCCTCAGTCTCTTTTCCCGGTGGTTCCTTTTCTATCCCGTATAAACAGGGATTCCCACTTTGAAATCACCTTTCCTTGATGCTTACACCTCTTTTGTTCCTTCTGTGTCTGCTCCTTCCCCACCAAACACTAAATTACTGGTTCATTCCTATTGTCTCTCATCTTTACACTTACTTCCTCCTTTGTCTGAAATCAACTTCTGTCTCCTTCCTTCTCTTGGGATTGACTGTTATTTCTGCTTCCAGGGTCCTTTCTCCTGGTCTGTGTGTCACTTTGTCAGCTGCCTCCTCTTCCTGCCATCTCTCTACACCCTGGCTGACTGCTGCTGCTTCCTTTAGTGGCCCCCTTCTTCCCTCTGCAAGGTTCTGGCCTCAAGGGCCGTCCTGTCTCATAGTTTGCTCCCAGTAAGACTCTTCCTGTGTGTATAGTTTCAGTGCTAATGATTCCCACATCTTGTTTCTGGATCTTCCCTCTCAGGAACCCAGGGGCCAAAGCAGGGTGTCACCAACCCTTAAATACACTCCAGTCTTTCCTTTTCTGTTTCTTCACTGCCACTGTCACCAAAGTTATCCTTCCATCCCAGGTCCTTTCTGCCCTCTCCCACTACTGGAAAGCTCCCCATTCTCAACCAACCAGCTCACATTCTGTTTTCAGCATAAAGCCTCCTCCAGCTTCAAGTGCCCACCCTAATAGCGCTCTCTGCCTGGTTTCCGTTGTTTGTAAATCTCCCAGAGACTTACCGTGTTCTGCCTCTTGTTATTGGAGTTTCTGTAACCATGGCTTCTAAATTACAACTTTCTTTTTTTTTTTTTTTTTAAGATTTTATTTATTTGAGAGAGAGAGAGAGAGCATGAGCAGGGGGAGTGGCAGAGAGAGAGGGACAAGCAGGGTCCCCACCAAGCATGGAGCCTGACACGGGACTCGATCCCAGGACCCTGAGATCATGACCTGAGCTGAAGACAGATTCCCCACTGACTGAGCCACCCAGACGCCCCTAAACTATAACTTTCTTAAGGGCAGACGTGTCTGTCCATCCTCGGCAACCTGCACCATCTCTGAGACGCAGCTGGTGCTCAGCAACCCTTCACGCCCAATGCCGTCCACTAGGCTTTGATGCCAGACAAAGGCCTCCTGTCTGCTGTGTTTGCCTCCTCCCCTTCCCTGGGCACAGGGATTTAAATTCTGCCTCTTTAAACTCAGTTTCCAGGGCGCCTGGGTGGCTCAGTCGGTTGAGCGTCTGCCTTCGGCTCAAGTCATGATCCCAGGGTGCTGGGATCGAGCCTCACATGGGGCTCCCTGCTCAGTGGGGAGCCTGCTTCTCTCCTGCTGCCTCTCCCCACCAGCTCATGCTCTCTCTCTCACTTGTTCTCTCTCAAATAAAATCTTAAAAAAATAATAAACTGTTTCCTTATCTGTCAGATAGAGATAATAGCACCTACTCTATAATGTTGTGAGGATTAAATTAAATCAAGTAGCTTTTAAAATCGTGTGCTGGAGCAGCAAATATTGTGTAGTAACAATAATAACAATAAGAACAGTAATCAATTGTCACCGCCCGATGCCAAATTCGTCAATGTAGTTGTATCCTACGTTCCTTATTGATGCATTCAGATCTTCTGCCTGGCTTTAGGGGGTCTCCATTATCTGCCCCCATGCCTCCTCTCCAGTCTGTCTTCATTCACTTGCCACCTGGTGCCCCAGGGGCCTTTTACTTCTGTCTCACACGGCGTGGGGTTTCCTCTTGCTCTCCTTGCCCCGTGCCTTCACTCGCCCCCTTGCCCATTGCAGTGTCTCAGTCCCGTGCTTCCTCTTTGCTCGCTCCCTTGCTCTTCGGTGGTACTTCTCGCTGACCACACAGTAGTTCTCACCTGCTTCTGGTGTGTTGGCTTCTTCTCCCCACTGTAGGAGAAATTTCTAGACACACACTGGTTTTTTCATTTCTGCATCCCCCCTATCAACAGGTAGTGTTGAGTTTCATCATAGTTGGTCAGTAAACACTTACCAAAATACCATTTGATAGTAGCAACTTTTAAAAAACAGAACAAAAAGTGGGCTAATTTGTCCTGAAGTTTTAATTCTTTGTTTTCCCCCAGTGATCTCCTCTGAACCGGCGCCATTGTCTTTTCAGCCCTGCTACATCAGTGAAGAAAAGTCCAGTTTTCTGTGAGGCTTTCTGAAGCCTTGGCTGCTTTCATTTGAGGGAGGCTGCTTGTGAATACAGCTCTGTTCAGAGAGCTGGCAGACGTAGCTTCGATTGAAATCTGAGCTGAGCATCAGAGGAGGCCTAATTGCAAACTGGCACTGAAAATGTACATTGCCCTTGTTAAAATGATGTGAATCCTTCAGTAGGACTTTCCCTTTGTCCATTCAGAACTCCCCCATTTTCTTGGGGGTTACACCAAGGCTTGCATCAGATCAGAGCTCTTCTTGCACGTCCCCTGTTGCATTTTCTATTCTTATGTGATGTTCTGAAGTGTACCTTCGGGTTTCTCATGTTTGCATTGCGGGGCGGGGTGCATTTTTCCTGCAGCACACAGACCCTGACTACTCGGCTGCCTATGTCGTCTTAGAGACCGATGCGGAAGACGGGCTCCAGGGGTACGGGCTTACCTTCACTCTGGGAAAAGGCACAGAAGTGGGTGAGTTCAACATTCTCGTAAGCGTCAGAATGCTTCATTTTCACTTAGATTCCAGTTGTGACCTTACTTTTGTCTGTGTTTACATTGCTCAGCCTAAGTAAAAACAATGTTTCGTGGTTTGTTATGTGTTTCATGGGGAGCAATGAAAAGGTGGTGAGACTCGGCCTTTCTCCTCGCAGGGGTCGATGGACTGCGGACATATCGGGGAACCTCAGCCTGTTTCTCTGCCTGAGCTAGGCGGGTGGCTGAGGGACATGACAGGGACAGACGGACACTCGTGTAGCAAGGCTTATTGTGATGTGCACAGCAAGCTGCTCGCTCTTCAAAGTACTCACACCTTGTAGTTTCAGGCTCACTGCTCTTCATGGCGGAAGGGCCTCTGGCTGCCCCGTTGCAGAGCTGTCATCCGGGCAAAGCCAGCTGTGCAGGAGGCACACTGAGCCATGAGTGCTGGTCTTCTCTCAGACGTGGAGAGAGCTCAGCGGTGGTCTTGAGGCCCCTCTTTTTTAGATAAGGAGACTGAGGCCCAGACAGCTGCTCAGTTAAACACTCCCTGAAGTACTTTCTTTCCACAACATTTTTTTAAAAAGTGTTTTATTTGTTTATTTGAGAGAAAGAGAGAGAGAGCATAGAGGGAGAAGCAGACTCCCTGCTGAGCAAGGAGCCCAATGCAGGGCTCGATCCCAGGACCCTGGGATCATGACCTGAGCTGAAGGCAGACGCTTAAGCGACTGAGCCCCCAGGCACCCCTCTTTCTACAACATTTATTTATTTATTTATTTATTTATTTATTTATTTACTAAGATTTTATTTATTTATTTGACAGAGAGACAGCCAGCGAGAGAGGGAACACAAGAAGGGGGAGTGGGGGAGGAAGAAGCAAGCAGGCTCCCAGTAGAGGAGCCCTATGAGGAGCTTGATCCCAGGACTCTGGGATCATGCCCTGAGCTGAAGGCAGACACTTAATGACTGAGCCACCCAGGAGCCCCTCTACAACATTAAAATACAAATTATTTGTTTGATTTTTGTTTTGAAATACTTAATCTGTGTACAAGGTGCAAAATTCAAGAAGTACAAAAGGTGACCTTTGCCAGATCAATTTCTATGGACCGTTAGGGTCTGAAGCCAAATGATGACAGCTGAGGTGTGAGGATCTAAGAAGGTACGAAACATTCTCTAAATTTGGTGGTGATGCAGTGCCTCTCCCCTGGATGTTTGCACTGTCAGCTCTCCCTTAGATGTAAACGGAAGTCTTGCCCCACTGAAAGATTTTAATATTGTCAAGCAGATGAAAGGTGTCCACGTGTGTGTGTCTATGTGTGTGTAAGGACAAGGGAGCCTTTCTTGCACTTTAGGTGGGTGCAAGGCGACTACTGTTCCACTCTTCACAGGCTGGCCTTCAGTCGTGCCATCAGCCAGTTCTATAACAGACCTCCCTTGACCGCTCCCATGTGTCAGGCGCTGGAGAGAGAATTTTAATGAGATAGAGAAAGGAGACAGAATCCTGCAGATACGGAGAAGGAATGCACAAATTTCTCAGGGACACAGCCATAGAAGAAACGATCATGCAGTTTGAGGATAGTTTTTTAAAAGCTGGTATAAGTTACACGGAGAAAAGTTCAGTTCATTGTCCAGGAGGGCCTTGGGCAGCCTCAGAACAGAGGTAAGCCTTTGAGATTAGTCTTGAAGATTATTCCTTGAAGGACTTTACCAGGTAGCACGAGGAGACTCGGCAACGATTCCCTGTCTCCCTGTCCATTAAGTCAACCATTTGCTGTTAATGTTTTCCTTAAGGCAGTGACCGCTGACCAAGATAGGTGTGTGAGCTATGTGTCAGCTTCTCTGCGACTTTAATTTTCTCTGGTGTAAGTTGAGTACTTTATGAAGCCTCCTTCTCCATATTGCAGACCATATAGGGTGGCCCCCAAAGGTTGCGTAAAACTCAACAAGCTTACAAAATATATTATGGGACTGGCCATTGGAATCACTCTGTTAGTAGCCAAGACTTTGAACTTTGCTGACTCGGGCACGCGGTGGAGGGACCCTGTGTGCTCACTGAGACCCGAGATAGGAGATAGGAGGCTCCTCTCCCTGGTTGCTGAGCTCTGTGCTTCGGGGCCTTTGCTGACCTCTCCCTCCTCCACTCCCATCACCTCCCAGCTGTCCTGATGGGCATCTCGGCTAGGGGTAAATCAGTTTCCATCTCTCTATACCTTTAATAAACGGCTCTTTTGTGATGATGTAGTTGGCTTCTGCCTTTTGCCGACCACAACATGACAGAACCCATTTTAACTTTAACCTTGCTCCATATTTCAGGCAATTTACCACAGGTCTCACTGAATGTGTTACATGGCATTCGCATTAAAGTTGAAAAAAATTCCATTAGCTCATCACAGTCCATCTGTACCTTTGTCAACCTACTTACCTGTTCATTCTTTTATGATAAAAAAATAATAATAATAAATAGTGGTTTCCTCATTACTGCAAAGGCAGTGCTAGTATATGTGTGTGAGAAAGGGAAGGTTATAGTTATTTTTTTAATGGATAGAATAAACCAATATAGTTTGTGTTTTTTTTTTTTTAATAGAGGAAAAAAGATGAAGAAAGAAGAATTTCTAAAGAGACAAAAAACAGCTGTAAGGGTTCACACCAGCCCTTGGGCTCAGGCACCATGGCCATTCATAGCTTTACTGACTTGTCCTTCCTGGGCCAGAAGATCCCAAGCAGTTAGTCAGCAAGGCTCTGCCTTCAATGGCCAGTTTTTTCCAGATGAAATTTCCCACCCATGGCAGCAAGGCAAACCTGAAGTAGACTGTCTCATACACCAGATGACCACCAGCACCCAAATTTCTGTCAAATGCACTAAATTTTAGTTAGCCTCTGCAGTGCCCTCCTTTTGTGCAAGGACAATCTACGTACCATAGATGAATATATTAGGGCTGCATTTCTTAGAAGCTGTAAAAGAGGAGGTCATCCTCAACTTGTGTTAAATGCACTGCCGTGTGGGGCACATTGGAGGTGTGCTTCGTCGGTGATTTCTGGCCATCATCTCATCAACGAGATGGAGGTTTAATCTAGATAATGGTATACCTCTCTCTGAGTTGCTGACAGGCCGACTCTTCAGAGGTCTTTAATCCATGAGCATCAACCATTAAGGCGTGAGGAGGATTCTGTCTTCTCACGGTTCTAGGAAGTACATGTCTGAACTGGAATGATTCTTTATCCCATTAACAAAAGCCCTGGAGAACCGGGAATGGTTGGGCCAGCCCTAACGCTGCATTTGAGAGCAAGTGTGCAATCATCTGAGGGCTCTCCACGTAGAGGCCAGGCATGTCCTAACAGCATGTTTCAAATACTGAAACGGTCTTTTTCCTAGGATCTGGCCAGTACTAAAACTGTACCTCTCCAGCTGTCCTACGAAATGATGAGTCATATCGCAGAAATGGCAACACCAAACAACAAGTTTATCAAAAATTTTTATAACAAATTAATTGTTTGGGGCTAAGTAGATGACTTGATTTGATTATTTTGGCCATTTATGCATAGACTAAGTATTTTCTAGAATGACTAAAGGGTAGAAGGGTCTTTCCCATTCAATTTGTTACTTGTTGTTCTTCTGAAATAACACAATAAATACTTAAGTAAAATACCAAAAAAAATCAGTGGTCATGCTGAACCAAATTAAGTTTAACTTTCAAATTGCTTAAGAAAAAAGTAGTATATCCTAAGTAAGTCAATAGGAAGAAATGTAATATTTAAGAAAAGTGTTTTCATGTAATTTAACATTTTACATGTAAGTATTAAGCTTATTGGAAATTCATTTCATCTTTAATCGTGTGTTATGTTGTGAATTCAAGATATTTTCTATGCTTGACAATAATTAGAAGATACTTCTCTTTTTTTTTTTCTTTTTGGTGTAAGTCAGAGTCTTATTACTCCTTAGGAACAATGAACTAGCAAGGTTTGGTTTTGAAACTGACTGTACAGACACTTTCCAAAGTGAACAAGAAGACAGTTTGGGGATATGATGTAAACTTTCACATCGATGGCTCTGTTTTCCGCATGACAACCATTCAGAATGTGTTCGCTCCACTCAAATGAAGCTCTGTATATGGATTAATATGTACTCCACGTGTATGATATTACTTACGACAAACACAGAAGACGTATTTGGGACAGTTTTTAAAAACATATACCTTTTGTATTTGAAGTTTGTTTCATAAAATGCCCACATTTGTTTGTGTTGTTTTCGTGTCTTAATTTATTGACTTCATATCAAAACATACACAAGAACTGAATCCTTACTTAACAGTTGTCTGTGCTGTGAATGCCCTCGCCCACCATGTGCTTCACAAGGACCTCAGGGACATCGTTGGTGACTTCAGAGGCTTCTACAGGCAGCTCACAAGCGACGGGCAGCTCAGATGGGTAAGGGGCCGGTTTAAAAAAATGCTTCTATAAGTAATGTTACTAAGGTCTAAGATGTCCTTTGATGGCAACAAACGTGGAAACAGAAACAGGCTTCCAATTCTAAAGTCAAACATTGTATTGAGATAAATTAGGGCTTGAACCATTTAGAGAGTAAATGTTTGGAGGTAACTGATTCTTTTCTGTTAGACTTGAATCTGGACATAGTTGGATCCTGAGAGCCCTATGGACCTCATCTCTACTCCTACTCCTTGAATGGAAGAAGTATTCTAGACCCACTAGAAGATTAAGTACTGAAGGGCAGCCTTTCTGGAGGAGAGATAATGTGGGTAGTATGGGAGTTGGGGAGGAAGTTATTAAAGCCAGAAACATAAGAGAAGAACAAAGTTAGAGGTAGAGATAGAGACCAGAGTACTTTTATGTGTATAGGTCTATATTTTGAACCTTAAGTTCAAGGCATGAAAAGAGTGAGGCTCTAGAAAAAGGATTCTATCCCAGTAAGGTCAGTACAATAACTAGGACCTTGCCCTTGTCTCCTGACATCAGCTCTGTCTTTTGCTACCTCTGCTCAGGCTCTCGTCCATGCATGGAGAAAGGCACGAGGGAAGGCACTTGCCATCTTGCCTTGGATTTCATTCTGAACTTTCTGCAAAGCATGTTGAACTTGCTTTTCAAGGCATTCCCTTGAAGAAGCTTCCACTGGCCAAATCTGGGACAATTCAAAAGATCAAAATAAATACGTTAGTAATGGCTTGTAATTCATGGAATAACATAAGAATCCATAAGTCCATTTAGGTAGTGGACAAGCAACCAGGAAAAACTTGTCATTATAATAGAATACAAACTTAATGTAAAAAGAATGATAATGTTAGACAACCATTGTATTGCAAATATTGTAGCCATAACTGATTGAGGCAAAAATCATCAATGCATGCCCACATTTGGGGACAATATTAATCTCCGTACTTAGAAAGGGAAAATGGTAACCTCACAGTGCAGCAGCCCAGTGGACCCTGACTTACCTAAGTGCTGAAAGATCATGGCCCTAATAAAAAACCAAAATGGCATTATTGTCTACTTAAAATTTGTGCCAAAAAAATACAGCCCGAATCCAGTTATGAAGGAACCCCAGACCAACCCAAACTGAGGGACACTGTTACAAGTTAACCAGCCTGTGTGCTTTAAAAATGCCAACAACTTCTTTATTTTTTTTTTTAAAGATTTTATTTATTTATTTGACAGAGAGAGACAGCCAGCGAGAGAGGGAACACAAGCAGGGGCAGTGGGAGAGGAAGAAGCAGGTTCATAGCGGAGGAGCCTGATGTGGGGCTCGATCCCAGAACGCCGGGATCATACCCTGAGCTGAAGGCAGACGCTTAACCGCTGTGCCACCCAGGCGCCCCATGCCAACAACTTCTTTAAAAAAAATAAGAAAAATTGTTCCGGGTAAAGAGACTAAAGAGACAGGACAACCAAATGCAATATGTTAATAAAATAAAGTATATTATTGTGACAGTTGGCAGAAATTGATTATGGAGTGTCTTTTAGGCAGTAGTATTCTATCAGTGTTCTATTCCCCGAATTTGATCATTGTACTACTACGGTTATGTGAGAGAATGTTCTTGTTTTTAGGACCTACACGCAGAAGTATTTAGGGTTTGAGAGGCATGATATCTGCAACTTAAATGGTTCAGTAAAATCAATTTTACTTATATATGTTCTATTTGTATACAGAGAGAATGGGGGGAATATACAAGAGTTTTTTGTGCAGTTCTTGCAATTTTTCTATAGGTTAGAAACTATTAAAAAAAAAAGCAGCTTAATCTCTACATGAACTTTTACTGATGCCTTTTAAGTGTTGAATGTGTCCCTGGCTAGGAGACCTAAATATCTCTTTCATTTCTAAGACGTGCTGTTGTGTTTTGCTTCCCAACCAGATCGGTCCTGAGAAAGGTGTTGTGCATCTGGCTACTGCGGCCGTTCTCAACGCTGTGTGGGACCTGTGGGCCAAGCAGGAGGGAAAGGTAACTCATCGAAGGAGCACTTGGGGAGCTCTGTGGAATAATTCAACACGTGGCACAGGGGTGAACACTTCCTCTATGAGCAGCCTTCTGGAGACAAAAGACATACACAGCAGGCCTCCAAAAGAAATACAGAGAATTGTTTGATTCTTTTTCTCCCTGGCAGTAGTTAGGAAACTATAGGAGTAGGTTATAAAGGGCCGAGAAAGAAATGGGAGGGCAGCAAAGGTGAGGGATTAGGAGGCAGTGTTAGAGACCCTGGCAGGCAGGTGGGCCAGCGGGCAGGTGTTTGAGACTGGGAGTTTGCATTTACTTTCAGGGGAAAAAAAATGTCTACGTTATACATGTTTTACAATTCTTTTCTTTTTTTTTTCAAGCCTCTGTGGAAGTTACTTGTTGACATGGTAAGTAAATTCTTTAACATTATAATGTTAATAATTATAATGTAATGTAAATGATATGGATTTCACGGATTACTTGCCTTTTGATTAGTAAATATATTCAGGATTGTCTTTGGATCAGGATAGTGATGATAAAGCAAAAACCCACTAAACCCTAATATTTCTTTTCTGATATTTGAAGTAAGAGCTGTCTGTGTTCACATAGGCAGAGTGGTCCGAGGGAAGCCCTGAGTTTAGGTCCTGTCTCGCCCACTGTGTAATGCAAATTCTCCCAGCCTCTGTTTCCTACCTACGAAAAGGGGATAGTCCTCACTTCTCTGAGAACCTCATAGAATTTGTTTAAAGACCAAACGATAAAAGTGCTTCCTGAAGAGCAAGAGTTTATTATTAAGATATTATTCACATATCATCTGGTCACTTTGAATTTAAAAGAAAGTGACGAATCAGACTGCGGTGGTCTCCACTGTCTGATTCTGGAGGGGAAGGAGCCAAACGCTGAAGATAGGCACCTCAGTGTTTCCTTTTTCCTTGACCTGTTTATGGCAGGGTCGAGCACCTGGCAGCTGAGGAGGAAAAAAAGTCTGGACAAGTTAAGGGGAGTGAACTTCAGACCCAGGCAGACCTGGCTTTGAATCTGGGCTCCACCACTTACTGGCAGGTTGACCGTGGGCGTGTCACTTAACCTCTTTGAGCATCAGCTGCCTCAGGGTGAGGTCTTGCGTGGTTGCTAAAACTCTGGTGGTCAACAAACGAAGGCCCTGTTATTATTTGGCATTACAATTAAGGAAACACAAAGAACACCATGGCCTTGAAGACTGTAGGTGGGCAGACATTGCCTCTTCTCTGGGAGAAAATAGAAACAGGAGGCGATCACACCATCCCTCTGACATGGTTGCAGGTGGCATGGGGGCCCCATCCAAAGGGGAAGGACATGAGCCGCCTTTATGCTCAAGGTCAGCCTTTCAGAGGGGTGTAGGAGGCAGCTTCCAAAACTGAATGATTTGAGGGCCACTAGAAAAGATGTCTGTGACTTCATTCTTTTTTTTTTTTTTATAACTTTTATTTATTTGTCAGAGAGAGAAAGAGAGAGCACAAGCAGGGGGAGTGGCAGGCAGAAGGAGAAGCAGGCTCTCTGCTGTGCAAGGACCCGTAGCAGGGCTTGATCCCAGGACTCTGGGATCATGACCTGAGCCGAAGGCAGACGCTTAACGAACTGAGCCACCCAGGCGCCCCTGACTCCATTCTTTTGGATACTATTTCCTGTTTCAGTTGTGGCCAATAGTCTTGAAAGATGCAGAATCTCAGTGTGGGAAGAGCTTTTATAATTTTTAACAGACCAGTGGAGTACTGTTGGTCACAGTAAAACCTGAGTGGGAGTGAAGCTACTGGTTGCTTCCCAGCTGTTAGATTGGGATGGGGAGGGGTCTCAATCAGAGGCCCAGCTGAGGTTGTGAGCCTTGCCAGCATGACCAGAGCAGTGAACCAGGGGTAGGAAGGGGTGGGGAGAGAATAGCCGGTGATGGTCCAGGGCCAGGCAGTATGCTGGGTCGCTCATGGTGAATCCGTTCTGTTCCTGCTGGTGAAGTGAATTGTCCCAATGTGACGAGAGGAAATGGCCCACGGTCAGGCTGCTAATAAACAGTGGGCACAGGGTTGAACCTGGAGGGCCTGGCTCTGAGACCAGCATTCTTTCCTCTCCCGCTGAGCTGCTCCAGGATCACTGTCAGCCCTGACATGTGGAGCAGTGATGCGTATGTGGAGGGACACCAGGTGCTCATCTCTGCACTTAACTCGTGCTGAGTGCTTGCCTCCTGCTGGGCCCTCCTTCCAGGAGCCCTGTTAGTTGGGCTGGTGGAGCCTCGATGTCAGGGGAGGCAAGGGTTGGGGAGGGAGTGAGGAGTGGCAGCACGAGGGCTTGAAGACCTCTTGGGGAGGCGGCACTGACCCTCTGAAGAGCTCTGTACCAAGGAATGACAGAACCAAACAATTTAACGCAAATCCTGAAGGCCCTTTCCCGGAAAGGCTAAGTCCATCCTTAGAAACATAAGCTGCTTGTGAATTGATTTGGGCCTTTCCCCTCTCCTGTCACGCTGCCAGGACCCCAGGACGCTGTTATCCTGCATCGATTTCAGGTACATCACAGACGTCCTGACCGAGGAGGAAGCCTATGGTGAGTCATACCGAGTGATGGAACTGGGAGTTTTCTGATACCTGCTGGTGTGTAATAATGTAGTAGCATGCTTTGTTGTCTAAAAAAGTGATGATGTGTCTTATTTTTTTTTTCCAGAAATACTGCAGAAAGGTCAAGTTGGTAAAAAAGAGAGAGGTGGGTGGTGAGGAAATGTCCTTCATTGTTTTTGCTGTCATTGTCCTTTTGAGGGTCACTGTCCTCTTGGGGTTCGCATCACCTTCCCACATGCCCTGTGCCCAGCAGCCAGGCCCTCTGACAAAGGGTTGCATCTGGAGGAAGCAGCGTCCTGGGTGTGACAGACAGGAAGACCTGGGCTAGTTTGACATCCCCGGTATTTGCGTGATGGTGAATGTGGCCAGAGGCTGGGCTTGGGGCTGAGTGCACTTGAAAGGCAGGGTCAGAAGGAGAACAGGCTGGATTTTCTGGGGGCAGTAGCTTAGCTAAAGGCAATTGTGGCAGCTGGGTGGCTCGGTTGGGTGGGCGTTCGCCTTCGGCTCGGGTCATGGTCCTAGGGTCCTGGGATAGAATCCCCACGTTGGGCTCCCTGCTGAGTGGGGAGCCTGCTTCTCCCTCTCCCTCTGCCTGCCACTCCCCCTGCCTGTGCGTTCTCTCTCTGTCTGTCCAATAAAAAAATTTTTTTTAAATAAAGGCAATTGTAATTCTGAAGTTCCCTGGAAAGCACAAAATGTTGACAAGCATTGTGTTTCCACAGAAGGGCAAATGCTGATGCATGGCTACCCTGCCTACACCACGTCGTGCGCCTGGCTGGGGTACTCAGATGACACGCTGAAGCAGGTAGGCACTTGAACCTGGTTTTGTGGACAGGTTTTAGATTTCTGGCTTCCTGGACTTTTCTTGTTAGCCTTTCTAAATCATTTTGGATCCAAGGCCTCATTCAGAAAGTACTGATACTGGAGTGAAGTAAAGCCATTCACACTGTGGGCGCGGGACTCTGTGACCCAGCGTGTCCCACCTCGGCTTCTGGAAGGTGACAGCCCAGGATTTGATTCCTAGGCAGGGGCAGCAGTGTCACATTGTACCATGTTCCCCAAACCATGCTGAGCCTCGGTTTCCTCACTGTGAAATGGGGAAATGATATGCATCTCGTGGGTGGTTTGGGGGATTCAGGATAATGCTGTGAGTTGTGTAAGGCCCGCGGCCCGGTGGCTGGCACACAGCGTGCAGTCAGAGCACGGTTGATTTATGACTTTCCCACCACGCTGTACTCATAGCTGAGAGAGAGACAGCTTCTGTTTGTTTCCCTTACGTCCACGCGTTCTGTGGATGCTGCAGAATACCGCTTTAAGAAGGGTTATAAACGCTCCATTTCCCTTCTCAGAATGTTGTCAACAATTCAAGAAATTGTTCCCCTAGAGATGAGAAAAGAAAGTGGTCCTACAAGTACAAGGAGTTATGCTCTGTTGGCGGAGCTGTTCCTGCTCTTCGTTCACCAACACGTGGTCATTCCTCTGGTTCATGTGGCAGCCATGTGTTTGTGAAAGCAGATCAGAGACCACTGGGGTACTCATCAGACCAAAGAGAGCTTTCTGGTGTGTGATGGCGGCTGTGCTCCTTTCTCCCACAGCTCTGCACGGAGGCACTGAAGGACGGCTGGACCAGGTAACTTGTTTGTGTGAGAATGCACTTCACTCTCCCTGTCACGATAGGCTCGGCGGTGGAGAGGAGCCAAGAGCCAAAGGCACTAAGGAGGCCAGGATTCGTCCGGGAACAGTCTGACACGTAGGGACACACAGGAGAAGTTTCAGCATAGGCCAGGCTCTTTCTCCGAAGATGAGATGTGAGTCCTAGTTAGAATCCAAGAACATCAGATTTGAAACAGACCTTGAAGATGGTCCATTTCAAGCACCAGTCTAGAATAGAAATCGACTCTTTACTGTCAGTAAGAGCATTGATTCAGTGCTTGAAAACCTACAGAGCAGCGAGCCCAACTGGTAAGGCTCTTTTGCACTGTTGGACGGCTCCACGCATTGGAAAGAGCTTCAGCGTATCCGAACCTTCCCTTCTGTAGAACTTCCAGTCACTAGTTCCAGTTTTCCACGGAGTCTCCAGGCGCCCCCTCATCCCCTCGGACGGCAGCCCTTCTCCTCTCTAGGCTGGTTTTCTCCAGACCAACCCATGGCTCTTCTCTCTCTCTCTGTGAATAGGGACCCCTGGACGTCCTAGGGTCTTCCTCTGGATAACTTGTGGTTGTCAGGCGCCCCCACACCTGACACAGTGCAGGACACAGAGGGACCATCAGCCTGTGATGTGGGGTCACCGTGAGTCTATCAGTGTAGCCACGGCAGCAGGTTCTGCGGGTGCCGGCTCTCCACCAACTCTGGGCCCGCCCCCCGCCCCCCGCCTCCCGCCTCCCGCCTCCCGCCTCCCGCCTCCCGCTGCTTCGGATGCGGGAGCGTCCGGGTTCCCTGGGAGCTGGGGAAATGCAGACTCTCCAGCCTCTTCCCAGACCTGCTGCTCACGAATCTGCATTTTAACAAGGTCCCCTGTTAAAGGGTGATTTGTGTGCTCGCTAAAGTTTGGGAGGCACGGAATTCTTGTCGACTCATCAGCGAAATAAAGAGTTGGGGAGTGAGAATTTGAAGGAGGCAGCCTGCAGCAGTGGGAAGAGGCTTGGCGTGTGATGGATTTGGCATCAGCCTCTTGCCTTTTCCCTTCGTCGCCTGCAAGTACTTGCCGTGTGATCGTGGGCAAATTGTTCCACCTCTCCAGACCTCACTTTCTTTCTCTATAAAATGGGAATGATGATATTAACTCGTGATTCTCCTCGCAATAAGATGTTTTTATCTGGAAAGGACCAGCACAGCTGGGAGTCGCAACAGGCGCTCCGGAAGCGTTGATACTTCCCTCCCTCCACGTGCCTAGGAAAGGTGGGAGCAGTTGGACCTGGTGAGTCACAGAAGACTGAGGAGCGATTTCAGAGGCCTCCCTGCACAGAAGCCTGGCATCTGGGACAGAAACATCTTCTTGAGCGTGTTCGTGCAGAGGGAGGGAGAGAAGCATCAGAAGCCAGAGTGCGTGCAGCGCGCTGAGCGTGGGCACCGGGAAAGCGGGGGGGAGAATGTGGAGCAATCCCTGAGTGAGGGAGAGGAGGCTGGCCTCGCCCCCGGTGGTGCGGCGTCCTCGGCGAGGCCGTGCCGCACTCGGGCTGACCGCGCTCTCTCCTGGCTTGGGGTCACCAGGGGATGTATAGGCCCGGCTCTGGAGACTATTTGGGCATCCAAACAGATGAAGGGGGCTCCCTGAAGTGGCCAGCTGTGGTGTAAAGGAGACCTCTGCTGCTGCTCCTTCTGTGACCGAGTCACTGAGTCCCCAGCCTCCGGTGCCTGCAGCACCCCTGAGGCCCACCACACGGGCTTGTAAGGAGCCTCGCAGGTGGGGGTATTTTATCCGTCAGACTCTTTACCTTCAGGATGAGACGGGCTGGCTCCGCCTCCCAGCCTCCCTCTTCTCTTTCGTGCTGACCTCGCCTTTTGTTCTTACTTCCTTGTCATGGCACCCCAAACACTCAGTGCTGCTGGAGATCTGACTGCTCTCCCAGGTCCCTGACTTTGGGTCGGCAGGTGATGTCTCCTTGCTGCCCTGATACACCAACGAGGTCATTTTCAAGTGGCTCGTCTGAGACCAACCGGGAGAGGCAAGAGGCAGCTGCTTCTGCAGAGAGCCTGTGTGTCTTCGCCACGTGAGGGGACAGAGCCCAACCACCCAACTGCATTTGTTTTATAGGTTTAAGGTAAAAGTGGGTGCTGATCTCCAGGATGACATCCGTAGGTGCCGTCTCATCCGAAACATGATTGGACCCGAGAAGACGTTGGTAAATGTCCTCCCCTCCCATTGAGACAGAGCGGCCTTGCAGGAAGCCTGTGTCTTGGGCCAGCATACAGCTCCTTTCAAGCGAGGGTTAAAGAACGGTGGGAATTTCAAAGCTGAAAGTGAGAGGAAGGACAGCTTCGTGGTCTTGCAGTGGGTGACCTCTCTAAAAACAAACAAACAACCCAGAGAGCTGATGGTTTTAAATGTTTCTGTTCTTCAGAACCTTAAGTAAGATCCGGGTTAGGGACTGTTCCTTCTTGCTAGCACAGATGCCCCTGAGCAAACAGGTTCCCGCTTGGTGCCCTCGTGTGTCATTATTTAATTTCCCTTAACAAATGTGTCCCGCCTGGTTCAGCAGGGAGGCCAGTCTCAGGGAGCCAAGGTGGAAGAAATGGCACACGTTTGCTGAGATAAATGTAAGGATCACTCCTGACTACATATTTTTGTAAGATGTTTCTTAGTACATGTAAATACTTTTATAAACTCCCAATAAGATGTTTTTATGGGTTTTGGAGGCATGTTTCATAAGTTAACAGAAACAGAAGTTGAGTCCTTGACCTGGGATCAGAAGTGCCACTATTTATATATGAGTTAATGTGGCTTTTGTCTTATGGGGCTGTCCTTACTGTGATACAAAGTGATTCTAGCTGTACGGTCCTCCGGTCCTCATAGTGGCCCCTGAGGGAGCTCAACCACTTAGCACTTTCTGCTGGACACATCCATCCCCATGTCTGTCTTCTCTTAGTGTGATAACGTCAGGGGTGGAGAGGCCCTTTCTTAGCCTCTGCACTCTGGCTCTGCACTCCCAGAAGCCAGCTTCTGGGTAGCACCTGGCTTCCAGAGAGCTGGGGCCTGGGAGTCAGAGGCCTGGCCCTGAGCTTGCCATTTACATGATTTACTGTTCTTGGCAAGTTCTTTCACTGCTCTGCATGCCAGCTTTCTTTTCAGTAAACTGGGTTAATATGAACTGCTTCCTAGAGTTGTTCTAAATATTACACGGAACAAAATCCATAAAATGCCCAGTTGAGTAGGTGTTTCATCAGTGGTAGAGTTTGGGTTATTTATTATTGTGCCAGACTCCTAGTCGGCAAGAGTCAAAATGACTAGTGAACAAATTCAGAATTGATGATGCATGATTCGGAATGTGATAAAATAGTTTCCAGAACAATGGATACTGCAAGACAGATGCAATTGGGTGGCACCTAAATGCAGATAGGGCCAGAGCTCCAGGGCCAGCGAGCAGTTCTCCTGGGCCCAGCCCAGGGCCCTTCCAGACAGCACAGTGGCCCTGTGAGTGACTTGCATCTCCTCCAGAAGACACATGTGGGGCCACAGTTCCCGTCTTGGTGGCTGCTCTTTGGCCACCTTCATGCTGACTGCATGCTGGTCCTCCACAGAGGAAATGTCAGGCTCCCTCCAAAGTCTTGCTCAGCAGTTGGTGGCACTGAGTGACAGCATTTCCTCCCTTAGAGCTGAGCCCTGTCATAGGTCAGCACCAGGCAGACCTCACGGTGGAGGGTCTCTCTCCGTGCAGATGATGGACGCCAACCAGCGCTGGGATGTGCCCGAGGCCATAGAGTGGATGTCAAAGCTGGCTGAGTTCAAGCCACTGTGGATCGAGGAGCCCACCTCCCCTGATGACATTCTGGGACACGCCGCCATTTCCAAGGTAGAAAAACTGCCCCTGCTGCTATACATTTTTGTTGTTGTTTGGTTGGTTTTCTGGAGTGGCTGTGACAGATCCTAAAACTTCTTTGCTTATTTGCCTTTTTTTTTTTTTTACATTTCTCTTTATTTTAGAGGCAGTAAATTGCTAAAAGTTGAAAGACTGCCAGCAATCCAAAGATTAATAGACATGGCTCCATACTTTGTAAACACAGAAATCTGACTGATACTAAAATATTTTATTCACCCCCAATGAAACAAAATTGTAGATTCCTCTGGTTGACCCAAAAGAAAAGGTTTGCTTGGCTAATGGTCAGGCTGCCCCAAGAGAAGGCTGCCTAGAGCCCTCACACCCGGGCACTTCCAGCACAGGTCCACCCGGCCTCCCCACCTCTCGGGTTTAGGGAGACCCTGGTACATCAGAACATCTGAGGATAGACCGGTGATGGGTATTAAGGAGGGCACGTATTGCATGGAGTACTGGGTGTTGTACACAGTGAATCATGGAAACACTAAATCAAAAACTAATGATGTACTGTATGGTGACTAACATAACATAATAAAAAATTAAAAAAAACAAAAGCACATCTGAGGAACATCCTTTCTCAGGAAGCGGCTCCCTTTAGCCGGTGACAGGCACTGATGTATATAAAGCTAGAATGCCCGGTCACTTCTGAGGAGAAGTCCCAACTTCTGGCAGCACTGAATGTTCGAATCCTCTGACCAGAGCAAGCTCCATGAGGAGCCACATTAAACCAAAGGCATTTGGATGAGTGAGAAATCAGGGCAGGAATGGGTTGTGTGATTTGAATATGCGACGGTGTCTGTCCAAGCCCCAGGCATCTGCCTGCAGAGAGGGGCTGTGCCTTCCCCGCACAGCATGAGGCATGTTGAGTGTAAGCCTTCCCCCTCCCCGACCAGACCAGCACTCGCCCCTAACTCCCCTTTTACATCTTCCTCTGATGCCCTTTCCCCCCAACACTGTGCTGTCGGGTGTAGGTTTGCTGGCCTTACAGTCCATTCCTGGCTGCCTGGGAGCAGATTCCTCACCCCACCCCCACCCCTGCCAGGTGACTCTCTATTGCTCTTACTCTCCCCTACTCTGAAAATTTTCCCTCTGAGGACAGGCAGTTTCACATTCTGGGAAGGACAGCTCAGGGCGTCCTATTTGAAGCTGTGGGTCCTACGGGGGCCATCCTGCCCCATTTCTCTCAGGACATGAATGTATGAGCTCCTTCACAGAAGCCCTCCACAGAAGCCTGTGTTCCAGGGATGCCCTCCATTCTCCCCACTTCACGGCCATGCCACAGAGAAATGAAGACACATGAATCCTAGATAGCTGGCATGGTTGGGTGGGGGCCGAGTGCTGAGGATGGTAGGAGGAAGGTCCCTGCAGATAGACACAGGGCTGGGCTGGGGCAGTGGAGTGGCTGGGGAGGGAAGACAAGAGCAGACCCTGAGCAGGAGTCATCCTGCAATGAGAATCTGGTGAGGGCCCTGGTTCCACAAAGACTTTCACCTTGGGGTTCTTTGGGGGTAGTGTTGCCTGCCTGCCCACACAGGGACCAGCATGCCCCCCCCCCTCAACACACACACACCCCTGCCCGGAGAATCTCACTGGAAGCTCCTCCGGGCTTCAGCCCTCTAAGGTTTTGTTTACATGGGGAAGGCCGTCCCCTCAGGAGGGATCGCTTGATGTGGGCACAGACAACCCGAGGCACAGGGAAGCTGCAGAGACAGCCGGCACAGGTGGGGCTGTGGAGATCCCCAGCAGAGTGCAGGTGCACCTTGGGCATTGTGGAAAAGACAGGTCCCTGGGGCTGCGTGATGGGTCCATTCCAACGCAGTGAGCCACCATAGTGTCTTGAAGGAGAGAATGGGATCAAAGATTTCACTGGAAAAAAACATATAGGGTGGATTGAGATGGGATACAGGGGAGTGTGAAACAGGCAGAAAGAAACTGGAGGCAGAGAGGAAAGCTAGGAGGCTTTCCCAGTAAACTAGGCAGGTGGGCGGTGAAGGGACAGGACAGCTAGACCAGAGCAGGTCAGGATATATTTAAAAGGAAGAAATAGAAGTTGGTACCTATTTAGTGTCAGAAACATACGCTTTAAAATGGTAGAATGAATAAGTCAAATGGCTTTCCTACTCCTCTACCATTTTTCACCACTCTGGTTTTTGTTTTTGTTTTAAGATAGAGAACCACACTCATTTAAATTAGAGGTTTCTGGAAGCATAAGCCAGGAAGCTAGAAGGTGCCCCAGTGACCATCCACTCTAACTCCTCACCTGGGGACAAGGAGGCCAAGGCTTGGGTGGTCTGTGACTCACCCACATCCACACATAGGGGCAGGACAGGTAGCAGGATCGGGGGCACCTGGCTCCTAAATTAAGGGGTTTTCTGCAGGGAAGGTTTCCTATCTAGTGGTTCAGATGCTTCCCCTGGCTCTGGAGTTAGCCTGGAGTTCAAGCCTTAAGCCTTGGTTCTACCCCTTTCTAGCATTGTGATCTGGGAATGGTTACTAGCCCTGTACCTGTTTCTCATCTGTGAAATGGGGACAAGGGTGGCTCCTATCCCAACGGGCTGTGATGAGAAGTCATTTCAGTCAGGGTTTCACACAGCACCAGACAGGTGGTAGGAGCTCGGACAGAGTTAGCTATTAGTGCCATTGACATCATTTCCTGAACAAGGGAAGCTGAGCTGGGGAGACACGAGA
Source organism: Ursus maritimus (assembly GCF_017311325.1). Lineage (NCBI taxonomy): Eukaryota > Metazoa > Chordata > Mammalia > Carnivora > Ursidae > Ursus > Ursus maritimus. The sequence goes on along the minus strand of NW_024424230.1, from coordinate 48,829,729 downwards.
GGTGCCCAAGGAAATTGCCTGTGGCAATCCCAGTGCAGGTGTGAAGGGAGCAGCCTGGAGCCTGGGCGGAGAGGGTGAGGTATCTTTAGGTGGGAGGATGGAGAGAGCAGAGCTATGCTAAGAAGGCTCCAGCGTTTGCTAGGTGAGGATTTCACCAGGTAAGGAATGAGCCCAGCCTGACCTGTAAAGTGGATCTAAGACTGCTCGCTAAGCTTGAAGGGAGAAGGTTCTAGAACACCTACTGAGGGGGGCGGCGGGGAGAATCTGCGGAGCTATGGCAGGAAGGGGGCTAAGGGCAGCAGGCGAACAGCCCCTCCCGTGTGCACACACAACCCCCCTGCCGACCTTCTGCCGTTCCGGAAACTTCACACAGCCTCACAGCAGACACGATTCCTTCTTCGGCTCTAAGTGGTGAAACAACTGTAAATATTTTTAAACATTAGGAGTTTTAGTTCAAAGACTTAGGAAAATAACATCAGGTTGCCTTCTATTGTATAGGCACTGGCCCCATTAGGAATTGGCGTTGCCACTGGAGAACAGGTAAGTGACATTCCCTTGGGGCCAGTACACACTGGCCACCCGCTGGGGACACTGGCATACATTAGGCTCCACCACCCGTATTATTCCGAGTTCGGAAGTGTTCTTAAATCTCTGAGCTTGGGATGTTTTACAGCACGTCAGTAGAGTCTGGAGTCGGATAGAGTCAAAAGTTTGTCTCTTTTCTGACAATCCATATGACGTAAGGCCATGTATCTTTTCCAAAGTATCTAATCAGAATTTACAAGGCAGCAATTTAAAGTTGCTCCTGCAGGGACATAAGATGCACTGTATGGTTTTAAGAAAGCCAGCTTCCAAATTGAACAAACATTACTGCGTTCCCTCTTTGTGCTTATAAACGAAGCACGAATGCCTGCCAAAACCTGCGGCCGTCCGCCCACCCGCAGAGCAGTGCGAAGGAACAGATTCTGGGGTTTCCGCAAAAGGAGCAATGCTGGTTAGCCTCGGGTTTGTCGTCGTCCGGGCCACCTGCTCATCGCCATCCCCACACTCCATCCTGATGCTTTGCTTCGCCTCCCACTTGCCAGCCGCGCTGACGGCTATGCCTTAATAGATGTCAAGCCGGTGTGACTTTTGCGTGACTCACACCCTCCCACGAGCAGATTTACAAAGCAGTGAGCAGTCAGGTCCCCGGCTTGTACTATCGGGCCTCGCTTTGTGCCAGGTCAGGTGAGAGCAAAGAATAAATACAGCCCGGGCTTCTCCAAGGCCGCTGCCGAGTGCCTTGGCATCAGCGAGTTGCAGGGTTTAGAGGCCTTTGGCCAAAGCTGACTCTTCTGCTGGTTTTATTTTAATTCTATTTCCAGTGCCACAATAGAGTGATATTTAAGCAACTCCTACAAGCAAAAGCCCTGCAGTTTCTCCAGATTGACAGCTGCAGGCTGGGAAGTGTCAATGAAAACCTCTCAGTGTTGCTGATGGCCAAAAAGTTTGAAAGTAAGGGCGCCCCAGAGACGCACGCCAAACCTCCATTTCCCGCCCACCGCAAACCTGCGGGTCCCTCTGGAGGGACTCTCTTTTCGGCCTAATCAGGGAATCTTTGACGATTTTCATCCCTAAATAATAATGAATGATGTAATCACCAGCGGGCAATGAGAAAAACTGCAGGTTCTCTTTCATCCGCCACCCCCACCCCCCTTGGCATTAAGTAGAAATCTGTCTTTATTGTAGTTCCCGTTTGCCCCCATGCTGGTGGAGTTGGCCTCTGTGAATTGGTTCAGCACCTGATCATATTTGACTTCATATCCGTTTCTGCAAGCCTCAAGAACAGGTAACGTGGAGTTAACTTCAGCAGCGTCCCTCAGCCCAGGCCAGACCTTGTAAAATTCGGCTCTGGAGATCAGAGGCACTAAGAACTCTGTCCTTCGCCACGTCCTATAACTCCAAGGCCGAGTTGGGTTTGCTTCCACTTTTTTCCATGGGGCCATTACGCTTGAGCCCCAGCAGTTAATAGATCTCTTTTTCTTTCCGAGGAGTGGGTTCATGGCAGCTGCCTTTGTTTTCTAGGTGCGTGATAGGTGGGTGGGTGGAACCCCATGGAAACCAGAACTCCTTTGTTGTTGTTGTTGTTGTTGTTTAATGTAGGCTGCACACCTAGTGTGGAGCCCAGCAGGGCTTGAACTCACAACCCTGAGATCCAGACCTGGGCTGAGATCAAGAGTCAGACACTGAGCCACCCAGGCTAAGCGACTGAGCCACCCAGGCGCCCCCAGAACACCTTCCTTTCTAAAGCCTTGCTTCCATTATACGCATATTCTCTGCTTCCGTCCAATCTCTTGGTCCTGGCGCTGGAGAATTCTGTAATCTGGCTGCATCTCGTTCCACCTTATTTCTCAACATGGCCCAGGTGAACTTTAAGACAGTCTTCCAGTCATCTGCACACATACGGTTTATTTTTTTTTTAAGATTTTATTTATTTATTAGAGAGAGAGCACAAGCAGGGAGAGCAGCAGGCAGAGGGAGAGGGAGAAGCAGACTCCCCACAGAGCAGGGAGCCCAATGTGGAGCTCAATTCCAGGACCCTGGGATCATGACCTGAGCCGAAGGCAGACGCTTGACTGACTGAGCCCCCCAGGCACCCCTTACAGCTTTATTTTTATTTTAATGATTTATTTCAGAGAGAGCAAGCAAGGGGGGGGGGGGGCGCAGAGGAAGAGGGAGAGAGAGGGGGAATGCTTGAGCAGACTCCCTGCTGAGCGCAGAGCATGACATGGGGCCCGGATCCCAGGACCCTAAGATCCTGACCTGAGCCGAAATCAAGAGCCAGCGGCTTAACCGACTGAGGCATCCAGCTGCCCCCGCATATGGCTTTATTATGCATTTCTTTCCTCCTGGAGTTAAATGTGGTATCGCAGAAGGATCACTGGCCATGATCATTATATGTGGCAGCATAAATACGTGCGTGAGAATGGTAAACACCAAATGTGGGACTGTGGGTGAGAAATGGGACCTGTGAGGGTTGATGGGGCCTCAATGATAAAGTAACAGTTTTTCTCTTAAGATAGGGGGTGAGTACAGAGATGCTGCCTTTTATGTCTGAAATATTTTGTACGCTAAAAAGTGAACATTCCTAGGTTTTTCTGCTTTTGCCCCCTCTCATTTCGGTCCTGAAGGTGGGACCAAGGGGAGGTTCAGACCAACCTTGAAAGGTCTTGCCGGTCTTGAGGGCCCAGAAAAGGGCCAGCGCTGAGCGCAGTGCCTCGTGACCACCCACGAGTGGGCGAGGGTGCCTTGTGCCGCGTTCCTGCTCGGGAGTGCCGTTGTGTGAGCGGAGCAGCCGTGGGGTGCAGCTCGGCACCCCTGCTTTGTGACCTTGTGGAACACCCGTCCCCTGCTCATTCTTCAAGGCCAGAACGTCCTCTCCTGGGGGGCTGGTTCCTCACCTGTAGCCTGTTCTTTGTAGATTATACGTAGCGCAGATTGTAGTTGATAACTTAGTGTCTGTGTCTGCTGAAACCATGCGGCCCGGTCTTGCCAGTTCCTTTGTGAAGGCCCAGCACCCGGCACTGGGCCGCCTGTCCTAGCTGTTCATTAACCGATGACCCAAGTAAGGCAGCAGACTTAGGTCACTTGCCCCAAGTCACAAAACTAGAGGGTGGCTGACCCCAAATTTGAACAGATTGGTCTGATAGTAAAACCTGTGCTCTTTTTTCTAAATCATGTGTGCAGCTGGGTGGGATCTCACTTGGTGATTTTAATCTACTCATCTAGCCTTTGGCTAAAGGCCCCCAAATAATCCCAGATACTTAATGGAGCCTAAGTGGATATCTTTGGGGGTCACAAAACCTTTACAGATCTTCCTTGGCTTAAGATAGCTTCACATTCCAATAAACCCATCATAGTATATTGAAACAGTAATATATTGACCTCCATATTGATAAATATTAATATATTGAAAATACATTTTAAAATGTGTTTAATACGCCTAACCTACATCACAGCTTAGCCTAGCCTGCCTTAAACATGCTCAGACACCTATATTAGTCTTTATTGGGCAAAAGCATCTGACGTGAAGCCTGTTCTATAATAAAATGTTGAATAGCTCATGTAATTAATTGAATACTACACAGAGTGTAAAATAGAATGGTTGTATGGGTACAACAGTTGTTAGCGTATTGGTGGTTGACCCTCACGATAGCGTGGTTGACTGGGGGCTGCTGCCGCCACAGCCCAGCGTCACAAGAGAGGATCGTATCACACGTCACGAGCTGGGAAAAGATTCAAATGCAAAATTTTTTTTTTTTTAAAGATTTTATTTATTTATTTGACAGAGATAGAGACAGCCAGCGAGAGAGGAAACACAAGCAGGGGGAGTGGGAGAGGAAGAAGCAGGCTCACAGCGGAGGAGCCTGATGTGGGGCTCGATCCCACAACGCCGGGATCACGCCCTGAGCCGAAGGCAGTTGCTTAACCACTGTGCCACCCAGGCGCCCCTCAAATGCAAAATTTGAACTAAGATTCTACTGAATGCATATGGCTTTTGCTTCATCGTGAAGTCGATATATCTTAAGTCAAACCATTGTTAAGTCAGGGACCATCTGTAGAGTTCCAAGAGACTTTTGGTACCCACCCACGTGAGGCTTCATCCAAGCCCTCACATTGCTTTTACAGAGAAAGAACCTGAGGCAGAGAAGGAAAGATTTGCATAGAAACATGCACCCGATCGAGGCCACCCTTTCTTCAGTGGTGCTCACCTCTTTGCTTTAACAGTTAGTACCACGTGAGTGACCTAAGACATTACTGTCCTAATCTGATTCCTTCCTCCTAGGATGTGTGAATATGTCGACCACCTGCATGAACATTTCAGGTATCCTGTAATAATCAAGAAGGCGTCCTACATGCCTCCAAAGGTAAGCTTGGCCAGAGGCCTCCCTGAGGAAGCAAGGAGCTTCCAGCCCCTGGTATACTTTTCTTGTGGGTTAGACCCTAGAGCACAAAGCTGTCTCCTTAGAGCTTATTTTCAGTATCTAGAAATTACCAATGGCTCTTCAGTTAGCAATATCAAATTCCCAAGGCCTGAAGGTCAGGGGTTGAGGCTGAAATTGCCCGAACAAGGCTTCTCTAATGCCAGCCTTTCTTCCCAACACCAGCTGAGACCTTAAAATGTACACTTCTTGTGCAAACCCCTCTCCTCCGCCCCCCCGCCAAAACCGCAAAACCAAACAACAAAAACCAAACCTGGCACCATGTAGCAAGTTAGTGAATTGAAACGTTTAGGCTGCGGTTGTGTTATCTGGACCATTTATCTTCATCATGTCCGAGACACTGGGGCTCATTTTCACCAACGGAGGTTGAATTGTCAAAGGAAGTGTGATTAGGTTAATTCTGAGACGTAGCCAATGAAGTGTATCCTTCCCCATTTCAAATAATCCGAAAGCAGCATTTCTGTGAGCAGCAGAAATACATATAGTTTTGTTCCAGGTGGTTATTAACATTACTCGTTTTTTTGGTCTTTGATAGGATGCTGGTTATTCAACAGAAATGAAGGAGGAATCTATAAAGAAACACCAGTATCCAGACGGTGAGGTCTGGAAGAAACTCCTTGCTGCTCAAGAGAATTAAACGTTCAGCCCTAACACCCTTTCCTAAGTGAAAAGGCTTACCACTTTTGGAGTGTGGTTTTACAAAAACAGGGGAAAGAAGTCATCCCAGCAATCAAAACAAGTTTCAGCTGAAAGTCCTGTTAACCTCAGGAGTCAGCTCAGTCGTCATTATTACTTGATTCTTTTAGCAAATAAACACACATTCTCCTAATTAATCCTTAAACAAATTAAGATTTAACTCCAAGTGCAGAAAGATGTTCCTACAAAATTTCTATCAAGTGCTGGTACCTGGACATTAAACTGTACTTTGAAAATAAGCAGCAGGTTGCATAATTGTTGGAACAATGCCTTCTGTCTCCCACTTGTTAAAAATTAGCAGAGTAAAAATAGTTCTGCAGCACTATGGGGTATCTGGTGTGCAACAGAGGTAAAAGGATTTCACGGATTAGCCCTGGAGTGGCTTAGCCTTTCTTTTCTTGTTCTAAGTGTATTAGCAGGATTCACACCATTCTGAAACCATGGCAGCAGTAATGGGCAGGAAAATGGCATTTCATACATTATTTTTCCATAGTCCTTAAACCTTTACCCTAAATAATCATTATATGCTAATGATAAAATGCAGCCAGAATTAGATGAACCACAGAAAAATAGGGCAAGATACAGTTTAGTCACCACTTCTAAAATATACTAAACCACTAAGCACCCAAAAGAGAACAGAGCATATGTGTATTTACGAGGGTTCTGTTAAATCTATTTTAGGCAGGAAGTGAGCAGAATGGCAATATACAATAAAAAAATTAAAAACAAACCCAGATGTATGCAGAACACAATGCAGAAAATGCCTTTATTATAGCAATATTTAAAGCACATAACTTTAAATGTTCATAACCACAACTGTACATTATTATGGATGTTGGTGTTATGCAGCTCAGATGTGGGGGAAGAGCTGATGTGTAGTTCTTGAAATTCACAGACCTTCATAAAACCGTGGGGTTGAAATGCATGTACACATTTTAAGAGCCTTCCAGTTTTTATTCTCCTCACTTTATTCCCAAACTCGGCATTTTCACACGTCTTCAGTGAGTTAATCAAACTCAAGGCCTTCGGTTACTAAGAGAACCGGCAAGGTTATGTTTGCCAGTGGCAACATCCTTACCAGTTAATAATAACCGCTGGTCGCCAAGAGATTTCTGACCTAGTTCCTTCTTCCTTTAGGGCAAACAAGCTTTCACCTGGGCACTCAGTCCAACCCCTACAGACTGAATAGCCTTCAAATACCTCCTTTAAAAGCACTTAAACAGCCATTTCCATTTTAATAGTCGGGTGAGGACTGTACCCCTCAATCTGAAAGTCTTCAGCCTTGAAGTCATCGATTGTCTCAACTTTTCGAAGGATTTTGAGCTTCGGGAAAGGCCTTGGTTCTCGCTGAAGCTAAAAACAATAGGAGATGATTATTTTGCCATTATCTGCACAACCTGCTTTACTTCTCCCTGTGAAACAAGTACACAGTATTTTATCGACAAAATATTATTTCACAGGAGTCTAATAGTGCAGACCCCTGCCCCTGCCACACTCGTGCAATGTAACCGACGGAGTCTCTCCCACCCATCGAGACCGAAGGAGATTCTGTGGCATCATGCTGCGTCAGGAGCCCCGTGGCTCATCTTCTAATTGACTGCTCTTGGTCAATTTATTAAGGACGGGAACAGTCTTTCACTTTTGTATCCGTAACTCCTGGTAGGCGCTCAAGTATGGTTAATCCCTATCTCAACTGTCCCTGACAAAGAGGGTGAGGTAAGATGACATCTGGTGACAACAGAGAGGGATGCAAGCCGGGCTTCCTGGCATGAACAGATGGCGGCAATGGGGACGTGGACACAGGCTCCAGCCTCACATTATTCTGTCCAGCGTACAGCCAGAGAAGCAACTGGACAAACCCCGAAGTCACCCTCTACACAAAAGCAGCCAAGCTCCCACAAAGGAGGAACTTTCAAAACCTGGATCTCATCTGGAAGGGGCTGATAGGGTCTGGTTCGATCATTTTTCCTGTGGGGCTCATTAAGCATTAGACACTCATTTTAATTGCCATTTCAAATCATTTGTTGGCTGCTGTAACTTGGGATTTGGACAGACTTTTGAAAGTTAATACCTACATATGGTATGTAACATAATATGAAGGGAAAACATCACCATTTAAATTCTCCCAAGTAAAAATGAGCTGAAATGCTACCCTGGGGAAGGTCCCAAACCCACCGGTCTGCATGGGGGCTCTCCCTCTCTGGTACTGGCACTAAGTATTTCAGCACCTGTCACTCTCTGGTACTGGTACTGAGTATCTCAGCACCTGTCATGTGAAGTGCCTGTGGCTGCGGGATGTGTCTGCCTTGTCTCCGCCCACCTGCCTGCCACCTGTCCCTGTGGTTGGAGCTGGCATCTTATCTCTGCCCCAGGACAGAGCCGAAAGTCTGTTCCACGAGGGATATAGAAGGCAATGTCTTTTTTTTTTTTTTTTTTTAAGATTTTTATTTATTTATTTGACAGAGATAGAGACAGCCAGCGAGAGAGGGAACACAAGCAGGGGGAGTGGGAGAGGAAGAAGCAGGCTCATAGCAGAAGAGCCTGATGTGGGGCTCGATCCCATAACGCCGGGATCACGCCCTGAGCCGAAGGCAGACGCTTAACCGCTGTGCCACCCAGGCGCCCCAGAAGGCAACATCTTAACAAGAGAAGGTACCGAACCCCGAAGTGTGACAGATACCAATCTTACCTGCATTTTCAGCGGCTCAATGTGATTCAGGTAAATATGTGCATCTCCCAAAGTATGTACGAAGTCACCTGGCTAAGTCCCATGGGAGCAAGCAAAATGGCAAATGTTTTAGTTTCAATTCCTTTCAGACACATCATTTAAAAGCACATTATGTGGACTAGGCAGACATTCTAAGGCTTTCCAAAAAACAATTTCACCAGTGTAGTTTTTGAGAAAAGCTGATAGTCACAAAAGGTGTCTTGTATTATAAATAACCCACATAAACCCGTTTGCTTATACAGACCGCAAAGACAGAAAGCTCCTGGAAGGCTGCCAGGCGAGCAGCTTCGTTTCTTACGAAGACCACATTTTAAAACTAACCAGACCCCGACTTCTCTGCAGTCAGTTTCTCCACGTTCAACAACCTGAGAGCTCAGCGCTTGGGGCTGGCAGCTACCGCCCCCTCCCGCGCAGCCCACCTTCAGGCCGGTGACGTGCGCAATCATGTAGGTGAGCAGGGCGTAGCTGGCGATGTTGAAGGGCACGCCCAGGCCCATGTCCCCCGACCGCTGGTACAGCTGGCAGGACAGCTCGCCGTTCCCCACGTAGAACTGGCAGAGGGCATGGCACGGAGGAAGGGCCATCAGAGGAAGATCTGAGGGGCCAGCACAAAGGAAAATGAGGCACGGGTGGTTTTAAAGATCGCAGCTGCACATGGAACAGGAGAGAAACAGAAGCTGACTCCTATGTGGGAGATCATGAGAACAGGCCACTGAGCCAGTGACCCCCATGACGCACACCGCCCCCTAGGTCAAAAGCAGACCATTCCAATCCTGGGGATGGCACCACGCCCACAGTGACCCATCCATCAACACGAGACGTCTGCGGATGTATGTCCACAACTGAAGCAACACTCATCCGGCCAGAATTACTCGTGCTGCCTTCTGGCAGCAAGCTACGAGCGGGAGGAACGCATTCATCCCCAGGGGCCACAGGACACTAGCATCCCAGGCACACGCTCCCCTATTCAAAGTCTCTACTAGAAAAGCAAACATTCCACTCTGAGTAATATTTATTACACCTTGGTAGAGTTTAATGTTACAATATAACTTAAATTGTTAACAGCCAGGTGGAGGGGATATGGAACTTCACCCGCCCCAATTTAAACTGTTAGAATCCCGGGTGTATTTTTATAGGTGATTTAAAGCCCTCTTTGGAGTAAAAGAAGTATAAATACACACATTATGATCACCCTCATCCAACCCCATCATCTGAAGGTGAAAATGGGGCCAAGAGTGACTTGCCCAGGGTCACACCAGCCACGTGGCTGGGGGGGGGGTGGTTCCCAGGGTCCAGCCACCTATTGGCGGCCTCCATGCAAAGGCACAGGGCTTCCCTTTGTGCTACTGGTACAGTCTGGACACCAGAGAATAACTGGGATGCTTCCAACCTTTTGGATTCCAGCCGCACAGGATGATTCTTCTGTCATCGGGGTTGGTTTTGATTGTGTCAATCACCTTTTGCAGCTGGTCTACTCCTTGACCTGAATAATCTGTGGAATTGTCAAAAAGAGAAGACGCACCCACATGTCAGTCACAGCATCCCGTGAGATGGCCTTGGAGGCCATCCATCACTGTCCTACTACAGCCCCCCGTGGCCCATGCTACAACATATCCAAGGCGCTCTACAAATTCCTCCGCTCTCGTGGGTGATGATGAGTTCAGTCCGACGTCTATCCTCTGGAGACATAACAAAGTTACTTTCTTTTCTATGAAAGAGTCCTTTAAATATCTGATCTGTCATGGTGCCACCCCTCCCCTCCTGTTGCGAACTTTCTCCAAACCCAGCGATCCGTTTCTTCCACTGGTCCCCACGGGACTGTCTCTATACCCATCAACCATTCTCATCACGCTGCTGCAACGGAAAGTACTGGATCTCAAAGAGAAGACACCATTCCACACACACTCGAAATAACAGAGGACGGTAGACTCCGTTCTAGGGTCTAGATGCTATCCCCCAACACTTCCACCCAAAATTACAATTTAGCAGCCAAACACCTACTGATTTATAACTATCAAGAAACCTAACTCTCACACCACCTTGTACTTTTCTCCCATTTCTGGTCTCTGGACTTTAACTCCTCTCCTTCCTCCTGACATGGAACTGGAAGCCGCGAAGTCTGAGAAGTACGGAGCTTCATCTCCCCTCCAGTTAAACCTCTGCTTACTGGTGTCAGACTACATTCTAGTCCAGTAGTTCTTAATTTTTGGGGGGGGGGGAAGTCCTGTCATGATCATAGCCTCAGAAAAAGTAATAGCAGAGATTAAAAAAGAAAAAGATGCACTGTAATAGTAAGTTCTGTGTTTTGGTGATGGTGTTTATATAATTCTACAGGTGCTAAAATTATCAATGGTTTCTGTCCAGCCAGCAAGCGATTACTTCCTTTACTTCCTATGTACGTGTGTGTACACATACACATAGACACGCACACACACACACTGAGGAGGTAGGCATTTGCTTTTGTAACCCCTGACCTATGGACAGGCAGGACAGGAAGGGTCAAAGGACGGGGGCAAATGGTGCCACCAAGTGAGTGAGGAAGGTGTAAGTCCAGGAATAAGATGATTCATCTTCTTCCACCCCAGGAGGGCAGGGAGAAGAGGGGATCCCAAGGACGGCGATCACATGGGCACGACCTAAAGTGTGTGTGGTGGATCAGCCTTAAAAAGGGAGATCAAGCCACTGAAGGCAATCCCCAGGCTTCTTCCTACGTTATTCCCTCAGCACAGCAATCAACTGACCCACCATGTCCCTACCTGCTAATGACACATGGTGAGGAAAGTACCAAGCACCCAATAAATGCTAGCAACCGAGTGTGATCTGACCTCTACCTGAATCTGAAACTGCTTCTCACAAGGTCAAAGTTCTACACCAGCTCCCCAGACACTGGTTTCTTATGCCCCCAGCTTCACTTGAAACAATGGGGACAACTCACTACGATGAGCGCTCAGGAAATGAGGCATCGCTCTGTTTTCTCACCTGAATCCTTATCTTTGTATTCTGCCCCAAAATGCCTCCACTGAAAGCCATAAACTGGGCCTAAATCCCCTTCTTCTCTGTTGCAGAATCCCAGGCTGTCCAAGAAGTCTCGAGACCCGTTGGCGTCCCAGATTTTCACTCCCTTGGAAGACAGGTCCTTAGCGTTTGTAGATCCCTGGAAGAGACAGGAGAGCAGAGCAGGCAACCAGGTGAAGAAGCTGACACCCTAAGGGCCTCCTATCAGCTGTGCCTCTGGCCTGGGCTAATATACCAGGGACAGGCACTCAACACGTCCCGCACGGCATGTCCTGTCTTTAAGGGCCAGTCCCAGCCCAGACTTTTTAAGGGCCCCCACGACAGTCTCCTGGAATCACTTCCAGGACAGGTGATGCTTCCTCTCAACTAAATGTTCTAGATTAAACACCTCCAAGTCCTTTCATTATTCCCACTTCACCTAACGGTTTTGTGTTTTTTAACCAAATGTGTTTTGTGTCTAAGTGTGATCCCCCAAAATGCATTTAATGCCTCACCCGCCATCTGTTCAATGGATCTCAGACCTGGTATATACGACAGTTCACTAACTGGCCAAATCAGTATCAGCTCTTCTTACAAATCAGTCACATTATCTCATATGTGCCACTGTCCAGTTCTGTTTACCCCAACCCGTATTTGCAATTAAGGTGGGGCTTTGTTTTTTCCCAAGTACAAGCCAATGTTGATTACTTATACGTCATCTCATTAGATTTGGCCCGTATCATCCTAACGTGTGTCCTGCTCGTGCATCCAGGTCAAAGACAGACCTCAGGGGCCTCTGGGTATGACACGCTGTAATGGTGACAAGCAGGGCTGTGGGGCCACATACACCATGCCTGCCGTCCACACCCTTCTCCTCTGACAGCTCCCTGACCCCCTAGCCTCGCTGCCCCCACCCATGGAAGAGCACATTCGCATCCCCACACTCTATTGTGAGGGTTAGAAAACCTAAGCAGAGTGCTCAGCGCTCGACAGATCTGAACCTCGGCACAGACCCCAAGTCTCCATCTTGCCCACAGACGCCGGCTGCAGTGTGGGTTCATCCTGACTCTCGTGTTTCACCCAGTCACCAGGGAGCAGCTCTATCGGAGGTGAGTCTGGCATGTTCCTGGTGAAGAGTACCAAGAATCCTGAATTCAAGCTAAATTAAGATAAAACACGTGAACGCATTTTATTTCTGAGCATCTCATTTCCTCCCTGTTTTTGAGTTTGTACTATTTTTTTCACCTCCAATAAGTCATCTTTCAATCTTTTCCATGTTTCTTCTTCTTCTTTTTTTTTTAAGTAGGCTCCACGCCCAGTGTAGAGCCCAGCACAGGGCTTGAACTCACAGCCCTGAGATCAAGACTTGAGCTGAGATCATGAGTTGGATGCTTAACTGAATGAGCCACCCAGACACTCCCTCCCATATTGCTTCTGATGTCTCCTCTTTCATCCATTCGGACTGGGCTCTAGCTGGTTTACGAATGGCCTCTTCTGGGATTTCTGAGGACGCACCTGAACTAGACGCTCACTGCCGGCTGAGGTAAGACAACACAGAAGAAAACACCTCAAGAATGCGGAAGTAAGGAAGACTTGATTGGATCCACATCTGAAAGAACCTTTCTAAAATGCAGTAAGAAGTCTTGGGTCTGGTTGGGCCCAAGATCATACAAGCCACACTGAGTGCTCTGCAGAAGGGATCCCAGCTTCTGCATGGCCCAGAACTGAGCCCATCTCCTCAGGTACCCTCTGAACAGCACTGGCCAGAAGATCACTGGTCTGGACCAGGAGACAGAGCGAGAGGAAGCTGTCCATCATCATATCACTTCAGCCTCCGCTCAAGGTACCTACTTGGCCCTTTGGAAGAAGTATAGCTTGTAACTCAAGAGATCCTTCTAGCTTATACAAATATGACAACATGGCTGGGATCTATATTCAATATCACTCTATGTTGAGCACCTACTATGTGGCAGGCTGTGTTCTGGGCCCAGGGGATACAAATGTGAACAGGAAGAACAAATTCTCTGCCCTCATGGAGCTTCTAACACATTCTTGCTTATTTGTTGTCTATCTTCCCCCTTGAATGGGGAAAGGGAGAGGGCAGACATTATATATCAGCTGATGATGTTTCTCTATGGAGAAAACAAAGGAGGGTGGGAGGACGATGTGTATGGGGGGGTAATCACAGTCCTAGATCGGAAGGTTAGGGAAGGCTCATTCAGCAGGGGCTGGAAGGAGGTGAGGGAGTGAGTCATGCTACATGAACAGGACTGGCAAGCGCCAGAGCCCTAGCTGGGAATGTCCTGATGTACTCAAAGATCAGCAAGGAGGCCAGGTGGGTGGAACAGAGTGGCACTTTGCTGAAGCCAGAGCTGGGATAGGGACCCCAGGTGAGTGGGGTCTTATTGGGTGAAATGAGATGCACTAGGGCTATAAGTGAGAAGTGACACGATCGGACTTTTAAAAGGATCTCACTGGTGCTGGGTTGAGAACTGACTGTTGATTTCCAATAGCAGCATTTTCCTTACCTTGATAAACCACAGCAGCTCCTCCAAAACACCCTTCCAGAATACTCGTTTGGTTGTCAGCAGAGGAAATTCATCTGAAAAACAGTTCGCCAGATAATTTCAAGATGGGAAAATAGAACACATCATCCAGCTTTCTCTGTGGAGGAGGACTGCCCCCGGGGACATAAGGCCCTTGAGTGACCACAGGACCAACCAGAAAACTGTGACTCCGATCATGTGGGTGCCCCACAACAGGGTGGAGCTCCCAGGCCGTGGCCTAAGTCAGTGACACAATTCAGACTGAGACTGCCCTCCTCAATCCCTCAACCACCACGGTAATTCCACGTGGTTAGATGGGGCACTGGCCAGGCAGGGATGCCCTTGTAGACAGGAAAAGAGCTCCCACCCACTTCCCAGTTAGTAGGATTCCTTCACAGAGGTGTGAAAACAACACACAACATGTGCCAGACAAAGGCTGAAGGCTCCCGGGGCTAGTCCATGATTATCCTGCCAGGGAAAACTTGCTCAGGTCCGGGGGATGCGAGATATCACACTAACCAAAGCTAAGGAATAGTTTTTAATTATTTGCAAAGCAAATTAACCTCTATTATTTAAGCGTACCAAAAATAGTAACGGTTTACTTGCTATGCGTGACCCTACTGAATCCTCACAACCACCTTCCTTGAGGCATCCTTAAGATCTCCACTTTACAGGCACCGGGAGGGAATATACAAGTTTGCATCAAGCGACAGAGAGACCAAAATGTAAACGTTATCTCTAAATTCAGTACCTGCTCAGTTCACCTTATCAGGCATATAGTTGATATTCATGTAACAAGGGGAGAATTTTAAGCACCTACTTTTATCAGTACTGCCTACTGAACATGATATTCTCTATTTTAAGCACAGGAGGAAGCTGAAGACCGGAGAGGTAACTTGCCCAGGGTCTGAGCTGATGGGCTGGAGTAAAAAACGAGCCCTGCGGCTCATTGGAGGCCACCGTGTGGAGCTGCAGGAAAGTGGCTCCCTGTCTACCCTGCAGCCTGGGTAACCTCCAGGCTCTAAGTGGGTGTGGGGTTGAGGGTCCTCCCCCTGCTCCCCACACTGAATCAGCTTTACTAACAGTGCATCTCCCTACTCAAAACCACCCCATAGCTGTGTCAAGGATATTTGTCTTGTGCACCCCGCCCCCCACCCGCCTGTTTGGCCCCTGAAAGCCTGACTCTAACAACCGCCAAGAGAAACTTCTCAGGAGCCATCCTGTTTTAATGGAAAAGACGAGTAAGAACTTCTACTCGGACTCTGGTGTTGCTGTTTCAAGGTTTAAGAGGGACGGACCACAAGTTCCTGCCCAGCCTCTGGTTCGCGCTCTCCTCCCGCCGCCGTTGACCCGCCCTTATTCCTTCGCTCCAATTTTTAAAAACTTTGCCAAACCGAAGGGCCAGAAGGGGGAGAGAAGAGGAGGAGCAAAAAAGGGGAACCTCTCGCCAAGTCCGGGGCCAAGCCCGGGCAGAGTCTCTCCCACTCTCTAGTATGAGGCAAACACGACCAGACCGCGGCCGCTCTGGGGCAGACAGCACGACCAATGATTTAGAGCGCAGGACCCGGACCCAAAGGACCTGGTTTCACCTCCCACTTGGGTCACTCCTGTCCGCGTGACGTTACGCAAATCATTTCTCTAGCCCGAGCCTCTGTTTTGGGGTCTGCAAAGCGGGGCTAAGGAGCTCCCAGGATCGAGGTTAGGACTAAAGGTTGATGGCTAGTCCCGGGCAATCCCAGGCGCCCCCGCCCCCCTCCCCCGGCGGCCAATCGGAGCCCCCTCGGGCGCACGCTCCCTCGCCCCGGGCGCGCGGGGGTCACCTCTCAGGCTGTAGCGCGCCTGCATGCCGAACACGGACAGCGTGCCCGTGCCGGTGCGGTCATCCTTCCGGACCCCGCAGCGCAGGATATGCTCGATCTGCCCCAGGTACTGCAGCTCCCCGTGGGGTGGCGGCAGCGGCTCGGCGCCCGGTTTCTGCGTGGCGGGCGGCGACGGCGACGGCGGACGCTGCAGCTGGGAGCCGGGGGCGGGCATGGCGCGGGCGCGGCTGCGGGTCCTGGGACGCGGACGGCGGCGGGCGACTAGCGGCGGGCTAGGGGGTGGGTACCTTTCTGCGCGCCTCTTTTCCCGCCACCGCAGCGGCGGCTCCGCCCCTTCCTGCCCGGGGACGTGGGCCCGCGCGCGGCCCCCGGGCGTCCCAGGAGCGCGCAGAGCCGCAGGTGGGGCCGGGCGCGTGCTCCGGGGGAGGCGGCGGACTTCCAAAGCTATGGCGTTTGCAAGCCCATTTTTAAAGCCGACAACCTAAGTCCTGTATCTTGGTGCGTTGGCTGAAAGAGGCCTTTCTGATTAGAAAGTTTTCCAGGCCACCGCGCCATTCAATACTAAGGGGATCCTGGAACAGTCCCCACGTGTTCATGAAACATAAAAACAAAACCCTGTTATTTGAGGTGTGTTTCCTACAACGAAGGGGGTCGTGCGGTCAGGCGATGTGCGTTTCCGTTTTCCCCCATCTTCAGTGAGGTAGCTGGAGCGAGTGTAATAGGCAGCTTTTCTATTTCATTAGTGACAGCCAGCCATTTTGAAGTTTTTAATACTAAAATTTTCACTTACCGGTAAAATGTTTATAATGTAAACACTGGTGAGTAAAAGCTATTTGATAATGAGTTTAAAATGTACTACGGGCACCTGGCTGGCTCAGTCCGTAGGTAGACCGTGCAACTCTTGATCGAGGGCTTGTAGGTTCGACCCCATGTTAGGTGTAGAGATTACTTAGGAATAAACTCTTTAAAGGGTGCCTGAGTGGCTCAGTTGGTTAAGCCTCCAACTCTTGGCCTTGGCTCAGGTCGTGATCTCCGCGTTGTGAGATCAAGACCTGCATAGGCTCTGAGCTGAGCCTGGAGTCCGCTTGAGATTCTCTCTCCTCTCCCTCTGTCCCATCCCCCCACTCTCTCTTTCAAAAAACGTAGAAGTAAATAAAATCTTTAAAAAATGAAATAAAATGTACTAATACATGTACATGCAACAAGCAGGCTTTTGAATCAACAACTATTTATTGAGCACATAGATGTTCAATGTATTTCTTGTTGATGGGTTTGGGATTGTAAAGAATAAGAGGTCGGCTCTGAATGAAACATACCAAACACTATTTCTTGCTGTTCAATAAAGTCAGCGTTTGTTTGTTTCTGGTTATCTTGAGTGAATTTGTGCAAGATTCTGCAATCTTTCTGCTAACATGCACCTTTCAACCTCAAGGTTAAAATTTTTGTAACACAAATTCTAGGAAGAGGTAAGTATCTTTCATCGGCAGCTCTGCCTAGTCTACTCAGGGAAAACAATCTTGCATGCCTTTATGTGGCACAAAGCCTAGACAAATTCCGTCAATTCTCAAAGACAATTTACAAAATACCTGGCCATTTGGGTTAATTGGAGGGAGAAAAATACTATGAACAGACTGAGGGAGTGTTTCAGGGAACATTTCACAAGCCTCATAGCTGGAAAGTCCACGTTCTTGCTGTTTGGTTGCATGAGAGCTCACAAAAGCCACAGTAAATAGAAATGCACTGGGTTACAGAAGAGCAGGTATTTTAAATCTATTTCATCCATCACAGTACTAGGCTGGCCTTTCCTAGGTCAGCATAAATTCATTTCCCCCTCTTGCAGCACATTCCCCACCCTACCTTGTTCCAGCGTAATAATAGTTTTAAAGAGTCGCCTGTCTCTGTTAGGAATGATGGCCCTCCCGTGTTGTGTTGTATTGTGTTGTGTTGTACTGTTTGGACAGGGTGGGTATCACCAGAGGCAGTGGGCATTCTTTTTGATGGGCATTTGGAAAAAGACGTGCTCGGTCAGAACCCCTGAACTCAGAAAACAGACTTTAGACAGGAATGGGGACTCATGTTGTCTGCTCTAGCTTGAGAGTGCTCCTGGGTATAAGAAGCTAAAATGCCATGTGGGAGCACAGTCCTGAGTGGGCCAGAAAATGCAGAGTTCTTTGCTGGGCAGGATTGTCCTGCCTACTGCCAGCTAAATGCGGTATTCCTCCAACCCCACCCCTACTGAAAAGTGTCTTCACACATCTTCAACCATGGGAAGGATCCCAGGTTGAAAATATCCCAGATTTTCCAGCTGTATGTTACCGCCCGTATTTAGTTTTCTTTTGTTATTTTGAGCGGAGTTTAATTGTTCCAGCCGAATATCAGTCATACCATAAGGAGAACCTCAAGAGTAGGCTCCCCTGCCTGGGGGGAGGGTCCTCTTCCACTGTGGTCCTTGGAGGATCTTGGTTTGATGATAATAGAGAAAGAATGGTTCCTTTCCCAGGGAATGCTCCATAAATGAATGATCCTCTTAGATGAGCTATCATTTATTCATTCATCCAAGAAGAATTTATATCCCAGTGCCTACCGCATTCCAACAGGGAGCAAGGTAGACAAGGTCCCTCTCACAGAAGCCGATGTTCTAGCAGAGACAAACAACGCGTATGTTCTCAAACAAGACATCTGCAGATAGTGGCAAGTGTTACGATGATTACATGACCCAGTAAAGGGCTACCGAAGATACAGAGGAACTACTTTATTTATTAAATAATTTTTTTTAGTTTTAATTCTAATTCCAGTATAATTAACATACTGTATTATGTTAGTTTCAGGTGTACAATATAATGATTCAACAATTCTATACATTACTCAGTGCTCGTCATGATAAATGTACAGAGGAGCTACTTTAGGTCCCATCACCCTGAGGGAAGAAGCGTTCCAACCCCCAGTGCATTCATGCCAGCATGTTTCCGAGCACTTGCATGTATAAAAATAAAGAATAGAGGCAGTATGAATGCTGAATCCTGTCTTATTCTAGGAAAGAATTTTATCAATGGATACATTAACTTATTAGGGGGAAAAGCTCTTCCTTCTCAGTAAGAGATCTATTTCTGTTAAAAATGTTATATGTTTAATGGTCATAGAAATGTATAATATATTTATGTTATTTTGATCCGTATGTACAAATAATAATTACAGGCGATAACTCAACTGAGAATGAATATTTGATACCTATATTTTTGTGTCTGGGGAGATTTTTAATTTTTAAAATCTAAAAATGCTAACATTTTATTGATCAATAAAAGATGCTTAAACATAGGGCTCCTGAGTGGCTCAGGCAGTTGCGTCTGCCTTTGGCTCAAGTCGTGATCCCAGGGGCCTGGGACCAAGTCCTGAGTCGGGCTCCCTGCTCTGCAGGGAGTCTGCTTCTCCCTCTGTACCTCCCCGCACTCGTTCTCTCTCTCTTGCTCGGTCTCTCAAATAAATAAATAAAATCTTTTTTAAAAGATGCTTAAGCATAAAAATATATTGCATGAAGATAAAATTCTCTGAGAAAAGGAGAATTTTCTCTGAGAAAAGGAGAATTTCCATAGCTCATTGGCCATAAAATAGTCAGGTTCCCTTTCTAACTTATTTTTTGGCACTTTCTCTGGCAAATATATCAAATATATGGTTGAATAGGCTGTATTTATTTCTCTGAGAAAATCAGAATTTAAGGAGAAAATGGGAAGAAATAAGATTTCTGTTTAAGAAAAACTTGTTTGCTATCTTTAAGTGGATGATATTGGGTGTCAAACTGCCATGATATTTAGATTCCATTGGATACATTTTAAAGAGGGATGAAACTGTTATAATTTTAAAATGCTAATATTTACAATACATGGGAAATAAAATTTTACTCTCCTTTCAACTTATGTTGAAAAATCACATGCAAGAGCATATAAACTTCTTCAGATTCCTTTTAGGAAGTTTGAGAGCAAAAACATTAGAATATTATTGGTCTAAAGAAACCTCCTTGGGGCGCCTGGGTGGCTCAGTCGGTTAAGCATCTGCCTTTGGCTTAGGTCATGATCCCAGGGTCCTGGGATGGAGCCCTGCATCGAGCCCTGCATGGAGCCCTGCGTCAGAGTCCTGCATCCAGCCCCACATCAGGCTCCCTGCTCAGCAGGGAGTCTGCTTCTGCCCCTCCCCTTGCTCTTGCTTTCTCTCTCTCTCTCTCTCTCTCTCTCTCAAATAAGTAAATAAGATCTTTAAAAAAGAAACCTTTTCTGTACACACCAAACTCTCAAGAATGTTGATCCAATTAGGTCAAGGAAAGCAGGAAACATTTTGGAGAGCCAACTCTGAGTCAGGTACTTTGTAATAATGTCATTTTATAATCAACACTACCGTTTGTTGATGCTTTTCATTATGGATTATTTATTGTAGTTCTCATAACTACTCTATAAAACAAAAACTATTCCTTTTATTAGTTTAAGGTAAAGATACCAAGGTTTAGAGAGGTTAAGGGTCTCGCCTGAAGTCACACCCCTAGGAAATACAGCAGTTGGGAGTGGAATCCAGGTGAGCCTGGGCGCAGAGCCTTTTCAAGGCCGCGGCTCTCCACTTGCCAACCCCCCCTTCCTGCTCCTCACTCTGCAGGTTTTCCATAGCTCATTGGCCATAAAATAGTCAGGTTCCCTTTCTAACTTATTTTTTGGCACTTTCTCTGGCAAATATATCAAATATATGGTTGAATAGGCTGTATTTATTTGAGACTGCTGCACATTAACGAGTCCAAGATGCTATCAATAGTGTCTTTTTTTTTTTTATGGCCCTCAGTTTTGATAGGAGAGGTTTTTTTTTCTTGATTTTTTTTTTATTATTTTTTTTAATGATTTTTTTATTATATTATGTTAGTCACCATACAGTACATTCCCGGTTTCTGATGTAAGGCTCGATGATTCATTAGTTGCGTATAACACCCAGTGCACCATGCAATATGTGCCCTCCTTACTACCCATCACCGGTCTATCCCATTCCCCCACCCCCCTCCCCTGAGGCCCTCAGTTTGTTTCTCAGAGTCCATAGTCTCTCATGTTTCATTCCCCCTTCTGATTACCCCCCCCCTTTCTTTATCCCTTTCTTCTCCTATGGATCTTCCTAGTTCTTATGTTAATAGGAGAGGTTTTATCTTCATTTGCAGTCGATTATGTTCAACTGGCTGCCTCTGACCCTCTTCCTCTGACAAGCCTTCCTGTCAAATAGAATTTCAAGACTGGGTGGAAAATGCTATAACGGTTTTGAGTCCTCTCTCATTATATTCCTTTTCAGAACTGGGAAGACTAATCATAAATATATTTCCACTGAAACTTTGGTGACATACACTGGCAAACAAGCTTCTGATTATTATTATTGCACCAAGGTTCAAACTATGAGGTTAAGTAAGTGTCAGCCAAAGACATCTTGTATTTTCCATAAACTACGTGTGGCCTTGTTCAAGGAGAGCCCTGTTGTGTCAGTTTTAAAAAGAAACAATGAAGTGCACTGGTGTTCACAGCAGCATTATTCACGATGGCCCGAAGGAGGAGGCAACCCACGTATCCATGGATGGGTGAGTGAATAGACAAAGTGTGATACACACACACACACACACACACACACACGCACACACAATGGAATAGTCTTTAACCTTAAAAAAAAATTCCAACACAGCCTACAGAATGGATCAAACCTAAGGACGCTGTGCCAAGTAAAATAAGCCCGTCACAAAAGGCCAAGTGCTGTCTGATTCCACTCAGGCGAGGTGCCTGGAGGAGGCAGACAGGAGAATGGTGCTCGCGAGGGACCCGGGAGGAGAGAGAAATGGGGAGTCAGTGTTTCGTGGGTATAGAGTTTAATTTGGGGAAGATGAAAAAGTGCTCGCGGTGGATGGAGGTGACGGCTGCACAATGATGGGAATGTACTCAATGCTACCGAACTGTACACTTGAAAATGGTTAAGATAATACAGTTTATTATGTATGTTTTGCCACCACAAGAAAAAATCTGCGCAGAAGTTACAGGTCTTTACTAAACAAAGATTTTTTTCAAGAAGTCAATTATTATATTGTAAATCCAAAAGCAAATTGAAAGAAGTACCCTTTGTTCATTAGAAAGTGGCATATCTGTAGTAGAAATGATGGAAAACAGACACCTTGGTGATTTTATATTTATTTAATATACAAAGAACTACTAATATACCATAGAATTCAGTAGTATGTACATGTGGGTTTTTTTTTAAGGAATTTTACTTTAACTCAGTTTGAATAGCTATTAAACTACCCTTCAGCATGAGAAAATTGCGGTACTTCGTAGCAGGTAACGGACATACTTTCCTGCTGTTCATTTATTACTTTATCTCATACATTTGGGGTTTTTGGTCTCAGAGGTACCCGCACAGGTCATTCTGCTTGCCAGGTATAGGATGCATCAGGTTTTCTTACCTTTAAAAAAAAGCATAAAAATCAAAATATTAATAAATTATTTATAGACAGTGTATTTTTTTCTGGGAATAAAAGTTCAGAATGGGTAATAGCATAAATGCTCTTGGGGCTTTTGAAAAAATTAATACATAGCAAAATAATGGAAAGCCCATTTTCTTTAAAGAAGAGAAGAGGGAAGAGAAGGTGGGAGGAAAGGAAGGAAGGGAAAGAGCAAAGGAAAGGAGATAGAAGGCCAGTGGGAAAAGAAGAGGAAAAAGGAAATATATCCGGCTGAACAGTTTCTCCTTTTCTGGAAAGTCAAGTGTCCTCTCTTCAATTCCCAGAGGCCTGGGCCATGGGACTGACTATATGCCATCTTGCATCACTGTTACATGCACGTCTTTTAAACCCCCGCCCCAGCCCCTGCTGGAGAGGAAACTCATTTGGGAAGAATCTTGTCAAAGATTCTCCTCCACAGTACCTGGGTTCTGTGCCTTCACTTAGGAGATGCAAAAAAGATATCGATCGTTTGACTACTATAACTTGAAAAAAAGTTCTCCAGAACTCAAAGGTAAAGGGACAGGCAGCAAGTTACATAATATCTAGCTTAATTATACATTGACCTACTAACAAGGTCCCTTATGAGTGATAACTTAGAATTAAAATTTAATTATTATTTAAGATTGATTATATTACCAAAAGAGAATGTTATATACAGTTTTAATTGTGCCACTAACTCAGAAGATTTTAAACTACAATCTACTTAACCATTCTCTTGTCTTTAGACATTACAATTGTTTTTAAAATGTTACTCCTTTTTTTTTTTTAAAGATTTTATTTATTTGACAGAGGGAGACAGCCAGCGAGAGAGGGAACACAAGCAGGGGGAGTGGGAGAGGAAGAAGCAGGCTCCTAGTGGAGGAGCCTGATGTGGGGCTCGATCCCATAACGCTGGGATCACACCCTGAGCCAAAGGCAGACGCTTAACGACTGCGCCACCCAGGCGCCCCTTAAAATGTTATTACTTTAAATAATTTTGCAAATATAGATTTTGGGGCTGGGGGAGACTTTTTTTTTTTTTAAATAGGCTTCACGGCCAGCATGGAGCTCAACGCAGGGCTTGAACTTAACGACACTAGATCAAGACCCGAGCTGAGATCAAGAGTCCTCTTAACCTACTAAGCTACCTAGGTGCTCCTGCAGGGGAGTTGGGGAGACTTTTAATCAAATATAGATTTATTTCTTAGGATTGATTCCAGAAATGGAATTGCTATATCAAAAAGAAGTTTTATGGCTCTTGACATGCATAATCAAATAGCTTTTCAAAAAGCTATTTTCAGAGAGGCAAAAACAGTTTGTGTTCTTGCCAAGAACATATAAGAATTTCCATTTCATCACATTCCTATCAAAATTTTGTATTTTTTAAAATTTACACATTTGATAGGCACACAGTGCTATCGTCTTAATTTTTATGTCTTTGATGATTAATGAGGTTGAACGTATTTTCCAGGTATTTTATCAACATGGGGCTTGAACTCATGACCCTGAGATCAAGAGTCCGTTGCTCTTCCAACTGAGCCAGCCTGGCACCCCTATTTTCTAGATATTTAAAAACTAGTTTTGTTGTCTTTCCCTTAATGAATCATCTATTCCTATCAACAAGGCATTCCTAACCAGACACTCTGCTTACCAAGTTTTAAAATGTTTCTTAATATGCTGCACAGCTTTCTCCAGCACGTAGCTAATGAAGTTAGAACTCTCAGCATTTTCTTCAAGAGGGGTCTTGAGTGTGAAGTTGGGGGAAGACAGAACGCTTAAGTCTACCATCGTGTCATCTTGTTTGGAAAAATCGCCTTCCTGAACATTTGGAACCACCTAAGAAGAAGGATCACACATGAAAGATTACTCTACCCCAGTGCACATTCAGCATTCATGTAAGAGCCATCAGTTAGGACAGGCCGGGTTGTGCTGAGGTAACAAAGTAGCCCCAGCATCCCAGTGGCTTCACACAGCAAACATTTATTTCTCACTCATGTTTTGTGTCCATTTCAGGCGCTCTGCACAGCCTCCACTGCTCGGGACCCTGGTTGACAGTGGCATGTCATCTCGTGGCTGTAACACGAGGAAGGCCTGGCTTTCTTTGTGCCCTTGGCAGAGACAGAGAGCAGATGAGTACACACGGGCCCTCCACTCTCTCAGTCTAGAAATAACCCTGGTCAGTCTTGTTCGCATTTCCTTGGCCAGAACTTGCCACGTGGCACCAGCAAGTTCTGACAGCAAGAGCTGCTGACAGAGTATTTGGTGAGCACAACTGTCAGCGTCACAAATATTAATGTGATGCACCAAGCTTAATACTGAGTTTTCCTAGGACATTTACAATTGAGGGTGGCATGTGTGATGTTTGTGAGACCCAGTCATCTGAAAGTCACAGGGGTTACTCTTAGTGAATTCTCAAGTGTGTGTACTTTGATTTTAATAATTTAAATGACATTGTACTGACATGCAAGTTCATGTAACCTCAAGAGAACTATTTTGAAAATGTTTTCAAATAACCCCCTTATCAAAAAAACTAAAACAAAATATTAAGAAGCAGAATAAAAACTGATAATTTCTTAATTCTAGTTTATGAAAGAATAGTGAACATGATTTCCCCCCTTTTCCTTTTGGTGAATATAACCACATAAAAACTGCATAAAGCTTTTTTGTCTAGTTTAATGAATAATTATAAAGCTAACACCGTGTAACTACAACCTGAGGGGCATAACTTTTCACCTGTTGGAATTTGTGTATTCCTCTTCGGTCCTTGCTGTTTTATGACTTTGCACTTCCTGTTACATGATGAAATAAGAGCTGTTTTGAGAAAAATAACTTTTACAGGTAGTTTGGCAAAGTGGTTAAGTTCAACAATTCCGGAAAAATGCTGCTTAGGTTTGAATCCTAGTTCTGCTGCTTTCCTAGCTGTGTGACCTCAGGCAAGTTGTTTAACTTCTCTGTGCCTCACCTGTAAAATGTGAAAAACAATACCTCGGAGGGATCACTGAGAGTATGAAACGGTCTGGTGTATGAAAAAGTCTTAGAACATTGCCTGATGCATAGTAAGCGCTCTTTTGTGACAATGATTATTAGAACAATGTATCTTTGAAAACCATAATTTTATTTCATTTGGAGATTTTTGCACAGAACTGCCTTTGTCATCAATATAAAGAATTTCAGGTAAATCTGTTAGTGTTACCCAGAGACACTAGAATATAAGCAAACTGAAGCATAGAATGGAAAATACTGACGACGATGAAAGCAATTAACTCTGGGCTGTGATTAGACTGAAAGCACTGCTCAAATTTTTCTTCAGATTTTATTCTTTAAGACAAGAGCTTTTCCTCATTAGCTGAAAGTCTGTATTTGTGCGGATGATCAAGTATACTGAATTATTTTACTCTCCTCGGGTACGATCTATCTAACGGAGGAAATGAATCAGAGAATCAGCCGGGATGGGAGCGTGGTTTTCAGAACATTTGGCTGTTCGAGAGTTACAAATACATTTTACGTCATGACTCAAAAACAAGTCTTACATATATGTATACACACATATTTACACACACGTACACGCACATAATGGAAATGAAAGTTCCATGATATATGCGATATGATTTGTCAAAGATAATGTGCTCTAATATTTTCTCTCCCAGTCTGCCCTATTCTGTTTTGTTTGTTTAATGTGCTGGTTATGACTCTCTAAACTTATGTCTCAAACCACACAGGGGCCACAACTTTGCAGTCTGAAAGAGACAGAACTACTAGGACACAGATTATCATAGGCCAGATTCCCTGGAAGCAGAGCCTGAGACTCTGACGCAAGTGACGGACTAAGGGTGACTTCAGGGGAAACTAAGAGGGAGAAGCTAATCTAGGAATGTGGCTTCAGGTGACCTCTGGCCTCACCTTGATGCTGCAGGGAGCTCTTTTTTTAAAATTTATTTAAATTCAATTAGTTGACATATAGTATATTAGTTTCAGAGGTAGAGTTCACTGATTCGTCAGTTGCGAATAACACCCAGCGCTCATCACATCACGTGCCTCCCTAATGCGCCGCACCCGTTACCCCCGCCCCCGCAGCAACCCTCAGTCGGTTTCTTATGATTAAGAGTCTCTTACGGTTTGGCTCCCTCTCTGATTTCGACTTGTTTTGTTTCTGCGGCTGGGAGCTCTTAAGTGTCCCCTAGGGCAAGCCTTTGGAGAAGGTTTGGGGGCGAGAAGAGCAGTTAGCAGCCGCACCAGCCAAAGTTGGTAAAAGGATCCCGGGGGATCTGGGTAAGGCACTGATATTACATGAGGCACAAACTATTGCTTCCTCAGTTGCTCTGCCTGGTGATTTTTGTATCCAGGTCTTTTTAGGAACCGTCAGTAACTAACCTCGTCAGGAGTCGTCAGCCCGGTACATTTGTATGTTAACGTAATGCGGTTACGGGAGTGGGGGTGGGGCAGTTGGTTGGAAGAGAAATCAGTCACTGTTTTATGTTATTGATTGACGGTGGGAAACATGGTATAAGTGCAACTTAAGATGGCAGTATGTTTTGTTGTGAATATTAGTATACAAATACGTTTAACTCGCAAGGTAAGTCAGCAGCTTTTTGTTTCAAAAACTATTGAGAGCTAGAATTTGCAAAACTCTTGCTTTGGATAAGGAACCTATACTTATGGCTTTACGGACATCCGTTTGAAGGCATCCTTTTATGATTTCCATTCTTCAGGGGGGAAAACTGAGACCTAGAAAGGTTACGGAATGTTCCCAAACTTACTCAGCTGCTAAGTATCAGGGTCAGCATTTGAGCTCGTTGCTTCACCTGAAAGTTTTCTCTCTTAAAAATTACACTGGTCAGGTTTCTTAAAAGTTACTTGTATCAGTTAAGTACATCCCTGTAGCTCTAAGCAGAATTGGCCATGTCTGGATTAGAAAGCATTTTGCATTTTAAGTTGGTTTTCTTTATAGAGTTTCTTGTTTCAGGTCAGCCTGAATACAATCATAATGGAAATACGAATATCCTCCCACAGCTTGTTTTCGAATGCCGATGTACTACACAGGTGAATTAACAGAAAAAAATCAATGTATGCACATGGAATCGCCATATCTGTTCTCGGGTCTCTCCATTACCTTTATGGAACTGGAGACGTTCTCAGTTCCTGGAATCTGGTTTGCCAGTTCAGCCACCCAGCCAAATTCCTCTCTCATCTTCTCCATCAGATAGGTGGTGTCCTCTAGGTGACGCTGGGTCATCTGGAGAACCTGGGCATATTGCTGATGGGATACGTTGACCAGTTCGAGGGCCTCATCTACTTTTGTGTGTAGTTCAGGTACGTGGGGACAGTCTAGCAAAGAAGAAAGTCACATGGTGAAGGAAAATGCCCATGACATTTGGAGTTGGGTGATGTGGGTTTAAATCCCAGCCCTTAAGCTTTCTAGGTCTATTTCCAGCCTTTGGACCTTCAGTGAGTTTTCAATTAGGTAAAATTGGCGTGAATGATATAACACTGTGAAGTGCCTGCTCATTGGACATTTAGCAAATGTGTCTTTTTCTTTTCCTCCTTTCGGTAGTGTCTCTGAAGGGTCATCAGGGCTACTCACTGACATTCTGATCAGGGCGCATGGGAGATTGTGCTTCCCATCACCTTGAAGTTGAGTGTGGTGTTTTCAAGGTGATGGGTCTCACCTCTGGAGGATGCACAAGGAACAGTTAAGGATTTATCATGTTCCCTTTCCCCTGATGGCAGAACTAGGTTTGCTCCATATAGTGGAGGCTGCAATGCCCTGAGTGACAGGTGTAGCAGAGCGTCCACTCAAACTGTAATTGACGCAGCAGAGTGAGAAATAAACCTTTGTGCTTACAAGACACTACGATTTTGCAGCTCTGTGCTGTATTGCACAACAGCCCATCTGAACTGAGTCAGGATTACAGGAAGTTACATAGCTGTGTTGATGAGCAGCTTGATACTGTGGAAAGATGATCTGAAGACCGACCACTCACACTTCCCAAAGCTTCCTACAAAGTACAACGTTTAAGAGTGTGGTATTGACATAGGATAGACATAAGGATCAATGGAATAGAATTGAGAGTCGAAATAAACCCTATATTTACTGTTAATGGGTTTTCAACGAAGGCGCCAAGATAATTCTATGAGGGAAAGAACAGTCTTTTCAAGAGGTGGAACTGAGACAACTGGATATCCAGTGCAAAAGAAAGAAACTGGATTCCTACCTCACACCATACAAAAATGAACTCCAATGTATCAGAGACCTAAATACAGGGACTAGATATGTAAGTCTTGTAGGTGAAACATAAGTGTGAATCTATGTGACCTTGGATTAGGCAATGGTTTCTTTTCTTTTTCTTTTTTTTTTTAAGATTTATTTATTTATTTGAGAGAGAGAGTGAGGGTGAGTGGAGGGAGGGGCAGAGGGAAAAGGAAGGGACAGAATCTCAAGCGGACTCCCCACTGAGCACGGAGCCCCATGTGGGGCTCGACCTCATGACCCTGAGATCATAGCCTGAGCTGAAATCAGACACTTAATTGACTGAGCCCCCTGGCACTTCAGCGATGGCTTCTTAGATGTAGCATCAAAATACAAAAAAGAAAAGAAATAGATAAGTTAGACTTCATTGAAATGAAAAATTTTTATACTTCAAAAGGGACCATTCCAAAAGTGAAAAGTCAGCACATGGGAATGGGAGAAAATATTTGTAGATAATATATCTGATAAGGGTTTAGTATCTAGAATATATAAAGAACTCTTACAACTCAATGATAAAAAGACAAACAACAAAATTAAAATATGGGCAAAGGATTTGAGTAGACATTTCTCCAAAGGAGATACACAAATGTTCACATGGTAGTAGATAGATATCCAACAGCAAGAGAGAATTTTTTTGTTTTTTTTTTTAAAAGATTTTATTTATTTATTTGAGAGAGTGAGTGAGTGAGAGAGAATGAATGGGGTGGGGAGGGGCAGAAGAAGATGCCCCACTGAGCAGGGAGCCCGACTCTACTGCGGGACTGGATCTAGGGGTCACCACCTGAGCCAAAGGCAGACGCTTCATGGACTGAGCCACCCAGATGCCCCAGAACAAGGTTTAATTTACTAGCACATGTCAAGCCTGCACTTTGGTCACATTTGCCAATGCTGCATTCACTAAGAACAGACCCACGGCCAAGCCCAGATTTATGGAATATTTCTTGATGGAAGAAACCACAAATTATTGTGGTTATTTTGTTTTAATCTATACATATGCCCCCTTCTGCCTAGGAGAGTTCCCAGTTTATGCCTATTGTTCTTAAGTAATTGATTATATACCCGCATCACTTTCAAAACAGATCTAGTTCAATTGATAATTATATGGTCTTATATAACAAAATGGGCAGGAGACAAAGTTCCTTGGTATAAATCCCATGTGCCTACCACTTATATTAAGAAATGAAATATTACCTAAACATACGAAGCCCCCACTGGGCCCCTTCCACATCAAAACCCCTTAGTGTCCTCTCAAAGGGATACTATTATTTTGAATTTGGATGTATATATTCAGTACCAGCAATTGATATGGGAGAAGAGGAAAAGAGTCACAGTAAATCTGTTTAAAATCAGGGTCAAAAATGCATGGTAACTAGTGGGAAAACAAAAAGATTTATGATGTCTTGGAAAACGTTTATCAAATATAAATTTATTATAAGATTTATAAGATCTTGCATCTATAATTATAGCTATGTGGTTCATCTTAGAACAAGGAAAGAATCAAATGTTGCTTGAAGAGGCAAAATTAATGTTGGGCAAAATGTAGAAGAGTTGTTTGTAATAGCGACACATGGAAGCAACTTAACTAGACTTAAGGAGAATGGATAAATTTGATAGGTCTGCACAGACTGACGGGAGCAGGGACTTAATGACTTAGAACACGTATTCACATGGCCGGATCTCACAAACTATATTGTGACAAACCAAGTTGCCAAAGAATACATAACTAATAATATTTTACATTGTTAAGAAAAATCATCCAAAATTTGGAAATAAGGCAGAAGAATGGCTGCATTCTTTTCAACGTTATATAAAGCACTGACCAAGAGACCACCTAAAGCCGCTTTGATTCTCTAGGGAAATGATCTTTTGTTGGGTTTACCATTTACTGGTGCTCAGGGCCAGATTCTATGTGCTTAGACGAACATCTAAATTGAAAAGTTGCGAGGGCTCTTTGTCCAGTAGAGACATAAATTATTTTGGTCTGATAGAAAACATTACTGCAAAACTTATTTTATTGCCCAATAACTAGTTTATATTTAATTTTGCAATCTGACTTCCATGTTCTGTCTATCTTTGACTATAATTTCTTTAGTCTCTCCTGTACTCCTTTGAAACACCTTTAACACTTTGTGGATTCCCTCATTAACAGGATCAATTCATCTTGACACATGCTCATTTTATATTTATATGAGTCATAGTTTTAAACTTAAAAATCATACTTGGACGATACAAAATGAAACACATGCAAAACATTGCTATGTATGCTGTGTGTGTTATTAGATACATACACGTGATAACAGTATAAAGAAAAGCAAAGGAGTAATAAACACTAAACTCAAAATAGCAGTTTCCTTTTGAGGGGATAAAGAGGATGTGATCTGGAAGGGGCACAGAGGGGGCTTCATCTATTTTGGTAATGTTTTGTTTCTGAATCCAGCTGTAGGCACATGGGTTCTTGTTCTTGCATCCTTCATACCGTTGTAACAAAATGCATTTTATCCTAAAAGCTTCAAGTCGTATGGGAGCGCGATAGAGCACCCTTTCCTTGACGTTTTCTCTATGCAGCAGCCGATTCACGTTGCCTGCTTTCCGTGTTACCCGATGTCTGCTGAATCGAACGCATCGTCTGATGTGTATTGATTGCCTGAGACATTTGTACTGTATTATCTGATTTCTGCCGTGTTTTTTCCAGTTTTATTGAGCAATCATTGACATATATTACTGTCTAAGTTTAAGATGTACTGTCTGGTGGTCTGATTTACATATATTGTGAACTAATTCTTGCAATAGTTTAGTTAATATCCATCATGTCGTAGAGATCCAACAGGAAGAAAACAAAATTTCTCCTTGTGAGGGGAACTCTTAGGATCTACTTTCATACCGACTTTCCCGTACGTCGCACAGCAGGTTAGCGATGGCCATCCCGCCGTGGCTTACCTGCCTCGCGCCTCTTTATCTTATAACTGGAAGCTTGTACCTCTTGACCACCTTTCTCCGGTTCCCTCTCCCATCTTCTGCATGATTTTATGACAGGGAGAGATTATTCAGCCAAGTTTTTAACTGGATGAAAGGAAGTCGATGATACATAGATGGGATGTTTGAGTGGGACTATTTTTGTAAGTAATCAGGGTATTTGTGTATATTTTTCTGTTATAAAAACTTCTGTTTCTGCATGCAACCTTGTAACTGTGACTTAAAAAGCAAAACCTTCAATAATGAAAATCAGTATGGTAGACATTTCATGTAATCTGGAAAACACCTGTATAAAATAGATCTGTTATTTCCATTCTCCATGTGATGAAACAGAGGTGCAGAGTCAGTGAATTAGCCATTCAGGAGAAAAAACAAAAAGGTCCAGTTTATATTCAATCTTCTAGCCTTTTAGCAACTCCTTCCTTCAGGGCTTCAGCGAGGTGAAAAGCAGAAGCATAGGAATCGAAACCTCTTGGCTTTTATGAGAAAATGTGTTGGGGGGGGTGGGCTGGCAGGTGGGAGGAGTGACTTTAGTTAGGGGAGGGGAAAGGAGAAGACGGGAGGGAGGGAGGACAGTGAGGGGCCGTAGGAGGGAAGCATTTCTCGCCTTTCTTGGCCAGGTCTGGGAGGAGAAGGGTTGTTTCTGAGGAGGAGCCATTTTACATATTTAAATACGAACTAGGAATTAACCCACCAATTGGAAAGGGTTAATGCCACTTACAACAAAACAAAACAAAACAACTCACTTGGCTAACAATTTGCTTATACAACGGAAGGTGGCTTCCGTGGTGGGCTCTCTTTTTCTTGCAGTAAGAAGGAAGGAGTGCCCTAATTTGCTCCTACCTTCTCTTTTGCACGCAGTAGTGGTTCTTGGTCTTTAAGCATAAAAAATGTTGCAGGAGCAATGATGGAATTTTAAATAAGAGAAAAAGGGAGTTGGCTTACTTTTGAATAATGAAAGTTTCTAAACCTACGCTGAGCACCCCCAGATGGGAATCAGCATGCAAAAAAAAGTGCTTGAGGGAAGGTAAATGAACCCATGATGCTTGTAAAAGTGAGATTGTGACCTCTGAGCAGAATACTATTGAAACCCTGGAAAATAATAATTATTTACCTTCCCACAGGTAATCCTGACATTTTTGGCATCTGGCATGAAACTGGAAACATTCTGACAAATTCTGGCCAAGTTCTCCACACAGTCCTCTGTCCCGCACAGGCAACACCTTTGAAGTCAGGCTTCCATGGTTAGAATCTGCAGGTAACATAGTGTTTGCACATTAATGTCATTAGGGTCTGCATTTTAAAGGCGTGGGCGTGACATCATTTCTGTTTCGTACCAGTTCTTTCAAAATCGTTCTGTATTCAGTCATAGGAGGGCATACTGTGGCACAATTTGCTAGGACAATTTGACATCTATTTAAAATTGCATATATTCTTTGATCCAACAACCCCATTACTATGATTGTTTGTACACTGCCCCCCCCCCCGCCTCCGAAAGGTTAATGCATATAATTTTATTTTCTGGAAAGAATCATGAGGAATCTTTTCGAAGAGATACTTGATGGGGTGAGAGAGGGCAGCTTTCATTTGTTTGTTCTTTTATATATTTGAATTATTTTAGTGTGTCTTATTTTTATTATTATTATTTCTGATGTCCGTGACTTAAATAAGGGATTATAGGCCACTTTTCTCTTTGGATTTCTTTCTATTTAAAAATTTTCTAATAATTATTTTAATTTTTTAAAGCTATAATTGGAAAGTACATTGGAGTTTGAAAGGTACTGGGACTGTTTCCAAAGCTGGGTGGTAGGCATTTACTTTCTTACTATTCCTTTTGCGTTTCACATATATAATGTTACGAACGATGGGTCAAAGATTTAGGGAAACATCTAAAGCCAATCAACTTTTGAGAAACCCTTTTCTTTTTCTGGAAGAATTAAAAATTCCTATGAAAATGATGATGTAAAAAAGAAGACTGTCCCACAGAAAATTGACAGTTCTCAACTGAGAGTTTCACATTAGGAAACATTTATTATTAATTTACAACCTGATGATTTTTTTCTTCAATTAAATCATCAACATTTTAAAATGAAACATTTCATTTTGAGCTGAATTGTGGAGTCTGTTGCTTAAAAACCTGAGGCATTGGTTAGGTCACCCCCAGGACCCCTGTGAGGAGTTCTGCTGCAGAGCTTGTCTCTGTTTTCTGTACTGGTCGCTTTCTTATCTTCTCTGTTAGACTCCCCCCACTGAGGGAAGGGATTTGGTCTTGTCATTTGAAATCATGCCATTCTCCTGTACCTTCCTCTGTTATTTCACTTACAATATGGTAACGGAGGTAATGTAATTGTCCAGTGATCTGTTCTCCTTTCTCTGGACTGAGCTCCGGAGAGGCAGGGGCTGTGTCATAATCGTGGTTTTATTCCCAGCATCTAGACTAATATGGGGTATACAGATCAGGGATGGTAAATTCCAGAGCCATACGCTACCAGTTCCTCATCCTGTCCATGGCATGGCAGTAACCCATCACAGAGCCTCCAGACCCTTCTAGGCAGCTACTTCCGGTGCCATCACTCATATTGGCCATCTACTGTCCCCACCTGCCTCTGTCTCACCACCCCACTCAAGGGAAAATTAAAGTCAACGAATGCTCTCTAAGGTAGGATTAGAACTCTTACCTCCCAGCCTCTGGCACTGCACCAAGCTACTACACCACACAGTTTTATTGAACGCAGTCTCCTCTATCCTTTCCAGAGATTGACACGGCAAGCGAGGACAACTTCAAGAGCTATTTTATTCTCTTTCAACAGATTCAGGAACTGAGGTTTAGAAAGACCAAAGTGGGAAGGAAATTCTCCCATATGAAGACTAAAATGAAACCACACTCAATCAAATACAAATATTAAAAACCAAAATATTTCAGATTTTTTTTTTTCTAAGGAGGCTCCACGCCCATTGTGGGGCCCAACACGGGGCTTGAACTCACAACCCTGAGATCAGGACCTGAGCTGAGATCAAGAGTTGAGTGCTTAAACAACTAAGCCACCCAGGTGCCCCAATGTTTGATTTTTTATAATCTCCTCTTTTCTTTTAATGGTGCTCATTATTCAATTCTAGCTATTTTTCTAATTTTAGCTCTTAGGACAATCATGACAAATAAAGCCCATCCATGAAGGTTGTCAGATACACAGCGCTCACTCACTCAGTGTTGGCCATTATAACTGACAAGAGGCTTGTACTGGTTTCCTGTTGCCGTTGTGACAGATTACCACACATTTAGTGGTTTTAAAATAACACCAATGATCTTCTGGTTTTGTAGGTCAGAAGTTTGAAATGGGTCTCACTGGCCTAAAATCAAGGCGTGGGCAGCAATTTTTTTCCCCCCTGGAGGCTCTAGGGGAGAATCTATTTCCTTGCCTTTCCAAGTTCTAGAAGCCAACTATAGTCCTTGGCTCCTGGCCCCCTTCCTCCAGCTGCAAAGCCAGCAAAGTAGGGCCAAGTCCTTCTCATGCTACCATCTCTAGAGATTCCACTCTGCCTCCCTCTTCCACTTCTAACAACCCTTGTAGCCACATGGTAATTCAGAATAATCTCCCCATTTTAAGGTCAGCTGACAAGCAACCTCAATTCCTTCTACAACCTTACTTTCCCTTTGCTGTGTAACACACCATATTCACAGGTCCTGAGGATTAGGGTGTAGATATCTTCGGGCAGCTGTTATTCTGTCTACAAGGGGGCAAAGCTCAGAATGTCTTTTCATTAGGCAGATTTTCCAGGAGCGTTAGGTTTATTGTTCACCTACCACCTGTCCAGAAAAGTCATGGAAACCACTTGCAAATACCCTACAACCCCTGCCTATTCTTGATAAATAGTCCACAGGTGCTCATCTGAGAGGAGAGCGTCCCCTCTGTGGAGCCAGCTGGGCGCTGTCTGGTTAGGGGAGGGATAGCAGAGGAAAGAGAGTGTAAGAGTGTAACACGGGCTCTTTTGTTTTGTTTTTCATATTTGCATTATATTACCTTTGCATCACAGGGGGCTCTGGATATGCAGGTTATCACCAACGTGGAGGTTGTGCAGAGGGTCAGCTGAGGGGGGGGGGCTGGTTCTGGGCTGTGAGAATGGGGAGGAAGCTGGGGCAGAACTGGTGGAAATCTACATTCTTAGTCAGTGGAGTGGGAGGGAGTTGCAGTGATTAGGAAGTTATTTCCATTTCAAAGTGGAGGAATCACTATATACTCCCGTGCACGTGTGAACGTAGCAACCCCCGAATAAGGTTGTATGCAATGTGAAAGATGGGGGGCGCCAATTTGTTCTAATGAACACATGCCAAACATTATCCCCAAACAATTGGTATCTCTGTAGAAGTTCAGGCAAAAATTATCTAATATCACCCCAGGATTGGTATGTTTAGTCTACTGTGTTGATGCTTTCCTTGAATATCGGCAAATTTGGAACCTCAGGATAGAACACCAGAGAAAACACCTGATTTACGAGAAAGTCCTCCAGAGTCTGAACAAGAACCCAACAAGGATTCCAGTAATGATGGCTGTTCTCTGCTCATGGGACAATGGGACGGGAAAGATGGCATGTGTTGTTTTTTGGCTTCAGTTTCTGGTGCTGTGACGTAGGCGCCTTCTAGATAGAGACCAGCGATACAATGTCATGGTGATTTTGAGAATTTGATTCAGATGTTGCAGGTACAGCTGGTATAATTGGAAAATAACTAGAAGGAGCCCATTTCTTTCTACATTCAAAAAGCTATGCATAAATTAATATATACAACTTGGAGAGTTTGGAGAGAAGTATAAACCCATGAAACTATCACCACAATCCATGCCATAAACCTATCCATCACTTCCAAAAATGTTCTCCTGCCCTTTTATTTGTTATTGTTACTATCATCATTATTAAGAATGCGTAACATAAGATCTACCCTCTTAGGAAATTTTCAAGTATTCAGTACAGTGTTTTTAATGATAGGCGCTTTCCTGCACAATTGGACTTATAAGTTTAGGACTTACTCATCTTGCGTAACAGAAACTTTGCACTCTCTGACCAACATCTCCCATTTTCCCCTCAACTCAGCTCCCAGCAACCCCATTCTAATCTCTGCTTCCACGACCTGACTAGTTTAGACTCCTCATATAAGTGGTACCATATATAGTATTTGTCCTTCTGTGTGTGGCTTGTTTCAGTTAGCATAATGTCCTCCAGTTCATTCATGTTGTTACAAATGGCAGGATTTCTAGAAGGAGCCCACATTATTTTTCATGTCAGAGGGGAGTATTTTCCCATGGGCCTGTGTCCATAAGACAAAAGTCTAAGGAAATGTAGATGTTACCTTGGCCCAGCCAGCAGCTCTCATTTCTGAGATGCTGTGTCCCAGCCACCCCCACAGAAGCCCAAGGAAGGCATCGTCTTCTGCCTGAAGACAACATGGACCCTCGTGGGGCATGTTTGGCCTTGGCAGAGGCACTTCTTATCCTTTATAGATATTCTGGTGTCTGTAGTTTGGGGTTTGTCTGTGAGCATCTTCTGTGTTTTTGTGCATAAATGCTACGATTTAAAGGCGTAAGGCAGTGATGCAGAGGACACTGGGCACTCAGCGTGACCCGGTTAATACAGGACATGAGGGCTCCTTCCCAAACTGGGAGTTGAGGAGTCTAGACTGATTTTAAAGAAATCCCATGATGTTCTAGCAGAATAGAGCTGAGCATATCTACATGGGTTTTAATAAAGGAGGCAACTTTCGTTCAGCTTCTCACGCTGCTAGCGTTTTCTTTCTCAGCTTTGAAAATTTGCTTTAACAAGAGACACCAGCCCCACAGGGCTCTTGGCAATGACGGAGGAGGGATGGTGTTCGGCAGACTTCAAAGCTTTCTCTAAGAGGCTCTGAAATTTTGATTCTCCATAAATTGTCACTCTCAGAAACCTTGCACGACTTAGAAATGTCTACTCTTTCCAAAGGTAAACAAAGCTTAACCTTAGTATTGACATCTAAGGAAAGCTCATCTTTTAATACTTGCCTTTGCCTTGTTTTGGTGAATCCTCTATTGCATTCAGTGTCTTGGTGATTGTTGCACTGATACTGCGGTAAATAGAGAGGCTGAAATTATAAAAGAGCTGGAAGAAGCTGGGAATGTCCCAACTTTGCACAGGATCTGCTTTTTCCCTCGGCTCTTTGGATGGAGCGGGAAGAAAGTCAGGCCGCATTAAGTCTGTATCTGACATGAAATATGATTGGAAAGTCTGGTCAAATTCTTGCTGCATCTGTTTGAAAACGTTAAGACTTCGGTTAAAGAGAAATGTCACGTCCACAGTCAGCTGGCTGAACACAGTCTCTATTTGAGCCACTTGCGTGTCCTCCTCAATGAACTGTTCCCCCACAGGGAGACCTTTCTCATTATCCTCATGGAAAGGAAACAGGTATTCATATATCTTCCTGAAAAACTCTTCGACCTGCGGGGTGGAGGATAAAATGGAATAAGAAATTAATTCTTTCTGGACCATTTCTTTTTTTAAAATCAATTTTATTTTGTTATTTTTAAATGGAATGATAATTGACAGGGACCACTTCTTACTGTAAATTTTAAAGTCCATTTACACTGGTTGTTCTAAATCAAAAACAATTCTGGGCAAGCTAGGAAAAGGTGACTCATTTTAAGATCATTTATGAACACTCTTGTACCTTTAATTTTGAGTGTGGAAAGAGGATCTGAAACTCTTCTTTGTTTATATGTGCCTACCCAAGGCCTGAAAAGGCCAAGTTTTCAGTATTGTTGACAAGCCACACCTGATGTGGTGGCCGTGGTCGGCATGCCAGCCGGTACCGTCTAGGTTGCCACAGAACTGTGAAGAAGGCTCTTGTTTTCACCTCTGTCTCAGGGTTTGGGGTGGGGAGGGGTTGCCTTGTTTCATTCAGTGGACTATTGTTAGTGAATTTATGGTCTCCTCTTTCTTGTCTCACAAACTAGACTATGGAAAGGAAAAGATAAACACATTCACACTGTATTATAGAAACTTGATTGAGTTAGATAGGTTACTTAGGGATGGTTATATATTAGTAGGATCAAAGCCCTCCTTGGCTGTAGTCAAAGAAATGAAGCTATAATGGTAGAATTTTATACTCAGTGGGAGAATTTTTTCCAGCAGTCACACAGTGCTCTCCATCTATATGGTACCCAACTTCATGCCAGAACACAATTGCCCTTAAATTGTAGTGATGTGGCCATGCTGACTGTTACAGAGCATACCAATTACCAAACCTCACAGGGCTAGCATCCTAGTGCTGTTCAAAGAATTCTCCAGGAATCCCTACATTACTCGTGCCTTCCTCAAAAAGTATTGTGGGTCAATTGTCTGCCCCTCTCTCTGCCAGCTTCTATTTCCCTGAATCCACCCACAAAAACAAATCTTAAAGCCCCAAGACATTTTCATAAAGTCACACAACTGGCACAGACAGGAATGGTCCCCAAATCTCCTGCCTTCTAGCCAGTGCTCATTCTACCATATTCTGGTATATTGGAGAGTGACCGGGGCTATAAAAATAGAGCAGACGCAATTAACAGTTGAGGTAAATTAACTTGGCAAATGAATTGTCCTAGGGGTTGCTCCCGCTATAATCGGATATGGCACTGCCAAGCCAGGAACATACCCTAATTAGTGCATGCTCTGATACGGGGAGGGAGATTTCACTGCCTTTCATATTCAGCTCACTTCTTGAAGGGAAGAGAAATTGAGGCCAATGCAATAGGAGCCTTTTATAGGGCAGAACTCATCCTATTCAGGTCACCACCCTCTGTGATTCCCTCTGCCCAGACGATAACCAAAGGGAACAAAAAAGAAAACATGCCAGTCGTGCAGGACATGCGCAGATATGGCTACAGAGGACATGAACGTGTGCATATGTGTGTGTTGCCGGAAGAGGCGAAGCCTATCGAAGGAGAGATTCAGGAGGCAGAGAATGTCTCCAAATGTTTGGCCTCCAGGGAAAAAAATTAAAGCAGGTTGAAATCAGAGACTATAATACTATTATTCAGAATTCAATTTGGCGTTTATTAGATACCTACAATGCTTACATGAAGATAGATAACATATCCATGCCCTCAAAGAGCTTACAATCTAGTGGGGACATATTCACAAATAACAAAAGGCAGAAAGAGTCAGAATATCTCTAAGAGCGATATATTCAGTGCCATTACCGGGAGAGACAAACACTGAATGGCTGTTTGAGCTGGTAAGTTGAATGTACATAGGTTGTTTCCGCATAAGCCAGCATGAATGCTGGAGTCTAGATCGTAAAAGGCCGGAATCAGGTCAGGCATCTCTGTTCTAAATAGTAAGATAAATTAATTTTTAAAAATTAAACTGGAGGGGCGCCTGGGTGGCACAGCGGTTAAGCGTCTGCCTTCGGCTCAGGGCGTGATCCCGGCGTTGTGGGATCGAGCCCCACATCAGGCTCTTCCGCTATGAGCCTGCTTCTTCCTCTCCCACTCCCCCTGCTTGTGTTCCCTCTCTCGCTGGCTGTCTCTATCTCTGTCGAATAAATAAAATAAAATTAAAAAAAAAATTAAACTGGAGTAAGTACCGTAAGAATTCTGAAAGCTCGAGCTCTGTTTCCCCTTACCGTGTTTGTCATGGACCAACTAGGTTGGCAGGTTGTGTAAAGTCTCATGCAGTCACTCTCCAGGCAAGACTTGCATTCATCCCAGGAATCTGGCAAAGACACCTGGCATAGACTTTCTTCTTCTTCCAGATGTTCCTGAACTTCATTCATGAGTTTCAGGGCTTCCTGATTAAAAAGGAGAAACAAATACCCTATTTCCATCTCGTAATTCTGTGTGCACCGTAGCTGATTTCACCGCTTAAAAAGTGTGCATATTTTGATGTATTTCTTCATTCTTTCATCGGGCCCCTGGCTGCTGACAGATCTACTTGAATCTACCTTTCTGTTTGATTAAGAAAAGAGCACTGATCGATCCCTACTGAAGACTGCAAATCTTACCCATCTATTCATTTGTCATTCAACAGCTATTTATTGGGTACTTGCTATGGGACAGACCACTAGATGTGGGTGAACCATGACATGGTCCCCACTCTGGCGGATGACTATAATTTACTTGTTTACTTGTCTGTCTCCACATCTAGTTCTTGGCAGATGCGGAAAGTGGGCTTTAAGGCTTATAAAGCTTACAAATTTATTTATTTATGCTGCCTTTGATGTTTGTATGTGCTTA
Organism: Ursus maritimus; assembly: GCF_017311325.1. NCBI lineage: Eukaryota > Metazoa > Chordata > Mammalia > Carnivora > Ursidae > Ursus > Ursus maritimus. The sequence goes on along the minus strand of NW_024424230.1, from coordinate 48,789,029 downwards.
AACTTGCAAGAAAGTGCAATTCTTGTATATCAAATCTGCCTAGCAAGTTACACTCTAATTGCAGAGATGCTGCGTTGGGGGGCGTAGAGGGGGGAGAGGGGAGGGGGGAGGCGTCTTTCTTCTCATCCATATTCCAAGTGCTCCCCCTCGTGGTGCCTTGCTGTATGTGTCCAGGTCCCACTCTGGGTGATAAGGGAACCCAGCAGAAGTGACACCTGTCCCTGAGAATCTCAACCCTGCCCCAGGACCTCCCTCAAGGCCAGCACCCCTGCCTAGCCCCCTGGCCTCCTTGCTCATGTGGACTTCTAAGGACTGGTTCCCTCCAAGCCTGAGACCTAGTTCAGGGGACAGACGGGTGTAATGGATTCCTCCATCAAACAGTTTCAGAGCTAACAATGATTCCCTTAAGTGAAAACCACATGAGGGAGCAAAGTTTCTGTCCTTAAAACCAATTTAGTGTGCATTTTTACCTAATGGAAGAGAAAAACAAATCACCCTTCCCTGGCATGTTAAGCCCAAAGAACCATGTGGCGCCGAGAATCTTTTGAGGATTTTCTTATCTCCTTGGGCGTTGCAGAATAATTTTGGATTCCTACGTCTTCTCAAGAAAGTTACCCTATCGTGGCAGGAAACAATACTGCCCACATTTCCTAAGTCTGTCCCAGTTTTAAATACCCTGTTCATTGTCACCATAAACCAAAACCCCACTATTTCCAATTCCAAACTACAGTTGCTGTGTACCTTTGGGCAAATTACTTAACATTTCTGAGTCTCAGTACCTTCCTTAGCAAAGAGGAATAGCGATAGGGTTTACCTCTGAAGGCTTTGTATTACGTGAGATGAGCAAGCAAGCCATCTAGTGTGTTATTACCTGTTTCCTTCCACTCACCTCCAAGACCACAACGAAAACCAGTTACCAAATCACCTGTGCCAAGTTTCCGTAGTGACATGTTGTGGAGGAAGATCTCTGGTTTAGGAATGCCCCGCCCATTCCTTCTGTTCCCCCTAGATGTCCCACCCACGGACTATTCCCGTAGTTTACAGTGTATCAAAGTCCCATATAAACTTGGTGTGAGGTTAAAATCACTTTAAGCCCCCCTGGAGTTCCCACTTTTAGTTCGTTTCAGATGCTCTCACTAAATATTAATAGCAAGGGGCTGTAGAGTGGTCCATTATGACCCTGGGTCCCCTGAGGATAGGCGGTGCTCTGTGCTGGGGGACTGGGGCACCAAACTCATATTTGCTGTCATAGTTTGTCCGAAGTATCCTTTATCTTCACTTTAATGTAATTTCAGCGCGGGAGACTCAGAGTTAAACAGGTTTTTCCATTTTTAAATGGACTCTTTGAGTGTCCAAACCTTAACTGAGCTGACATTGGCTTACTTGACCCACCCCTAACTGGAGCATTCTTTTCATAGTTTTACACTGTTGGCTTGTGGGGAGGCTGAGGAAAGGGAGAAAAACAAAGTCACTGGGTCCCAGAGACACAGCGCTGCCCGCTGACTTTTTCCCCGTCATTCATTACAGGGCTGGGTTACAGGTTCACGAACATCGTGAGCCTCAGTTTCCTCAGCTGTAAAGTGAAAATAATGGGTTTCGCAGATGCTGGAAGGATTACATGTGATATTGTGTTTTATAAAGGGCCTGTAAATGATATCGAGTGTCATTATTCCCAGGGGTCGGTTCACAATCCCACTGGGGAAGAATCCAGCTCTTCTTCCCCAGAGGCCACTGTGCTCAGAAATAGAATTCTGGCAGCTCCCTGCAGTTTGGGGGCCCCCAATTCACATGTCTATAGGTGTAGGGGGAAATATTAAAACTTCTATTTTTATGTTTTAATTTAAAAATTGGTCGTTGGGGGAGGCAAAAATGGGGAGTTGTGCAATGGGTACAGAGTTTCCGTTTTGCCAGATGGGAGGAATTCTGGAGCTTGGTTGCACAGCGGTGTGTAGGTACTTAACACTATTGAACTATAACACATGAAAATGGTTAAGGTGGTAAATTTGATGTTATGTGTATTTTACTGCATTTACAAATTTTTAAAAATAAAATTTAAAAGTAATTGACTCTCAATGTTAAAATTTAAAATATTTTCCAAATTATTATTTTTTAAAATATTTTATTTATTCATTTGAGACAGAAAAATACAGAGAGAGCATGAGCAGAGGGAGAGGCAGAAGGAGAGGGAGAAGCAGACTCCCTGCTGAGCCAGGAGCCAGACGTGGGGACAGACCCTTAACCATCTGAGCCACCCAGGTGCCCTCCAAATCATTTTTGTTACCGTTTTGATTTCTTCTTTGATTTAAGGGCAATGTTGGAAAATAATTTTAAAAAATAATTGAAATGTTTTGCATGTTATGTTCATTGTTAGTGGTCTTAAACTGGGAGCCATGCAATGTTCATAATTTAGAAACATATTAAGCTTTGTACTGTAATATATGAATAATTTTTAACATCCTCTATGGACATTTAGATGTATAATCAGCCCTTGAAAACATGGGTTTGAATACATGGGTCCACTTACATGTGGATTTATTTTTCTCTTTATGATATCCTTAATATGCATCCTACACACAAAATATGTATTATTTGACTGTTGATGTTATTGGTAAGGCTTCTGTCAACAGTACACTATCAGTAATTTAGTTTTTAGGGAGTTAAAAGTTACATGCAGATTTTTGGCTGGAGGTCAGCACCCCTTACCCCTGCATTGTTCAAGAGTCAACTGTAATGTATATTTCCCATTGCTAAGGTACATAGTTTGAACTGCGGCTCTTAAGTAAAGGCATTTGAGTGAAGAAATTGATTAGGGTGATGTACTATTTCATATACACTGGGGCTGTCTTATGGTGCTTATGTCAGACCATTCCATGTTGCCGGCTGCTCAGGAGGACCCTGGGGAAGTGGGGCCCTCCACATTCCAGGAGCATGGACACTGGTTCCCTCTCTATTCCCTTAGAGCTGATGGCAATGAATTGCCAATTTAAGAGAACGCAGGTAAATGATCGTTTTATTACCTAATTTTAACTAGACTAACCCTCATTAAATGGACAAGAGGCTTAAAAAATCCTGAAAAAAAAAATAACCAGCATATTAAAAAAATGTGAATAATTTAAGCTCAGGTAGACAAACAAATGGCAGAGCTGATACTTCTTCATTATAAGCTCTTTGTTGGTCACGTGACAAAGTAAAACTATGATCTAATCAGATCTGGCGATCGGCTAAAAAAATTTCAAAATACTCTCCAGAAGATTATCTGAAATATGGACTTAATACCCACCCTGGCTAGTGATGAACCTCATTCTTGAGATATTAATGGTAGCAATTCATGTGTCTAACTTCTAAATAAATTAATGTGCATAAATTTAGGAGTGAAGGCTAATAATAATTTTAGTAATAGGGATGGGAGATCAAAAACCTTTGGAAAGCACAGATTTAGCCAAAAACTTCCGAAACAGTTTTGAATCAACATCCCAAGTCAGAAAGAATTAAGGATAAAGTCTTTTCAAGAAAGTAGCACTTCCCTAATAGAGACAAATCCCCCAAATTCCTGGATTTGGAGTCCTGCAAAGGTCTACTCTGCTAGCACTGTGTTCTTGGAAGAAATCTGAAATTTCCTTCAAACTTTTCCTCCACTAAGAGCGGCTGTCCAGAAAATCCATTATTAGGGGAAAGAAGTAATTTATCAATTGCACTAAGCAATGCAGTGTTTATGGTCTAGCTATATTTAAGAACAGGTGTTATTCTCAATTACTGTACCTGCTTTTCTTCTCTGCATTTCTTCAGGGTTTTCATCAGATTGGTATGTTCCTCCTCTCTTCTTTCCATCATGATTTTCATCTGCTTCATACCAATCAAAGCCTTCTTTACCTTTTCCTCTACATTTAGGTCTCCAGCCTCAGAAAAACCTAAAAGATACATTGTAGTTTTTTCCTTTGAGATCTGCTCAGATTACAGTGTATCAGAATTACAACGAGTTCACGATTTTTCCTGCCTCCAAACTGGAGGCTTAGCTGTTCTTTTACTGCATCAAACTCTGAAAGTAGATGACAATGACTCGGCTGTCAGCTGCCACATGGACGGAGCCGCCACATAGATGATACGTTCTATCCCTCGCTTCTGAGCTCCTAGGCAAGTCAGAGTTCATTTAAACTCATTCTTGTCATTTTCCTCAGGGCCTGCGTCCATTTATCCATTTTTTTCTTTCACTTAAAACTCAAGTGTGTTTATATTAGAAAAAAAATTGAAATTTTCTTCACAGACAATTTATATTAAATGCCCGACTGGGCACCTCAAACATAGTGAACAATTTCCCTTTCTTTCAGCTTTAATTGCCTTCCCAGGAGGCGTCAAACCTAGAAAGTACCTCATATAATGCAAGATTCTTTAATAACCTACTGGACATCTCTCACACACCGCTAATTAGCATGTAGTGGGTATGAAATTCATTTTCATTCTCTCTTTGCAGTAGTCAATGTGCAAAGGAGCTTATTCTTGCTTCTAAATTTACTATTAGACACCCCTAAAGCAACATTTTAACTTATTTATTTTTCTCAGTGTTCAGTATCCAAAGCATATACTCTCAAATAAAGGTCACAAGTTAATGACATAGACCCACCAGATTCGATGTCATTATAATCCCGTTCTTTCACTATCTCAAGAATATGTGCACAGATTACTTTAATTGTTTAAATTTTTCAAATGCTAGAAAAGAATTTCACTGTTCATTAAAACTGTGCTTAGAGGACACCAAACATCTGGATGATACCACGAAAGGCAGTCCAAAACCTGGCAAGTTTTGTCTGTGTGATAGCAAACATCTGGATATGTGAACGTTCTCAGATACCCGCCTGGAATTTTCTATTCTTACTCCAGATGTTTGGCGTCATGTCTGTTTGGTTGAAGTGCCTAGAGAACCTCTCACCGTGAAACTAGAAGGCCGTACTGAATACAGTTATCTCTCAACTCTCAATCACTGTACGTGCCAGCAGGACATGCAAACAGGGCACGGTGCGGATAAAGAAACCAAACGTACCCTTCAGGTTTCCATGGATATCGGTGCTGTCCTTCCACGTCGGTGCGCAGTGACAATCTTTCAACCATAGCAGATACACAATAAACACCAAGAGTGATGGCTTCATGTTCCTGCTGTTCCTGCAAAGGAAAAATAAACCTGAACCAAATGCCTTCCATTCGGTTAGTTTTTGCCGGCATCAATTGAAAACACATGGTGATCCGAAGCATTTTTCTGTCAGTTTTTCTTTATGACTTTAGACAAGTTATGCTAATATGCCTGGGACATAAGGAGACTTGGAATATAAATTTTTAAAAAGACAACCCAAGTCCCTATTTTGTTTACATTCTTTATGACAGTTAAATAAGGTCATCATCTGAAGTATTTGAACTTGAAGACAACGAATAGCGTGGGTCATAGCCCCATAGAATCCATACTTCATTTTATGTTCTTGTCAACAGTAAACATCCTGAAATACAGAATTAGTTAAAATATGTCGGAGGGATTTTTTTTTTCTCCAAAATTCTGAGTGTTCAAGCAAGTTTTGACCTAGGTAGTCCATTACTTATTTTTTTTTATGAAAGCAAAAACAATCTCACAGATTTTTCCCGTATGTCTTATAAAACCATCAAGATATATGAATACTGTACAATTAAATTTTTTTCTTCTCGGATAATGAATTTCCTTTTAAATTTAATTTGATATACTTTTGTTATAAACATTCCAAATACAAATGAGTGCCTTAAAAAAATTTAAAAAATAAATAAAAAACCCAACCTCCCCAAAACCCCACAAATGTATGCTTTAATAAAGTTAAATATATAAAATAAGTTAGATTATCTTAACTCCTCCCAAAGGAATATTTATCTACTTTATGTATATTTGTTATTTTGGAGCAAAAACTTCACTATTTAATCAACATTTGGATTGTCTTTTTACTATAACAAAATAGCACCGGTACTAGTCGTTACAGAGTTATCACATTTTACATAAATCTACATCTACCATTCGAACTAATTCTCTTTCTGTTAAGACCCTATTTACAAAATGAAACTTTTTAATATATTTACCACTAACTTTGCAGTATCTCCTCAGTGAGGTTACCACCAGCTTCTGAAAGGACCTTCACTTTTCTCTGATTTAATTTTCATCCGTGTCAGGGATTTAGCCTTGTTCTGTTAATTTGATGACACAGTTCTTAATCCTATTAACCTAACATTTTGAGATTAAGAGTATGGTTTAAGATTGGTAGGGTTTAGAAAGAAACACTAGAGGGCGGGCTGTACACATGATCAGGAACGATGCCCTTGAGTTACTTTAGTTTACACGAATATTTTTTAATTGAAGTGTAGTTGACATACAATATTATATTAGTTTTCAGGTACACAACAGAGTGATTGGACATTTATACACGTTATGAAATGATGATCACCACCAGAAGTCTAGTTAGCATCTGTCACCATACAAAGAAATTGTCATTTTATTGACTGTATTACCTATACTATAATAAATGAAAATCCAAATAATGCTGCAATAAACATGTGGGTGCATATACCTTTTTGAATTAGTGTTTTCACTTTCTTCAAATAAATACCTAGAAGTGGAATTGCTGGATCCTATGGCAGTTTTTTAATTTTTTGAGGAACTTCCATCCTGTTTTCCACAGTGGCTGCACCAATTTACATTCCCACCAACAGTGCCTGAGGGCTCCTTTTTCTCCACATCCTCGCCAGCACATGTTATTTCTTGTCCTTTTGGTACCCATTCTGATGGGCGTGAGGTGGTATCGCATTGTGCTTCTGATCTGCATGTCCCTGATGATGAGTGATGTTGAGCATCTTTTCATGGGTCTGTTGGCCATCTGCATGCCTTCTTTGGAAAAATATTTATTCAGGTCCTCTGCTCATTTTTTAATCAGATTGTGGGGGGGGGTTTGGTGTTGAGTTTTATGAGTTCTTTGCATATTTTGGATATTAACCCTTATTGAATATATCATTTGCAAATATCTTCTCCCATTCAATAGGTTGCCTTTTAGTTTTGTTGATAGTTCTTTTGTTGTGCAAAAGCTTTTTAGTTTAATGTGGTCTCACTTGTTTGTTTTTGCTTGTTGCCCTTTGCCTGAGGGGACAGATCCAAAAACATTGTTATGACCAATGCCCAAGAATTTACTACCTATGTTTTTTTTTTAGGAGTTTTATGGTTTTAGGTCTTTAATCCATTTTGAGTTTATTTTTGTGTATGGTGTAAGAAAGTGGTCATTTCATTCTTTTGCCTATAGCTGTCTAGTTTTTCCAACACCATTTGTTGAAGAGATTGTTTTTTCCCCATTGCATTTTCTTGCCTCCTTTATTACAGATTATTTGATCATATACATGTGAGTTTATTTCTGGGCTCTGTATTTATTTCCAGTATGTGTCTGTTTTAATGCCAGTACTACACTGTTTTGATTACTTTAGCTTCATAGTATAGTTTGAGATCACGAAGTGTGATACCTCCAGCTTTGTTCTTCTTTTTCAAGATTGCTTTGGCTATTCAGGGTCTTTGTGGTTCCATTCAGGATCATTTGTGGGATTATTTGTTCTAGTTCTGTGAAAAATGCTATTGGTATTTTTGTAGGAATTGCATTGAAACTGTAGGTTGCTTTGGATAGTATAGACATTTTAACAATATTAATTCTTGCAATCCATGACCATGGTATATCTTTCCATTTATTTGTGTTATCTTGAATTTCTTTCATCAATGTCTTATAGTTTTCAGAGTACAGGTCTTTCACCTCCTTGGTTAAATTCCTATGTATTTGATTCTTTTTGATGCAGGTGTAAATATTTTCTTAATTTCTCTTTCTGCTAGTTAATTATTAATGCATAAAAATGTAACAGATTGTTGTATATTGGTTTTGTATCCTATAACTTTACTGGATTCATTTGTTAGTTCTGATAGTTTTTGGTGGAGTCTTTAGGGTTTTTTTTTTTTTTTTTTAAGATTTTATTTATTTATGTGACAGAGAGACAGCCAGCGAGAGAGGGAACACAGCAGGGGAGAGGGAAAGGAAGAAGCAGGCTCCCAGCCGAGGAGCCCGATGTGGGACTTGATCCCAGAACGCCGGGATCATGCCCTGAGCCGAAGGCAGATGCTTAACGACTGCGCTACCCAGGCGCCCCAGGGTTTTCTGTATATAGTAGTAGCATGTCATCTTTAAATAGTGACAGTTTTATTTCATCCTTACTAATTTGGATGACTTTTATTTCTTTTTCTTGTCTGATTGCTGTGGCCAGGACTTCCAGCACTATGTTGAATAAAAGTGACAAAAGTGGGCATCCTTGCTTGTTCCTGATCTAAGAGGGAAAGCTTTCAGCTTTCCACCATCGACTATGATGTTAGCTGTGGGTTTGTCATATATGGCCTTTATTATGTTATGGTATGTTCCCTCTATACACACTTTGTCTAGAATATTCATCATAAATGGATGTTAAATTTTGTCCAATGCTTTTTCTGCATCTATTGAGATGATCATATGATTTTTATCTTTAATTGTGTTAATTTGGTATAATGTGTTGATTGATTTGCAGATATTGAACCATCCTTGCATCCTTGGAATAAATCCCCACTTGATTGTGACATGTAATCCTTTTAATGTTTTTTTTTTTAATTTACTACTGAAGTTTAGTTGACATACAGTGCTATATTAGTTTCATGTGTACAACATAGTGATTTGACAAATCTATACTCACTGCTCACCATGATAAGTGTAGTCACCGTATGTCACCATACATTATTACAATAGTACTGACTATAATTCCCTATGCTGTGCTTTTTATCTCCATGACTTATTTAATTTATAACTGAAAGTTTGTACCTCTTAATCCCATTCACCTATTCCTTCTATCTCCCCAGCCACCTCCTCTCTGGCAAGCACCAGTTTGTTCTCTGTATTTAAGAGTCTAGGTTTTTTTTGGTTGTTCATTTGTTTTTTGTTTTTGTTTTTAGATTCCACATATAAGTAAAATCATATGCATTTGTCTTTCTTTGACTTATTTCATTTAGCATAATACTCTCTAGGTCCATCCATGTTGTCACAAATCGCAAGATTTAATTCTTTTTTTATGGCTGAGTAATACCTTTTAATGTATTGTTGAATTTGGTTTGCTAATATTGTGTTGAGGAATTTTGTATCTATGTTCATCAGGGATGTTGACCTGTAATTTTCTTTCTCTTTCTTTCCCTTTCTTTCTTTTTCCTTCCTTCCTTCCTTCTTTTCTTCCTTCCTTCCTTCCTTCCTTCTTTCTTTTCTTTTCTTTTCTTTTCTTTTCTTTTTTCTTTTTTAGTGTCTTTGTCTGGTTTTGGTATCAGGGTAATACTGGCTTCATATAATGAATTTGGTAGCATTACTTCTCTTTGATTTTTTGAAATAGTTTGAGAAGGATAGGTATTAACTCTTCTTTAAGTGTTTAATTAAATGCCCCTGTGAAGACATCTGATCCTGGACTTTAGAGGTTTTTTGATGACCAATATAATTGTGTTACTAGTAGTTATTCTGTTTAGATTTTCTATTTGCTTCCTGATTCAGTCTTGGAAAATTGTATGTTTCCAGGAATTTATCCCTTTCTTCTAGTTTGTCCAATTTGTTGGCATATAATTGTTTGTTGTAGTTTCTTATAATCCTTTGTATTTCTGTGGTGTTGATTGTAACTTCTCTTTCTTTCCTTTTTTTTTTTTTTTAAAGATTTTATTTATTTATTCGACAGAGATAGAGACAGCCAGCGAGAGAGGGAACGCAAGCAGGGGGAGTGGGAGAGGAAGAAGCAGGCTCATAGTGGAGGAGCCTGATGTGGGGCTCGATCCCATAATGCCGGGATCATGCCCTGAGCCAAAGGCAGACGCTTAACCGCTGTGCCACCCAGGTGCCCCGTAACTTCTCTTTCATTTCTGATTTTATTTATTTTGTTCTGGATGAGTCTGGCTAAGCTTTTATCAATTTTGTCTATCTTTGCAAAGAACTAGCTCTTAGTTTCATTGCTATTTTCTATTGTTTTCTGCTCTCTATTTCATTTATTAATGTTGAGGGGGCACGGATGGGTGGGGCTGGTCCTTGGTGTGGCTGGCTGCAAAGCCCAGCTCTGACTATTGCAGGTACACTGGTGGGCAGGGCCGCCCCCCTCCAGGGGTGGGAGTTGCTTTGGTGGGGAAGATGTCCACTGGGTGTGGGAGGTGGAAGTGTCTTGGGAAGGGGGCACTCGTCCTGGCTGAGACTATCTATGGGATGTGGTAAGGTGGGAGTCACTCTGGAGTGGGTGAATTGGGCAGGACAGATCCACAGGGGGACACCTGGGTAGGGTGAGTAGTGGTAGTAAGGTAGATGGGGGGTATGAGAAATGTCACCCATCGGTGCCAGGCCAGGTAGGTAGAAGGAGAATAAGGAAAATGGGGCCTGTGAGCACTTCCATCAGCAGAGAAAGTTCTTACAACTTTCTGCTCCTTTGGCAGATGCCATAAAATGAGTTGATAAATCTCCTTCACATGTGGCCCAGGAGCTTTTCAAAGTCCTCCCTCTGTGCTGGATCTCAGAGTGAGAGTGTTTGTACATGGGCCCTTTGAGAATGGGGTCTCAGTTCTCCTGGAGTTAAGCCCTGCTGATTTTCAGAATCAGATGTTAGGGAGGCTCATCTTCCCTGTGCAGGGGCCCAGAGCTGGGTGCCTAATGTGAGGCTTGAACCTCTTGCTCCTCAGGGAGGACCTCCATATTGGTGACATTTGTCCCATGTGAGGCTCACTGTACTAGGGGTGTGGGTCCTGACTAGACCACGTCTCTGTCCCTCCTACCTGTCTCAATGTGGCCTTTTCTTTTTCTGTATATCTTTAGGTGTGGAAGAGCTGTTCTACTAGTCTGCAGGTTGTTCTCCGAGGGAGTTGTTCTATATGTAGTTGAAATTTTGGTGTATCCATGCGAGGTGGTGAGTTCAGGATCTTCCTCTACACAGATGTGTTTTTGTAGGACTCATTAAAGCTTTAAACATTTTTTTTAAATTTGAAATTTATGATATGTATATTCCTATATAGGCCAAACAAATTTCTTTGGCAACATAAGCCCTAATATGAAGTAGAGTAAGTAAACTCTTAGATGAAAGATTTTGAAGATTATTTATATAGCTGTCTGGCATTTTTTGATGATATGCAAACACATTTTAAGTAGATAACTGATAAAATCTACCATATAAATAATGTAATAGGTAGTATTTCAGGCTCGCTACAATTTGATAATTGATGAACTGAGCTGAAAATTCAGTTAATGATTTGTTTAAAAACAATTTAGACAACTCTTGGTCACCATAGCCAGTTGTAGTCTGGGTCTCTCTGGCTACTGAAATCTAAAGATCAAGTAATGAATCATGGACCTTTACATCAAAAACTAGGAATGTACTGTATGGTGACTAATATAATATAATAAAAAATTATTATTAAAAAATAATAATAAAAAAATAAAGATCATCATGGGTCCCTTTAAAGTTTTGAGGGATTAGCTGGTCATTACTTATTATGCGCTTAGTGCTTTCTACGTGGGTCACACCGCCTGTTCTGAACTGGACCATTTATCTCTCAAGGGCCCTTAGAAGTTGGTCCTTGTGTTTGAACAAACTGCTGTTTGGAGTTTATCTATGTGCCACTTGGATACCAGGATGGGCAATTATAGGACACACTCAAAGTCCAGCCCACGCCCCATTTCAGCTGTCTTAATTCTCTGTTTTAGTTGGAAATCTCTTAGCTCTGTTGGAAAACAGATCAACTCAAAGCAAAACTTGAAATATTATTACTTTAAGTAGCCTAATGTCACTTTCGAGCAACTACAGTCCACACCTGTAAACAGATGTGTCCTATCCTGAGAGGTGATTAGTTGGCCAATGGAAGAAACAGGGCTTTGGGTATTTTTCTCAGGAAGAGAAGAGCACAGTTCTGGAAATGTTAGTCATAGGAAATTATCCAGTGCTACTCTGACCCGAGAACCCTTGCTCATTAGTTTGCTGTCGTCCAAGTTTGGGACTGTTTGAAGTCATGGCTGACATCTGCACGCTCTTTTTCAGCAAACCCAAATTTTGTTGAAAAAGGAAACTGTTTAGGAAGTCCAGTGGTTCATCCTAGAGTGGCAGATTTTTTTTCTGTGATCCATGTTCCCCCTTTAAGTGTAATTTCTGAGAACACAAGTTTATTGCTAACTAGTACTAATTACTTTTAAAATATGCTGAAGCTTCCAAAAAGTTTCTTCCTCTAATTATTTCATCTGTTTTCACAGCTGCCATTTTGTTCTTACGATTAAGTAATATTTCATATAAACCTCTTTACTTTTATAATTATGATGTCATTATGTTTAAGAGTTAAGTGGATTATAGGGGCGCCTGGGTGGCACAGCGGTTAGGCATCTGCCTTCGGCTCAGGGCGTGATCCCCGCATTATGGAATCAAGCCCCACATCAGGCTCCTCTGCTATGAGCCTGCTTCTTCCTCTCCCACTCCCCCTGCTTGTGTTCCCTCTCTTGCTGGCTGTCTCTATCTCTGTCAAATAAATAAATAAAATCTTTAAAAAAAAAGAGTTAAGTGGATTATAAAATATTACAAATAGCTACTTGGTATCTAAGGAGCAAGGTCATCTTAGTTAAGAAAGACGGCAAGAAGATGTGTGCAGTATCAACCAAGAAATTGGTTGAGGAGCTGAGAAGTCAGACAGATGGACTCCAGAATGTCAGCTACACTGCAAGGTCAGGCTTGGACAGCGTGTCTTAGATATGTGGCCATAATGGACTTGTTACTAAGCCACCCCTGATTAGATTTGTCCATCCTGCCACTGGCATAGCCAGACAACCTCTGGACTTGTTATTGGGATACTTACTTGGCAGAGAGCAGACAAGGAAGCCTGTGCCCTTTGAGTTGTTTCCTATGTGCAGCCCAACTCCAAGATATGTCAGTGGTCCCCTGCAGTTGTGTAATCTGAGCCCTGTGTGTGTCCTGTACACAAGCTGGGATTTGCTGACTTACACCAGTAAGGTCAGAAAGGGAAAGAAGGAGAGTGAATCCCTAATGCAGTCTCACAACTGAGGAGATTCGTGGACTAGTAGTTTCTCCATGAGTCAAATAACCTCCTTTTGCTTGGGAGGGTGGGAGGCAGGAGTGTGACCCTGGTAGAAGTCGCTCCATAATAACATGAAGATGTTGTCCTACACACACACACACACACACACACACACACACACCCCAAGGAGGGAATATATGAAAGAAGGAAAATAAAAGATAAAAGATCAAAAATTAAAGATCCAAATTATTTATGTAGATTACATGGATCACAATAGCAGTTTCACTAGATTTCTTTCTTTCCTTCCTCCCTTCCTTCTTTCTCCTCTTCCTTCCTTCCTTCTCTCCTTCCTTCTTTATCTTTGTTCATTTAGCCATTTATTTAACAAACTTAAAGGACATGATTCATATTACAAAGCTAAATTTTAGAAGTAGAGTGTAAGTTCTCTTTTAACAACTGTTCCCTTTAGGGCCCCTGGGCGGCTCAGGTAATTGGGCGTCTGCCTTCAGCTCGGGTCATGATCCTGGAGTCCTGCATTGGGATCCCTGCTCAGCGGAGAGTCTGCTTCTCTCTCTACCCTTCACCCCCACCCCCCTCAAATAAATAAATAAATAAAATCTTCAAAAAATTTGCTCCCTTTGCAGGCAAAGGTTGGCTAACTCACTGTCAAAAAGGACCAGCGGTATAGTATGAAGACCACTGATTTAAGAGGTCATTTTTCATCAAAATCTCTGCTACTGTGTGCACTCCAGACCTCTGTGTCCTCATCTAAAAATGAGAAATAATCAGAAGAAATAATCTCAACTGTTATCCCCAGTTCTAAAGTTCTGTGATTATTATTCACTTATTCTCACCAAACTTTATCATAGTTTGAGTATAATAAATGAGTTGAATCAATCTGTAAAATAAAATATTACAGCTACCTTACCTGTCTTAGAGTTGTGGAACATGTCCCTTTAGTTAATACAAATGAAAACACTGTGTTGAGCCATAGAGCACATGTAACTGAAAGGTAGACTAACAACTTCTTTTTTTTTTTTAAAGGTTTTATTTATTTATTCGACAGAGATAGAGACAGCCAGTGAGAGAGGGAACACAAACAGGGGGAGTGGGAGAGGAAGAAGCAGGCTCATAGCGGAAGAGCCCGATGTGGGGCTCGATCCCGCAACGCCGCAATCACGCCCTGAGCCGAAGGCAGACGCTTAACCGCTGTGCCACCCAGGCGCCCCGACTAACAACTTCTTTTAAAAAATTTCAGACTAAACTAAAATTATTTTAGGCTCATATAATATAGGCAGCAAAAGTAGGCACTGAACCCAGACTTCAAAATCTTTCATGAAAAAGATCAAGCTTGAATACAGTATGAAGAAATTATATCCCACTTAACCTCATTATAAAGTCAGAATTTGTCTGTACAGATAAGTACCACATAAATTTCATTACTGATCAGGATGCATATAAATACCAAATACCTTCTAAAATTTCCGTTACACCCAGGATAGTGCTTCCCTTGTTTCTCGTGAGCTCAGCTCTTGGAATAGCATATTCAGCAAGTGTGTATTGGGCCCGGATTATGTCCCACACATGGAGGATGTGACAGGAAGAGGACAGAGGCTTCTGCTGTCTGGGAGTTCATGTTGCATTCCGAGGGGAAGGAAGAGGACAGACAATACACAAATAAGCACATAAGCAAGAGCACAGCAGAGAAGGACACCTGTTACAAAGAAAACAAAATGGGGTAATGTGATTTTAAGTAGTTTGAAAGGGGAGGGGCTACTTTAGGTAGCCGGTCAAGGAGACTTTTAAGCCAGGGCTTCTTAAACTCTACCATGCAAATGAACCACATGGGATCTTGTTAAAATGCAGATTCTGATTCAGTATGTCTAGGTGGGGCCTGGGATTCTTATTTCCAGTAAGATCCCGTGTAATACCTGTGGGTCCTGGACCACACTTTGAGAAACAAGGATCTTAAGTATTTTCCCCCCATGGCATTCCCGTACTTAAATCCCTTCAGTTAATTCGCATTGACTGCAAGTAAAGTTCAGTCAGAGCACGTAACTCCTTGCTCAAAAGTCTCCAGTGGCTCCCCAATTTCCTCAGAGCAGAATCCAAAGGATTTACAATGGCTTACAAGCCTCCTCAAGACCTTCTCCCCTCTGAAACTGTCTGATCTCATCTGCCATTACTCTCTTCTTTTTCATATCAGCTTTAGCTTCCCTGGCCTTATTGATGTCCCCGGAGTATGCCAAGCATGATCTTGCTATCAGCTCTTTGCATGGCTAATCCCTGTGCCTTGAATGCTCTTTTTTTTTTCCTTTCCTTTTTTTTTTTTTTTTTTTTTTTTAGGAAAATCCATCCCATCTTCATGTTCCAGATGCCCAGGGGGAATGAAACTCTGCCTCCCCAGGTTGCTTGTCTTTGCTCCTTTTTAAAAAGATATTATCCATTTATTTGAAAGAGAGAGAAGGAGAGAGAGTACAAGCAGGGAGGAGAGGGCCACTCTTTAACTCAACTCTGTGCACAAATTACCTTCTCAAGGTGGCCTATCCAATGACGTGAGGCCTATTCCCCTCTTTTTAAAATAGAGGGCAACCTACTTCCCTGCACCTCATTCCTGGCCTCGCTTACACGCTCTTATTCTTTTGCCATAACACTTAGCACCTTCTAACAGATTACAAAATGTATGTGTATATTATATGTATTGCTTATTTGTATTCTTCTGAGAGCGTTTGTTTTAGAGTCTAATGAATCTCAAGTGCTTAGCACATTGTGTGTGTGTGTGTGTGTGTGTGTGTGTGTGTGTGTGTAAAATGAACAGAATTGCATAGCATACTTACATGGCCTGACTCTGGTCTATCTCTCCAGACTATCTCTAACTGCCTCCTTCCCTATACGTAGTGGTCCAGCAGTCCTAAACTGCAAAAAGTTGCATGAATACATCATGGTTTATTTTCTCTTTATGCTGCACATTGCCCATTCCAGGTCTTTCTCCCACTTGTTATTTATTCTTCAATGTTCAGATCAAGGTGCATTTCTTTCTTTCCGTTCTCAGGACATTCTTGATATGCCCTGTTTTATTACACCGTTCTACTTGTATATACCTCTATGACTGCACTTTCCCTCCTTTATTTCAAGAGTTTACATATCAAACCAGTTGAGGTCTGCACAGGAAACAGAAGGTACACTCAGATGAAATCGTAAAAATAATTTAATGAAGGGGCCATTTGCAGAAGTGGGCAGAGGGAAGGAAATGGATCATTGGGTACAGAAGCTCAGTGAGTGCTAGGACCTTGGATGAGGGAATTGGAATATAGAGGAACAGCCAGAGCAGCCACACCAAAACAATGCCTCCCATTTGCTAACTCAGCCAGAAGCCACAAAGCTCCAGGGTGCCTCAAAGACGTAGTTCATAGAGATTGAATTCTGGGGGCATAGAGGAAGGCAGAGAAATGTAGAGATCGGATCTGGAGGAGAGGATGGCAAACAGAGACCAACCAGCACATGTGTTCGTCTCCCCATTAGGTGGATGATTTCTGAGGGCAGGACCATTTCTCATTCGTCGTCGTATCCCCAGCACCTAGTACGGGGCCTGGTTCCGAGTGATCATTCAATAAATCCTCGTGGACGTAAACTACAACATTAGGGCATATACTACATTGAACTGAATATTTGTAGGAAGGTAGGCAGGAAGGCAGGCAAGCCATTTACTTTCTATCTTTGACCCATTTTCATTCATTTCTGCACAGAATTTTTAAAAATGTGTCTTGATATCGTATCTAGCTTAGATGACAGTAGCACAACCAGGACAGAATCTACTGTAAGAGTTCATTTTGGTCATCCTGCTTTGCTGAGTTCAGTCTCATAGTCCCCAAAGCAACATAAACCTGGAAATAAAAGTACCCATGGGGACTATCAGCCTAAGATCCAAAGCATGAGAATTACAAAGCATTTCAATTAGTGATGCTTGTCTACTAATCATCATCTCTAGGTCCTGGCACCAGGAGGCAATGGGTAAAAACTTGTTGACCATCCTAAGTCAGGCAAACCAGGTAGATTTTTGAGACAGGGAGTAATCCAGATACTCTGATGATACACAGGAGGCCATCGGGTAGGGTGACCAACTGTCCTGGTTTGCTTGAGACGGTCCTGGTTTTAGCACTGAAAACCTTCAGCCTGAGGAACCCTCAGGCCTATGTCCACTGGAACAGTTGGTTACCCTACAATTCGGGTCAATTGAAAAATATAAATTCTGATTCCTCATGATAGAGTTTCCTTAGGAGGTATTATTCAAGGTGACTCAAGCTATTATAGCTCTTTGACAGTTATTTTGAGTTTTGTAAAACTTAGAACCTTCTCTAACTGGAGTGTGGTAACTTCACTGATGAACTAGTCAAGAAGTCCTCAGAAAAACCCTACGCTGCCTGTATTCTCCTTTTTTTCCCCCTAAGGTTTTATTTATTTATTTGACAGAGAGAGACAGCCAGCGAGAGAGGGAACACAAACAGAGGGAGTGGGAGAGGGAGAAGCAGGCTTCCCACGGAGCAGGGAGCCCGATGCGGGGCTCGATCCCACGACCCTGGGATCACGATCTGAGCTGAAGGCAGACTCTTAACGACCGGGCCGCCCAAGCACCCCCTGCCTGTATTCTCCTAACCTCAGACCTTGCAAAACTGCTTGATTGCATCAGTTCCTCAGGGGTAAAATGATGCGCTCTAGCGTACTTGTAGAAATAACAAGCATTTCTTTCCATCAGTTTCCTCAGGTTTCTGGGTGTACTTCTACATACTTTGCTAGCCTCCTCTGTAAACTGCAAGCCCTGTGTTCTAGAAGTCTACAGGAGGACTTGCACATACGGGCATTTCTGATCCTGTATCTGCTAAGTGAGGAAATGGTTGAGAACAATTTAACTCTTTGCAGCGAGTCTAACGTGCTCAAACTTTTGGCTGAACCACAGAAACTCAATATGCCATAAAACTGCCTGGTTCTTGAACCAGATAAACTTTTATTAGTGTGAAACATCATATAGGTACTGATTTATGTATCCTTTATGTAAGCACAGGAAATATTTAGCCAATATACAGTATATATAATTTATGAGAGAGTTTAGAAAAAAAACTGGCAAGCGAATTGCTTTGAGTTTTGGTGGGAAAGGTGAATGCTTCTGAAGCAAATTAAAAAAAAAAAAAGATAGAACTGCTGAGTACAGTAACAGCCTGCAAATGATAATAGTCCAAACAACCGTTCGATAAGAGGAATAGATTAAACCAGTCACCAAAATTAAGATTTGCCTACGTGATGTGATATTAAGGGAAATAGTTTGATTAATACTTATGATTTAAATCATTATTAATTTTTATGATAATGGCAGTCACTAACATTTTTGGTGCTAAAAGTAAATAATTTAAATAATTGGAATGTCAACTTTTTTGAAAGTTTTAAGAAATTCACTTAAATTTCTTAAGTCACCATCACCTGAGAAAACAAATGAGAGCTGCCTTTATGGGTTACACAGTGCCAGGCCCCCTGTTAGACATTTTACAGAGAATCTCATTTAATCCTTTCAGCTGTATGATATGAGTATTACCCAACCCCATTTTATACACAAGGATCACAGAAGCTAAGTGATTTGCCCAATGTCACAAAAATCTCTTTGTTCTTTCCACTGCATCGTGTAATTACCTTAGAAACAAAACCAAAATCACTTAAAGACATGTAAAAATACCTTCCTGGTAACGATACTGTTTTGCTTCTCTCTGTGTAATTTCATTGTAGTTTGCTAATTAAAAGTGAAGTTAAATAAGAAACCTGATATAGCATTATAAGATCTGTAATGATGCTTTTTGTGTATTGTGGAGGTATTTGTACCTATAGTGCTTATTGAATGGTACTTGGTAATTCTACTCATTTTGCTAATTTGCTCATATATTTCAATTTCTGAAATAGTTGCCAAAAGCTGTTAAAAGGGAACAATGGGCATATTTTTAAAGTTTAATAAATCAAAACAACATGGCCACATGCTAAAGATTAATTTGGGATCATTTACATAAATGGCATTCTGGAAAAAAAAAGGTTGTTGTTTTTTTTTTTAAGTGCAGAAAAAGGAATGCAACCTATTTCTTGCAAGGGCATATGAGTGGATCTCATATTCTCACACATGGCTTTGTTTTCAAATTCTTGAAAGTGCAGAAATTCTTTTAATTTAAAGGTGAGCCCATGGAAAATCTGGAACAGCTGTAGAAAGCCATAGAGGAACGCAGTGCCACAGCCACTTTCTCAGCTCGCGACACCACCCCAGGGAGATCTGACCCTCAGCTCACCACTGTTCTAAATTATCAAAGAGAGGCACCTCTGTCCCCATCGCTACAAACAAGATGCGTCCATGGAATTCATTGTCTCATTAACTGATCCTGCCTAAAGGTTACTGAGTACAGAGAGAAACTTGACAACCCTTTGGACGCAAAAAGGACTCCATGCTGTCCAAAGGAGAAGGCTCGGGAAGAGTCTAAGTTCAGCTGACTAGATAGTAAGACTCGGAAAACAGCCATATCTCAAAATGCTATCTGAGGGACCTGGCAAAACATACCGCCATGACTTTCTTCAAGGTCACGCAAAGTTTAAGTGATTTTTACTATCCCACATTCCAATGTGTCCTTCTCCATCAATGCATTTCCCATGGTAGTTCATCATTCTCTATTTATGGCATTTTTATTAGGTAACAGCATCTCATCTCTCTGAGTAATTGTGCTGCTGTGCATTTCTGGTCACAGTCACAGTCTGGGACTGGGGGGTTTCATCCATGCTGAGGGGGGAGTTTGACAATCTTGTTCTCGAATGAGACAGGTAAAAAATGGTCTTATTAGGATTTCTGTTTTCCATATCCAAAGAAGAGTCCCTGGGGGGAAAAAAGCAAAGAGATAACATAGCACTGGTAAGATCTGTCCATTGGAAGTAGGCTAAGCTAGAGTAATCAGCTTAATCTAGCCATAAATAGTATACACAGCTCTTTGTTTCATTAACATCAGTTAACCGGGGCCCGTCAGGAACATGGATTGACATCAGAGGGCTCCTCCATGGCTTCCACCAATGCTGAATTCCGCAAAGCTGCGCTGAGAATGCCACGAACGTATCCCTGTCACAGTGATTCATTTTTCTGCCTGGTTGCCACCCCCCCACCCCCCGTCCCAATGGTTTTGTAGGGATGGGCTGTCTCCCTGTATTGACCCTCCTGGCTGTTTTGATAAAGACAAGAAATGGGGTGGTGGAGCTCAGGAGGTCACCTGAGCTTTCTTGGCAGCCTCTGAAATAGCCACCAGCATTTCCCCGTGCCTTGGCAAAGACAGGGAGTGGCTTTGTTCTGCCTTCCAAGAGGCTGGACATCCACTGAGTCTGTCCTGCCTGATCTGAGAGGGGCTTTCTCCTGCTCTCCAGAGAAGTGGGCAGGAGCAGCCAGAAGAGGAAATGTCACTGTCCTTAGGGATATCATCCCTCACCTGTCACTCATTGCGCTCCAGTGCTGCCCTCTGGAGGCATCTATGCCACTGGCTGGAAGTTTGCCCCGTTAGTCCCGAGATCATCTCCACCTGGAGCTGGGAAACCCAACAGGCTCTTAAGTCTTCGGAGAAGCAGATGCTGCCAGGTCTGAAAGGAGCGGTGGCTATTTGGCTCCAGGTAAATTGCTGTCATGAAGCAACTGTGGACCTACTGTAGAAAGAACATCCAGGTTCCAAAAGAAGCTAGAAATACAGATTCTTGCCTGAAATTCCTGATTTTTCAAACTTGGCAACCTCACTCAGTTAAAAAACAAAAAACAAAACAAAAAAACATTGTCACGGCAGGACCATGGGTAGCGTATACAATGTCTTGTGCAAATCAGGAAAAAAAGCACCCCTCTGGGCAGCTAGAGCAGGAAAAAACCCCCAGTGCCGACGTGCCAAGTCAAAAGGTCCCCCTGAGCAGTTGCTCCCCGCGCTGCTGGCTTAACGAGGGAGTCCTGGCTGGGTTTCAGCCCACGCTCGCCTGCTGGCTGGGTGCTCCGCGGACCTACACCCCGCACAGCTGCAGGCAGCGCTCATGCGGCCGCCAAGTGGGTCTGTACAAGCCAGATTCTGCCCCTGGGCCTCAGGTTCACAAACTCTGGATGATGGAAGAGGTAGCTGGAGAGCAGGGAAGCCAACAGAAATTGCAAGTCTACCCTTGCTAAGGGGCCGTAAAACTTAAAAATATTTCCCCTTCGCTGGGTCCCCAAACCTCCTCTCAGTCGTCCTGGATGGTGAACGTTGGATCAGTAGACACCGTTATTTTAGATGGCATTTTTTCCTAAGGTCAATGCACTCTGTATGTGAGAAGGATGTACTTCTTTGCCTACTTTCCCTTTTTTGGTACACTTCATCTATTATTATTTTTAATGTCTTCCCTTTATTGGTCTACTATGTGTCAGAGCACTTTATATAAATTATTTCTGACAATATCCTGACAAGGCAATATAATCCCCCTATTTTACAGAGGAAGATACTAAGGGTCAGAGAAGTAACTTTTCCTGAACCAGCTAGGAAATGGCCATGTGCGGGGTTCAATCCTAGGTCTGTCTCATTAGGAAGCTGTTGCTGCCCTAAGATCTTTGATGACTATGTTGTTTCTACTTGGGATGGTAGAGGCTCTGTCTTTTCTCCCAAAACTCACCCAAGGATGGTCTATGTTATTCAAACACTTAGTGCATAGAGATCTTCTATTTGGTACCTTCTCCCTCCTTCTTTCTATTTCTTAATAAGTGCAAGAACAACTCTTTTATAAAGCAAAGAATGTATTTGTGTAATGTATAACTTTGAAAATTACAATATCACCAGATGTACATGTCCCAATGTGTGTTATTCCTTCAAAATACTGGGTTGCCTTGGTGATTAGAGACTTATTCCAACGATGCGTTCATCAGTCATCACCTTTCCAATGCTTCTCTTTTGGAAGTACCGTCAAAGCCAGTTTACACAACATTCATAGAAATTATGCTTATCATTTCAGTGGCATCTACTGCTTTAATCCTTAAATGATAATATTTAGCCTTTCCAGCCACTGTTATCAGACTTGAGTACAAATAACTTGAAGCTATTTCCAAAAATTAAGCCCCATCTCAATGGAATTAGATTTGCTTCTTGAGAATGTTCACAAGAATATGCTGGATATGGGGCACCTGCGTGACTCAGTCAGTTAATCATCTGCCTTTGGCTCAGGTCATGATCCGGGGGTCTTGGAATCGAGCCCTGAGTCAGGGTCCCTGCTCAGCGGGAGTCTGCCTCTCCCTCTCCTCCCCACTTGTGCTCTCTCTTGCTATCTCTGTCTCTCTCTCTCAAATAAATAAATAAATAGTAAAATCTTTAAAAAAAAAGAATTTGCTGGATGTTTTAAGATTGTCTCTTAAGCAGGGGTTCCAAAACTATTCTGAGCCCAGCAGCACCATTGATTAGGTGTATGACCTTTAAAAGAGACACCATGCATTGCCCTGGAAAGATCCTGACAAGCTGGTTAAACTAAAGAGTTAGGATGGTAGACTCTGTAAGTTTTGAGTTTGGATTCAGGAACCAGATGGACTGGGTTCAAATCTTCCCTTTGCCTCTTATTAGGTATGTAAACTTGCCCAAATTACTTAATCTCTTCATGTCTCACTTTCCTCTTTTGTAAAATGAAGATGATAATGGAATATAGGGGCTCCTAGAACAGTGGGTGATATGGAGTAAGTGCTATTTAAGTGCTGGCTACTCTTGAAATCACACATACCACTTTACAGCATCACTCTGAATTATCAACACGTTAGGCAAAATCAATAGTAAGGCAGACATGCTTTCTGTAAGTGGTCATCATCAACTGTGGTAATAAAGTGTTCTTATATAGGAAAAGTAATTTTGTTTCGTTGTTAAAATCAAAATGAAATTTGTGAATCAAAAGATTCTCTACATTCCATTTCATTTTATATTCAAGGAATCCATATGTAAACGGTGATGCCTGCTACGGCATTACAGCCTCAATAGCTTGAAACACCTGTGGCCTCTTGGTAACACGTTCATCCCACCCATGCCTCCGCACATTTACAGGAACATATTTCTTAGGTAGTGCAGCCCATCTTTGGGAAGGATCGGTTGTTAAGAAGTCTCCCTGACACTAAGTTGAAATCTCTTTCTCCCTGAAACCCTTGAAGCCTTATGGAACAAGTCCTGTTACTTTGGAGGTCATATGCCTTGAGAGTATTTTCTTTTCAGAAGAAACAGCCTTAGTTCTTTTAGACCATTTCTCTTAAGATGCGGTTTTGTATCTCCTCACCTTACTTATCTCACTGTTCTCAACAGGCATTGATTTCTCCAATTCCTTTTAAAATGTAATACCCAGAAGTGAGCATAGTCCTTTAGGTCATAAAAATGGGTCTCCTTCCTTGTTTGGTGAATCACACTTTTATGAATGTCGTCTGGGAGTGCATTCATTTTTATTTTCATTTAGTTCTTATTTTGACAGCATATTGCACACTTACTAAAGTGCCAAAGGCAAAGAACTGTTAGCTCAGATTCCTATGCCCAGTGAAGATATTCTTTGGGATTGAAGGGAGAAATGAAGTCATTCCTAGAGGCAAAAAAAGTACGAGAATTGTGCAGCAGATGTACACAAGAGAATGGCTAGGGTGGTTCTCAGACAAAGAAGGAACCATAGACTATCCAGAAGAAAGAAAGAATATAGTAAGCAAAAATATGGTAAATACAATAAGCTTTTTTTCTCTTCTTGAGTTTTCTGTTATTTAACAGATAAAGCAAAGCTTATAATACTGGTCTGATTCTAAATGTATGTAGGAAAAATATTTATGACAATTATTTTAGGTGTTCCTGCATGGCTTAGTCGGTGAAGTGTCTGACTCTTGATTTTGGCTTAGGTTATGATCGCAGGGTCGTGAGATTAGAGGCCCACATTGGGCTCCGTGCTGGGCGGGGAGCCTGCTTAAGATTCTTTCTCTCCCTCTCCCCCCAACTCTGTTTGCACCCTCTCTCTCAAAGAAGAAGGAGAAGGAGAAGAAGATAATTAGTTTATACATGGGATAAAGAGATGGGAAGAGAGGCAAGGTTTCCATACTTCACCTGAACTGGTAAAATGATGACACCAGTGCACTGTGATCAGCTATAGATGTACGATGTCACACCTACAGCAACCGCTACAAAAGCCCAGCAAAGAAAGATATTTGAAAACACTATAGATAAATCAAACTGGAATGATAAAAAATGTTTATGTAGCCAATACGAAGGCAGGAAAAAGAAAACAGAGAAACACAAAAGCAAAGAGAACACGAAAAATAAAATAGTAGATTAAGCCCTCATCTATCAATATTTACATTAAAAACAAATTACCTAAATATACCAATTAAGCCAGATATTGACAGAATGAATTAAAAACATGACCAAATATATGCTATCCACAAGAAAGTCAATCCAAATGCAATGATATAGGCAAGTTAAAAAGTAAAAGGATGGAAAGGGATGCGTCATGCAAACATTAATGAAAGGAAGCCATATTTATATCAGATAACTTAGACTTCAGAGCAAAAAAATTACCAGGGACTGAGAGAAACGTTATATAATAATAAAAGGGCCATTCTGTCAAGAAGTCATAGCAATCCCACATGTCTGCTTACCCAAACAACAGAGCTGCAAAATACGTGAAGCAAAAACTAATAGAACTGAAAGGAGAAACAGACAAATCCACAATTAAAATTGGAGACATCAATATCCCTCTCTCAACAATTGATAGAATAACTAGACAGAAAATCATCAGTGTTATAGAAAAACTCATCATCACCAACAACCAAGAGGATCTAATCATCATTTAAAATAATAGGCATGCTGAGGACACTAATGGAAAAAATGGACGCTATAAAGGAATGATGTGTATGTAGGCAGAGAAATGGAAACTCTAGGGAAGAATGGAAAAGAAATTAGAAATCAGAAACACTGGAACAGAAATGAAAAATGCCTTTCCTGGGTGCATTAACAGGCTGGATGTAGCCAAGGAAAGAATGAGTAAGCTTGAAGATATGTCAATAGAAACTTCCAAAACTGAAAAACAAAGAGAAAAAAAGAATTAAAAAGATAGAACAGAATTTGTAAGAACTGTAGGACAATTACAAAAGGTATAACATACATATAAGGGGAATGCCAGGAGAAAAGAGAGAAAGGAGGGGCACCTGGGTGTCTCAGTTGGTTAAGTGTCTGCCTTTGGCTCAGGTCATGATCCCAGGGTCCTGGGATCAAGTTCCACATTGAGTCCTGCATTGAGCCCTGCATTGCATCAGGCTCCCAGCTCAGTGGGGAGTCTGCTTATCCCTCTCTCTCCCTCTGCCCTTCCCCCAGCTCATGCTCCCTCCCGTGCTCTCTCTCTCTCAAAAAAATAAATAAAATCCTTTTAAAAAAAGAGAGAAAGGAAAAGAAGTATTGAAAGTAATAATGGCTGAGAATTTTCCAAAATTAATGACAGATACAAATCACAGATTCAAGAAGCCCAGACAACATAAAAAATCTGCATGTAATTACCACATTAAAACTGCAGAAAATCAAAGACAAAGAAAAATTCCTGAAAGAAGCCAGAGGGGTGGTAAACATCTTACATGTAGAGAAATAAGGATAAGATTTACACTGACTTCTCTTCAGAAAGCATGCGAGCAAGTGGAGTGAAATATTTAAAGTGTTTAAAAAAACACTAACCGAGATTTCTGGATTCAGTGAAACCATCCTTCAAAAGTAGAGAAGAAATAAAGACTCTCTCAGACAAGCAAAAATTGAAGGAATTAGCAGACCTGTCACCAATATACCTGTCTTGTAAGAAAGAAGTTCTTCAAGAGAAAAGGAAAATGATTTAGGTAAAAAACTCAGATCTACATAAAGAAAAGAAGAGAGAGAAAGAATAAATAATGATAAATAAAATATTTTATTTTTCTTATGTTAATTGATCTGATAGATAATAGCTTTTTTCAAAATAACAATAGCAACAATGTATTGAGTGACTAGTGTAGAGATAAGTGCAATGCTAAGGATAACAGGGAAGAGAAGGATGAGTTGTGAATAAAGTATTTGCACTATCTGTGAAGCAGTACAGCATTATTTGAAAATGGTCTTGAATTTTTCATAAGAATATATTGTAGGGGCGCCTGGGTGGCACAGTGGTTAAGCGTCTGCCTTCAGCTCAGGGCGTGATCCCGGCGTTCTGGGATCGAGTCCCACATCAGGCTCCTCCGTTATGAGCCTGCTTCTTCCTCTCCCACTCCCCCTGCTTGTGTTCCCTCTCTCACTGGCTGTCTCTATCTCTGTCAAATAAATAAATAAATAAATAAAATAAAAATTAAAAAGCTTTCCTTTAAAAAAAAAAAGAATATATTGTAAAGTCTAGGGTAGTCACTAAATTTTTTAAAAAATGAGTATAATTGATACACTATCAGAGAAGATAGAATGGAATCATGAAATTCTCAAAACCAGAGAAGGCAGAAAAAGGAGGGAAGAAAACGAACGAATGAACAGGGGCAACGAATAGAAAACAGTAACAAATGTAGGAGATGTTAATCCAACTAAACCAATAATCACTTCCACTTCGTGCAGAAAGAGATTAGAATATATGTGGACTCACGGAGTGGTGACCAACCAGTTCACTGATTTTTTAGTGCCCCGGAAAAGGAAACATCAGGGCTAAATATCACTCACCTATCTGAGAGTGCCAATCATAGAAGAGACAGCAAACAGCCAAGAAGACAGGATGATTTGGTCAGTTGACATCAGTCTGCCTCTGTCTGGGCTGCCCAAGTGTTGGCACAATCGGCACATGAATGGAGTAGTCACTGTGGCAGAGATAGAAACTATGCACAAGCCCGACAGCATAGCCGCTAACAAGTGCAGACCAGCGCTGCTCTCAAGGAGCTCAATTGGCCTCTTAATGTCAAGTAGTCTAATCGGATCCTTTCTACTCTGGAAAGACCAGTGACTCATCTCGATTGGACTGGACATATATTTTGGTCATGAGCTTGCCTTTGCTTACAGAGCTTCAGCCGACACCATACCTGGGTATTTATTCTACTGACATGGGATCCCACATAATATTACACTGGACCAAGGGACCCACTCCACAGGAAAGGAGGTGTAGCGACCAGTGATGATGACCAGCAGGGCAGGAGTAGGCATATAGCCACAGAATCTAGTGGTCCAGAATCTAGTGGTTGAAAGCTTCTGCAAGCTTTGCTGATAAAAAGAAAGCCTGTAGATGCCTTTGAGGGGTCAGCTTGGACATCATAACCAGTGAAGATGGAGTACCATCCTCCAGGATGCAGCTTATGCTATAAATAACCCATTATATGCTGTGATATCCCTTAAGCAGAACCCATGGGTCCAATAAACTAAGGGTAGTAGTAGTTCTCACCTTAATTCCTATTCATTTGCTCTTTAATTTGTGCTTCTCATCCCGACAACCTAATGTGTATTTAGAGATCTTGGCTTCAAGAGGGGGACTGCTCCCACTAGTGGGCCCAGCAACAAAGCTATTAAATTTCTGTGTGCCACCCATTCATCGTGGGTTCCTCATGCGAAGAGAGCAACGGTCAAGTAAAGGAAACGCCACCCATCCAGGTAACACACTTGGTGTCATTTCACTCATTTTTTGAGGGTAAAGGGATAAGTTCAGCAGCCACAGCCTGACAAGGGCCTGGTGACTAGGGGCCCAGACTTCTCAAAAATGAGGATCTGGGTCATTCCACCCAGTAAGTTACCTACATCAACAGAGGTGTTGAGGGTGAAGGGACTCTAGATTGGAAAGTGGAGGGAGCTCAGTACTGTTTGTAGCCTCGAGATCAGCTTCTGCAGCAGGGGCTGTAGTTTGTCCCTCTAATCTTCCCTTTGTGAGATTCTCTCAGGAAGAGATCCATCTGACTCTTGAATTTGCTTCTCCCAGAACTTACACAAGGCTAGTACATCTCAGTGATGTAAAGGGTAGACTGCAGTGGAAGCTGTGGGGCACTGCCTACCTCTCCCCTCTGGCCTTGCACTTCAGAACTGAAGTCCTCATCCCTCCAGGTGCTGAGAGTGTCGACAGCTAATAGTTTGCAACTACAACTGAGTTCTCCCTCCCAGTGGTTACACTTGGCCGAGGAGGACTACCTTGTTCAAGGTCATACCACTTTCCTGGGAAAAGTGACTGTCGATCAGTGAAAAGTTTTAAAGGCCCAACTTCCTTGTCCCAATTTGAGACAGCTGTGCAGGGTCATCCTCACTCTAGAACTCCTTGTGGGAACAGCTAAGTCCTTTGTTGTGACTGCGTCGCAGCCCAACTTCTCCCTCTGCCCAGTCCTGGTTTCTTCCTTCCTCTACACACGTGATCTGGAGAACACACTTGAACTTCCTGCACATAAACCACAGACTCACAGTCTACTTCCCATGAAAACCAACCTGCAATAATCTAAAGAGTTGAAATTATTCCTTCTGATATCTTCTTAAACATAACTAAGATGTCTTTAAGGGAAAAAACAAAAACAAAACCTTTTACTGTTCTCTGCTTATTTGGGGCGTTCACTTTCTTGATATGTTTTTTAAAGAATTATTTATTTATTTTAGAGGGTGGGGAGGGGCAGAGGCAGAGGGAGAGAGAATCCTCAAGCAGACTCCCCGCTGAGCAGGGAGCCCGATGCGGTACTTGATCCCAGGACCCAGAGATCATGACCTGAGCTGAAATCAAGACTCAGATGCTTAACCAACTGAGCCACCCAGGCGCCCCACTTTCTTGATATTATTACAGCCTTAATACAGTCATATTTTCATCCTTGGCTCTAAGCTCTGCTTTTCATGTTACATCTGTCATTAGAAAGCAAGGGCTTATCAGTGAGGTCTCTACACAGTTCACATGGGTTTCTTTGGTCTGCTTCCTGCTTCGTTATTGGGGCCATTTGTAACAGCCCAGTGGAAATTGCTTTTTTAGTTCTTCCCAAACTTTACAGCTGTGTTTCCTCATCTGCAAAAAGGTATCTGTAAGTTTTCTTTCAATTTCTTGTGTTTTACTTTTGTAAAGACCAGTCCATGTGTAAAGACTAAGACCCAGCCAGACATATATGATTAACTTCTCTGAAATTTCAAATTCAAATGTCAATTTGGGCCTGCTCTTATCATCCCCCTTTCCCCTCTTTCCCCTCCATCCTCTCAAGTATGAGCCAATTGAGAAGCAGGACTAATAGTTCATTGTGAAATTCTTCCTTAGCAGTAAATGGGATTCAGAAATATTCTGGAGCTCCCTTTCCTTGTGTGGGATGGATTGTGCCCTCAGGGCAACCCTTTCCGTACTGGGCTACAGTCTCCACAGTTGACCCCAGGGCATTTGGGCAGCCTGACTGCTGGGCTTCAACCCAGGTTCCTGGTTTTCACTTCTATCCTCTGCTGGGACAGGAGCCAAGATTGAACCTAGTCCAGTTGGCTGAGGCTCCGACCCTTTTTCTTAGTTTCTGCCAACTTTCTTTGTTTCTGGTATTTCTACCTTGATCCATATGTAGATCCTTGGGCCAAGATTCTGGTCAACAGGATGCCAGGAAGTCTTGCTTCCCAGAATGCCATACTCCTCCCCTTGCCCTCAGATCAGGCCCTTCAGACTGATGCTGGCCCATGTTGCACCTGCATCCCCTACAACTGCACCTGAATCCACACTCAGACCCTGAACCTGAACTGTTAGCATTTGCAGCCTGGGTGAGTTCCCCTGCCCTGTGCCAGCCACCTCAGCAAAATTCTTTCTCACAGCAAATGCCCACATACCCATCACTTCAGCTAGTACTACTGCTTTGACAAATTAGTCCCTGCTAATGAGAATTAAGCCCAGAGTAGTAGTTTCCCTGATTAGATCCACCACCCTCTGAAGGGTAAAATTGCTGGCAAAGCAAGTGAAAAATTTTTCCAGAATTTCAGCATTTATCTTAATGGGACTTTGTATGAAGATTTAATTTAGGTTTAGTTGTGACCAAAATATCTTGCCTGTTTAATAGTTTTGTTGCCTATTACCAAAACATTCGTCTAGGCCTCCATCTTGACAGATAGATTATATTATCTTCCCCCAATTATTTAAATTTTTTCTAATTTCAGATTTATAGGTATTCCAAAGGGTAGCTTTCTTATTTCAAAATAAGAAAGGCTTAATTTTGAACAGAGAACCAGTCGTATTAACACATACACAAACCACAGTGAAATAGTGTCCTGGGATTATAAAATAGAGAACCATTTACATGCTAAACGCTCTGGCATCAACTATATACCAGAGGGGGGAAATCAAGTATCAAGGACTAAGATGTTCTAAGAATTAGCATGTAGATACTGGCTTGTAATAAAGCAGTAATAAAATGAAGGTTATAATACAGTGTAACTAAAATGCTAGCTGATCTTTCCAAGGACAGATAAGTAGGTTAAAATAAATTGTATTTTTTACAATTTCCTAAATGAAGATCTTACATATGTAAGATATTTACTCAAAATCATTAGTTAGCTTAATCTCTTATGCAAATTATGCTTTACTTGGGCCAATATTAAATTAAATTTTACTTTGTAGCCTAGGTATACATCTGGCCCTGGATAATATACAGTAGATAATTTATACACAAAAGAAGAATCATTTGTATGTGATGGAGTCAGAGAATAGACAAAACTGCATAATTTATCACCACCCAACTGCAAACTTATACTTCAGAACAGCACCTTTCCTGAGCCTGGTAAGTGGTTGCATTGCTCTCCTTCAAACCAATATTCAGTTAAATTAAAAGTAATGGCTAGGATGACCCACTGGCCAATTCCACCTCATCGTGCTAAAAGAACGACTTGAGTTTAAGCAATAATATGTGAAGCAAGATAACATAAGACCACTAAAGAAGTGACGAGGGAATCACATGGCTCTTTGTCCCAAGAAGCCAGCCTACCTTCCTTCAGTTCCATGGTTGTCCACCAAAGCAGGACAGAAGGTGAGCGAGGGGACTGAAGCATCGGGACTCTTTATTCAACCTAAAGTACTCCAGGTCTGCTTTTGAGAATTAAAAACAAAAACTCACATTAAAAGCATCTTTAAAATTCTGTAATTGTGCCAGAGATTTGGAAATAGAAGTATCTAAACAAATTGGGGGTAAGAGGATAGTGCTGTCCTCTAACTCAAGGTTTCACAAAACGGAAGGAGGAAATCCAGCAAGCCACTTGACTTCTCTACACATGCTTGCGGAAGAAAGCGACTTTAATACAAGTTGGTCTTTTTCATGATCCGAAGAAATTCTTCCTCGTTCACTTCGCCATCTCCATCCCGATCAGCTTCGTCTATCATTTCCTGCAGCTCCTCGTCGGTAAGGTTTTCCCCTAACTCGTTGGCCACGCGCTTTAGGTTTTTGAAAGAGATCTTCCCAGTTTCATCGTCATCAAAGAGCCTGAAAGCCTTCAGGATTTCTTCTTTGGTGTCTTTCTCGGCCATCTTCTGAGTCATTACGGCCAAAAAGTCATTGAAGCTGATTTTCCCTGTACCTTCCTTGTCCACTTCGGCGATCATCTTCTTCATCTCTTCCTTCCTGGGTTCAAAGCCCAGCGCTCTCATGGCCACCTTCAGCTCCTTAACATCAATGGTCCCACTTCCATCGGCATCGAAGAGGTCAAATGCTTCGCGAACCTCTTGCTTCTGATCTTCAGTGAGCTCAGGCTTAGGGCCCACCTTTCTTTTCTGGCTGGTAGAGGCCACATTTGACTTCTTAAAGCTGGAAGCCATCTTCCTTTGGCTGTTGTTACCTTTAACGGTGCCACCGCAGTTACTGCGCTTGCGCAGGGGTGACCCCACCTGGAGCGCAGGCGCGGGGCCTCTCCGCATTCATTCCCAAAGCTTTCCCGTGTGCTCTCCCGTGAGACCTGGCTCACTAAGCCCGCCATGTCTGCGGCATCTTATTGACGTTATATTCCACAGTTCCTTTGATTATCACCCAGTTTCCACGAGCTGAAATGTGGGCTGGCAAGAAGTGACTGTAGCCACAGTTGTCTCCCATAATGCGTTGCCTCTTGCTCTTCTGTCCAGACCATTTGCCAGTATCCAGAGGACCAGGTTTGTAGGGTTATTTGGAAGTTCTTCTCTCCTTCTCTATACAAATTAAAACAAACAAGCAAAAACAAAAACAACCGCCCCCAAACCCAAACCTTCTTGGAGTTAAATAAAACAAAAAGCCCCCTTTTAGTCTGAGGTTACCTCAGGCTAAATTAAGGATAATCAAGGTGGAGCTTGATCCCTGGGCATTAGATGTGGGGAAGAAGGAGTGAGAATATTAAGTCACAACATGTGTTCAACTTGACATAAGTGGAAAACAGATAAAATGGAAAAAGTTATGTATAAAATTTGTAGGAGTTTGTTTCCTGACATTACACTCAACAATAATAAAACTTCACCGGTTTATTCAGCATATGCTGAAATACGAAATGTAATATCCAAATGTATGATTTACTTTCAGTGTTTCAGTCTTACATACTCAGTGTAATTACACTCAAATAACAGTCTTAATTTCATTCACTAGGCTTTTCGTTTGGAGGGGGGTTGAAATACTACTTTCTGGTATTTTTTAAAGACTCTAGCAGCATATTACTGTCACTGTTTATCATCTAGTTGGGACTGTGCTGAAACCCCCACTCTGATTGCCCTGCTTTGGCAGTGGAAATGGGAGCGTATGACGCAGTACATGTTGGGACTAAAAACTGCCTCCTGAGAATAAAGGGGCAAGAGAAAAATGAGAGCATTTTAAGCGAAAAGAAAGGAAAGAGTCATCAAGTAAGCCCATAAAGGAATTGCCTTTGGAATTGCTGTATATGTCTTAAAATTTTTTTTTAACCTGACATTTTTAGCATTCTTTCCCCCCCAAATCTCAACTTATTACTACTTGATCAGTAACAGAGAAGGTACTTCCAAAGTTTTTATTGGAGAGGTTTTGTATCTTTAGTATCTAGAACAGTGCTTGACACATAGTAGGTAGATTAATAAATGTCGGATAAGTGAATAAGAGTTATTGTTGGTTTTAAAATACTTCTGAATTGTCCAAATAAAACCAACAACCCCCCCTTCAAGATCCAAGATTAAATTATGCTGGGAGTGTTTTACAAATTTAGTGTTTTTGTTTTTTTAATTAGTGATCAGATATTGTTTACATGATCTGTTTAATAGCTAGATCTTACTACCTGCCCCAAATGACATGTGACCTAATGGACAGAGGGCCTGAGTATAGGGTTTCTAAAAGTTAAGGAAACTTACCTCTGGTGCCTCCCACCTTCTGCCTCCCAGCACTTGTCACAGTGTCAATCCAAGGTGGACTTTGGCAAGTAGCACTGCCATTGCCCGTCTTTCAACACTACAAATCCTCCTGTTTTCTTAACCAGGTCCAAAAGCCTGGGATTTTATCCCAACCCCATGGCTTGTTACCTCTGTGACTCGAGAAAGTCGCTTTACCTCCCAGACTCAGTTGAGGCATCTGCAAAGTAGACACATTGATATAGTTTCCGAACAGGGCTCCTGTGCATATTCAGTGAGCTACTCCAGGAATGGCTCCCTAGTGGGGACCAAACGGGGCTGGGTAATTGTTAGTTGAATCTGAATGTTTCCTAGACATTGTGCATTTCTTTTGACACCCACTCCTCTGCCCAAATTCAAGCCAAGCTATGATGTGTTGGGAAAAACCGAAGGAGAGAAGCTGCCTTATATAGAGTTACATTTGGGCCAAGCTGAGCTCAAAGCAAAACGGTTGTCATAGTTTCCAGATGTGTGCAATCAGCAGTCACAACTAGGGGCCACCAAGAGCACCCTTCATAGAAATCAGTGCCCTCCGTCGGAGTCAGCTGTTGGTGGGGAGTGACTTTATGTTCATAATCTGTAATCCGATTTAAACAGGGAAGAGAAACCTACAGGGATTGTGTGCCTAGCATTGCGCTTGCTCCTTGCGTTTGGTCTCATTAAATCCTTGCCATCATTCCCCTACTCTGCTGATGAAAAAAAATGAGGCCCAGGAGAGGTCGGTAACATATCCAGTGGTACGTAGCCAATAAATGGTGGCTCTGGGATTTTAAACCTTGGCCTGTCTGAGTCCAGTGCTGAGGCTTTGTTCACCACGTCATGCTGACTTCTCTAAAAATTGAGATTATTACCAAGATGTAGTATCACTGGGAAGATATAATCCTGCTTTTCTTCCCTAAATGTAACAATAATTGAGCATCTTGCCTAGAAAGATTTAACAGGATTTTGTAGGATCTCAGATGAGGTCCCATTGTGGGGTAAGCCAATGAAAAAAAGAGCAGTATGCTTGGTATTTACATTTATTTTTCCATTTTGCTTCATTCCATCCCCTGCTTTCAGCTCCTGGTACAAGGTAGTGAGAAGCAGTCTGGGCAAAGCGCTTTCGGTTGTCATTAGTGAGAGTCTATAGTGCTTATGAAAATCAGCTTCATTGCCTTCAAGTCACATGTAAAGTTCTAATAAGACCGACATGAAGTACGTGAGATGTCCTGGAAAATCAATGGATAGGAGTGGTTTGGTTTGGTTTTGCTTTTGCCCTTAAAGCTTTTGTACTGTAATGTCCTAGGTAATATGCTAAATCAGTTGTCGATTTTCTGAGAGGGGGAGAGGAGATGCTTGTTTAATGGAATGGTCATGGAAGCTTAACGGCTGGAAGGGGGAAAAAAAGAGGTGCTGGAATTCCACAAGGGGGTCTGGAGTCAGTCAAGACCAAGAGAAAGGACCCATGCAGCTTGCTTATTCCAATTATTTGGTTTTCCATTTGACCTGCATGGCATGAAAAAGGTGAGGCTCAGGAGTCTTTTAAAATTTAAGTTGCACTCAGCAAATTCAGCAAATTCCAGGTGCCACCCAAGGCAGAAAACATGCATAATAAAGTTTCTTTATTGCTGCCTATTTACTTTCCAAAAAATGCAGAACAGAGAAAATGCAAATGTTTGACACTTGTGCATAAGCAGGACGACTGTGCCAGCGTGGTGGATGGGTGATTCCCAAACCAACAATAACAGAGCTACACTATTTATTCTTGAATACGTGGAGCCATTTACAAGAAATGGCCTCAGCAGCAAGAGTTTTACAATCCCGGTGGTCTCTGAATGAGACTGTGAAGTCCAGTCCAGTGACTCAACCCAAGGCTTTTTGGCAAGCCCAGGGACAGACTTCAGTGTCCAGCCAAAGGCTACATAATTTCTCATTTCATGAACCCCAGAAATAAAGAAATACTCCTCTCAGATACAAAATCAGACTGTGTTTTAAAAAAGAATTTACCAGAATCTCACACTGCTTCTCAAACTTTCACCCAAATACTCCTAATAGCAAAGGAGATATAAAGCACTTCTCTGGGATCCAGGGAAACATTTAGCAGAAGCCTACACCAAGCGTGAAAGGTCTTTATAATTCTGTGTTTTATCTTTTAAAAAAATGAATTTTGCTTTTTGCTTCATAGCACATTTGCCAGTTCTATTTTGGTTTTAAATGACTGACCATCAAGCAAATTTGATTCCCTCGCAGAAAACACACTGTGCTTATTTTATGACTTTAAGTATACCCCAAGGATGTGAGCAGGGGTGAGAAGAGCTTTACGTGTGTCAGAAAACTTGGACGGAGGATCTAACGTGGAGCTTGAGGTGGAAAAAATAAAGATTGACGGTTTCCCTTCCGCTCCCAACCAAGATCCACTCCACTTATACATCATTTGGATTTGGGAGAAAAAAAAAAAAAAAAAGAAGAAGGAAAAGTGTGGGGAAGAGAGGAAAGACGATAAATGAACGTCCAGAGCATTTTGAACTTGAGAGGGGGAATGAAATTAAATGCATCCAGTGAAAGAATGACTGCGCTCTCTTCCCAGAGCCCAGATCAGTCCAAATTAGGCATTGCTTTGATGGAAGCGAGCTGAGAAAAGATACACTCTATGTTGATAAAACTCAAAGCAGAACCTTACGGGACTTATGAGCCAGCAGTCATACTACCCTGCTGTCGGCAGAGGGCCCACAAGTGTGGGCATGTGACCGAAAATGCAGAACCAAGAGGCCTGGAAATGGCTTGCTTGTATTTTTAAGATATCTCCTAGACTAAGCTATTGATTTACCCTTTGATCCACCTTCTTTTATTCTCCAAGGCCCCTGAGACATCGGCGTCTTAACTGGCTCCGAGGCTGTTAACCGAGGAGAATTTTCTGCTTACCAGGGATAGAAAGGTCAAAAGCCCACAGGGGTATTCGTGACACAAGATAAGCCAAGTGGGCGGCATATTCAGGGTGTATTTAGGGATTAGCAGTGACCTGGAGAGTTTGTGCCCTTTTAAAAGACATCGAAATTCAAATTTAAAAAGAGAACAAACGAAATAACTGCGCAGGCGCAAGAAAACAGGTCTTGCGGAAAAACAGGTCAGGCGGAGCTTGGTCTATGGGCTGCATGTTGTTCATCCAGTCCTTGTATTGGCCACTTCTTCTGCCGGGGTTCCTGTACTAAGGGTGCTTCTCAGAGAGAAGGGCAGAGAGAGAGGGAACGTTGAATCCTAGCTCAAACCCATTCCTGCCTCGTTGCCTTAGTGCAGCGTAAGGCTCGTTACTGAAGGGCAGACCGCGCTATGAGCCACCCCTGGGGGTAAAGTGAGCTGCTACAGATGTGGGCGGCTCTAATCTGTTTGATCTTCTCCGCTGAACCAGCTTGGAGAGGAGGAACCCTCTCTGCCACGTCTCTGTGTCCTTTCCCACAGAGGCCCTTTCCCACAAAACCGCATTTTCAGAGGTCTGCTCCCCAACTTGTTGGAAATTGGGGAAACTAAAGGAAAGTGACAGTGGAAGGAAACTTGATGTCTTTGTGAAGAACAGACTTGCATGAACCAAAACTTTCGAGAAGTAGATAAGAATCAGTTCTATGGCTGCAATATACGTTTTAAAATAAGCTTCTGAGCTAAATTACAGTTCCTCTGCATTTCAGAGTTTAGCAGTGTGTCAGCAAACAAAGCATCAAAGGAAACTAGTAGGTCATGTTAGGAATCCCTTCATCAACAAGTAATCATATTACAGCTCCCTCCTGCTAAGCCTCTAAATGGGGAAGGGGGTACAAATTAGGGCAGGAGGAGATGAGGTCTTCTCATCCATTCCAGTTGGCAACTGACCATCCCCATGGAGGTTTTTCATTTAGACGTTGGTTAAACATCTTTTGAGACTCGGTGGGTTCACCGCCGGGAATTGCCATCCCTCTGCTTTCTGTGATGTTCCGCGTTTGCTACTTTGCGTCTACAAAGTACTTTCCAAATTCCTTTGGTTTCTGGATCATTCTTATCTGAAATCCATGTCCTTTTGTTTTTTTTCCCTTGGCACCAGCCAGGGTTCCTTTTGCTCAGAATGCTGTGCATGGGATAAAGCTTAGAATGGAAACTGGGTCATTTACTTGTGGTATTGTTTTCAATTGCACCTCATACAAAGTGTTTGCCTGCCAGGGTGATTCCAGGCCCCATTGCATTAGTGTGAGTCCATAGTTAATTTTAAAGCTCCCCACATCCTCTAACAGTTTCATACAGGCACTTAAAAAAAAAAAACAATTAAAGGGTAACAGAGGGGAATGAGACAAGGGAAGAAAAAGGGTGCACATTAGCTTTTAGATATAAACCTACACTTCAGACTCATCTACCAAGTTGGGTTGAAAAAGATGGGGACGATTCATATCTTGCCACAGATCTGTCCATGTGAATTTAGCAAAATACTGAGTATTGAGTGAATCCTAAGAAAGTGATCATGATTTAGCCTTTCTTTCTGCTTAAAAAGTGTAAACATCCTGATTTCCTAGCAGTCAGCTTTTAGACACAAAGGCATAAACTAGACATTTTATCCTACATATTGTTCAACACAAAGGAAAGGGCACTTTAGAATTCCTGGTTCGTTAGTGATTAATTTAGAATACACAAAACAAATACATTTGAATTTAGTGTGGGGGAACTCCAGAAATTCACAAGGGGAGGATTAATGTCTAGATAAATGGAATAAGATTAAGAACATGTTCCGAACTGTATTCTTTAGCTTAGTGAAAACCAACCAGCGGAGAGATCTCTCTCCTCCGAATGACTGTGGTTACCCACCCCTGCTATGTCCCACGGCAGCTGCAATGAGGAGAAGCCAGACACACTACATCTATAGGTTACATTTGAGTCTGAGACAAATTGTCTAAATTATGTCAGTGGTACGTAAATACGTAGGTGGTGCCCATATGGCCCATGTGCACAGGACAGCAGTGTGGCGAGCTCAGAGCCCTGGTGGCCTGCTCTGGGACACCAGCCCTAACTAGGTACATGACCTCAGGCAAGCTAAGCTCCAAATTCTTATGAAACGGGTGGAAAAGCAGTTAATTCACAGGACTGCAGTGGTGGTTTAGTGAGATAATCCATGTGATTTGATGTCATGGACTGAGCCACATGACGGTGAGATTTTTAAGGTGATTTTCTTGTAGCCCCTGGCTCTGTCACCTGTTCACTAACACCCAAATATTTTATTCACTGTCTAAACAGATCTCTCCAGTTTCATGTTTATAACTTACGATTATAGGCTTACTTTTTACTAGTTTCTAAAATAACAGTTGCTTAAATAAAAGAGATTTATTTCTCTCTTTTGCACGGCCCCAGCTCACCTGGCTACTGAGGTGTTCCAGGACTCCAAGCTCCTGCAGCATTATTGTTCAAGCCCTACTAGGCGGTTTGCCCTTGTTACACAGTCTAAGATGGTGCCCCATCACCAGCGTCTCAGCCAGCAGGAAGGGAGATGTCCCGGGTTCCTCTTGGGAAACAAATCCTCTCCGCTCTACCTAACCACTCCTCTGATGCCCATAGATGTGCAGGCTTTGCCAGTTTGCACAGTGTCACCTGGCAGGGCCTCACCGCAGCCCAAGCCTCTCATTTTCCGTTCTGGAGCTTCTTGGACATCACAGAAAGTACAAGCCAGTGGTGTGGGAGAGTTAACAGCTTGACCAGTGGTGGACGAGTACCAGTGGGTATCTCTCCCCGTGCGTCTCCCCATCAGAAGGTACTGTGGGATTGAGCGCCAGTCACCTGCAACAGTGGCCAACTCTGTGACACGTTCTTGCGTTGACTCTCCCTCCTTCCCTGTCACACTCGCCCTTGTCTCATTCACTCCTGCTCCCTGGAATCACTTCCCAAATAAATCTGCCATCAAGCTTTAGCTTCAGACTCTACTCTCAGGGGAGCCCAGGTGGAGAGAGGGGAGGACACAAGCCTTCCCTGACCCAGAAGTGGCCCACAACCCTTCTGCTCACACTCAATTGGCCTCATGTTGCTGCCAGGCAGACTGAGAAGTGAATTCTCTCTCTCTCTTTTTCTTTTAAGATTTATTTATTTATTTTAGAAAAAGAGAGAGAAGGCAAGAGAGAGAGAGAGAGAACACAGTGGGGAGTGGCAGAGGGAGAAAGAGTCTCAGGCAGAGTCCGCTGAGTGCGGAGCCCCCTGCAGGCTCGACCCACCACCCTGAGGTCAGACCTGAGCCGAAACCAAGACTGGCTGCCCAACCGACTGTGCCCCCCGGACGCCCCAAAGTGAATTCTTTACTGTGGGCTGCCATGCTCCCAGTTAAAGTCCATTACTGCGGAGGGAGTCCTGCACATGATTCACTGCATATTTCTCCGAGTTAGACAGATGTGACTTTGCACAATTAAATACATCCTGGACAGACGGCCATTATGGCCACTGAACTAAGGGACCCGAGACTTTTGTCTGCATTTTTTGACCCATTTTCTATGTGAACTTAAGCAGGTTGCTTGAGTCTTCTGGGCCTAAACGTCTTCATTTGTCACATGGTGATAGTAATAACTCCTTTCATTCTGGGACTACATACCTGACAGGTACACCTACAGAGGGCACTCCACTTCACCCCATCGGTGGGTGAGCTCACCCAGCCCACCGTCCTGGGAAATAGTCATCAGCCCTGGGTAATCATTTGCTGCTTAAAAGGTTACGCTGAAGTGGACTCTTGCAGATCGCCTCTCTTTATTTCATCATTATTTCCTTCTCTTCCAAAATATTACCTACCTTTGGAATTTATCCTTTAAAAAATAATCACGAGGAGAGAAGAGGGAAGAAAAAGTTACCCATGACACTTGTTATGTGAGCCTAAGGGACAAAACTGCATTCTCTCTCTCCATCAAGAACCTAAACTTCCAAACATGTAGGAATAGTTAAGGGTTCCTTCTGGACTATTTTAAGGAGCAAATTTATTAGTTCTGTAGCATCTCGTAATCCTGAGGTATTTAGGAAAACTGCATTCTTTGGATTCTGAAGCCCTGGCTGTTCCCCTGATCTACTTCAAACAATTCGGCTTTTGCTGACAGGGCACTCCCTGGGCCAGCAGTGTTGTTGAATTGTAAGTAAATAATCTTGAAACAAATCCGTGGTTGACACACTGTCGTATTATGTTTACTGCTCCAGAGGAGGGATTTATTCTGAGGATATTGAAAAATTCCATTGCCGTTTGGGGGAAGTGACAGTTGGGATCACCCATAAATTAAAGTGACTGCCCTCTGTACCTAGATATGGTCCGAAGCATTGTGCGTGCACTAAAATGGCATATGTGAAATAGGACAGTACTGGATAAAAATACATAACGTTACTAAATAAAAACAGATACCGTGGATATGACTTTTCAACTGCCGAGTTTGGCTGCAGCTAGCGGCCGTCCTTCTCCCAGGATTAATAAGGTAGAGCAGAAAAACTAACTTCAGTTCAACAGCATCCTGCTTGGGTTTAGCATAGATTTCATGATGTAATTTAGGTTGCCTTTTTTTTTTTTCCTTAAAGGTTTATTTATTTATTTGAGAGAGAGAGAGAATGCGCATGCATGAGCTGGGGGAGGGGACAGAGGGAGAGAAACTCAAGCCAACGCCACACTGAGCGTGGAGCCCGACATGGGGCTGGATCTCACGACCCCTGAGATCATGACCGCAGCTGAAATCAAGAGTCGGCCGCTCAACCTGCTGAGCCACCCAGGCACGCCTAGGTTGCCTTTTTAAAAAACATAGTTTAATATTTAATGAACCAGGTATGTCTTCCCTTGCAAGAAGGGTGTTTGTTTTGTGAGTTTCTAAGAACCAGTACCTTCTCTGCCGTCTCTGTCTCCCCACGGCTGGCTCATTTGGGGGCTGCTCTGGCTTTGGGTGTTGGCGGGAGCAGTCACGTAATATGGGGTAGGGACAAATACTCAGGTGAGGAAGGCATCAGCCACAGTCCTTGATTTCAGCAGGAACCTCTCTCCACTAACTCCATCTACATCACAGCAACATGTAATTACAGACAATCAAGAACAGAGCTAGGATTAAACTACAACATCCCTCTGTGTGCATAATAACCTTCCTTTGATACCTTCTACCATCTTTTAAAGAGCAAACGTGTGCTTTTTTGAGGTGATTTGCCTATGTAGAATAACGGTCATAGAGACAGGAAAAAAGAGTTCTCCCCAGTTGTGGAACATTCAGCAGAGGGCAGTTCAGCAGGGTGGAAAGAGCCAGAGTGTTGCAAATAACCATAGCCCTGAGAATGATGCTCTAACCCAGTGGGGCGAGGGCTCCCCACCCTGCGGGTCCGGGAGAGGCTGCTAGAAGAGGTCCCACTCCAGCATTCTGGGAGGGCGCTTATGAATTGCCCAGGAGGACAGGGGAGCAGAAGACTTTTCCCTCAAGGGAATAACACCTACAGGGCACGGGAGTAGAGGCAAGAAAGTGAGCAAACAGCAGGTTCACTAGCGGTGGAGTACCGCACGTGCGTGTGGGAACGCGCGGAGCGGGTGTGTGTGCGGGCGGCGTAAGCCCTGGGGAGGTCTGCTGGGTACTCGTGCGTGGAAGGCAGTGGCGTGGCAAGCACAAGCCACGGAGTCCTGGGAGAGAGAATTAGAGTCATGGAATGTGATTGTTTGCTGGAGACAGGGGTCTCTGTGCTGTAGACCCCCCAGTGCAGGCGGCGGATGGCCGGTATAGCGCGTCAGGATGACCACAGTGTTTCGTCTGTTTGTGCATTTCCCCTGACCGGCCCCCAGGCTCAGGGCTGCCGCACGATCGTGAAGGTCCTCGGCAGCAGCAAGAGAAGTGGCCTCTTGCACAGTGAGTAGGATTGCCCAGGGCTGGCTCTCACCATCTCGCCTCTGCTCACACCTGCCCTGCCAGCCTGGCCAGACCTTCTATGCCTTCATGCCTACACATTTGTCCGTTCTAGCCAACTAGACTCTTCTCCATGTATAAAGAACTTCCAGAGGAACGCCTGACTGGCTCAGTCCGTAGAGCATGCAACTCTTGATCTCGGGGTTGTGAGTTGGAGCCCCATATTGGGTGTAGAGATTACTTAAAAAAAAATAAAATAAAAGAACTGGCAGGTCCGTCTTTATTTTGTTCCTCTTCCTTTTAAATCTACTGCTATATTCTTTATAGCAGGAAATGCTGAACATTCAGATAATCAGTAAATATCCTCACTTGTTTCAGTTCCCTTCTGTGAGATTTCTCCACTCCTTCCTCCCTCCTTGCCCTCCTCCTCCCCATGTGTGCACAATCACACGATCTTAGGGAAAATAGTACAAATGAACCCCCATGCACTTATCGCCCAACATCAACAATTACCAACTCATGGTCAATATTTTCACCATTACCCCTATCCTCAGGATATGTTGAAGCTATTCCCAGGCATTTCATCTATAAATAGTTCAGAATGAAATAAAAATTTGATTCCCATGCCAATCCGATGTCCCCCACTTTGGCCACATTTAAAAGTATTGTTTTTTCTGTTCAGTGTCATCAGAGCACTTATTCTCAATTAGCAATTTATTGAAAAGCCATTTGCCACTTAAAAAATACATTATGTAGGCAAAATGTTTCTATAATGTATAATATTAGAACTAAAAATAGTAGAATAATATTAGAGCAAACACACATGTAACCATGATTGAGCTAGAGAGAGGAGAGTATTACCAGTATCTTTGAGGTCCTTTGCTTCTTCTCTCTCCCCTCCAGTTACCCTCTGTCCTGAAATTGAGGCTAATTGTTTCCCCCACACAGAGCTGTGTGTGTATTCACCATATGTAAGTTTGGACCTCTAAACAATATATTTTTTAGCTTTGCCTACTTGTGAACTTTTCATAGAACTAGAATCACTGAATCATATAAGTACAGTCATATAAAAACAAAATCATATAAAAGTAAAAATTTAAATAGAATCACTGAAATATTGTTCTGTGACTTTTTCTACTTTAACATTTTTTTATATTCATCCATGGATGTATACCTTAAACAGATTAAGAATGTTCTCTTCTATTGCAAGTTGTTCAGGTGTTTGTTTTATTCTGAGTGGTAACCGTATTTTTATTTTTCCTTAAACAATATGTTTACTTATTTTTTAGTTTAGTGTAGTTTAGTGTAGTTTAGATTCAGGTGTAGAACTTAGTGATTCATCACGTATATACAACACCCAGTGCTCAGCACAACAAGTGCCCTCCTTAATGCCCATCACGCAGCCAGCCCATCTCCCTGCCCACCTCCCCTGGAGTAACCATCTGTTTGTTCTCTATGGTTAAGAGTCTGTTTCTTGGTTTGCCTCTCTTTTTTTCTCCCTATGTTCATTTCAATCTCTAGCTCTATCCACATCTTTACAAATGGCAAGATTTCATTCTTTTTTGTGGCTGAGTAATATTCCATCATCTACATCTGTATCTATATAGCACATCTTCTTTATTGATTCATCAGTTGATGGATGTTTGGGTGCTTTCCTTACTTTGGCTGCTATGGTAACTGGATTTTATTGAATTCTTTTTCTGAATATTCTAAGAAAACATGGTTTCCTCTTTTGAACTGTCATATTGCTTGACTTTGTAATGTTGAAGCAACCTTGTATTCTGAATAAATCTTTTTTTAGTTAATTTTTTTATTATATTATGTTAGTTACCATACAGTACATCCCTGGTTTTTGATGTAAAGTTCCATGATTCATTACTTGCGTATAACACCCAGTGCACCATGCAATACGTGCCCCCCTTAAGACCCATCACGAGCCCATCCCATTCCTCCACCCCCCTCCCCTCTGACGCCCTCAGTTTGTTTCCCAGAGTCCATAGTCTCTCATGCTTCATTCCCCCTTCTGATTACCCCCCCTTTCTTCTTCCCTTTCTTCACCTACCGATATTCCTACTTCTTATGTTCCATAAATGAGTGAAACCATATGATAATTGTCCTTCTCTGCTTGAATAAATCTAACTTGGTCATAACATATTTTTCGTACATTACTGGCTACAAGTTTGCTAATATTTTGTTTGGGGTTTTTGCATCTATGTCCATGACTAAAATTAGCCAGTATTCTTCCATTCTGCTATTGTCCTGGGCAAGTCTGGACATTAAGGTTAAGCTAGCATCATGATATGAATTTGGAATTACTCTCTTTTTCTATAATCTGAAAATATTGTAAAACTTGGAATTGTTTAATCCTGAAATGTTTGTTAGAACTCAACAGTAAAATAATGGGCCTAGTATTTTTTCTGAGAAAATATTTTGAATTAACTTAATTCCTTTTGTGAATTCAATTTCTTTAATGTATATAAAACCATTACGATTTTTCTATTTTTTCTTGAGTCAATTTTGATCATGAAAA
Organism: Ursus maritimus; assembly: GCF_017311325.1. Taxonomy (NCBI): domain Eukaryota; kingdom Metazoa; phylum Chordata; class Mammalia; order Carnivora; family Ursidae; genus Ursus; species Ursus maritimus. Next base: position 48,744,295 of record NW_024424230.1, on the reverse strand, counting down.
TTTTCCTAGTAATTTGTGTATTTCACTTACGACTTTCACTTATGACATTTACATACATAAATAATATGTAATACATATTACATAGTATTTTAAATCTCTTCTGCAACTATAGTTATGTCTCCTTTTCTATTCCTAACATTATTTATGAATGCTTTATCTTTTTTTTTTTTTTGCTCAGTCTTGCCAGAGGTTTGGCAATTTTATTTATCTTTTCAAAAACCAATTTTTGGATTTGTTGATCCTCATTTAGTATGAGATTTCCTCCCATTAATATTTCTTTTTTTTTAATATTTTATTTATTTATTTGACAGAGATAGAGACAGCCAGCGAGAGAGGGAACACAAGCACGGGGAGTGGGAGAGGAAGAAACAGGCTCATAGCGGAGGAGCCTGATGTGGGGCTCGATCCCACAACGCCGGGATCACGCCCTGAGCTGAAGGCAGACGCTTTAACTGCTGTGCCACCCAGGTGCCCCCCCATTAATATTTCTATCCTTTTTTTTAAAAAAAATCTACCTTTCTAAAGTCATTGTTTTATGTATTCATATATTTATTTTGTTTATTTTATTGAAGCATAGTTGACATAAGGTTACATGTTTCAGTGTGCAATACAGTGATTCAACAACTGTGTTATGCTATGCTCACCACAAGTGTATATCTCTGTGCTATCTTCATTATTTTCCTCCTCTACTTTCTTTTCTTTTTCCTGCTCCTTTTTTTTGCTCTTTAAGCAACATGCTTAGCTCGCTAATTCTCAGCCTTTATTTTTTATTATTATCAGCACTTAAGTCTATAAAATTTCTCTATACTCCTTTAGAATATCTTGATGTTTAATAATTAGCAATAATTATTGATATGAGATATTTTAAGCACTGTTAATGTTCAGCAATCTTTGCAGTGAGTCTACTGAGACATGAAATACATTTTGTCATGTTTTAAAATTTTGGTTTAACGGTTTATGATAGAACTACTTGAGGGACTAGTTCTAAGTTCTGTTTATTTCTATACTTGATGTTAATGATAATCACAGCTGAAAAAGATACCTCACAGTAATATATAAATACAAAAACGAAAGATATGCATTGTTGGGTGTACTTACAAATGACGGTATCTTTATTTTTTTAATAGTTCCAGGCACCAATTATGCAAGGTTTTTCTTAATATTTGGTTAGGAAATTTCCATCGTCACCGATCTGTGGTTGTTGCTTCTCCCTATATTGGGCAGATGGTTAAAAACCACTGATCTTTTTCATTTGGAAGAATTAAAAAAATGATCTTCTCCAAGTCTAAGTAGGCAGATAAAAGAGTTCTAAGAGGTGAAACATCTTTTCGGCAAGAAAGTTACATAATAATGGAAAGATTTCTAAACATATTTTGCACAGACTATCTTCTCTCTCTCTCTCTCTTTTTTGTCTTTGACATAAAACGTTTTACTAAGTTCTGTTTCAGCTGAAGCCTCCTATTGCCTTATGAGTATTTCATTACATTTTATCTTAATCATAATTTTTTATGTCGAAGACCGAGATACTGGATCACTGAAAAACACGCATTTTTATGTGTTATTATTATATATTTCAAACAGGCAGGTAGAAAAATTGAGAAAATGAATGTCCCCCATACTTTTAATTTTGACCCAGGTGGCCTTAGCATTCACTTACATCCCTAGGTAACTAAGATTGTGTTGTCATTGCAATGCAGGGCACACACAGTAGGCACTCAATAGGTGATGGCTGCAGAAATGTGTGGATGAATGAATGAATGAATGAATGACCTAATTGTTTGGCTTCCTCCATAGAGGTGATCTGAAAGGAGGAACCATTTCTTATTTACCTTTGTGTCCCAAGTATCTAGCATAATGCTTGCACATAGTAGATGGTAAATATTTTTAGAAAAAAAGGAAGGGTGAAGCAGGAAGGAAAGAAAGGAGAAAAAGAGAGAGAGGAGAATTGTGTATGTTCTTATCTGGATGTCTCAATTAAAAGGAGTGCTTAGTAAGTTTGGCCAGTTCAAGTTTAACCTAATTTACAGCCTTTTCAGTGCTTATTTTTAATGAGAGCAGTCAAAAAAGATTCCTAGGATAACAATTACCTCTCTATAAGTCAGTATGTTTTCCCAAGCAATAGAGGAACTAGTGAGTTCTATTTTCACAGAGTCTCAAGGCTACTCCTAATTGCTCGTGGATTGGAAAGTAGTCCTTTGTCTTTGATGTTACTCTTTCACTGTCTTTTGAAAGATAAAAAGCTAGCAGAGGTTTGTGATTGGATTATGCTCCTCCCACCTCAGCCTTGGAAATCTTGGTGGGATATATAGTCCTACTTTGAGTCCCTCAGAAGCAAAAGTGAATAAAGCATAGTGAATAAATGGCCGCTAATATCCAGCTCTGTGTGTTTACGTGTGGGATGCACCCTCTCACAGGGATACTTTACCTCATGCCAGGATGTTTAATCAATGCCTCTGACAAAGTTACATGGTTACCTGCAGTGAGACTCTAGTAATACTTCTGGAAACCAACCCACCGCGAGCTCTTGCTGTGAAGGTATTTAAATAATTAAAAACATTCCTCTATCAAAGGAGTCTCCTTCTGACAGTGGAATCCATAACTTCTGCAGCCTTTCTTTTCAAAACACTTAGATGAAAGAGATGGTTGTGTTTTGTGCAGCACTCATGACTTTTTTTTTTTTAATGAGGCCAAACTTTGTTCCAAACATTTAGTGATGAAAATCTTAATAACCATAAATTGGGGCACCCAGCTTCTTGCTGTCTTCCTCCAAGAGGCATGAGTGGTTTAACTACGCTACATAAGGAGAGGTTTATATTTCCTTGTTTGGATCTTGAAGAGCTGTTTTTGTTTACACAGGAAGTCACTGGACAGGAAATCTCAGCAGTGGGTTTCAGGCTCAAATCTCTGAAGAGCAGTGAGAAGAGAAACAGAAGTGCCTGAATGCACACACACACACACACACACACACACACACACACACACAATCATCATGTCTTACTCACTGTGGAGGAAATACAAAGAGCCTTAAGAAAGGCCCTGAGATTTAAGACGGGATACATCTGGAAAGGGAGGTCAAGAGGAGGATATGACGACACCCAAGCGAGGGAAATACCACCCTCTGAGCATTTTTTTCTTTAATGACAACCATTATAACAGCAATAGGTTCCAAGATTGAAGGTATTGAAATTCACCCAGACAGGTCCAAATGGTCTGAAGCCCTCTCAGACCGACAGGGCCCTACTGTGGGGTTTTGAGACATAGCTGATGGGATTAATAAACCCCTGTAGATCTCAGATGGAGCAGGCACCAGCTCGGTTTTGTCTCTGGCTTGTCACCCACGGTGAAAACTGGTTAATATGGAGAAGGGCGTTGTCATGGCAACAAAAAGATGGTCATCAAGGAACCTGGAAAAAGGAAGCTTCTGTCTACACACCGCAGAACTGAGATTTGTGTGACAGGTTGTTCCAACCAGAGGAAGATCTCACTCTTTGCATTACGATTCTCCATCTTCCAAGCAAACTTACAAGGAAAGGCGGGCGGGCCCTGACCCGTGGGCCAAGTATGACACTCTCATGGCAAACACATTGGCTATCGTAATTGAGAGATGTGTTACTGGTTCATAAATCAATTTTCTCAAGTTTGGTTAGTGTAAACATTCATTCCCTAGGCTCTAACACCCCTAGATGAACTGATTACAGGAAAGTTTTGGACCAAAAGATAAAATCTGATGTCCAGCCTCCAGGCCTCTGTGACCTCATGATCTCAGCTGCCCCAAAGGCCCCAAATGACCTGCAGGGGTGTCACTTGAAGCTATGACTCCAGCCACCTCAAGTGCCCAGGGAAGAACTAAGGGGACATATTTTAAAGTTGGCTAGATTACTTTAGTGGGCAATTAATTCTCCACTTTGTGCCTTTCCTGACCTTGGATTTCAGCTTTCGGCATTAGTACCATGGACACCCCACCTTCTATTAATCTGATTCCCTGGTCACCTTTATGGGGAGCTTCATGGCTTGGAAAGCCTTTCACATTCTTGATGTCATTTAGCCAACGTAACAATTCTGAAAAGTAGGTGATATCACTAACCTCACTTCAAGAATGGGAAACAAGGCTCAGGGAAGGAAGTGATTTGCATATATTCAGTAGGCAGCAGGGTGTTCTGCTTTGATTTCTGCTATGACATGTTGGTTGTATTCTTAAACCACTGATAGACAAACTGAGCCTCATAGACCTGTGAAAATATTTGTATGCTTCCTTATCTGTAAATTATAAAATGCATGACAATGTTAATAAGTTAAGTACATTATTAAATGTTCAAAAAAACCCATTTTGAAAAGATAAAGAAATAAATAAAAGGATGTTTTAAAAAATAATTCATTTTGTTTATTAATTAAGCAAAAACAAATTTTGCTCTAACTACAATTATTAATAATTTTAGTTTTTAGGGAGATGTTATGGTCAAAGCTTCAGTATTTATGAAAATCTTGGTTTAACATTTTGTGATGTAGTGATTTTCAAGTTTGGTCCTCAATATATTTTGACCCTTTTTGTTTTGGAATAATTTTAGATCTATGAAAAGTTGCAAAGATAATAGAGAGTTGTGTATGTCCCTTACTCGGTTCCCCCCACTGTAAACGTCTTAGGTTGTGACATCTCCCTGTGGCATATTGGACTTAGGAGTGGACATTGATACATTTTTGCTAACTGAACTCCAGACATATTTGGATTTCACTAGTTTTTCCACGTTTGTCCTCTTTCTGCTACAGGATCCAATATAGTGCCCTACCTAGCTTGTTGTCATCATGTCTCCCAGTCTCCTCTGATCTGTGATGGCTTCTCAGTCTTTCTTTGTATTTTACGACCTTGGCAGTCTCAAGAAGTATCAGCCAAGTAGCCTGTTGGATGGCTCCTCAATCTCTGTTTGTCTGATGCTTTTCTCATGACTAGACAGGGGGAATGGTTTTTGGGATTAAATATCACAGAGGTAAAGGGCCCTTCTCATGGCATCATGATGGGTGTACATGATAGCCATATGACATCACGGGGGACGTTAGCCATCCCTTGGTTAAGGCAGTGTTTGCCAAGGTTCTCCACTGTGGAAGTACTACTTAGCCCTTTCTCTACTCTGTTCTTTGGAAGCAAGTCACTATATGCAGTCCAAGTTCATAGAAGGGAGACATGGAGTTGGGAAGGAAGCCCTACCTCCTGGAGGGGTAGTACCCACATGCATTGTTTGGAACTTTTCTGTGGGGGAAGATTTGTCTCTTCGCCTCTCATTTATGTAGGCATTCAATCATTTATTTATATACACAGTGATTCATGGATATTTATTTTATAGTTTGGGTTATAATCCAATACTACGTTACCTGTTTTGTTGCTCAAATTTTTCCAGCTTTGGCCATGGGACTTTTTTTAGGTTGGCTCCTGTGTCCCAGGTCATGCTCCAGGTTCATCTTGTATTTTCCTTGCTTCAGCCCTGGAAATTCATTTCTCCTATTTTTTAAATTGGAGAATGGTATTTGGAAACCACTGTGTGCTCACTGCTGTTGGAGTATCGTTAATTCGAGGCCCATTTGGCAGACAGAACTGGGGCGCACACACAGATGTGTACTAACTCATGTTTACCCGATCCTTAGTTTTTAACAGACAACATGGAGAAAGATTTCTTACAAAGAAAATAGACCCAACTAAAAGAATTGCATCATTGACAAAATTTCCTAAAACATGACACCTAATTTTCAGTTGTATCTGCCAGTTATAAAAACATTTTTGTTCAAATTCATCTAGTAAGCCTAACTATTCCCTGTTGTTAATCAGTTGGTTCTTACTAACTAAAAAGTGTTGCTTTTCTGTATCATGCATTTACAAGTAGATTCAAAATCTACAAATTCGCTTTCCAAATTTTTAAAAAGTGCAGATATCAGAGTTTTTATAGATGACACACTATTTTGGGCAACAGAATTCCATAATTATGGAACTATTTCCAGACATCCAGTTTCTCAGTGTTTTTTTCCGTAGCACAAATTTTGTTCAGACAATATTTACTTTCTCCTCCATTGTGAACATATCAGCTTTATTGTGAAAATGACAGAGTAAGAGTGTTCATTATTTATTTACATATATATTTTATTGTGGTATAACATAAAAGTTATTGTTTTAACCATTTTAAGTATACTGTTCAGTGGTAATATTCTATTGTCGTGCAACCGTCACCACAGTCTATCTCCAGAACAGCTCATCTTGTAAACCTAAACGTCTGTACTCATTCTGTAAGAACTCCGTTTCCTTCTCCCTCTAGCCCCTGGCAACCACCACTCCAGACATTCTTCTCTCTCTGAATTTGACTAGTCTAGGACCTCATGTAAGTGGAATCATACAATATTTTTCTTTTTGTAACTGGTTTGTTTCACTTAGCATAATGTCCTCAAGGTTTATCCATTTGGTAGCAGGTGCCGGAATTTCCCTCCTTTCTAAGACTGAATAAATAGTCCATCGTACGTATGTATCACATTTTGTTTATCCATTCAAATGTCAGTGGACACTTGGTTGTTCCTACTGGGTTAGCTATTGTGAAGAACACTGCTGTGAACGTGAAGGTACAAATATCTGTTCAAGCTCCTCTTTTGGGTATATCCCCAGAGGTGGAATTGCTGGATGAAGTGGTGATTTTATGTTTAATTTTTTGAGAGTTTCTTGGTCATTTTCCGTCTCACTACAATCTCATTTTTATAAAGTCAATCTCAGCAAAGATATCTTGAAAACCTTGAAATATACCAAAAGTGAAGACAAAGATGAGGGCATTATTCTTTTCTGAGTAAACATAGTGTGTGTGCTGGGATATGGGTTTATATGTTAAATATGTTAAATACTAGGAAATCTTTATTTTTCTTATTTTTAAGACAGAATTTTAATATAGTCCAATATCCATTTTTTTTCTTCTCACACACCAATGGACTGCTGTTCCAGATGGCACAGGAGAGAGTGGGGGTCTGGGTGATGGCCTGAGTCTGATTTTTGGTTTGTCTGTCCCGCCTTCTCTACCTTGGAAAGTTGTCACTAACTGCAGTGGAGAACGAGGGTTCCAGTCCCAGGCCTCCCTCCCGGTGTGCTCTGCTGCCCTCCCAGTTGGCTTCACCACCTACTCCCATTAATCACTCAGGTCCCATTAACCCCTTGGTATCCCAGAGACTCAGCCCAAAACAGCTTGCTGAGAGTTCATTCGTTTTCTTAATTTTCTCATGAGAAAATACAGCAGAAGGTTTCGAGTTTCTGGGGCACCTGTGTCAGGACTTACAGTAGGAATTTTCTCAATGAAACTGCCCCTGGGCTTGGCACCTCTGATCAGTGTTGGTAAACATTGAAAAGCTGCTAGTAGATTTTGAGATTAATTGATGCAGGTAGGACAGCTCCTGCTGGGACCTACATAAAGAACTTTGCTGTCTATACATAAGACAGAAGAGTTACAAACCATTCTCGCTGCTTTCTTCTGGAGCTCATTAGCAGCAGTCCATGCAGAAAGTGACAAGGTCGGAGTGATGACTACTTCTATGTACAATGCTATGTATATGTGTTCAACTTGACTTTAGAATTCTAGTTGGAACAGGCTTAGAATTATTCTATAGTTATGCATCTAGACCTGACATGTGAAAAGATGGCCATTTTAACTTTTTTAGTTTATTTTTTAAAATGAATATTTATTTTGACAGAGAGAGCGAGCGAGCGAGCACAAGCAGGGGAGCAGCAGAGGGAGAGGGAGAAGCAGGCTCCCTGCTCAGCAGGGCTTGATCCCAGGACCCTGGGATCATGACCTGGGCCGAAGGCAAATGCTTAACTGACTGAGCCACCCAGGCGTCCCCACAGCCATTTTTAGACAGTTTAGTGCGAACCCACTTACTGAAATTGTCAGACAGTCCATTTATTCACGCTGGATTTTCCTTCAAACACTCTTGGTGCTTTTCTTGTGACAGGGTCTGCCAGGACACATATCAGCACCTCCCCACCCCCAACCCCACCCCAGGTCAATACTGACACTCTTCTAGCTAAAAAAAATGAATTTTCTCATTTCAGCTTACTCATTTGGCAGAACCACCACATCTACATGCCAACTCAAATAGAAACGAGGGAAGGGGGGCATATGAAAAGGGGTGGGGGAGAGCTGTTTTCTAATGAATCAAGATGTACATATCAGCACTTCATTTTTTACCTCTAAATAGCACCGTGCCCCACAAACTGACACTTGGGGCTGCAACTGAGAAGGTAAGCCTTTCTACCTCAGGAAATAAAAACAAGTTGATGTAATAGAAACTGCAAAATAAATCAAGACCTTAATTATTGTTCTCTACTAGAATGCGTTCTTATGGATTAAATGCTACAGTGAGTCACAATTTTTTGTTTTGCGTTTTGTTTGTTTTGCATTTTTTTTTAATTGAGGTATATTTGACACACAAGGTTACATTAGTTTCAGGTACATAGCATAGTGATTCAACAACTCTATACTTTTTGCGATGCTCACCAGCTGACAGCTGGCACCGTACAAGGCTATCAAAATATCATTGAGTTTATTCCCCATGCTGTATATTCATCCCCATGACTTACTCATTCCCTAACTGGCAGCCTGTCCTTCCCACTCCCCTTACCCATTTTGCTCGTCCTCCTTGCCCTCTGGCAACTACCAGTTACAAATATGTTTCTTGTTCAGAACTTCCCTTAATAATAAGGCAGAATTTTCAAAACTGTTATTACCTATGTACAAATAACTTGCCCATTTTTTTTCTGATAAAACTAACCTTTTTACCAATGCAAGGAAGATATCACAAGCACAGACCTACTACCTTCCATTCATACATTCAGCACTGGACACAAAATACATATACGTAAAGAGCTAGAGGACAGATCATTTCAGGCTGGGGGAGAAGGAGTGGTTCTGGGGAGGAGGGAACACGTAAGGTGGGATTTGAAAGAGAGGATGGTGGAAGGAGGGCATTCAGGGATGAAGAAATGGTTTGAGCAATCATGGGGAATGTTAGGCGTGTGAAAAACTGATAAGAACTGATAAAGACCGTTGGAACCAGAATGCAGCTATCCTGGAGTGTGAGACGAAGGAGTGGCAGGAGTCCATTGTAAGTTTCTCAGTAGTGGAGTGAAAGTGTACTTCTATTTCTAGGACGAGGGTCCTAGTATTACAGTTTCTCTGAGGTTGAAGAGGGAAAGCCAGACAGATGAAGAACCTCAGGAAACTTTATATTGCTTTCATGGAGTCAGGCAGAGGCAAGAGAACATTCCAAGTTTAACTCTAAGAAGTACATTTTGACAAAGCATCATATATTATTATATTTTCCTGTTTTCCTAAATGTACATTTTATTTATTTATTTATTTTTAAAAGATTTTATTTATTTATTCGACAGAGATAGAGACAGCCAGCGAGAGAGGGAACACAAGCAGGGGGAGTGGGAGAGGAAGAAGCAGGCTCCCAGTGGAGGAGCCTGATGTGGGGCTCGATCCCACAACGCCGGGATCACGCCCTGAGCCGAAGGCAGACGCTCAACCGCTGTGCCACCCAGGCGCCCCTAAATGTACATTTTAAAATCTGTTCTCAGTTCGTCTGCGCATCACCATGGGAAGTCGCAGGAACACCATCAAGAGAGATGAGGGAGCGCGACCGTCAGCGTGATCTCTAACCCAGTGAGGAGATGCTCATCTTTGTGGGTAGCGTTCACTAATGTGTAGTTCTTGAAGGTGCTTGGCTTCACACTTCAGTACACGAGCACTACCCAGGCCAGTTTGCTATCAACTACCCCTAACATCTTGGCACCAAAGCCATTACTTGGCTCCATACGTGTTTTCCTCCAATTTTAGCTTCAGCAGGTCAGAACCCAACTAAAGTCATATAAATGATCCATATCAAATAGGGAAATATGAAAGCAACAACATTGTAAGACGACGTTGAATATGCATCGACACCAGTTAGCTCTACGTTGGTATGCTGGATGTTGTGATGTCTTCTCAACATCCGTTCCCCTTTTTCTTGGTAACTCTTCCAATGTTAATTGAAATATCCACCCACCCAAAAATAGGTATGCGCATTAGTGCCTTAAACATGCTCAGAACACCTACATTAGCCTATAGTTGGACAAAATCATTTAACGCAAAGCCTGTTTTATAATAAAGCATTGACTATCTCATGTAACTTATTGACTACCATATTGAAAGTGTAAAACAGAATGGCCATATGGGTACAGAGTGGCTGTCAGTGTATTTGTTGTTTACTCTGGTGATCACGTGGCTGACTGGAAGCTATGACGGGCACTGCCCAGCATCATAAGAGATATCATACCGCGCATCACTAGCCTGGGGAAAGGTCAGAATTCAAAATTTGAAGTATGAATGTATTTTGCTTTTGCATGATTGCAAGGTCAAAAAATCATAAGTTGAAACATAAGTTGGGGGCCATCTACCTTGTGAGAGGGCCCAAGCTGAAGGGAACAGGGAAGGTTTCTGCAAGAGTTACCTCCTGGGATAAGCCTGAAAGCAGGGTTGGGTGGGAAGGAAGAGTGGTCACTGCAGGCCTGAGGTATTCACATCAGTCAAGTAAGAAGCTAAGAGTTTTAGAAGCACACACTCGTACCTCGGGGGCCTTCCTCCACAGGCACGAAGTAGAGCAGCATAAATGGTCCGCCTTGGTAATGTGACCAGTGCCAGCATCTGGATGAATAACTCAGACCTCCCAAATCACGTGCTTCTCCTCTTGGGGACAGAGAGTTGTAGGTGGGGAATGAGGAATAGTGCATGTTGACTGCATTCCTACTGTGTGTCAAGAACTGTGCCGGTTGTTTTACTTATTTTGTCTACTACATTTAGTAATCATAACAATCCTCATTACAAAAAAGATGCATTTGAAATTCAGATAGGATAAATCATTTTCCTAAGGTCACAAAGCTAGCAAGTGGTGGAGCAGGGATCTGAATTTAGGTCGTTTTGGCTCTGAAGCTTGACTCTCCATTTAGTTTTGCTTATGTAGACTCAGCTTGAAACTTCAGTTTGAATGAAACCACTTGGTATTAATTAGAAGGAGAAATTGGCAAATGCTATTTTAAATGCTTTGAACAATTCTCTGGAGAGCACATTAAATACCCAAAAGCAAAGCAAAAATGTATATTAATAAGAACACAGCCATTCAAAAGGCAATTGTTCACCATCAGTTCCAAAAAGAATAAAAAGAGGGGAGTTCAATTTCCCCAATTTTTCATGCCAAGTGCTCAGGCTCCAAGTTTCCCTCACTGCTCTTTCTTCACCTCTCCTTACACGTTACACGTTACAGCTTCATTCCATAAGATGTAAGTGGTATTTATAGGAAATGCTGATTGCTGCCAACAAGTGAACACTCACATTAAACACGATTTAAAACAACCTTCTCTGCAGTTGTTTATAATAACCTCTTGGAAGTTTGAAATTAAAATCTGTATCCCATCCAGCCCTTTTCCCGCCTCTTACATTACACAAAGCCAAGAACTTGCCCTTGAACATACTTCAAGTCCCTGGCCCACCACTCTGACATGCTCTGTAGCTAATTATCTCAATCCCTAAATATTAGTCCTTTCTCTTGTCTTCTCTGGTTTCCTGGACATGATTCACCCTCCCTGGGTATTTCATTGTTTATGTCAATGAACAAACTCTGTGTCCCTTAAACAGACTCTTTCTTTTTTCTTTGCCCTATCATACCTCAACACCTTTTCAACAAAATGTGCATGGAACTTCTCTTTCACAGGAAGAGATCCAAAATTTGAGATAGTTCAACCTTCTCATTAAAGACACAAGGTCATTGAGACCCAGAGAGATTATGCGATTCACCTAAACTCACGCAGCTAGGAAGAAGCTGAGTCAAATCAAGAGGGGAGGACCCTTTCTTGGGTTCTAGTTCAATGTCCTTCTCACCATCCTGTACCACCAGCCACTGGTTCACACCCATTCCAACTGCTTGCCAATTTGATGTCAGATCGTGTCTGCCCAGAGCAGAGAGTATGTCCCATTTTCATTTTTCACGTGATACATGGCATAGGGGAAGTCCGGGTGCAATTATCTTGGGTGGTTTTCTCATGGCTGCATGTATGCTCCTTATTCTGCAACGAGTGCTCTTAAACCAAGGCATCTTCCCAAAGCCCTCCCTCAAAGCTGTTCACTGGTGTGTGGCATCCCTCTTCTAAGGATGTTTTAAGGGGACAAGACTGTAGCCTAAAAATTTCAAAGAGAGAATTGTAGAGGCAAAATTGTGAGGGTGGGTGGGCCGGGTGGGGCTTGTAAGGCAGGGCCCAGAATTACTAAGCTATGCAAATGTTTTGTTATGGAGGATCTGGGAGGGCTGTGGCACAAAGTTTTGTTTTATTCCCATTGCTGTAAGGTCCTTTGAGACTATTGCTCTTTGCACAAACATGGCAAACCACTCAGGGACAGGAACTATAAAAGGAAGACTTCTCTTCAACATGGCATGTGATACTATACAAAGCTGCCCATGTGCTTCTTGGGATCACCCATGTCCTAACACCTGCCCAGTGTGGATATAATCTTTTAAGCCTGAAATACTTGTAAATACTGGGAAACAGAAGGTGAGCTTTTTGACATCCCAAGGCTTGGTGTTTGTATGGAAGGAAGAGTCCTTCCTGTATTTGGCAGGACAGGGCCATGGTTAACCCACTGTCCTAGGCCGGCTTCATGAGCACGAAGATCGTGCCTGATTTAATGCTCTGCCATTATTGTCTTGACATTCTTAATAATTTTTTAAATGAGCCTCACATTTCATTTTACACTGGGCCCCATAAATCAGGTAGCTAGCCCTGTCACTGCCCCTCCCTCATCCCATTAACTTCCATGTATAGTTCCTTCTCTAAGCCAGACTGAAGGGAGGGACTATGTTCTGTTCATTCTTGTTTCCCATCTGTGCCTGCCAAATTGTGTATTGATTATCATTAGAACACACTTTATTTTCTCTCTTATTAATGCCTAGCTTTATTAGGACTCAGAACCTCACTACAAACATAAATCTATATGGTGGCCTTAGATCTTATTTCTAAACATTTCCTAGCTCTAAGTTTCTATAATTTTCATTTTCTTCTTGCTTGGGTGCTGATTAATTATGTAACCAGGTTAATTATAGCAATTCCTTAAAATTACTTTCAGAAAGCTGAGAGACAGGTTTCTTTCACCAGAAATGAAAATATAAATGTCTTATAAAATTACTTGAGAATATAAGACTGTTTAAAACCTTTTTCTAAAAGATGAATAAAAAACCGGGTAGCTCTTTAAATTTCAGTTGGCCAATGATAAAACTTTTCTTCTAAGAATTAGCATTTGGGCAAACTTCATGGATAAAAGAAAGCTATTGGATATACTGAAGCTATTGGGAACAAGAATAAATAGATAATTTTATTATTAACCATATCTGGTTAATATCTTAATAGTCACTTAGTATTTATTAAGATTTTTATTAAATAGGTTTAATTTTAACAGTAGTTAGTAAAAAGGAACTGGGTAGCTAGTAACTAATGTCTTGAGTGGACAAGACCCAAAACAAATAATAATAACAGGTAAAAAGCCAAACAAGCCAACATGAAAAATAAGATGCTCTTATATAATTCCCCATAAATTTCAAAGTCAGGCTCTTCAAATGCAGGAAAGAAATTGAGTTCCTGCTCTTTCACATAATCTTAGGTTCTTTCCTTGTTTTCGAAAGTACAGTGGCTTCAGTCATTCACTTTAGTCAAATGTGCTTGTCTCCATAGTAAATGTTGATCATGGACCTCTTGGCACAAATCACTGAGGTCGGTGCCTTGTGGGCAGAGAAGGGGTGGGCTTCGTTCTTGCCTTCAAGGAGCTCATTCTCTAGGTGGGAATGCCAGCACATACACTGACATCCCCGTGCCACCAGACTGAGTTCTGGCCAAGATGTGAGTCTGTCTTGAGTCATCTTTGCCTCGTACATGTCTAGCAAAGTGCCTGGACATCTAGGGTGCAAGAAATATTTCACAACTGACTGGCTGGCTGGCTGGCTGGCTGGCTGAATGAATGAATGAATGAATGAATGAATACTCATGAGTGAAGTACTAATGAACCTCTCTTTTTCTCATAAATACCGGCTCCTCTTAGATGGCACCAACTAAACCATTGAACAAACACCTTTCAGGGAGAAAATGGTTACGTCTGTATGGAAATGCTACATCAACCTGACCTTCGATACTCTATAATTTTTTCACATTGTCTCCAAATAGGAAAGGAGTCCTAACAAATGGTTTAGATGTTACTGATGTTTTCAGTCTATAACATGAAAAGCCAGAGGCAGCCTTGATTCAACAATCCCAGATTGTCTAGACGAGATACGGTGCATGTATAAAGTAGAATTCTGTGTCGCTATCACAAATCCTGTTATAGAAATGTATTTGTGGGCATGGAAAACATCCGTGATCTAGCATTAAGTGAAAGAAAAAAATAGACCAAAACATACGCCCCCAAACAGCCTTAGTGTCACTTGATGTCACCAAGAATGTACATCTCCAGGGAGGGGCCCGCACGTGGGCCTTCACTGGGCCTGACGCCAAGAACTGCTGGCTCTGACTTGTATTTTTCATGTAATTACTGTTGTTCTTGATTTAGAATGCACTCCTTCTATCCTGAGTTTCAGGATGTGATTAATGATAAAATAGAGAAGGCCTTAAATCCAGAGTATTACTGAAGAGAAGATTTTGGGTGAGTGTGTCTGGATTAGCCATGGTGTTTTTGCGTTGAGCCAGAAAGCACCATCAGAGCAAGTAGACTTTTCTGGAATCATTTTACAGTGCTGATCTCTCACTTAAGAGCTTGTCACTCAAATGAGAGCATTTCTGTTAATGCACATATAAATCTGCATAAAAAATTGACCTTAAAATATAAGTGTCAGCGGGCACAGGAAGACAATATGGCAAGCACATGGCCTACGACTCCAGAGTTCACACCCTGCCCCTGCCACGTAATAGCCAGGTGATCCTGTGGAGGGTACTTGCTTTTACAGCCTTGTTGTTTGTATAAATAATAACAGGGGTTATAAAGAACCACCTGGTCTAATTCCTAGGCTAAGACCCATATGGGAAAGTGTTTTGTAAAGTACAGAACTTTATAAATGTCAAAGGTTTGACTGTAATCAGATGATGGTGAAGACGTCTGGGTGTTGGGAGACTTGGGTTCTGGGCAGACGGCGGCTATGACAGATTGTACAGAGACAATCCTGTAAGCTCTTCTGGCCTGTGGGCTCATGGTCAAATGCAGAGTTTGCCTAGGTACTTTCTAATGATACTTCCGACATGTATTTTTACTAACAACATATATTTCTATTATGTTAGCAAATAACCTTTCTGTTTCACTCTCATTTTTAGTTTGTCTCATATAATGAAAGAATGAGTCTTGAGTTTGATTTTCTGGGCCGTATGTGAGAGAGAGTGTGTGTATGGGGGAGGGGTGTTGGAGAGGGTGAGAGAGAAGGAGGGGAGGGTTGGGAGGACTGGGAGAGGAAACTGGGAAGGGCAAGAATGATAAGATAATACAACCTGGCGTCACAAATTAGAAAAACAGACCACCCAGAATTGAAGCCTCCTGATTACCTGTTCTGAGGAAACAGGAACTGCAGTTAAGTGATGGATGTCGATGCCTTGACAAGCCCAGCTCTGGCTGTGGGAGAATCCATCATTCTTCCTTCCTTCCTTCCTTCCACCCTCAGCTCTACCAAGGGTTGCCTCTGCCACACCGAGTGTTCCTTAGACCTGGTGTTTTTGTGGGGTCCTTTGCTTTCTCAATTTGTTTTTCTGAGAAAAACTTATCTATTTTAGATACAGTGACTTTGATGAGTGAAGAGCCCCTTGGGAATAATTAAAACAAATCCACATTGAACTGTGGACAATTTTCTACTGAAATAGATTTCTTTCTACTGTTCCCAATTAAGATTCTGTCTTCTGGGATTCAGCTTCAAAAGTTGCATTTTCTCCTTGTGGATGTCAGAAAACTTGTGTTACAATCAGTATCCGGAAGCAAAAGACCCAATTGCATCTAGCTGGGTCCTCCCAGGTGAAGGACAGCAGGACATCGGAGATGGTGCAATTTGGTTAGGGAGGTCAGACAAGCCAGTGTGTCCAGGCAGAGGCAAAGAAAGATCTTACTAGCACTTCTTTTTGGCCTGAATTATCCTGAAGGTTAATGCAGAATGTAACTTTATTTCATCCTGCCTTTGTAGGCACACGTTCTGAGAAAGAAAGAGCCAAAATTAAATACACAAAACATGGCACTGTGTCAGGGTCCTTTCAAGATTTAAGATGGAGACAGCTGGAGATCCTGGATTCAGCTTCCAGGATCACAGAATGTAAGCACTGGAGATGAGTCTCACTTTACAAACGAGGCTTCGGAGGTTCAGAGGGGTCGAGTGACTTGCCTGAAGCCCTCAGCTTGCTCAAGACAGAGCCATCGTGACTCAGGCCATTCTTTTCTTTCTACCACATCGCAGGGCCTATTGAGTTAAAAAGAATTTTGAGCCTGAAATATGACATGTCAGAAGTAGTGTTATAGAAGGACATCATCAGTCAACTTGACTGGCATCTAAATAAACTTCTGTTGTAAAGTTTACAGAAGTAAGTGTAAAAAGAGATCTAAAAGATACCAAGACAACAGAACCTCTAAGAATAGGCTGGTTATAACACTTTTCTGTAAGGACCTCTGTTGAAGACTGGAAAATTGAGTCATCAAGCATGAACTTGAGTTGAATCAGATTTGGAGTCAATTCTGACACTCTCTCATCCTACCTTTCGGCAAGTTACCAAATCCCTCCAGCCTCAGTGTCCACATCTGCACAACGAGGAGGCTCACAGTCTCTGCCTCTTAGGGCTGCTGTGAAGATTGGATGAAATTAAATGCACATAAAGTGCTCAGCACGGTGTGTGATACATTGCACACATCTATCCGACATTCACTATCATTATAATTCCAGCTATTGATTAATGTGGTGATCAAATTCTTTCACTCATTTCTCAAATATTTTTTGAGCTTCTCTACCCCAGGCACAGAGGACAAAAGAGTGCAAGTGTTGCAGTGTTTGTCCTTAAAAATAAAAACAGATTGTCACAAGGCGGTGAAAGGGCTAAGTTGGAGCCCCAATGAGGGGTACTTGGCTGTTGGCGAGGGTCAAAGGATACCTTTCTTGGAGAAGGCGAGGTCTGAATAAGTAGCAGTTAGCTAGTTACAGGCGGTGGGAAGTGAGTGGGGTAGAAAGTGGTGGGAAGGGGTTAGGGCTGGAGAGCGATAGATAAATGTGAAAGGTGGTAGGCTGGGGGTAAGCAGTGAGTCCCACCTGCCCTGTTGATGGCTCTTTTATTTTTTTAAAGATTTTATTTATTTATTCATTCGGCAGAGATAGAGACAGCCAGCGAAAGAGGGAACACAAGCAGGGGGAGTGGGAGAGGAAGAAGCAGGCTCATAGCGGAGGAGCCTGACGTGGGGCTCGATCCCATAACGCCAGGATCACGCCCTGAGCCGAAGGCAGACGCCTAACCGCTGTGTCACCCAGGCGCCCCGATGGCTCTTTTAATATGTACTTTGAAAAATTAGTTTCAATGAATCATGTTTCATAGTTTTAGTAAGTGTGTAGATTAAAGATTTCCAGGTTAAAATGTATCCTGTAAGTGATGTGTTCCTATTTTTGGATTGACCATGTGATTCAAGAGTGAACCACACTGGGTACCTGGGTGGCACTGCGGTTAAGTGTCTGCCTTCGGCTCAGGGCGTGATCCCGGTGTTGTGGGATCGGGCCCCGCATCAGGCTCCTCCGCTGGGAGCCTGCTTCTTCCTCTCCCACTCCCCCTGCTTGTGTTCCCTCTCTCACTGGCTGTCTCTATCTCTGTCAAATAAATAAATAAAATCTTTAAAAAAAAAAAAAGAGTGAACCACACGGAGCTGTAATTTGGTTCATTTTAAGCATCAAAGTTACACCAAGAAAAAGAAATATGCACCAAAGAGAAAAAGGGAGGGACCAACGACAGAGGAGAAAGGGAGGGAAGGGAGTGGGGAGGTGGAGGGGCAGAGAAAGGAGGAAAGAAAGGAAAGGAAGAGAAGGCTGTTCATTTGAAGTGAGAATTTGTCCATGGAAACTGTTTTCTTGTCTGCATTATTTGTTTTGAGCAGTTTTCAATATTTAAGATTGACATTTTAGTTTTGTAATAAACTTCAGAGTTGCTACTCAGATTCCTATTAATGCTATTGTTAGTGGAAGTGCCACTGCTTCATAGGTTTCTGATCCTCACGGGAGACTTCTAGACACCCAGGGAGACCGTCACCTTCTTCCTTCATTCCTCAGTACTGCTTACAGGTCTCCCTACACCATAGACTACCTTGAGACCATTTGTTACCTTCTGTCTTCACACTTGACAGTCAAATCCTCCAGATGTTTGTAGCTACTCTCAGCATCTAGAATATCGTCAGTCATAAAATGGACAGTCAAGAAAAATGTGTTCGTGTGTTGAGTAAATGACTGACTCCTGACAGTGAGTGGCTATTACCTGAGGAAATGTACTGTGAATTTTGTCTAGCAGTCTGTCTTATCTCTAGCTTGATCTAAGACCAATGAATAAAATGATGACATCATTTGAAGTTATGCTCAGACATACCTTTTATCTGATGATCAAGATTTCATCCTGTTGAACCAAAGCCAAATATTTAATAAACATGATCACTCATCATCTCTCTCTTTTATCCAATTACAATTCATGCATTGGAATTTCTTTTTTTTTTTTAAGATTTATTTACTTATTTTAGAGAGAGAGAAAGACAGAGCACAAGTGGGGGGAGGGGCAGAGGGCAAGAAACTCAAGCAGACTCTGTGCTGAGCACAGAGCCCAACACGGGGCTCGATCTCATGACCCTGAGCTGAAATCAAATTCAGACACTTAACCAACTGAGCCACCCAGGCACCCCTGAAATTTCTTGAATCCAAAAAGTCAGTATCAGTATTTCTAGCCTTACATTTGGGTGCTTTTCACAATATGATGCATGTTTTTGTCTCTTTGGTACGTGGTGGCTCCAACTCTGAAGATGTGTATTGCCAAGGCTACTCTAAATATGACATTTGAGCAATGCAGGATATATGTCAGGACCAAGGTCATGAGGTGGCAGGGGGATTTGGCGTCGGGTCAAGGAACTCACCTGAGAATGCCAGGGGGTTGATGAAAGTTGGTTTGCATTTCTAAGCATTTTGGTGCAGAATCAAATATGAGCTGACTGTCAGGGGGGAGGGGGTGGGTCATAAAACCAGACAGGTCTGGGCTCTCAGCACTGAAAGGTATCACAAAGTCCATCCAAGCATGAATCCCCTCTACAATGTCTCCAGCCAGGGCTTGTGATGAGTAGTTGACAGTCAGCAAAAGTTGCTCAGAGGCTAAGGGGTAAGGCTGGCCCATTGAAGAATGAAGAGCTGATCAGAAATCAGAGCCTCCAGACAGAGACCTGGATTTCATAGCAAACTACTGTTCTAAGAGGAAGCTTCTCAAAATTTTCACCTAGTGTGAAACTAAGCTTAGGGCTTGGTTTGCCCTGGGTCTTCAAGGATCAGGGAAGTGGTAGCTTTTGAGTAAAATGTAAGCGTGGGCGCAAAGAACAGACCTGGTCAGTCTGGACTGTTGTGAGGCTCACATCCTCTGAGTGTGAGGTATGAGAACTTTGAGGGAGAGACCAATACCATGGATAATCATAAACAATCGGGGACTACAAATTATTAGGGAGCACATGATGTTAGACAAGACAGAAGCATTCAGTGGAGAGAAGATAATTAAATTAACCAACATTCTTTTTTTAAAATTTTAATTCCAGTATAGTTAACATACAGTGTTACATTAGTTTCCGGTACCATATAGTGATTCAATAGTTCCATATTTTGCTCAGTGCTCATTATGATAAGTGTACTCTTTTTTTAAAAAAGATTTTATTCTATTTATTTGAGAGAAAGAGAGTGGTGGTGGGGGGAGGAGCACAGGGAGAGGAACAAGCAGACTTCACGGTGAGCGTGGAGCCCAACATAGTGCTTGACACAGGGCTCGATCCCAGGACCCCAACCAAGATCATGACCTGAGCCCAAATCAAGAGTCGGATGCTTTAACGGATTGTGCCACCCAGTTGACCCAGTAAGTGTCCTCTTAAATTCCCTTCACCTATTTCACCCATTCCCCCTACACACCTCACCTCTGGTTTGTTCTTTATAGTTAAGAGTCTGCTTTTTGGTTTGTCTCTTTTTTTTCTTTGTTCATTTGTTTTGTTTCTTAAATTCCACATAAGTGAAATCATATGGTATTTGTCTTTCTCTGACTGACTTATTTCACTTAGCATTATACTCTCTAGCTCCATCTGTGTCGTTGCAAATGGCAAGATTTCATTCTTTTTTTATAGCTGAGTAATATTCCATTGTATATACATATATATCACATCTTCTTTATCCATTCATCTATAGATGGACATTTGGGTTGCTTCCATAATTTGGCTATTGTAAATAATGCTACAATAAACATAGGGGTGCATGTATCTTTTTGAATTAGTGTTTTTGTATCTTCATGTAAATGCCCAGTAGTGGAATTATTGGATCATGTAGTAATTCTATTTTTAATTTTTCGAGGAACCTCCATACTGTTTTCCACAGTGGCTGTACCAGTTTGCATTCCAACCAGCAGTGCACGAGGGTTCTTTTTTCTCCACATCCTCACCAACACCTGTTGTTTCTTGTGTTGTTGATATTAGCCATTCTGACAGTGTGAGGTGATATCTCATTGTGTTTTTGATTTGCATTTCCCTGATGATCAGTGATGTTGAGCGACTTTTCATGTGTCTCTTGGCCATCTGGATGTCTTCTTTGGAGAAATGTCTGCTCATGTCTTCTGCCCATTTTTAAACTGGATTATTTGTGGGGGGTTTGTGTGTTGATTGTATAAGTTCTTTCTATATTTTGAATAATAACCCTTTATCAGCTATGTCATTTGCAAATATCTTATCCCATTCAGTAAGTTGTCTTTTAGTTTTGTTGATTGTTTCCTTTGCTATGCAGACCTTTTTATTTTGATGTAGTCCCAATAGTTTATTTTTGCTTTTGTTTCCCTTGCCTCGGGAGACATATCTAGAAAAATATTGCTATGGCCAATGTCAGAGAAATTATTGCCTAGGCTCTCTTCTAGGATTTTTATGGTTTCAGGTCTCACGTTTTGGTCCTTAATCCACTTTGAGTTTATTTTTGTGTATGGTGTAAGAAAGTGGTCCAGTTTCATTCTTTTGCATGTAGCTGTCCAGTTTTCCTAACGCCACTTGTTGGAAAGATGAATTAGCTAACATTGTAGACACAGGCAGTTCAATTAATCACAGAAATGCAGGACTTTTAAAAGCATCTGAAAAACTGGTAATCAATAGTAACTGGTACTTACTAAGAGCTTGCTGTTTTAAGTACTTTACATGTATTATCTCATTTAACCCTCATGACACTTCTGTAAGGACATATTATTGCCCTGATTTTACACTTGAGGAATGTGAGATTCTTAGGGAGGTTAAACAATTTGTCCAGTGTCACTTAGCTGATCAGTGTCATAACTGAGATTTAGATTCAGGTATTTATGACTCCAGAGCTCATGCTCTGACCCCGCAGCTAGTGACACAGTTGTGCCACGAACCCTTCTAGATGGGCCATCAACCTTTGACTCATGTTTACTGTATACCGT
Organism: Ursus maritimus; assembly: GCF_017311325.1. NCBI lineage: Eukaryota > Metazoa > Chordata > Mammalia > Carnivora > Ursidae > Ursus > Ursus maritimus. The sequence continues at coordinate 48,722,550 of NW_024424230.1, read as the reverse complement.
TTTCTTCAGCTGAGGGTCCACAGTATGACAGAAATACCATGTCTTGGAGACACAACTTGTTGTGTCTGTCAATCCAGCACCAAAGATAGATATGTTTATATGTGAAGGATTTGTTTCCTGACCATATTGGAAGGCAAGATCAGGTCAATAAATAGTTTTATTCAAATAGCAACCTTGTGGAAAGATAGCCAATAGAATAGTGAGATACTAGTTTTTACACTTTTTAAAAAAGATTTTTTTTAATTTATTTTTGAGAAAGGGAGGGGGAGGGGCAGAGGGGGAGGGAAAGAATCTTAAGCAGACTCCCGCTGAGCATGGAGCCTGATGCAGGGCTCCATCTCACGACTCTGAGATCATGACCTGAGCCAAAGTCAAGAGTCAGATGTTCAACTGAGCCACCCAGGCACCCCACTAGTTGTTGTACTTTAATTGTTTTAACAGTACCACCCCATAATCTCTATAAGTGCTCAGCAAACACAGAATTGTGACCTACCTCTGTGTGCTATGAACAACCAAAGAGATCAAGTCACTATAATGGAAGATCCAGAAACTGAATAAATAGTTGCCAAAGGGGATTTCAACTAATGAATCTTCATTCTTTAAAGGAGGTGAAGAAATAAGATTATTTACACATTCTTGAGATAGTTCTTGGTTGGCATGTTTCCTTAAGAACCAGTGCAATTTCACTTTATCAAGAAGATTATAAAATACTGTTGAAGTGGTTGAAAAATGTTTCAAATGGTTTTTAGCAACAACAAATTTTACTAATTCATAAAAATATGAATAAGGAAATTAAGGGGGTGAAATAACTGTTTTTGTGCTCAAAATATTCAGAAAATATTCAGAAAAATAAAAACATTCCCGTGAGAACATCTGTCTGTCTCTCTCTCTCTCCCCCGCTCCCTCTCTCCCACACACAGAGACTCTTTTAATTTTTTTTAAGATTTTATTTTTATGGAATCCCTACACTCAGTGTGGGGCTCGAACTTACAACAGGGTGATCAAGAGTCACATGCGCTACTGACTGAGCCAGCCAGGCTCCCCATAAACACAGACTCTTTTAAACATTCTCATTTTTTTGAATATGAGTTAAAATTGGAAATAATACACATTAATTAGTGAAATGTATATTACTATACTCTATTCAGCTTATAGTTTTATAGCTAACATATAACTGAAATTTCATTCAGGGCTAACGATAAAAACAATTAGAATTTAGATTTTATTGTTAGAAAAAAGTCAGTGCATCTATAAAGACCAATAAAGCACTCCTATTGAGCAGCACAATTTGCAATACTATTATTTGGAAAGAGAAAATCAGGGGATTAACCATGAAGAATCAAACAGATCTCAATCACCTTTGAGAACAGAGGGAAAATGGTCGAAAAAACCCATTTGGCAACGCACACCAGCCACCTGGAGTTTACCTATCCTCATCCTTGCCCCTGCCTGGCCATTTCATCTAGAGCACCGCTGTCTGGGGACATGCCGTACCTGCTTCTTATAAGCTCCAGAATGAGTCCTGTGGCTCAGACAACACAGGCAAGGTTAAAAGCAAACCCTCTGAGGTCAGGCAGCCATGAATTTGAGTCCTGGTTGCCCTGATCGCCTGTGGGATCTGGAGCAAGCTACTTAACTTCTCAGGGACTCAGTTTCCTCATCTGTAAAATGGGAGTAATAGTAACAGCCGTACTCAAAACACAGCAGATTGTTTGCTGAGTTATGTGATCAATAAATGTTAGCTAGCTATCCTTATTCTCAGAAGGCAACTGCCTGGAAGGGTGTATGTTTGCTACATCTTTGAATTTCACATATTTAACAGAGTGTCTTGTCTAAAGAAGTGACTAAGTGAGGGTTTATGAATTCTGGCTGCCTTCTGTAGCTTGCTGGTACTAATTCTAGACACAATTTAAGAGAGGTCTGAATATGGGAAGGAATGGAGTAGCTGAAGGCCAGTCTGTTCTCACTGCCCTGCATGATCAATGGTTTGGGGTTTCTTTTTCCCTGGAAGATGTCTCATTTCCTTTCTGTAAATTTGCTCTGTAGTTACTAGGTACTTCTCTGACTCTTGATTAATAAATCATGGATTCTCCGAGCTGGGTCTTGTGTGTCTTGCATCCAACCTCTCACTAGCTTCAAAGGCCTATGAAGAGTTAACTGTGAAACTCCCTCCACCTTCCACCCTCCACCCTCCACCCTCCACCCTTTCTTTTGTAACCCCCTCTTGCTTAAATTACCAAACATTTGGATGTTTGGTAAATCAAAACCTAAAGAGCTTTTTCATATACACATACCATTTTAAAAAGCCAAATTCCAAAATAATTTGCACAAACTAATTATTTCCAAATTTCCTATCATTAAGCTCCATTTTCACATTGCTCTCCTTCTCAGAAGCTAGTCCTCTCTGTTTATTATAGAAATTAGATGTCTGGTAAATCACTATACATTTCATGTAGAAAATGAGACAGGAGAAACATTTCCTTCTGAGTTAGTACAAGTTCCATTTAGGGCCAAAAATTGAAGGGCCAGGATACTGTCTCTTAAAAACCAATTGTCCTTTTTCCTCAGGTGATTTTCCTTTTCCTTTTCCTTTAGGAGTTAGTGTCAGTGCCACTTCCTCCTGGAAGCCTTCTCTGATTCCTACAGACTGGCTTAGGTGTCTTTCATACAAAAACAATAACTGCTAAGAGTGCCGTGCACTGTGTTAGGCTCTTTACATTCATTATCTGATTTATTCCTCAAACTATACTGAGTGTTAAGTTACTATTATAATCTCTATTTTGTACTTGAGAAAGCTGAGTATAGGGCAGGAAAGTAAGTTGGCAGACCTGGCGTCCAAACACAAGCAACATGACTTCAGAGCCCTTGTTCCTGACTACTGTGGTATCTTGCCTCCCAGGGCACTCCACACTTTCCCTACCACCACATGTGTAGTGCTTGCCCAGCATCCATCCTCTCTTCCCTTCATGGCAATTCTGTTTCAATCTAACTACACAGTCTCCATCCCTGGCCCTGGGGTAAAACTCCTGATGCAGTCTCACCCAGTCAACACATCCCCTCCAGTTGCTCATAGTGATTGGTTCAATGTAGGCCCCGGTGCTAGGCTGGTCCAATCAGAAGAAATCTTGAGACTTTTCTCAAATGCAGGGAATGCTGGGGCATAGATTCCTTCTTCCCCACAATAGCTAATGATGTAGCCTTCAGGAGCTGCTTGAAGCCATCTTGGAATCATAAGAGGGTTCTGATGACCAAGGAGACCATATCATGGAGGCAGTGCTGAGAAATGAAGAGAAAGAAGTGCTAGGTCTGGGCAGAAGCCTTGAGCTGCCCGGATCAAACTGCTGAAGCCAGCCTACCTCTGAAGGCACAGGCATATATAAATTTCTTTTGCTGTGGGGGCTCCTGGGTGGCTCGGTTGGTTGAGCATCCAACTCTTGATTTCAGCTCAGGTCATGATCTCCGGGGCTAGAGATCGAGCCCCAAGTCAGGCTCCATGCTCAGGAGTCTGCTTGAGATTCTCTCTCCCTCTGCTTGTGCTCATGCGCACACTCTCTCTCTCTCTCAAATAAATAAATAAATCTTTAAAAATAAAGTTCCTTTTTTGTTAACCCAGTTGGAGTTGGGTTCTGTTATTTACACTGGAACGTTCTTTCTTTCCTTTTCTTTCTTTTTAATTTAATTTTATTTATTTGACGGAGAGAGAGACAGCCAGCGAGAGAGGGAACACGAGCAGGGGGAGTGGGAGAGGAAGAAGCAGGCTCATAGCGGAGGAGCCTGATGTGGGGCTCGATCCCAGAACGTCGGGATCACGCCCTGAGCTGAAGGCAGACGCTTAACGACTGAGCCACCCAGGCGCTCCACGCTGGAAAGTTTCTTAACTCATCAGTACTACGCATCATATTTTTCTTGCTTATTTAACTGCTTCTCTCCCTCCCTCCCTATCCTTGAGGATAGAAACCACTCTATATCGTCACTATTGTGTTCCCAGTGCTTGATTCCTAATAGACACTGCATGAATGTTTGCTGAGTTAATAAAATAAATGAATGGCAAATTTTAGTTGGTCATGTGTGACCTGAATCAGAGCTTTAGTTCACTTAGTGAACTTCACGCCTTGTACAGTGCTTGAAATTTTCAGCAGGGACCTGAAAAATTTGGGGGAGCCAAGTCAGGCAGAGATTGAAATGAAAATTCTGATTTCTAAAATGATTTAGTAGTACCACATTACCTAAGGTATCCATTGAATAGATTTTTACATCCTTAAAACAACTGCAAATAAGAGATTCCCACTGAAATAAAATGATCATCAAATACTTTAAATTAAAAATATAAATACTACACTAAAGAATCAAAAGTAATTGTGTACAATATACACTTGGAGTAGTGTACCTTTTACCTGACAGTCTTCCTTTACATTTTGGTTTTAGTCTAAAACAATAACATCAAAAAATCCCCCCAAACCCAGGATAAACTAGAAGCATTTATTAAAGCAACCATCAATTTCACTGCCATCATCTTTTGAGGCCCGAAACATCAAAGATTTACTGATGTTATCTATAAATAGTAATTTTCATGTGAATTATAGGTAAAATGTACATTCAAGGCATCCCAATGGCAGTGAGATGAGCCCCAAAGAACTCTTGGAGGTCACGCAGTCTACTTCCTCAACTACTAACGAGAAAACAGAAGACCTCGTAAAAAAAAAAAAGGCTCACCTTTGTTTAATCCTAAGGGTTCAACAAGCATTCATTGGATGCATGCTGTATGTCAGATTTGGTGTTAGATATTGAAAAATTATCTGTTCTCGAGAAGGTTACAGCCTACTTGGGAAAACAAATATATGTGAACACACGCCAATTAGTGTGGTTCTGTAATGAAGGAGTAACATCAGATTCCTTGAAGGTGCAAAGAATCAGTCAACTCTGGGGGTAAGGGGTTTGTGGAAGTTGTTTTCAGAATAGGAGTTTCTTGAGTCTTGAAGATTCGCTAGATGAGCAGTGGAGAGGGAAGGAAAGGGGAGTGGAGGATGCATGGCTTGGGCTAGTGGTTCAGGAAAAGGAATTTCTGTCATTGCAAAGGGAATGAAAAGGAACATGGAGCAAGAAAGAGTTGTTGGAGTCGAGGAACTGTCAACAGATTAGTGTCTGGAGCCGAGGCTCAAAGGGAATCAGGCCTGTCCTTCCCACTATGCCATGCTAAGGCGTCTGGACCTTATCCTCAAGCTAACTGAGGACTTTCAGGCTATGGAGTAATAGAATAAGGTGTGCATTTTAGTGAGCTGACGTCACGATGGGATTGAGGGCTGGCATGCGGAGGAGCAGGTAGTCCGACTGGAAGCAGATACAGAAGGTGAGAGGAAAAGAATGAATGAGGATTCTGACTTGAGCAAATGGATGGATGGTATAATATTAATCAGAAGTGGGAATATAGGAAACAGTGGTTTTATGGGAAAGTGGTAAGTGGAATCTGGTTTGAGTGTATGAGGTATTAGTGCTTGGTGAACTTGCAAGTAGAAATGTCTGGGAAAATTCTGGTCAAGATAGCATTGTGAGATCCTGTGTCAAAGGACCCTTTTTCCACTCCAAACACAAAGCAGTGACGGGAAGAACATACCTAGAGAAACTTGAAAAGACATTGCTATCTCAAAAGTAAGATAAATACAACACTGGACCAGATTTAGAAGAGAAATATAAAATGATAAGCAGGACTGAAGCTGTGGCCTGCTGGGCTCAGGGTCTTGAAGCAGGTGGAGGCGGAGTTCATGTCTTGTGGGGTAATGAGTACCCAAAGAACTTAGGCAAGATAGAAAAAGTGAGCCAGTGAAGCCAGGGGCTGGTTTTAACTCCTGCATGAATGGAAACTGGGAATAGGTCCAACTCCCTTCTCATTTGAGCCCCACCTGATACGAGCTTTATAGCCAGAGAGATAGGAAGATGCAAATACAGCTTACAACCAGTACCTGGGCCAAGCCACCCTCTGGCTCAGGGACCAGTTACCATCTTGTCCATATAATTGGTTTGGGCCGTATTTGAAGTAACTTGAGATATACCTGTGCTCTTGGGCTTGCCCTCTTGCTCTCTGATGATGTATCATGGGAGGAACATGAACCAGGTATGGGCTGTCCCTTAACCTAGGCCCCCAAATGGGAAATGTGAAGCCAACCGCATGCTCTAGGTAGCATGTGGTCCCAGAGGGATGAGAGACACATGGACCAGACCTGAGACTAACATGGAACCTGGAGCCCAGAAGCTGGTTCCTAGAACCTAGAGTCCAGGCAAGCCCAGCCGAGTGGCATCCCCAGCCACCCCCTGTACCGGGACTAACTGTACTTGAGCTATGTTTTTAAGCTACTGAGTTTTTTTTTTTTTTAAAAGATTTTATTTATTTATTTTGACAGAGATAGAGACAGCCAGCGAGAGAGGGAACACAAGCAGGGGGAGTGGGAGAGGAAGAAGCAGGCTCATAGCGGAGGAGCCTGATGTGGGGCTCGATCCCATAACGCTGGGATCACGCCCTGAGCCGAAGGCAGACGCTCAACCGCTGTGCCACCCAGGTGCCCCTAAGCTACTGAGTTTTGTTGTATAACATTGCTGTGGTAATAGCTGGTAACACCTTATACTTTATTACATTGGTTTTCTTCACGTATTTTGAGAATATTGATTTACAGGCTTATTTTGAATGGGAAAGTTTGGTTTGTTTTCATCTTCTCTGTGCTTATTGCCACCTGTGTAATAAATTTCAGAAGGCTCCATGCAGTCCCCCTAGGCTGTATGTCCAGAGTCAAGTCTTATTGACTCTTCAGGTCTTGTGCTAGGGCATGTGGTTGGCTTCACGTTTCCCATCTGGGGGTCCAGGCTGAGGGACAACAGATATCTGGGTCATGTTCCTCTCATATCAGATCATCGGAGAGAGGGAGGACAAGCCCAAGGGCATAGGTATATTTCAAGTTACTTCAAACATGGCCAAAGTGGACAAGTCCGAAGTCAAGAGGCAGAGAAGTATACTCCACGCACCATGAGGCCACAGTACAGGTGTGAACATAGAATCCTATTCCAGGGATGTTTTTAGAAAACTGTACAAGTGGGGCGCCTGGGTGGCTCGGCATCTGCCTTCAGCTCAGATCATGATCCCAGGGTCTTGGGATCAAAACCCACAGCAGGCTCTTGCTCAGCGGGGATCCTGCTTCTCCCTCTCCCTCTGCCCTTCCCCTGCTCACTCTCTCTCTCGCAAATAAATAAAATCTTAAAAAAAAAAAGAAAAGAAAATTGTACAAGCAACTACAATGAATTTCATGCCAGTAAATTTGGAACTCTACATGAAACGAAAAGGTTTTGAAATATCTGGTAAGCAATTGGACATTTGTGTCTGGAACTCAGAATAGTCCAGGCAGGAAACAGAGGTCATCAGAAACAAACAGTTGTTGAAGTCTTGAAGGCAGAACAGATGGCAAGATCCTTAGGAACATCCTTATTTTGAAGCAAGGTAGGTAAAGAGGAGCCACATTGAAGACCAAGGGTAAAGTAGACTTAGTAAGAGAAGCAGAGACCTGTCGACACTTATCAGAGGGAAAGGAAAGTTGGGTGTCAACAGAAGACAAGTTAAATGAATCAAGGATGGCGTGCAAACGTATTGCATGGTGCACTGGGTGTTATATGCAACTAATGAATCATCGAGCCTTACATCGGAAACCGGGGATGTACTGTATGGTGACTAACATAATATAATAAAAAATCATTAAAAAAAAAAAAGGATGGCGTGCAAAGTGCCCGCTGGAGTTAGCCGTTTGAATGGCTCGAATGACCTTTGTGATCGCAGGGCCAGCGCCACCGTGTGGCTGCAGACACGTGGCCACTGTTTGAAGAGGGAACAGGTCCTGGAAGTGGACACTGCAGGTGTAGATGACTTCAGGAGCTTGGCTCTGAGGAAGAGAAGAGTTTAGGAAGTAAAAGAAGAATCTACATGGAGAGAGAGAGAGAGAAATAATAGATGAGGATAGGGCATGAGAGCAGGGAGAGGTGGGGTTTGAGAACACAGCTGGGAGGGGAGCGGAGCCCTGCACACCAGATAAGATGCCTCTTCCTGTGACAATTAGGGGAAGTGTGAGGCCAGGTGCTAGGAAAGATAAGTTGTAAAGGGGTAGGAGTAGGGGAGAGTACAGGAACTTGACGGGATTCCTGCTAGATAACCTCTGATTTTCTGTGGAGGAGATGAGGTCAGCTGCTGAGAATAAGAAGGTGGGTGTCAAGCAGGATCCTTGAGAAGGTCAGGAGAAGCTGCTAGGGAAATGGGGAGATGGGCTTCCCGGAGCATGCCCAAGGACACTGAGAGAGTTGTGAAGCCCCAGCAGAATTAGCTATGATCTGGACGGGGACCAGGACCCTGGGGTCAGACTGGGCATTTTCCTTATAGCACATTAACATCTAGGATTCTAGGATCTTATTAAAATTTATAAAGATTTCATGAGCTGTACTTTCTCCGTAGAAGATATGAAGTAAAAGATAAGAATTATCTTTAAGCTATCCACATTCCCATGTTCTTGCAGCAGTTATAAAATTCCTATTCTTTCTTTTCTGTCTTAAGTTTTTCCATTCAGTGAAACTACAGTTACTGGAAAATCATAGTCAATTTGAGATGTGCTTATTTTGAACACATTCAATAGGAATCTTAATGGAACCTTATTAAGTCTCCATTGTCTTGGACTTAGAAAAGTTGTGAAACCCTTCTAGACTTTAGCTTCTACTATATGGATACTAAATGTTTCAATTGTATGTGATTGGAAGTCCCCAACTTTTAACAGCTATAGAGCAAATCAACTTAATGGCCGATCCGAGAATTCACTACACCATAGGCGCAATCAACAAAGAACACTTTTCCAATTCAGCAAAAAGTCTTTGCAAATAAAAGATCCTATTAAGTTATTTGCACTTCTGCTGCTCTTTCTTTTTACGTAAAGCTTTTAGAATATTGATATGCACTATTCTTATGTGATGAGAAAGCACATGCAAGATAAAGAAAAATTTAAGCTCAATGTATAATGCATTGCTTCAATGAAAGATATAAATAACTAAAATGGAAAGCATGATTGGATTTTAATCTTGAATAAAAAATGTAGTGTAAAATGTAGTGTAGTCAAAAACTGCAATGAAAATGGCTAGTTATTTATAAGAAGGAATAAAATAAAATTTTGCCAATCTTGAAAGACTGTAATATCAACAGATAATACCACATAGGAACAAGACCAGACTGTGAAACCTCACCAATCTCGATATACTTATTTGGAATTTGTAACAATTTTGACAAAAGCTTAACGTAAGTTTACCTTTTCACTATTATTAATCAAATTATAGTATAAACAATATTCACAAAGTTAATGTTTAAATTACTTTAGAGAACAAATTATGTTCAAATATCTTGAGCAGACCATACTTAGTAACAATGTACATATGAATTATAAACAATTTAATCTATCCCTTAAGGTAGTTCTCTTCAGGATTTCTACTATTTTTGTACTTGTTTGCTCTTAAAAATAAAACTGTCTCTTTAGAGATATTCCATCATTTAGATTGGAAATTAATTTTACTAGGCTCTCTCCTACGCAGCCAAATTGTTATTTTATATAAAATAATTGATTGTTTTGCCTTTGTTCAATTTGGTCTTCTGTTTTACCTTAAAAACCAAAATAGAAGATAATAAATAAGTTAATTAATTATGAGGAAAATTACTACAATTCAGTGAGCTTCTACTAAGTGATAGGAAATATGTAAAGTATTTTGTTTTATGTATTTTGAAGGAGAGAGAGAATCCCAAGCAGGCTCCACACCCAGTACAGAGTCGGACACAGGGCTTGATCTCATGACCCTGAGATCATGACCTGAGCTGAGATCAAGAGTCAGATGCTTAACTGACTGAACCACCCAGGCGCCCCTATATGAGGTATTTTAAAACATTATCTCTAATTCCTCGCAAAATATTGCAGAAAACATAGTCTTCACTTCTTATGGGAGGAAACTGATATTCAAATTAAGTGATTTCCCCAAAGTGTCAAGTATTTTCTGAATCTGATAAATAAGAAACAGTTATGCGGGGCGCCTGGGTGACGCAGTTGTTAAGCGTCTGCCTTTGGCTCAGGGCATGATCCCGGCGTTCTGGGATCGAGCCCCACATCAGGCTCTTCCACTGGGAGCCTGCTTCTTTCTTTCCCACTCCCCCTGCTTGTGTTCCCTCTCTCGCTGGCTGTCTCTCTGTGTCAAATAAATAAATAAAATCTTTATATAAAAAAAAAAGAAACAGTTATGTGTATCAAGGGCTAAGCATAAGGTCTAGAACATGGAAAGCACTCAATAAATGTCAGCTATGGCTATTGCTATTACTCTAAAGAAGGGGCTCACTTTATTTTTGTTTTTTACTTTTTTTAAAGATTTTTATTTCTTTACTTGAGAAAGAAAGAGTACACAAGTGGGGGGTGCAGAGGGAGAAGGAGAAGCAGACTCCCCACTGAGTAGGGAGCCTGACTCAGGGCTCAGTCCCAGGACCCTGAGATCATGACCTGAGCCGAAGGCAGACGCCCAACCAACTGAGCCACCCAGGTGCCCCAGAAGAGGCTCCCTTTAAAAATTAGATCAAAATTGATGTACAGATAGGGGCGCCTGGATGGCTCAGTCTTTAAGCGTCTGCCTTCGGCTCAGGGCGTGATCCTGGTGTTCTGGGATCGAGCCCTACGTCAGGCTCCTCCGATGGAAGCCTGCTTCTTCCTCTCCTACTCCCCCTGCTTGTGTTCCCTCTCTCGCTGCCTGTCTCTCTCTGTCAAATAAATAAATAAAATCTTAAAAAAAAAATGATGTACAGATAAATTAGCTCCTCTGGCTTTTGCATCTGTTTCAGTTGCATTTCAATACTCATTCATTTATTCATTCAACAAACATTTACTGAATGGTGACTATGCACTGGGACTGCCAGTGTGAATATAGGGACAAAAATATACCTCTGAGATAATCCAATATTTCAAAAAGTGATCAGCTATAAATGTGTGTGTGTGTACATATATGTATATACCTATATATGATCACGGATTTATATATATATTTATATATATTTATATCTGATCAGTGTGAACGTTGGAAATTCAGACATATTTTGAAGATTATATATATATATATATTTATATATCTCAAATATAGGTATCCAAAATGCATCTGAATTTCCAACTTTCACTTTTTCTACATGTTTATTCTATATTCAATAGTGTTTATATGTATTTCATTTTAGAGTTTTTGGGCCAAAGGGGCCTTGAAAATGACCTAGTCTAAAATCCATCATTTTACAGTGAGAATCCTTAGACCTAAAAGTCAGAGGTCTGCCCTCAATCAGACAGACACCTCTCACAGAACAGGCCTTGGAGTCCAATTCCACTGGTCACCAGCGGGTGGCTTTGCTCACATCAACACCCTTCATGTCCAGAGCAAATGAATGACAAAACCAAATGACACATGAAACCAAAGTAAATCCCTCTCATTTATGTCACTGCAAAAGACACGCATTAAAAGCAAAAATAAACTCTTATTTTTTTTACATACATTTACATACATTTTTTTTACACCTGAAATGTCCAGGTGTAATGTGTCCGAAGCCTGATGGGAGAGCAATCACTGACGTTTTGGAGTCGGAACAGAGCTACCGGTCCTCCACCTGGTAGTTCTCAGGTCACGATGAGGGAATTGCTGTTTGCCTCCAGGTGCACCCTGGTCTCCAAACCGAGATGCAAGGGCCACATTTCTGTTCTCTTGGGCCCTTGCCTCTTCACTGAACTTAAAAAGAGGCTCCGGTACCATCCTGAGAATCACAGTGGTTTGTGGTGGGCTCGAGGAACAATTTCAGACTGATCCTTTCAACTGTGAAACATCCAATGGAATAAAATAGTGGGTTTTTTGGACAAACAGGGGGAGCAGCTCTCAGTCAGAGCCCTCTTTCAAAATGCTATTTGTTTAAACACCAGAGAAACAGAAACACTCACTGACAGAAACCTAAGCTTTTAAAGACTGAAAAGCGATTTCTTTATCCAAAAAAACCTTTTCACGCAGATCTCAAGGCTAATCACATCAGAGGATGGAGACAGGGCACCTGGTGTCCACAGAGCACCATTGGTTTGCTTGTGGGATCCTAACATTTGAGTGGACCTGCTCAACAGCACAATGGCTAGTCTGGCAAAACAAAGTCTATTCTTTGTAAGTAGGGGAGAGAATATGAAGTGACTCAGAAGACCAAACTGTAGAAGCCAATATTCTTCCCAAAAAACAAGCTTATTGTCCTGTCATACTCAATGGCTTGGTTTTCAGAGCATGTATTGTCCACGGAAGGCTATCCTAAGGGATGTTCCGTACATTTTTGCTTTCCCTGCTCTACACTTTTGGGGCATCTTCTTCCATTACTAATCCCCTTTCCATTTATTCAGGCTTTCACTTGATTGTTAACTGCTAGAAGCTGTTGTTAACAAAGATGGAGAAGACATGGTCTTCCTCTAAAGAAGCTCATAATCTACCGTGATAATTGTCCAAGTTCGGTGAGCACAAAATTCAGCTGGGAGTGCTAGAAAATGGAATGACCACAACAAGCCTGTTCCTGAAAGATTCTGATGTAGGAGTCTGAGGTGAAGTCCAACGATCTCCACTTTGTGAAAACCCTTTGAGTGATTCTGATAGAGGTGGTTCCTGGATGTCATTGTTCGACCCACTTGTCTGGAGGGAGAGAGCATTTTTCATGCGCATTTGAATCTCAGTTAACCTTCAGCACCCAGCCTTCCTTGCTACCTTCTTTCCTTCTGTGGCCTTTTGTCTGTATCTCTCATGGCATTAGCCATCTCCCGCTTTCTGTCTTTACTGTGGCTCATTTCTGGGATGCCTTGTCTCACCTACCAGACTCCTGGATGGGGGACTGTCTGGCCCTAATTTGCATTCTCTGCAGTTCCAATTATTAGTAATCATGTAACTCTTCCTTCCTGGATGAAGGGGCTCATTTCTAAATGGAGAGTTGTGTTTTTATTTTTTATTTATTTATTTTTTAAAAAGAGATTATTTATTTATTTGACAGAGAGAGAGACAGTCAGCAAGAGAGGGAACACAAGCAGGGGGAGTGGGAGAGAAAGAAGCAGGCTCCCAGCAGAGCAGGGAGCCTGACTCAGGGCTCCATCCCAGGACCCTGGGATCATGCCCTGAGCCGAAGGCAGACGCTTAACGACTGAGCCACCCAGGCACCCTGAGAGTTGTGTTTTTGAAGCAGACACAAAGAAATGTACTGATACAATGGAGAAAGGAAGATGTTTTTGGAGGTGGAATGCTAGGCTCAAATCTACAGAGGTGGAATAAGCACATAATGTTTGGGAAGACACTAAATAGGTTGGCTGAAATGGAATCAAAGGGGCTGCATTAGGAGAGAAGAGAAATGAGTGGGCAAATGGGAGGTGGTGGTAGTGCTGACAGTTGCTGGAAGGTACTGGCTGCCCAACAGAGAGGAAACATAGAGATGGTCAGACATCAAGATATTGGAGTGATCCCAGCACGTATTGACTGCTACTCCTTCCCCTCCAGTGTTCTGTCCTGCCTTGGTCCCCCTATCCTCTCAGCTTCTCCTTCACTCAAGGAGCCCATTGGGCTCAGCCTGTGTTCCCCATTCTCGTATCATGGCCTGGAAACTCTTTAAAGGTACTAAGCTGGGGAAACTGTAGAGTTTCCCATCTCTCTTCTGTCCTTCTTGCCTCTCTGGCTGCTGCGTGTTGGAGCCTGGAGCAGAGAAGAAGCAACAGGTGGCATGGGGAGGTCACCTGGAGGGTTCTTGCTGAATTCCAGTGGGTATAGTGGTCTTCACCTGGGAGATGGGAAGAAGTGGAGATGTGTGAGGTATGTTCTGAAGATGGAAGCAGAACTTGGTGAGAAGGGCTAAGGGAAGGAGAGAAGGCAAGCGTGATAGGGCTTTGTCATTAGTAAAAAGGAGATACTTAGCACAAGGCTGGGCTGAGGTTAAATGATATGATACCTTCTCCAGGTTTATAATGTGAATGCAGGGCACAGTTGCTGCTGCTGGAGGTGGGGAGGCCTGAGCATGACCTGGAGGCCCTGTAGCCCATTTCTGCTAAGGAGTTCAAAGCATCTTCACCGGTATGATTCAGTACTTCCCATCCACACCATCCTCCCTCCTCTCCTGTACCCTTCCCTTCTCCTCACCAGCCCCAGTTCAATGTTCAATTTCTCTCACAGATCTTGACCAGAAGAATCTTGGTCAGCTGATGACCTGCATGTGTCCACAACCTTCATCCCGTGAACCCTCCAGAGTGGGACTCAGAGGAGGTGGCAGGCAGGGGACCTATGAGATGTACCCAAGGGCTTCCATCCATTCTCTGCTGAAGGAGGTGATCATCCAGGAGCCCTCCTTAACACTGTCCTCTAAAGAATTGCCAAGCCTGCTTTTTCATCACAGGTCTGCAAATTTGGTTCATTATAACAAACGTCATAGGTTTAGGGTTTTGTGGGAATTTTTTTGACCTCATAATTTTTTTGTTAGAAATTTTTCTAACACAATAGAAAATGTGTGGTAAAACACACATAAAACTTGCCATCCTAACCGTTGTTAAGTGTGCAGGCCAGTGGTGTTAAGTGCGTTCACATTGTCACCCATCAATTACCACTATCCATCTCCTGAACTCCTCACCTTGCAAACCTGAAACTCTGTAACAATTAAACGCTAACTCCCCGTTCTCTCTTCCCCCCTACCCCTGGCAACCACCATTCTATTTCCTGTCTTTATGAATTTGACTACTCTAGGCAACTCATATAAGTGGAATCATACAGTAGTTGTCTTTTTGTGGTGGCTTTTTTCACTCAGCATATTGCCCTCAGGTTCATTCATGCTGAAGCATGTGTCAGAATTTCCTTCCTTTTTTAGGGCCGAATAATATTTCATTGTTAGTATATACCACATTTTGTTTATCCATTCATCCACTGATAGACATTTTGATTGCTTCTACCTTTTGGCCATTGTGAATAATGCTGTTATGAACATGGGTGTACAAATATCTATTTTGAATCCCTGCTACGGGTTCTTTGGGGCATATATCCAGAAGTAGTATTATTAGCTTATATGATAATTTTTTTAAAAGATTTTATTTATTTATTTGACAGAGACAGCCAGCGAGAGAGGGAACACAAGCAGGGGGAGTGGGAGAGGAAGAAGCAGGCTCATAGCGGAGGAGCCTAATGTGGGGCTCGATCCCGTAACGCTGGGATCACGCCCTGAGCCGAAGGCAGACGCTTAACCGCTGTGCCACCCAGGCGCCCCAGATTATATGATAATTCTATGTTTCATTTTTTTGAGAAAGCACCATGTTGTTTTCCATAGTGGTTGCATCATTTTTCATTCCTACTATCAGTGCTCAAGGTTCTGATTCTTCACATCTTTGCCAACACTTGTTGCTTTCTGCTTTTCAAAAAACGTTTTTATTTTTTATAATAGTCATCTTAATTGGTATGAAATGGTGTCTCATTGTAGTTTTGACTTGCATTTCCCTAGTGATTAAAGATGTTGAACATCTTTCCGTGTGCTTATTGGCCATTTGTAACTCTTCAGAGAATGTCTATTTCAGTTCTTTGCCCATTTTTGAACTGGGTTTTTTGTTGTTGAGTTGTAGGTATTCTTTATATATTCTGGATATTAATCCCTTACAAGATATATGATTTACAAATATTTTCTCCCATTCTGTGAGTCCTCTTTTCACACTGTTGATAATGTCCTTTGATGCACAAGTTTTAAATTTTAATGAAATCCAATTTATCTATAATTTCTTTTACTGACTGTGTTTTTGGTATGATAGCTATAACTTATGTTTTTAAAATGATTTTTTAACTCAAATATTGGAGACAAAATCTTCTCCATTTTTCAGTTGGGGAAATTATTACACAAACTAACTGATGGATTTACTCTACCCCAGCATCGATCAGTAAATTCTGAGCTGAAAATCCATCATCTGGGCTCCCTTTAGCAATCCTCATTTGCCCTGCAAGACAAGGCAGGTAACTTGGTGAGAGCTGGAGCAAGTCCCCAGGGCCCCTGTAGTTTAATCAACCCCTAAAGTGAAATAAAAAGTGCTGTTTTTTGGTCTTTTTCTTTGCTAGTCATGTAGAAGTTTCTCCCTGATGTTCAAAAGAAAAAGGCTTCTGGAATGGAGAGTCTAAAATATTTTAGAATGTATTCCTTTCTGGGCATTACCTTTTTCTAGAGCAGAGTTCCCTGTTTAGAATGAATCAATGGGTTGTTTACACCATGCTACCAAATCCTCAGGAGAGGAAATCTGAAAAGCTGCAACCACCGCCCAGGCAGAATTGTATTGCTTTCGGTGCTAGTAAGCACATGGTAATTTTTCATTTCATCGTTGTGGAAGAAGTCGCTCTGCACCTCCCTTTCCACAGCTCCACTCACCACTTAGTTTATGTTTTAAAGCAGTAAAGCATCAAATGGGTCTGATTAGGGTTTTCTAAAAGGAAAAAAACCCCCAAAACCCCACACTGGGACAACATGATCGGCCGCAATGAAAGGAACTTCCTAAGAGGCCACTCAATAGCCCAGCCTCCTTCAACGTGATCAATTTCCGATCAATTTCAGGGGTGGTGGGTAGAAGGGTGACTTCTTCCAACCAAAGGGAGTATAGTGGATTTTTTTTTTTTATCTTTGTCTTTTTTGGAGGTCCAAAAGTTGTAAACCTGCTCTGGGTTCTGTAGGGAGAGCATCTAATGGTGATTTCGGATTTAGCAACAGCTCTCCCTAGGTGACAGTGAGCGAGCTTGCCTGTGCTGGGTTTTTCCTTCGGGCGTCAACAAGCGCACCTGGAAACTTTGAATCCCGAGGACGTTCTCGCTTTGGTTTAATCTTCTAACCCTCCATACCCCCAGAGACGTTTGGGGGAAGGGGCAAGCTTACTACGCCACCCCCGTGACACTGTTTCTCCCCAACTCTTTCACCCCACGCTGTAGATAGTTTGGGGTCTAGAAACAAGCCCAGCAACAGCACCTTTCGCGCCCACCAAGGGTGAACATTTGACCGCCCGGGAAACACTTTCTTCCGACTTCGTTCCACCACCGGTCCGCCGAAGCAAGGGGAGCCCCCGGGCGAGGAATCGCGCAGAGGAGAGGCTGAGCGAGAGAGCGACTGGGCAGGGGCGAGCGCGGGCCCGAGGGCGGGGCGGGCGCGGGAGGGCGCGAGGGGGCGTGGGCGCGGCGGCCCGCGCGCCCCGGCGGGCCAGGGGGAGGGGCGCTGGCGGGAGCGGCGCCTCCCGCCCGGGGTGAGCGGCGCGCGCGGCAGCCCCGCGGCACAGAGCGCCGAGCGGGGAGCGCGGGCGGGCGGCGGAGGCGGCGAGAGAGGGCTTGAGCGCAGACGGCCGACGCGCGGCGCGGCTGCCATGGGCGCGCAGTGACCAGCTGTTCAGCGCGAACTTTCTCGGCGGCGCGGAGCCCCCTGGCTGGCGGTGCGTCGCCCCCTGGCTGGCGGTGCGTCTTCTCGGTCACCATGAAAGGTAGGGCGGCGGCGGGCTGCGCGGGGCTCCGGGCCGGCAGGGCGGGCTTCGGGGTGCGCGGGAGGGGGAGGACGTGCAAGCCTGCGCGAACTTTCTCCGCGCGGAGGGCCAGAGGAGACGCGGCGCAGGGTACGTGCGTGCACGCGTGGGGAGCTCCTCTGTCCCGGACTTGGGCACCGCAGGAGACCTAGATGTTCGGGGTTTTGGAGCGTGCAAGTAATCCCCTCCCCACCTCTACAAAGTAGTTTGGAGCCCTAAGTCGTTGTTTACGGATTCCAGTTCCCAACTTTTTAATTGAAAAAACATGCCGAGGAGAGTGGAGGCATCCTCATTCCCCACAGTCGGTTTTCCGCTCTACGGCGCTCCACACTCCGTTCGAGGTCCTCTTCTCCCGGCTGGTGCCGTTTCCCCATCCAAGAAATCGACGTGCTGCCGGCCGGGTGTTCCCTCCGGGACTCGGGGATGTTCTCGGTGCGTCCTCCCCACATCTGGCAATGATTAGGTGCCCGCGAAGTTCAGCTGGCTCGGAAAAGTGCGTTTGGCATCTTTCTCCATCAGACCCACCGATTGGAAAATAACTGCTCTCCGTTCCGCGTCCCTTCCACGTGCCCGCCTGTGGAGTTGGTGTGCCCACGTGTGTTCAGAGGTGACACAAATCATCCTGTTGGTCGTCTCCGGGGCAGTGTCCTCTGCAGGCGGGTTTAGGGAAGTGTCAGATGTTATCGTGCCTTTAAACGGAATCACAAGGAGAAGGGCTTTGCGGGGCAGCCTTCTATTTATTGGAAACATGGAGATTGGTCAGCAGAATTCTGATTTACATGTATTTCTGATTTACATGTGAGATAAATAATTACAACAGAGACATCAAAGGGAGTCGTTTGGGGGTGGGCTGGCGTGGTGTTTACACAAGACTCGAGTTTCTAGTCTTGTGCTAGGATAACACATTTCAGACCCCGCGCGCGGGCCAGGCGGGGCCTGAGTGAGGGGGCTGGGTGCGAAATGCCATCCGACCGCGGTGACCACATTTCCAGCCGCCAGAGACCATGCCATGCGATCGCTTTGACTTGCAGGGCTGCTGTCCGAGCGAGGTGCCCGGGGAGCCCCACACGCTTGGAAAGTAACTTTTGCCTCTAGGTTTCTCTGAAAGGAAGTCCTCGCTGAACTATCCCTGCGATAATGTCCTACCAATGAGCTGCCTTTCCAAGGTATTAGTTTTCTCATCAGGAGACTTTAGGAAGGGCAGGGACTGTATTCCAGATGAAAAGTAACCCGCCCCAGAAGAGAAACGAAAGATAGGATATACTTTTCTGGCTAGGGAATTTCGAAACGCAGTCGTGTGTGTTCCTTCTTTTTCCACTCAGTTTCTCTTCTCTCATTTACATTTTAGGAAACACTCACTTTCCTTGGCTAGCACTGATTAAAGGATCCTCTCAGCAAGGAAAGAGTTCACAGGCTACACGTTTCTTTGGGGCTTTTGCCAGAAGTTAACCTTCTCATTGCTGGTCACTGAGGCCAGTAGTTTTTGAACTGTTGGAAAAGATAAGCTAACTGCTCACTACATCAGCTCCTGTGTGCGTTCCTGAGCCCTGAAAATCTTGTTATGCTTTTTGACTTGGTAAATGACCGTTATTGCAGTTTGGGTATTTTTCAGTGATATTAAAAAATCTGCCACGGAAGACACGCCTGAAAGTCCTAAATGTGTATTTGTGAGATTTACTCTGCATTCTGGACCAGCTTGCAGACCCCCTGGAGAAGGCTCATTGCTTACCCTCTGAGATCCAGGCACTGCCTAAAGGCCCCACATACCTTCTGTCCCAGTGGGGGAGGGGTAAGAAGGGACTGGTGAATCCCAGGGTAGACTACTCACTTTGAAGGCCTCTTTTAAAAGGAAATATTCTGTGAGAAATTTGTTTACCAACTATTGCCATATAATTTACATTCATTTATTTAGTGAAATGGGGAAGGAAGGGGACAGTAATAATTTTATGGTATCTACTAAGTGCCAGTCACTGTGCTATACCCTCTACAAAGCACCCTATCAATTAATCCTCTCAACGACATGATGAGGTCGGTATTTTAACCCCTACATTATAGATGTGGAAGCTGAGTCTAGAACAAACAGGAATTGGCAACCAGGAATGTGGTAGGCACTGAAGGCAAGCTTTGCCAGTTTCCCTGTGTTGCTTGGAAAGAGGACACCAAGTATGATAACTTCTGGTGTAGACCAGAAGAAAAGTAAGTCTCAGACAGCTAAGTAGCCAAGTAACCCACAGTTGGTGCAGCAGCCAGGAAAGGGGTGGGTCCAAGAAATTGGACACAAGCCTTCTGAAGGCAAGCACAGAGTGTATTTCTAGCCAAAGAGGAAAGCCACCTTTACCAAGTGGAATTATTTTGGCGATTTGTCGTTAGGTAACCAACCCAGAGTTTTCCTTGGGTTTGTGATTATGTTGCATAGTTATTAACTCATTATGCTTAAGAAAGCCAACGTTTCATTAGAATTTAATTTCCCTAAATGATAGAGGCCAATGACAAGCTCTTGCAAATGCTTAAAGTATTAACTTAAAACATTTCTTTAGACAAGTAGAAAATTAGTGGACATTTTAGAAGTTACAGAAGTTTTTTTTTTGCCAAAGCAAAAATTTAGCTTCTCCATGAGTCAGATATCTTTATAAGGTTTGACTTTTTAAAAATTATTATTTTTTAAAATATTTTTTATTATATTCGGTTAGTCACCATACAGTACATCCCTAGTTTTTGATGTAAAGTTCCATGATTCATTACTTGCGTATAACACCCAGTGCACCATGCAATACGTGCTCTCCTTAGTACTCAATTGACTTTCTCATTCTGATGTTTCAATCTGGGACACGGCCTGTGTATTAAACCTGGCTTTGGAGCGTAATTCTGCATCTGCCGTGAGCCACAGCGCCACCTATCTGTTGCATTCAGCAAACATTTGTCTTTCTCGTATTTCCTCCATCTCTGGAATCACGAGCACCAAAATAATGACGTCATTATATATTTTCCCAGAAGAAAATTACTTGCCTCGTTGCTGCAATACTTGCAGTCTTCCAAACTGATTAAAACACGAAGTTGGTTTTAATTTCATTTTCAATGAGCTGTACTGCACCATAAATCTCATGGTTTTGGATAAATATTCACATTCTTTTTGAAGGAATCTGACTCCTCCAGAGTTAGGTGTGTCGTTATTAAATCACATTTCTAGTTCTGGAAGTTGGGAATATTGGTGAGGTTTTAAAGCAGCAGCACTTGTTGCCTAAGAGATGGTAAAAAACAACCACCAGCACATGGGACCACAGAGGTCCAAACCACTGTTCCGGTTTAACACAGGGAGGAGGTTGGTGTCATCAAAACATAGTGTTCAGCTGCTTATTTCTGTGCTCTTGTGTATAAACATTTCTGAAATACCTTTGTCAATAATGCTTTAAAAACGCTTTGGTAAGCAGTCTACTGCCAGTTGTTTTTCTGGACTCATGGACTCCTTGCTTTACCACTGTCTCGAAGATTTCTTGTCCTTAACTGGGATACATAAACAAGTGTGTAAGGGCTGAGTGTACTATAGCATGATGTTTTCTGAAAGGAACTGGAAACAAAATGAGGCCTTTTCCCCTTCACTGATTGGAATTGGGGCTGCCCTTCCTTTGGAAGTTAAATTCGCAATCTAATTATACTTTTGACTTTTCATTAGTTTGGGGATGCTTAACATTCTCAATCTGAGGTTTAATTATTGCTAAGTATACATCTTTCCTGTGGTCTCCTCCGCAATTTCCCAAGACTGTGCCCAGGACCCCCCCTGCCGCCGCCGCCGCCGCCGCCGCCGCCGCCGCCGCCTTAACCATGCTGCTCATCCACTGATAATGGTGTGACAGGGAAAACCTGGCAGATGATAATAGCTCTCAAGCTATAACATAACCCGGTGCCTAATTTTCTGAATTCACACTTATTCTCATTAAAATGTATTTTAAAACAGCTGATGCAGCTGCTGCCAAAGTAAGTTAAATGTTTTCAGGTGGGAAAATAAATATTTAAATTTTGTGATAGAAGGACATTTTTCACCTGGGGTGAACACAGCACGTGAGTAATCTCTCAGGGGGCAAATCCAACACATGTGTCCCCATGGTGGGAAGGAGGGGTGGGGTCCTGGGAGAGGAAGCCCAGAACAATGGCAGAGCGCAGCCTTACTGTTGGCCGTGTGGGTCTGTGGTGCTTTGGAACTTCAGCTGGTGAATCAGCGTGGGAAGAATAGGGCAGATTGCAGGGGGGGGGCAACATTCTAGGTCTGCGAGGTAATCATCTGTGAAGAGAGTCTACCCCCACCGTGGGGTCAGCTCTACCAGGCTGATTCTCCATCTTCTGCCATTCCGAAGGCACAGGCTCACTCCCTTTCAGCTTCCAGAGTTCTGTGGCCTGGAGGCAGGGAACAGGGTCCTGTGTTGTAAAATAAACCATGCTCACAAACAACTTCTTAGGTGTGACTGATGGCCACTTAGTAGGCCCACTTATTATTTTTCTCTCTAATAATAGCTAACATTTATTGAACACCTGCCAAGCCAAGTGTTCTTATTTTCTCCATTTGCAGATAGGAAAACTTAGGGTCAAAGAGGTATGGTTTACCTGTAAGGGAATCCAGCTAGTCAGTGGCAAAACTGGTATTCAGACTCAGTCTGACTCCAGAATCCACATGTTAC
Organism: Ursus maritimus; assembly: GCF_017311325.1. Classification (NCBI taxonomy): domain Eukaryota; kingdom Metazoa; phylum Chordata; class Mammalia; order Carnivora; family Ursidae; genus Ursus; species Ursus maritimus. The sequence continues at coordinate 48,700,292 of NW_024424230.1, read as the reverse complement.
ACCTCTAGCTTAGACTCCCTCCTAGCCAAACCCTAATACTCCACTCAATCAACACATCTTTGTTAAGTACCTACTGTGTGCTGCATTCCACTAGATACTAAGTGAGCCGTGTAAAGAGGGCCCTGTCATCTGGACTCAGACCTGGAATAACCTGGCATCGAAGGTTCAGCCAGCCACCAGAGGATCCTCTCTAGACAGAAGGTCTTGCAAAGATAAAGCGGATTCCAGGGTCATTGCAGTGTGGAGAGTTTGTCTTTGGGAGATTTTGCTTATGACTGATTGCATGAATGTGGATGGCCCACTGAAGCCAGCAACTCTGAAAACGGTCTCTATACTACAGTCTTCCTGACAGGTTTGCCATAAGACAATGGGACATTGTAAGAAGTGCCGTTTTCAAGAGTAGACTGTAACCACCAGTAGGTGAGCAGTTAAAAAAAATAACCAACTATAGTAGTGGAGGCAGTAATAAACATTTTGAGCAAGGGATAGGGAAGGATAGACATTCTTCACAGAAAGTATTTCATTCTTCAGTGCTGACAACACAGTTTCTAACCACACCAACAAAGCTTGAGGGAGGTAACTTTCAATCAAGCAGTGATTTGATTTCTGTTTAAGTGAATGATCTTTGAAGAGCTCAAAGCAATATAGTACCTTGAGAAGGTCTTGCTGATGGCTTACAGGACCTTTGTAATTATATGGCAGCGAAAGCCAATGTAAACAGAAATTAGTAGTCCCAAGTTAAGATGCCAGAGAGCTAACCCCTGAATTTATCATGTGTATTCAATCAGTACTCTTTAGAATAGAAAGGAAATGTGTTTTTCCACCTGGGAGAAATTTATTGGACTTGGATATATTAAATATGACTCCTTTATGCTTCCTGAATGGTTTGGGATTACAACTTAGTATCACAGGAGGTGGTAAGTCACTAGCTTGAGAGGTTGGACATGTGACATTCTGCCTCACTTGTCCTTGGCTTTTGTGGAAGTAGTTGCACTTCTTTGGGCCTAAGTCACTTCCTTACCAAATAGAAACGTTAGGAAAGTAGCTGATATTTATATAACAACTTATTATTCACAGGCAAATAGTCCACCCTTATAATTGAGAATACATACTGTAAAATGTAACGTTTCATAAAATGTAATCATACACAGTGATCCCAGGCATTGAACCTGAGAATTTTAGTGTGGTGGCAAGAAGTGTGGGCTGTGAAAGCTGAGGGCCTGGTGGCCACATGCAAATTACCTAACCTCCCCTGGGGGGCCTGGTTTCCTTATCTGTCAAAGGGGGAATAGTAATGGCATCTAGCCAATGCCATTTTTGTTTGTTTGGAGGATAAAATAGGTTAGTATAGATCAGTTGTTTAGAATGGTGTCTAATAGGTAAGGAAAACTCAAGACATTTTAGTTATTGTAATACTGTGTAATTGTAACCTGCTGCTTCCTCCAGGCAGTAATATAATTGCCAGTTATGAACCATTTAAGTTAATCAAGTGATACAGTTTATACCATGAAGAATAGAGTTCAGTTTTGAAAGGAAAGTAATTTTCAAATTACGAATGTGTTAAAACTGACCTCAGGGGTAGGAGGGAGCTGGGCTCTCTATAGGAACAGTGTTCATGTTGGTCCACCTCCAGCTGCTCTCTCTTGCGTTCTTGTCATTATCGTAATGTCAGGAAAAACAAAAAAACCCCAAAAAACAGCCCTACTGAAATTTCAGGGACCATGTTTATAGTGAGTTTGTAACTTTAGTGAAATCATACAATTTCCTCATGTATGAAAGTGATAGAAAGTTGATTTAGTATTTGTAAATACATTTGATTTGCCCACGAGCACTAATTTCGTGGAGCACCATTGTTTAGGTGCCTACTGATAATGACATAATATTTTAAAGATTTGTATCTTAAATCCAGTGTCCAGTTTTATCCAGTGCAAATATGACATCCAAGAATCAAAACATAAAACAAATGTGTCTCTAAGGAAGTATTAGGACAGAGGTATGTATACATATTTTTTTAAGAACTGTATGAGATCATGTCTATTTCACTGCTAGTGTTGATTTCCCATTAAGCTGTCATATTTTATTTATTATTTATTTGAGCCACCAAATCCTAACTAGCTTTCACTTATTCAGTATTTAACATATTATTTAAATATATTCTAATATTCTTTATATGAAGTATATTCAAATATTCATTTAGTATATTATTGTTTTTTTAAATAATTTTTATTTTGTTATATTAGTCACCATACAGTACATCCCCAGTTTTTGATGCAGTGTTCCATGATTCAGTATTTGCGTGTAACACCCAGGGCACCATGCAGTATGTAAGGAGGGCTCATTTAGTATATTATTGAGACATATTCAAATACCTAGTAGGTATATAGCCTGTCCTCAAGGAGCTTGCAGTCTGATGGGCAGCTTAAGGCTTCTGCATAAACAACTGTAATCTAAGGTAAAATGTGAAAAGTGCCCTATTTGAGATTCAGATAAATGTTGCCAGAGGACATGGGAGGAGAGGGCAACCTGCCTGAAGTCGGGGATATTTTCCTTTGGAGGGACAATGCAACCTGATTCATTATCCTGAATTAGAGTTTATATTTCAGATTGCATTATTCTAATTGTAATTGAAGAGGCAAATGGTGCATCCGGACACCCCACAACCTTGAAGTATGACATCTCAGTGTGGGAGGTGAGAGAAAATTGAAGTTTTCTCAAACTTTGTTTCTTAAACTCAATGTTGGTCTATCATTTGTAATTAATTATAATATATTACTTGGCTGCATTGAGATAGAAGGAGCACAGAGTAGGTGATGGATACATACATGTGGACAGGATCCCTGAACCCGGCTTGGAAAAGAAGTCTGGGTTCAGCCCAGCCTCTGTCCACAGTCCTTCAGCCTGGCTCCTAAAAAAGCCTGAGCTTTTCTGTTCAATCTGGCATGCGTCAGAACCTGTGCTGTGCCAGGGATTGAAGGCTGCAAGTCCAGACTGCGGATCCTGTTGCTTCAGGTTGAACTCTTCACCCTGGCTCTTTGAAGCAGGGTGGACCTTGGACCTCTAGACCTTTTCTGGTCATCAGTATCTGTAGGACCTGAGCACTTTCATTTTTGTCTACCTGCCTTTTATCTTCTCACGTTCCCTTGTTTTGTTTGCTTTTTTTTTTTTTAAATCAAAGTCAGAGATGTACATAGTTCAAAGAGTCAACTAATATTTATTATGAATGAAATTTATTATGAAAAACGGCAGTTTCCTGCCCAGCCCACCTTCGTTTCATCATTTTCCAGTCCCCAGAGGCAGCCTCTTCAGAACATTTTTAGCATTTTCTTTTGGCATTTACTTTTCTTGTGGTTATCTACCGATGCCTAACAAACCATCCCCAAACCCTGCGGCTTAAAACAACAGTTGGTTATTTGTTCAAGATTCTGCAGTTCGGCCTGGCCTCTGCTTCCTGAGGTGTTGGCCAGGCTGGATGGCCTCACCCCCACGGCTGGGCATCAGCAGGGTGGCTAGAATGGCTTCCTTCCCTTCATCGTCTCCCATCCTCCAGAGACCTTATCTTCTCTTCCGGGGGGCCCCCAGTCCAGCACGGTAGTCGGACATTGCACATGGTAGCTGGCTGCCAGGAGGGTGAAAACAGAAGATGAAAGGCATCCAAGGCCTGGTTTCTGAGGTCACCCACTGCCACTTCTGGCAAATTCCATCGGCCAAAGCAAGTCACAGGGCCCTCTCAGATTCAAGAGAGTGGAAATGGACTTGCACGTGGAGGGATGGAAAGAATTTTTGGTAGTCTTTTATGCAGACCATCTGCCACGATGCCTTTTCTTTAAGTGACCTGCTTATGTACTCCTCCTCTTCCTCCTCCTCATTACTACCGTTATTTTGAGTTTAGGCATTATATATGGACTTCCCTTTATAGCAGATAAGCAGTTAGTTCTTTCACCCTTCATCTCCATCCAACACCCTCATGGACGCCTTCCGTTGCCCTCCATCATCCCAATGTAGTTGCATCACAATCTTGATTAAAGCAATATTCAGTGTTCATATGACTACAATGGTATAAATGCTATTCACAGCCGACTCCTATTTCTTGCATGACTTCTCTTCCTCTGGAGTTAATAATCCTCTTATTTTATTTGCTTAGCTTCCTGCGTATGTATACACCATCACCCAGAGTCTCTTACGCTTTCCTGGATTTCTACACCTGTGTTCTCCTATAGTAGATATTCTTTCATTTCCATCTTTTTGAAGAAGTCTTCCGCAGAGCCTTCTGACCTACTCAGGGTTAGGGTTCGATGAGGGTGTGTAGCGTGTGTGCACACGGATACACACACATACGTCTTTCTGGGTTTGTTCCTTATTTTAGTGGAATGCATTCTCTAATAATGTCTTGAAGAAAGTGTGCATGAGAGGTATATTTTTGGGGGATCTGTAGGTCTGAAGAGATCTTTGTGTTACCTGTTTATTCATTTGAGAGATTTCTGTGTAGGAAATAATTTAGCCTTAGAATTTTGAGGGCATTTATCTATTTTCTTTTAGTTTTGCTGTTGAGAAGTGAGGCCATTCTTTTTTTTTTTTTCTTTTAAGTAATCTTTTTTTTTTTTTTTTCCTTTTCTTTTTTTCTTTCCCCCTATCTGGAAGCTTTTAGGATTTTCTTTTTGTCCTCAGTGTTCTGAAATTTTATAGTGATGTGCCTTGGAATAGATCTCTTTCCTTTTTGCTGGGAAGTAATGGGCCCTTTCTCTCTGGAGACTCCTGTCCTTCAGTACTGAAAAATGTTGTTCAGTTCTTCCTCTGATGGTTCTCTACCTCTGTTCTTTTACCCAAAACACCTGTTATTTGAATATTGGACCCACTGAATTAATTTTCTAAAATTTTTTTTGCCTTTGCTCTTTTCTATTTACTTGCTTTTTTCTCCCTACGTTCGGACTGTGTCAGCTCTGTTTCCCAACTCTGCTATTAAGTTTTTATTTTTGTGATCATACTTTTAATTTCTGAGAGCTTTTTCTTTTTCTCTACGGTTCTTTCTTCATTATAGCATTCTGTTCTAGTTTTGTGGATTCATTATCTTCTCTTACCTCTCTAAGGATATTAATGGTTGAATTCTTTTGTGAAATTTTTATCAGGTCACGTAATATGTATTTCCTCCAAATTTCTTTATCTGGTTTCTTTATTTTCATCTTTGTCTTTTCATGTTAGAGGCTGTGTCAGGTGTCTGGTGTCTTCTCGTCCGTAGGAGCAGGATATTATAAAGGTTAATTAGAACCTGTCTGTTTGGTGGGATTTGTGAACTGTGACTGTCACTCTAAGCTGAACTGGCTGGGCTGTTCCACCGGGGACCTCCCAGAATCAGAATCATTCTTTTGTTTTCATCTTAACTGGTCAGATTGCCCAGGAAGAGCCTTCCAGTCTTTGGCCTAAAGGGTACAGGCTGGCTGACTGAGTGGGAGAGGAGGACTGCGCATCTGGACACTCAGTGTATAAACTTTCACCTTTTCCCCGGATTCTACTGTGGTTCCCTCATCTCAGCTGTTCCTGGTGTCCTCTAGACAAGAGACCTTTTGTTTTTAACTTCACTGAATAATAAACCTTAGACCTTCTGCTGTAGTCAGGGAGGGCCAGTTACCAGCTTGGTGGGGGGACTTGGGAGGTCGAGCTGCCTCCCCCCCGCCCACATACCACCCAAACTATTTAAAGTGTGTAAGTCAGTGGGGTTTTTGGTTTGGTTTGGTATAGTCACAGGTTTTGAAACCATCATTACAATAAATTTTAGAACATTTTTGTCACCCCAAAAAGAAATCCCGTACCCATTAGCACTCACTCCCCATTTTCACCCTAAAACCTCCAGCCCTAGGCAGCCTTTGACCTGCTTTCCACCTCCGTGAATTTGTCTCATGTAGACATTTCATTTCATATAAATGGAGGCTGTCTTGACTGGCCTCTTTCACTGAGCATGATGTTTCCAAGGTCATCCATGTTGTTGTGTGTGTCAGTGCTTTCTTTTTACAGCTGAGTCACACTCCATTGTATGGCTCTATGCTAATTTATCCATTCATCGTTTTGTGGACATTCAGGTTGTTTCCACTTTTCTCTGTTATGACTAATACTACTACAGACATTTACGTGCAAGTTTTTGTGTGGACACGTGTTGTCATTTCTCTTGGGTGTATCCTAGAGTGGAATGGCCGCATCATATGGGGTCTTTGTGCTTCACCTTTTGAAGAACTGTCAGACCGTTTCCAAAGTGGCCGCACCGTTTTGCATTGCCACCACTAGCATATGAGGGTTCTGATTTCTGCACATCCTCGCCAACATCTATTATCTTTTTGGTTATAGTCAACTGCTTCTGTAATATAGGTTCATCCCGTCCTCCTCTTTTAGCCCTACCTTGGTTCTCCTTCACGACTGACCTGTGCCCCAAATTCCTTAGCCTTTTCAGGATTCTTTGGTGGAAAGCATTGCATCTTAGCTTTTCTAGTGCTTGCACAGGGTTCGGTTTCTTGGGTCTGTGGGGTCAGTGACCATCTTGGTGTGGAACTCAAGGGCGCCCCCAGATCTGCGTCTTAGTCTTGGTCTGTCTACTCATAAGCTGTGAGACCTGGGGTCGGGTTAGGTACCTGTCCTGAGCCTTAGTTTTCTCATCTGTAAAGCAGAAGCATAATGAAGGGGAAGTACCTGACATATGGGAGGTATTAACTAAATATTAGTTCTCTTATTTTCCCCACACATGGTGGCTATTCAAAAAGAAAAAGATTAACTCTTTCCTTCAGGAATTCATGAGCTGGTAGTAGAGATAGACACAGGTATAACTCTAATCTACTTAATTTCCGGCAACTATTGAGTATCTACGACATGCCGTAAATGTACTGGCTGCTGAGTGTACAACACGGCAAGTTTCCTGTTTTCAAATGGCGTTCTGTCTGGTGGCATGAAAACCAGGAACTGGAATATGGGGCAGACGGAGGAAGGTGCTGTCAGATGGACATAAAGGGAGTGTAGGGAAGGAGAGGTAAATTCCAACCATAGGGCGTCACATACTTGGTCCTCAAGTTGATTGGAGGCTCTCCACGTGAACTCACTGAGCTTGTCACATCCACAGGCCTTCAGTACCATAAAGACAGTCTGGGATGCACTTAGCTTGGGTCTCGGTGTGAGGAAAAGGTTTTGAGAACATAATACAACACTGCACGTCACGTCAGGCTTATTTGTCGTCCTCAAGCCCTCAAGGTCAACTGTTGAAAACATCGAGTAAAACAAAGTTAAACAAGTTTTTGTCTCTTTCTATTAGCACTTCTCAGATCTCTCATAGTTGAGAAACCACTATGACTTGCCAAGAAAGGGATATAGTATGCCGTGTTTCCCAATTCTCTTCTTCCCTCCAAAGGAAAAACATTAAGAAGACTCATTTAACATACTTCTCTGTGAGACCTTCCCTTATCATCCGAGTGCGATGTGATCTGTGGTACTTTACTTGTACCCCTCAGAGCTCTTGATTTTCTAGTTGTCGAGTTGGACGAGACAAAACTTTGTATTGTTTTAGTAGGCATTATAAGAGTTCCTGATCCTTTTGGCATGAGGCTTAAGACAAGAACCAGGAGATCCTCGAGACTTATTAGAGGTCACCTGGAAGGCCTTTGTTTTCTTGAACCCCTAATGGGTTTGAGTATGTTAATTTGGAGACAGAGCTGAATTGATTTAATAACAAAAATATGAGACATTTAAAGTTCCCAGGGAAAATTCAGGAAGGAGACAGGAGTCAGTCAGACTAAATGCTGCATGGGAAAAAGATCAGAGAGGAAAAAGAAAACAAACAAACAAACTAATGGTAGGCCTGCTGAAAAGAAGCTTTGGGGGAGAACAGAAATGTCTAACGGGAAATTTTAAGCTGTTTGCTATCAGGGGTGCAGCTTAAATCACTCTTTTGTTTCCACTGTGAGATCCTCAGTGATGCCTCCTTGGTTCACAATGTCCATGTGTGAGGAGAGCCTTCTGCAGGTATGGTGTGGCGGAGGAGGGGCTGGAGCTGGCAGGGAAGGCTGACATCTCGGTGGCATCATTACCCGTGTTCCTGTTTCATCAACTCCACTAGGATATAAGCATGTATTTATTGAATGAATGAATAAATAAATGCATGGATTTCTAAGCAGAAGCCCCAGATAAGCGTTTCTCATTAATTGAGACTAGACCAAGCTGCTCAGCCGTTAATATGATGAGATTACTTAGTAAAGCTGGCCCAGAAGAGCTTAATGTGTATTTGTGGAAATAACCAGTCACCGAGTGACTGAGAAAGGTGCTATTCTCTGGGTTGTAAACATGTTCTTCCATGTAGGAAGAATTAAAACACCAATCTTTGACATAAGACTGCTTTAATTATGAAGACCTGGCCTTCTAGATTCCAACCAAGATCTCTTCCCTGTTCTCTGGATAAGGAAACAATGATAAAATACAGAGATATCATACTTCTTTCTCTGCTGGAAGTAATTGCTCTCTCACTAGTGTATTCATAGCATTTCATAACAAGCTAGTGCGCCAACGTCCACCGCATTGTATTAGAGACGTCATACCTCTTGGGTTTTTCTATGACGTTTCAAGGTTCAGATAGATCCAGGTCCTGCATCCCATTTGAGGTCTGAAAAAGATGATCACAGAGATTTATTTTCCCCCCTTGAACGCCTGTCAGCTTCTTGAGGGAAGGGACCACGTCTCGCTCATTTCTGAAGCCCCACTGCCTGGCAGTGTCTGGTCCATAGTGTGTGCCAGATAAATGCTTTTGAACTGAGTCGCATGCAGAAAAGAGCTGAGCACCGGTGCGTCATGGTGGCCAGCTCAAGGATAATTGATTTGGGCTCCCTGGAAAGGCCTAGTCTCGACACCTTTACGTGTCATCAGAAGTTGCATGAGAAATCACCAGACCCACACCTGGCAGAACTGTAAAATAGGTTCTTTATCAATGTGATAAAAAATCACATTGCCTTTGTCTTGGGGGAAGGGGGTGGATTCAGACCTTTTGGTGGAAAGCTTTGCTGACCTATTTTTTTGTTGTTTCCAGAATGGCCTACATTTAGGAATTTCCAGAATAAGACTGTCTTTTGAAATGTATTTACTGGGAAACCATCTGTTGGTCCCAGTTATCCAATGGAATGGGGGTGGGGAAGGATTTGATTGTCACCGTAGAAGTCGTGCTGGGCTCCTGAGATGCCCCATTTAGGGGAAGACATGACCCCGGAGCCTGGCATCTGAGCGGGAGAGGTTTAGGCTCAGCTACGTGAAAAGATAATAGAACCCTTTGGACAGCTGGTTAGCCAGTCATCATTCAACAAAATTTATTTCGCCCCTGCTTTGTGGCAGGCACCATTCTAGGCACAGGGGACTCATTCATGAAACAAAACAGAAAACGTGTGTGCTCACAGAATGCATGATCACACCACACACACGCACACATGCACACACGCACACACACACACGAATAAGGATGGCAGCAGAGAGTAATATGAAAATAGGGTGGTGTGACAGGGATGGCCAGGTCGTGGTCCAGAAAGACATCTCAGTGATGTCACACTTCAGCTGAGACCTGAATTAGAAGGAGTCTCCTCAAGAATGGGAGGAAGAGCATTGCAGCCAGAGGGAACAGCCAGTGCAGGGACCCTGTGGTCTTTCCCAGCAAGTGTGGCATGTTCCAGGAACGGAAGGACACGTGTGGGCAGGGGGAGGATGGAGCAGGTGGAGATCGCAGCCATTGAACCCCTCTCAGACCCGTACTGCTGGGCCTCGCCAGGGTTAACACGGTGTCTTTTCTTCTCCTGCAGACGACTTTGCCGAGGAGGAGGAGGTGCAGTCCTTCGGTTACAAGAGGTTTGGTGAGTTCTGGCAAAGCTCTCTTCCTTCTGCACGCTTGACCTGAGATGCGGTAACAGGCCGTCACTGGACCTTTGGCGCACACGGATATGTGTGGTTCTGAGGCCCAGTGTTGGTTGGAAATTGGGTTTCTGTGTAACAGGTGGATGATTTCTCATAACACGGAGGGTAATGGAACAGGAGCTGTGCCCGGGCACGGGAAGCAATGGGACACTCATGGGGTTCACGGAATACAAACCAGATGGCTTAATAGACAAAACAATGGGAAAGGTAAATCTGTGACAGGACAGGAGGAATCATACACAAGATTTCTCTAGTTTGATATTTAGGAAACATCTTTGCCCTCTTTTCTCAAGTCTCACTTCTATAACTTAGAGGATAAGTGAGAGGAAGACTTTCTCCAGGAGCCCAGCTAGACACCGGTACCCTGTGGTAGGTTGGATAGTGGCCCCCGGAGAGATCCACGTCCTAATCCCTGGAACTTGCCTGTTACCTTATATGGCAAAAGGTGCTTTGCAGATATGATTAAATGGAAGATCTTGAGATGGGGAGATTATCCGCGGCCATCTGGGTGGGCTCTAAGCTTGATCAGAGTGTCCTCGTAAGAGGGAGGGAGAGGGATATTAAATGACTGAGAGGAGAAGGTGGTGGGCTGGTTGAAGCGGACTGGAGTGATGTGCTCCGAAGGTGGAGGAAGGGGCCACGAGCCAAGGAATACAGGTGGTCACTAGAAGCTGAAAAAGGCAAGGAAATGGATTTTCTGGTCAGAGCCTCCGGAGGGAGCACAGCCCTGCCAGCATCTTGATTTCAGCCAACTGGAGTTGATTTCAGACTTCTGGCTGCTCAAACTGTGAGAGGAGAGAGTTGAGTTGTTAAGCCCCCAAGTGTGTGGAGATCCGTTACGGCAGCCGTAGGGAATGGAAACACGGTCCTCTGTCCCCGAGGCCACTGCACACGACCATGCTTGTCATTCTCTGCAGTGTGGTTTTGCACTGCTGGTGAACACTGCAGCGTTCCAAAGGCTGTTCAAGGGGACTGGGGTTTTTCCGGCCAGCTTGTTTCTGTGCCTTGGCAAGAGGAAACAAAGAAGGATGGAAGAGAGAAGAATGAGTGAGTGAGTGTGTGTGTGTGTGTGTGTGAGAGAGAGAGAGAGAGAGAGAATGTAAAAGAGAATCAATCTACTTCCTATTGCTTAAAAAAACAAAAAACAAAACAAAAAAAACCCTCCTGGCTGGACTTTGATTAAAGTTAACAGTCCCCAGCTGCTCTGGCTCCCTCATCGCTTTAACATTCTTCTGTCTGGATATACACTTCTACATTTCTTTCTGTGAAAAAGGAGGGCTTCACAGTGGGAATGCGGTGGCATCAGGCTGACAGCGCCTCCGGTCGTGTGCTGGCCGAGGTGCTCAGTACTTCACTCCCCCCCCCCCCACCACTGTTCTTCACCTGCACGTTCCGTATTTCGGAATTAGTGTCCCGTGCTGTTCTGCTGGGCCGGGGTGGGCTCACTGGTGGTAGCAAGCATGAAGACAAACCCGGGAATTATAAAGGGAAGGGAAACAGAACAGACAAAAATGAAAAGGTAGAAACAGAGGAAAAAAACTTGTCAAAAGAAGGCAAGATCAACGTTGGCATGCCTATTTTGGAAATCAGTAGGTTTCAAATATTTATTTGGAAATCAGTAGGTTTCAAATATTTATTTGGACATTAGTAGACATATGAAGAACCGTGAGAAAAGGTTTCTTTAAGAAAAGTGACCTTGAGAGAACTTTTATTTAAAATTTCATGACCATGTAACTAGCTGCGTGGGTGGGGATTTGATGAAAATACACACAAATAATAAATTGCTGAAAGATTTCATTTGTGGTGGTTGAATTATGTGTGGAAATCGCAAACCCATGACTTAGAGGACACATGATAATACCTTGCCAGTACTGGAGAGCGTGCGCGGAGATGCAGGGCCAGAATGAGAGCAGGTGGCACAAGTAGACAGTGGGATGAAATTAACGTGGGACATCTTGGAAAAGGCTGTGAGAGAGGTGTCCCGGTGTTGAGCGTTCTTGGATTCAGCTTTTAGGCAAAGTGATGGATATCCCCCATAGGGGTGGAGTAGGATTGTAGAGATGGAAGAGCCTTTGAGATGATTGAAAGCAGACTTTAATAGGTAAGGAAGGTGAGGCCCAGGTAGATTAAGTCCTTGCCCAACCCAGTTAGGTAGGGCTGTGGGTGGGTGCTGGGTCTTCTACCCCTCAGGCAAGTATAGTCTTGGGGAAGGGTCCCACAATAGGGTTGAGGTGATTTTTCAACTTCTGTGTCCTAGAAGGGTCGCTGCAGTTCTAGAACCCTAAAGTGGGCTGCTGGCCCCACCGTGGAGCCTCATCGTTTCTGTAAGCCCTAGGACTCTGGATGTGGTTTTATTGAAGGTAAATGAGTGTTCAGTTCCTAAGAAGTAGCCGAAGCTGGTCACTGAATGCAGCAGAACCCAAGAACCCATTGCTGCAGGTACGGTTAAACTGTAACCATTACAGGGGGGTAAAGTTGGTGTCAGGTAGTGTGGGTGAGAGGCATCCAGAGACAGGACAGCCCTGTGGGAGCTGCCCCTACTTACACTTGTGACTTGAAACCAGTCACTTAAACTCCGTGAGCCTTAGATGCTGCGTCTGCCCAGTGGGCAGAGTGACACCTGCCAAGGGAGGTAGGTCACCTCACAGGCCTGTGGTAAGACTAAGAGACCAGGCGGTCAAGTGCTTCGAAAGTACATCGCTATAGAAGCAAAGGTGCTATTATCCCACTCCTGAGATGAGGGGCTGTTATAACTCTCTGGACATTTTCGTACAGCCACTGCCAAATACCAAAGCGTGACAGGTCTGAAACGTCATTCCTGAAGAGATGTAAAGGTATGGTTTACTTTTCAACGTGGTAATATTGTCGGCTTTTATTTTTACGAAAGTAGACTTGGTAACATACAGGGTTTAGTTGTTATGTAATTTTAGCTATGTCTTTTTTAGAATTTACATAACTGAATTTAGTCTACAGGTGGACCAGGGGTTCATTATTCACAGGGCAAAGGGGCCGCTCACTGTTCCAGCAAATCGTTGCCTGATGGCTTGTTTCCAGAGGTATTTATAGATCTTCAGAAGCATTTGCTACATGAAGTCAAGACTGTTTACATAATAGTATTGCGCTTTTTCGAATTTGATACAAAAAAACAATACAGACCAAGATGGGTGATCTTCTCCAGGAATCTAGTGTGGCATGGTTATTTTAGGACAGCCATCCCTTGTTTATTTGGGGATTCATTATTGCATTTCGGTCTCAAGCAGGTCTTCTGTTTTTCTTCAGTCTATTTATATGTCATGCTTGTTAGCCCCTTTCCCAGAATTCCAGACAGTGTCTGGGGGAGAGACAGACTTAAATCTGATGGGTTTGCCACTTATTTGCTTCTCTGACAGAAGCTTCAGTGAGGGGAAGCTTTGAAAGGTTAATGAAGGAAGCATATTCAAGCTTTAATCAGGCTCTCCCGGCCAGCATTTCTTGGTCTCTGTAGGCAGAGCTAATTAATTTGGGATGTAACTATAGTTACGATTTGGCAGAGTTCATTCTCTGGAACACCAGGCACCTGTACATTAATTTGTACTTTCTATAGATAGAATACAATATATACTACAGTGATATTTTTCTACATACTTTTCAGTTACTGTTTTTTTTTTTTCAAAACTATCACATATGGCTCTAGTATCCTTTATTATAGTTAGCAGAAAAGGAAGGAGAAATCGTTCATATTATAAGGGGTAAATATAAATTTATAAATTTTGGAATTTGTGGTAAGTTGATCCAAGAATGTCTTCTAAAACCTTCTGATTAGTCATATGATTAGCATGAATGCATTCAAGTTTTGTTCTCTTAAATTTTTCTTCATTAAAATGATAGAGAGTAGAAGCAATGAAGAATGTCATTTCCGTTCCAAGGGATAAGTGCATCAGAATTCCATAGGCGAAGGGGAGATGTGTGGGAAGAAGGGTGCGTTCCGGAACATGTGTAGAAATGATCATAGCAAATCCAGCTCACATTGGTGCATCACATTTATCTTTCCAAAGGACAAACGTATTTTTCCTTCACAACAGCTCCATGAGGACAGCAGGCTTGGTGTTATCTTTCCTGTTTCTTGGCTACTTTTTATCTCTCCTGACGGCTGGGGGCAGTGGTTAGGCGTATGGGCACTAGAACCAGGTGTATGGGTTTGGATCTGAGTCCCCAAACTCCCCAACTGTGTGATGTCAGATGCATTGTGAAGTCTGCTTCCTCACTTGTAAAGTTTGGGTCCTAAGAGGCCAGCTCTATGAAGTTGTTGGGAATTAAATGGGATGCTAGTTTCGTTAGCAAAGTGCCCTGCACACTGTGAGCCTCCCATAAGTGTTGACCATTATTCTAATATTGGGTTCCTTCTTGGGCCTTCTGGTCCTGCTGTGTGAACATAGAGCCTAGGATTTAGTAGGCTCCTGGAACCTTCTGATTTCCAGCAGCCTCATGAATTCTTGCTCTATCCTACCTCTTGCTTTACTGCTAAAAACTATGAGAGGCGAGAAGACCTAGGGACAGCAGCTCTGTGCCCCAGTACCCTGGTGGGTGGTGTGGGTGTCTAATGGCGAACACCATGCCCGATGTCTCGGGCCCTCCCTCTAGAGCCTGCTTTGTCTCCTTTCTATGCTGGGGCAGAAGGGCGCCTAGACCAACTTTGTTTCTTTGGTCGCATTGGGTTGTCTTGAGTTATATTTGGAATCTGATCTGGTATAAAAATAGGATGTCCAAAGCTGGAATGGTGGAGGAGCAAGAGATCCGTGGCTCCGCCTGTGAAAATCATGGGTAGATTTAAGGGTTGCAAGTGACCAACTGGGAGCAGCTGGAAACGTCCGTTGTTTGTATTTGACAAAACTGACAAAATTGCTTCCTTGGGGCTCAGCTACGGGGAGCATTAATAGTGATGGGAGAAAAAGATCTGAAAAATTGCAAACTGGGAAACAGTAACAAAAAGTTCAAGGAAACATTCTCAAGTCTTTTATAAAAACTAAGTGGGAAAATTCTGAGAGAACTACTGAAAAATGATTTAGGGGTTACAGTCCCAAAAGGGGTATCAGATGCCTTTTCCTAAGTGTGTGCACCAGAGTGTGCCCTTGAATGGTTTTGTTCACCTGCAACTTCACAGGCCTCCTTATACCAGTAGTTTCAAACACACTGTGCTTTTTCTTTCCCCATTCTTCCCTTGAGTGATCGTTTCAGATTAGCGAGAATATCTGAACAGTGCTGGACACGTGGAAGCAGCCTGCGAAATCTGTATGGCATAGAGGCCAGCCCTACTCCAAAGCGGCCCCCACCCTACTCCTTACCTGCACCTTCCTCCAAACCCGTCCTCCAAAGATAGACGCAAAACCTCAGTGCCTCCTGTTAAATCACTGAGCAGTTTCTAGGCAAGAGTTTTAGAGGAACTAAGTGTCTAAAAGTGTGAAAGACCACGCAGACTTCTGAAAAAGCACGACACGTATATGCTCAAACAGCCAGAAAGCAGAGTTCTGTCCGAGGTACATGGTGAGTTTCTGCTTTCAGTGCAGAGGATTGAAAGAGTTTACCAAGAGGATGCCAGACTATCTTTGGGGAGCTGCTTAAGATAAACACTTGGATGCCTCAACTTCTCATTGTTTGGGCTTAGGGACCAGGCTGCCTGTCTCTCCTCTCCCAGGACTCTTCTAGAAGCCTGGCTTCATGTTTGGGTTTGGAGACGGCCCCGCTTTGAAGTCATCCGCCTCCAACAGCAAAGGAGGGATCCCCACATCCATCTCACCAGGGCTTTTCGAGACTGACGCCAGCGGAGCTCACCCCTTTCCCTGATAAGAATGCCAGGAATTTCCATCATTTCCTGTGGGGAGTGATTAAATAAGCTCAGCATGGGGCTGGCCTTTAGACAGCACCTTTTCCAAGCATCTCTGAATGGAAATGGTATAGGGTCAGGCAAAGAACTGACCCTGGGCAGAGAGACAAGTTAGGGCAGGAAACCAGTCTGGGTATCCCTGTGGGATTCCTTGGAAATGTTCAAGCCATTTGCATCACTTACTGGCAAGGTTTTCTTTATGTGGCTTTGTAAATCCTAATGACGTTGATATTTCTGATTGTAGAAGAACTTGGTGTCAAATGGCTTGTGGAGAAGTAGACACAAGGTGATTCTCAGTCAGAATCACCTCGAAGGGGGGGGAGTGCCTGGGTGGCTCAGTCGGTTAAGCGTCTGCCTTCAGCTCAGGTCATGATGCCTTCAGCTCAGGTCATGATCCCATCGTCCTGGGATCGAGCCCCACAATGGGCTCTCTGCTCAGTGGGGAGCCTGCTTCTCCCTCTGCAGCTGCCCCTGCTTGTGCTCGCTCTCTCTCTCTCAAGTAAATAAATAAATAAATAAGAATCACCTTGAAGGGGATTTGTAGAGCTCCCTTGGCCCCTCTACGCTCTGCTTCCAGTCAAGCAGGTGGGGTTCCTGAGACCTGAGAAAGGGAGTTCGGTGGCCGTCACTTTCTTTTAAATAATCTAAGCAGATTTCCTAATTTTTATCATTGGAGATAATATTCACGACTCTCTTGCCAATAGTGTTTGTCCAAGTTTTCACTTCTGCTCCCATCAGGAGCTCGGTGGTTAGGCCAGGTCCTCCCTGCCTAGTCTTTCTTGCTCATCAGTAAAAAAAAAAAAATTGTTCCACATGGTGTTCCCATGTGATTCTGATTTTTTTTTTTAAAAAAACCATTTTCACATAACAGAAACCAGTAAGAATTGTTTCTCGGATATCTACTATGAGCGAGGCAGTTTCCCACTCATTAGTTCATTTAATTCTCTCAGAAGTGCTTCGAGGTGGGAATTACCTGCAGTTTGCAAGTGACACCTGTGGCCCATGAGGCGGAGTGGTATGGCTACCATTTGAGTTCAAGCTGACTTCATTCCCCACTGATCTTTCCACTCCATCCAAGGCTGAGAAGTACACAGAGACGTCCATTCTCAGTGCATCTCAAGATTTTGGTGGGAAAACAAACGATCACAGGTGTCTGTGGATTCAGTCAGTAGCTGTTTATACCCGGACTTATGTTTCATAATTCCTAGTTTGTACAGATTGAATACTTGAGCCAGTATTTTTCAACCATTTTAAGTAGAATTCCTTCTCACCCCTTCCTGGTTTGTATTCACTTCTGAATCCTGGTAAGAGTGTGGGGAGGGAGAATGATTTGTTTTTCCTACAATTGGGTTGAAGCTGAATGTGGTTTGTTTTTATTTTTAGAAAAACCAAGGAAAAAAAATCTACTCAGCCATTTTTCTGTTCAGACAGCATGAAGGCGTTAGGCTGTTTCCAGTGCTTGGTTGTTAGGGGCAGGGTGGGAAAGAGTGAATCCTTTTGGTAGCAGCTGCAAGTAACTTAAAACAGACGAACTCTGAAACTTTCCTTGAAAGGCTTGAGTTGTTCATTTGGAGGTCCCCTGGGAAAGGGAACGATGTCTGAGAGTCATGGGTTTTGAGGGAAGACACGGTCCTCAGCACTGTTGTGAAAAGAGCGGCTCTTTTCCTCCCTCACGGTCCCTGCTGGTGCTCCTGCCCTTCAGGACGCCGGCTGGTCTCTAGACTCTGACAGTCTGGTTCACGTGCTGGCTTTGCGCCTTACCAGCAAATCATCCAAACTCTCTAAGCATCACCTTGCTCATCTGTGAAATGGAAATAGCAAGAAAACCTTCCTTGCAGGACATATGAATTATAAAATTTATAAGTAATATATAAGAGGGGCCAGGTATATAGCAGGTCTGCACTGAACTGTGGCTGCCATTAAACTGTTGATAACTCTCCCTTCCCTTCTCTTCCCTTCCCTTCCCTCTCTCCTTCCCCTTCCCTTCCCTCTCCCCTCCCTCTCCCCCTTCCCTTCCCCCTGCTCCTCCTCCTCCCTTCACCCTTCCCTTCCCCCTGCCCGTCCCCCTGCCTTTCCTCTTCCCTTCCCCCTCCCCTTCCCCCTCCCTTTCCCTCTTCTCTTCCCTCTCCCCTTCCCCTTTCCCTTCCCCCCCCCCACACCAGCATCCCATTGCCTCAGCTCTCCCTTTGTGAGGCCTGATAGGCCTCACGCTCTCTGATCCTTCTCACCTCTGCCCTCCCTCCATCAAAACCTCACTGCCCACACTCCTATGCACCAGTGCCGTAACTTTGTTCAGGGAATATCAAAGGAGTCGATTTTCTTGCAGGTGTTTTTAAAAATAATGAAAGACTTGGTGGCCACCAGCAAAGAATGTATTTTAAGGAAAGTAACACTCGCTGGGGGGCTAAGAGCACCTTTCGTGGAGGGCATGCCATAGCATCTCCTGGCTGAGAGAATGTCCTCTGAGTTTAATTTCCAGCTTTGCCACTTTGTGGAGAGATAGCCTTGGGCAGGTTGACCCACAGGGCCTCACTGTCCTCATCAAAAGATAGGAGTAATTCCAGTATCTCCCTGTAGGGGAGTCGTGAGAACTGAGTGAATTAATACTCAGAGCAGTGCCTCGCAGGTAAAGGTAACCACATGAAAGTGTATATTGTGGAAAGTGCCAGGAATGGTCACAAGCTGGCTGCAGCACTTCCAGGTGGGTGAAAAAGTCTTTGCTTTCAGTGTCTTTTTGGAAGCAAGGAAACGATGCCAGGCCTTTAGTAGACTCCCTGTCACATGTCATTGGCCAACGTTGAGTCGCTGTCTTTTCCTAAATCTGTTATGGACAAAGGAATGGGCTGGCTCTGGTTGGCTTGGGCTAATCATTGGGGTAGGATGTAATTACTCCAACCACTATTATTATGTGTAACTCAGTATCCATAATATCTAATATCCTATTATAAATATATAATTTGGTTACATTTATAATTTAATGTTAATTTAGACGATGATTATTAGTAAATAACAATATGATTTAATTGTAATCTGATCCATTATTACTTACCCTTTGTTCCACTTACAAAATTGTCATGTTTTATATAACACATGAAAAAATTCGGTTTATTCACAAAGTAATTACAAGTTTACTTTTAAGTGATTTATAATTTTGTGATAAACGAGCTACAAGGTGCTGAA
Organism: Ursus maritimus; assembly: GCF_017311325.1. Lineage (NCBI taxonomy): Eukaryota > Metazoa > Chordata > Mammalia > Carnivora > Ursidae > Ursus > Ursus maritimus. Next base: position 48,681,337 of record NW_024424230.1, on the reverse strand, counting down.
CTCTGAAGAATACAGCTCTCATATTGTATTCTCAGTGAATACAACTCTTGCCACAGGAAACATTGTGAAATTGGTGTCCTGTTCTGAGTCATAACTATAAACACTCTGTGTTTCTTCCGATGTTTTTCATTTTTATCCTTTTTATAAGTTTTTGAAAGCTGACATTTGGCCCTGATTGAAACAAGCTTCTCTTTTCATATGCTGGTTTAGTTTGTGTGTGTGTGTGTGTGTCTATTTGGTACAAATATTTCCATGCACAGATCAATTTCTTTCACACACTGAGAAGATGAAGTACTCGAGACTTGTCAGGAAAACAGGAGAGTGGAATTAGAAGTCTGCAAAAGCTCTGGCAGAAATTTAGACTACATTCTTAATCCAAATGCCTAAGGATGCCTCGGTTCTCTGATATCTGACGTAGCCTTTCTGTCACATTCTTCTTGTTCTGCGAAGCAGGAAAATGCATATGTAAAATTACTGTTGACATTTTAGGCCGAGTCTTCAACCTGAGCTCAGGCATTCAAAGCAGTGTAAATGAGAGAGAAGCATTCTCTTCCCCTTTGGGCTTTATTTCATTTTGTACTTGTAAGAGGAAATCCCCATGAGAGCTCCTGTTTAGTACTTGACTGGGGCCATTTGATGAGGAGTGTGAAGAGATAGTGATGGCTGTACCTCCCATTTTACGTAGAGGTCTTACCGTTGAATTGTTTTTGAAATAATTGAGAGGAGTTGGGAATACTTCTCATTCTGACGAACATTCACTGACTGACCTCCACGGGCTGTGAATTGCAGTACAAAGGTGAATGAAACAAGGTCCTTTTCCTGACTATTCATCATCATCAACGTTTATAATTCATTTTTTTTCAATTTCTCAGAAAATAAGAAGTATCATAATCCTTATGAAAACAAAAAATGCTTTAAAAAAATCTGCATACTGGTAATGGCCTAGTTCATAAGCCTCCTCAGAGGGTCCCCCAAAGACTCATAAAGTAACGGTGGACTAGAGAGCTGCCATTTTGTGATGGAAATGATATGAACTGGGCGTCGGAGATTCGTGAATAAATTCTGCAAGTGGGAGTGAAAAAAGAGTAAAACAGTTCGGAAATGGGGGTGGGGGTGGAGGGGGTTGTCCCTTGGCCCAGAGAAAAGGTGACTGAAGCATTAATGAGAGTTTGGGGAAGAGATTCAGACAAGGAAGATGGGCCTGACACAGTACTCTTTTCTTACAAAATGTATGCACTTTGTGAGATTTACTGAGAAATTGAAGCAAGCAAGATTCATGGGAAAATGTCATTCTTAGTCAATGCAACATGAAAATGATGTGACATTTATTAACTATCCATAATGTGTTGGGCATCATGCACCGTAAAGCAGGGAGACATAGGATTTGCCTTTGGGAATTTCAAATTTAATGAGAAGCAGACAGAGCTTTCCAACACGGGCACATTTGCATAAAAGAAAAATATCAGCCAACCCTACAAATTGTTTCCCCACCCACCAGCAGAATTTCAAAAGGCACAATAGAGGGCACCACATGCCAGATGGAATGTGAGCCGCCTCTTCTTTCTGTCTCCAGTGTTGTTGTAAGTTCAGTATTGGCAAAACTTCAGTGGTTTCCGGATAAGGTTGGGACTCTCCTTTACACGCACCCCTTCCCGTCTGTGTGAGTGAAGAAGGCATGTACAGAGTCCCTTTCCTTTGCCCCACAGAAAGGGTTCAGGATGAGGTGTAAGAATCTGTTTGATATAAGCCCGTGAAAGAAGGTTGGAAGGTAATTTCCGCCTCCATATGGTGTACACACCATTGATCACAGCTGTTTCTAAACTGTTGCCACGTGAATCCACGCTGCTTGGCAAAAGCAGCTATGTTCGTTTAAAATGCAGTTCACAAAGTGTGTAACAAAATAATTTGGCTTGGAAGCCTTCACTATTTGTTGCACTTTTGATAGACCAAAATCTACCTCCTATAAACAGTGAAGACTGTGAATAAGGATTTCAGGGAGCCCACGTGACCTTAAATTCCTAAATTGACACCACTAAGCCTTCATTTGCTTTTTATGGAAAGAAGGATGACAAACTACCTGTGTTCCAGGGGCATTCTGGGGATTATTTCACGTAAGTGATGTACTTAGCAAAACGCCTGACACTTAGGAGGTATTCCACAAATGCTCATTGCTAATCAAAAGAGAAAGACGGATAGAAAATTAGATTTTTTGAAAATTACTGAGGTCAGTACTTCATTTGAGCTCTCCCACCCTCCCTCTTCCTCCTCCTCTCTGTCGGCATAGGCACACCCCCCTACCTGTGTGTGTGCACATGTCTGGGTATTTGAAAAGATCTGAATTGGAAGAATGTAGTCTTTACAATTTCAGAATTGTAGTCTTTTTTTTTTTTTCGTATTAACTGTGTGAATTTTGCAAAATGATGTAAACTTTCTAGGTCTCAAGCTCTTCTGCAAAATGAAGAGGTTAGAGCAGGTGATTTTGAGGACTTCTTTAGGCCATGCAGTATTACAGGTTTGTATCTATAATGTCATCCAAAGCTCTGTTCTACCCCTACATTTGATTTTAAATACATGACATTATTTTTTACTTTTACTTCAATTCAGAGTAACTATTTTTGTACCCTCACTTTAGGTATATTTTCCCAGTTCTCTGATACAAAAGTTAGTTGGCAAAAATTGGCAGATGGAAAACTTTCTTCTCAGTTTTGTTCCAAATATTAGTGATCTCATGATTATTGGTTTCCCATTTGGTTATATGTTCCTTTCATGTAACTTTAGAGCTATTGAAGCATATTTTAGGCTTACGTGTTTTGAACTCACTTTATCCTAGATATCTATGCTCAGTCATGGAATATTCTGGTCCCTCCCAGCTTCATAAATCAGTGGGTAATTATTCAAATACACATGTCTGCAAATTTAATAAAAAGCATAACATTTCCATTAATAATCCCAAGAAAACTTGCAGTTTCTCTCAATTCAGTGATCTGTTTATATTTATCATATTATGAAATTTTTCTTCTCGTGTTAATGAAAGACACATTGCATGAAAACATAAATCCACTAGTTATCAGCAAAGGAAAAAAAATCATGTTAGCCATGCTCCTTATTGAGAAGATAGCCTCACTGGGAGCTATGACTTTCTTACCTTCTTGGGTTAATGATGAAGTATTAGAATCTACCAAAAAAAAAAAAAAGTACTGGGTGGTCTTCTATGCTTTGGGGGCTATTTTCCTTCCTCTGAGATTGCGGTTATGGAAAGTGGGAATGCTTATATTTTAAAAGCTTATGAGGTAGTCCTTTCCCAGCTGGGACATGATTAAATTAATGCCTTCCCCCTCTGCCTCTTTGTATATAGTTAATCTCACTTTTAAAATTGGGAATAAGTCAGCATTTAGGATGAAGGGAAGAAGAAAACAAAAAAGAGTATTAACTTTTATTTCCATTTTAATTATAAATACTTAGAAAAGGTAGATTCTAATAAATTGAAAGTCTTTGTTGCCTTTGCTGAGCACTTGGGTGGATTTGGGTATACCCATAGTTGGGGAGAGCTGAAGAATGTGAAGTTCCGGGGTGCTATAGGATGGACAAGGAGGGGAAAGACGCAGGCCTGGGGAGAACTGGAGGTAACAGTGTGCTGCAGGCTTTGGCATTGGGGGTATGTGGTGATCCTATTTAGTCCTCAAGGGCAGGGATTACAGGCAGAAGGGAGTGAGCAAATGCCTGCATCCTTGTAATTCCTTTTTTTAAGTGTATTTTTTTTCTTAGCCATGGTGTAAGTTCAATGAGGACAGAGATAGTGTCTGTTTTGTTCGTTACTGTACCTAGGACAGTTCCTCAGCTCAACAAATATTTGAGAAAGGAAGAGTAAGATATTTTGTATACTTAATGACGTGCGTGGTACTCAGGGTGTTGTCTTAAATCTTCCCGGAGCTCATGATCTGGCGGACCTCTCCCTGAAGGCGCCTCTGTATGGACAAAGAACATTTTCTAAAGTTGAATTCAGAGCAGGCAGAGGCCGAGACCCCATATCAAAGAGTCAGTTACAGCACAGACTCAGATCCAGGAGACGTACAAGACAACAGTGGCTGAATCTGAGAAGGGAGAAGACAAATTTGAACCGATGTTGGGGAGGAAGAGGTCAGAGAGTGTCAGTGTCAGAGGGAGAAGGCTGAGTGAAGCAAGGACCTGCCCCAAAGCACCTGAAAATCTCTCAGGTAGGACCAGATGTCTGTTTGCTTCTTCAGAAAGACCCAGGGAGGGTCCTTTTGACTCCTCTGAATTTACTTTATTTCTATTAAACTTAAAGAAGATTGCAGAGCTCTTGTGAAGTACAGATTCACCGGAAAGTGTTTCAGAAAGGATGGGGCTCCTAGCGATGTTTAATCAGATTGCTTTCTTCTTAAAATCTCATTCAAGTCCTGGAAGCTGTTGTTTGTAAGAGATTCATCTTTCAGAGATACGAAAGGTGCAAGGAGCTTTGGATTGAAGGCACCTAGGATTGGGAAAGAAGAGTGTCCAGATGGGGCGCAGGTGAGACAGGGTCATCTTTAAGGGGGCTTGAGGGAGAATGTAATCTGAAGAGAAGCTGCCTTTAGATGAGCTCCCTAGAGTCACAGTGGTCTCCAAAGCCCTGCTTTGCAGAGCCCCAGGGTGAGCGGGCTGCCCTGGGCCCTGGGGCTGATGCCCCCTCTGCATGCTGTGGGTGGGGCGGGGGGGACTCCTCAACCAAGTCCTGGGAAAAGGGTTAGCTTACACTAGGAGTAGGAAGTTTGGCATGAGTCTTGGGCCCTCCGTGAGAGCTCATGGGATAAAATCCTAGAATATCTATTATGTACCTATTATATCCTACCCCTGTGCTAGGATCTGGGATTGTATTACAGAGACATGGCATCAGTATTTATGGTCCTTATGGTCTAACGGGGAGGAGAAAAAAATCAACATAGTCATGCTATAGTTTGAAAGATATTTGCAAGGAAATAGAGGATAGATAGAGGACGGAGATTCTGAAGTTACTAATTCTGCAGGGGGTGGGGGAGGAATGTGTTATCACAGAAAGGAATGGAGAAGGACGATTTGTTTAAGGGGAGGGGCATTCACATGAGGAAGTCCCTACGCAGTCAGTGGGAGAGCCTCAAGGCAGAGACAGAATGAAGATGTCCCAAGACAATCAAGGGGCATTAAATACCTGTCTTTGTTGAGGCAATGGACTGGGGCCTGCACCTGCAGGGAAACACACGTACACCCACAAGCAGCCGTGCCGCCCCACCTCTGGAATCCAGTATCCAGTGATTGTTGTTCAATGCGGTGGGTGTCGCTTAGGCTCCTAGTAGGTGCTAGGTGCCCTGGAGGATTCAGAATAAGAAGTCTTGGTCCCTGCAGTCAGGAGATTACAGGCAAGTTGAGAAGGCAGAAGTTACTCACAGGTAATAATAGCAAACAATGCAAGTGACTGTATCAGTAGCTATCTGAGGTGAAGGTGAGTCCGGAGGAAATCGGGAAAGAAGGAATGCTGTTGCAGCCGTCCGGGGCTCTGAGCGAGGAGAGGCAGGAAGCTAGCTCAGGGCACATGTGGGGACGGGAAAAAAGGTGCCCAGAGAGGGGAACAGTCTTCCTGTCCAGAGCTGGGGTTGCACTTGGGGTGCGGTGGGGGTGTGTATGGAGCCAGGCTAGGGAGCCAAAAACCAGGCAGAAGAATTTAGACTTGATTCGGTTAAAATAACCCATCTCTAAGGGGTGCCCACGTGGCTTAGTCAGTTAAGCATCTGGCTGCTGATTTCAGCTCGGGTCCTGGATTGAGCCCCATGTTGCTCTCTATGCTTAGCGTGGAATTGGCTTGAGACTCTCTCCCTCTCCCTCTGCCCCTCCCGATTGTGCTCGCTGGGTCACTCTCTCTCTGAAATAAATAAATAAATCTTAAAAAAAACAAAAACAAAAAAAACCCTGTCTCTGAAAGTGTTTTAACAGAGCAGTCTGTGTAGGAAATGGGGTATTGAGGAGTATTGGGAATGACTGATGGGATGTTACCTGGCAGTGTTAAACCGAAAGAAGTGAGGGGCGGGGAGGGGATCGGAGCTGTAGCTGTCACCAGTGAATAGGCTGATAATGTACATGTGACACTGGGAATGAAGTGAGAGAGACGCTGTAATCTGTGACTCCAAGATGTCTGCTGACTCTTACTGCAGTCCCTGATAGCATCTGGCACCGAGGCTCAGAGGTCCGCAAGGGAGGTGGCCGCATAGCACAGCCCCCGCCAGCACAGCAGAGGAATCCGGTTTCCAAAATGAGCTTTTCATTGCATTGAGACAATTAGGCAACTAATTATTTTTCTTTGTGTGTGGTTTATGACTTTCTTGATTTGAATAGATCTTTTGGTTTGGTGTTATTGCCAGATGTTAAATGCAATCACGTATAGTCAGGTACAAATAATAAGCACTTTTTACTAAGCAGCTGTTACTTCACGGTGTGCCAGTGTGGTCTTGGAACTTGGTTTGGGGGGGAGGGGAAGACAAAATAACAACAAACCAAGCCTGAAACAAAACAGGGTAAGAGAAGTATGAAAGGAGCAATCCGTGAAGATAGTACCCTGCCACGGGTAAGTAAATCGCTTTCCGGAAGCCTTGGAAGCTCATTTTGGAAACTCCAGCCTGAGGGTGAGGAGTGAGGGCTGGGCTGCCTAGGACGACAGCGGGATTGCAGGAGTGAGAGCCTTTTGCTTCTGCAGAACCTGCCACCGGACCCTCAAACTCCCCCTCGTGGAAAGAGCCGGCTCTTTCATGGCTGCCCAGGAACCCTTCGGTCTGAGATACCGCACTTTGCTTCTCTTACTACACTCTGGAAGGGAGAAATTAACCTGGAGCGGCTCACTTTGCTGCCTTTAAATAAAAGAATCACACTTCCACGTTTCAACCATTGTTTGTATTGCTAGCATGCATCTGTATCCATAGATGTGTGGTCACCTGCACAGCCTTGCGTGAGCACTTGATAAAATGCGTGTGGTGTGCAGGGGCCTCAGACATCAGGTGGTAGTCTTCTTTCATTTTTTGGTTTTTTTTAAATAATAGCTTTATTGAGATATTCACATATCAAACAACTCAGTGATTTAAAGTATGCAGTTGGATAATTTTTAGTGTGTTCAGTTGTGCAATGATCACCATAATCAATTTTAGAATATTTTCATCACCCCAGAAAGAAAACTTGTACCTATTAGCCATCACTCCCCATTTCCCTCCAACTCCCTTTACCCCCTCGAAACCCTAAGCTACTTTCTGACTCTGGATTTTCCTGTCCTGGATGTTTCATATAAATGGAACCATATAACATGTGGTCTTTCTCTCTGGCTTATTTCACTAAGCATGATGTCTTTGGGTTCCATCTGCATTGTCGTGCGTGTCAGTACTCCCTTCCTGTTTATTGCCGAATAATATTCTGGTGTGTGTATCTACCATATGTCTTCATTCATCGTTTGATGGGCATTTCGCTTGTTTCTGCTTTTTGGCTATTGTGAATGATGCTGTGGACAGTATGTGCGAGTTTTTGGTGTGGATGTGTGTTTTCACCACTCTTGGGTAGGTGCCTAGGAGAGCAGTTGCTGAGTCATATTTATGCAATTCTGTTTAACCTTCTGAGGAACTGCCAGACTCTGTTCCAAAGTGGCTGCACCACTCCTTCATTATTGAGTGTCCTTACTTCCTTTACCCCAAAAAGGGAAGAAAAAAACCATCTTGAATTAATTTCCTTTAGCACAGTGGTGATTTATGTTAACTAGAGGACAGACCTGAAATGATCTGAGAACGGTTTTAGGTACAGTGTTTTATTTACATCTCAGTATCTATACATTCCAGTACACTTCAGTTTCCCACCACGTGGAGAGGAAGACCTGGTTCACGTTCCTGTTCTCCTTTCCCTAAGTTGAAGTGCAGGACGGTGCTATATTGGAGCTTGCCAGGGTGGAAGCCAGGAGCTGTGTGTGGCTACTGAGCCCTTGAAAATGTTTCTAGTCCAAATTGAGAAATGCTGTGAGTCTAAAACCCACCTGGATTTGGAGGACTTAATATGAACAAAAGAATGTAAAATATAATTTTTATGTTAATTACATGTTGAAATGATAGTATTTGGGATCTGTTGGACTGAATAAAATATAGTGTTAAAAATAACTTCACCTGTTTCTTTTTACTTTTTTTAATGTGGCTACTAGAAAATTTTAAATTACATATGTGGTTTTTATTATATTTCTATTGGGTAGGGCTGTTATATACTATTTTTAAGGCTTTGTTTTTTTTGAACTACCGGGAAAGAAAAAAATTAAATATCCTTTGGGTAGATTCAGATTATCAGCAAGTCGGGGTTTTTTTGGTGTTTTCTTTTGTTTGTTTGTTTTACTGAAGAAAGATGAGGAATCAGTTTGCCCCTTGACTGAGAATAGTGAGTCAGCTTTCAGCAGAAGGGTCCTGACCAATCAACCGACCTTCCCTCAGAATTAATTCATCACCTAACCAGCAAACTAAGAAAAAGCCTTCACAAATAGAAACATGACCATGAAGACATTAAAACAAAGTCCTGTGATAATTGAATATAACTCCTTCACTGATTCTCCCAGTAATGTGCTGACCCTCTCTGTTGTGGAACCCAGGAGAGTTGTTGGGGGCATTGCAGGCCAAGAAAGGAAAGAGGATGGTATATATGTGGCCAACTATTGGGGAAACGTTGGGGGAGGTTGGTCTTTTAACTAATGTGTGTGGATACGACTTCATTATGAATAGAGTTGGCCCTGTGCTTCTCACCTGCCTTTTTTTGTTGAAGGTCAGTTTTCAGATTACCAGGAAAGCTATGTTGAAGGCATAACATACTTGGCAGCCCTTTTCTGTAAAACACACATGATGTACTGGTGTTTTTAATCTCAAATATCTGGACATAAGATTACCACTGGTGGTTTCATGATTCAAAACAGAGAACAGACCTATATTTTGGCAACATCCCCAGGTAACATAATTTAGCTTGACTCCAGACCTTAAGACAGATAAATTCCTGAATTCTACTCCAATGGGAAGAACACTTCTTCCCCTTTGGCTGAGGCTTTCGCTGATGCGTAAAGTGAAACTTGGGGCAGTGTTGGGGGAATGGATTCAAAAGGTGAGACAAAGTCCATAAAACCTTAGGGCATATAGTAAATGAAGAATCCTGATCTCGCCTGTGGCCCATCCCAGGTGACCATGGAAAAAGAAGAATAAAAATAGGTGGGAGCCAGTCAGGATTTTACTCTTGGATGACAGCAGGGGGATTCCACGTGTGTGTAAATGATGTCTCTTGTCAAAAACGTTCTTAGCTGTCTTACTGATGTTGTTTCCTTGAGCCTCCCTGCCAAATCAAAATAGCTGAGTCTATTTTCTTCTTTCTGTTGATGAGTTCTTAAGTGAAGGTTTGGCAGGTTAATCAATCATCACTCATCACTTGTCCACTTTGAAGGAAGAACCTCAGGGCAGTCCCCTTGGGAAGTACTGGGAGGTCATTATGGTTCACTGAAAAACAGGATAATTAAGAGAGAGACAGTGATCCAGTAAACTACTTTGTATGTTGAACGCATGAGTTTTGTTAGATTTCCTGGTTGATTTTAGGGCCAACTTTAGAAGCAGTGATCTCCCTTTGAGAAGCTCCTCAGCATCCATTTCTCTCCTGTACTGTCTTACCTCATAGCTGAGAGGCATGGGAGAGTCAGGAAATTGCATCCTGGCCCTGGCTCCACTTCCATGAAGCTTCTGGAAGGTGGAAAAAAGACTAAACTGAGGCGTCCTAGCACATAGGCAATACTTGTTGCCCTAGGTGTGCAGAGGAAGCTGGTTTGGGATCTCCTGACATGGACCTGGCCTTAGCAGAGTTTTAAGGTGGACAAAACTATCGAAATGCCCCTCTTATGTATGCTCAGGTTTCATATACTGCATGCTGGCCTGTCTCTTCCAGGCATCCAGCCCTTTCATCCCTTCAGGTTCCCCCAGTGAGAAAAGCTGTCTGATTTATGGTTTCATTTATAAATTCATCCCGCACATATGTACCAGGCACTGCATGCTCACTTTTCCAGGTGGCCTTTCATTCAAAAGGAGACCTTGGTGATAGGGCCCTGTGTAACTCCAAAGAACATGCAAAAAATGACCTTCCAGACTTAGAGCAAATTGATAGGGCAGAATCACTTTTGTTGGCACCCTTCACATCTTAAGAATTTCTCTGCCCGCACCTAAGTCCCTAAGTCCCTAATCCACCCAGGCTCCTCATTAGAATCTGGGTGATCCAACTCTATCCACCAGTTATTTCGCTTGCAGGTAGGAACTCTCTGAGTCCCCACTGTTGGAAGTGAGAACTCCCAGGTGCCGTGGTGGAGCAGAGAGGAAACTGGGAGAGATAGCTTCATCGAGAAAAGAGAAGTCTTAGGGAGTAATCATATGGGGAGAGAATCTGTGCTCATAAATTCTTCAGACAGGAACATAGATGAGAGAAGTCCAAAATAGGGAGGGGCTTTTTACAGGTGGAACTGCCCAACAGTGGTCCCGGCCACTCACAATTACCAGCCCCTCCGTCCTGAACTGCCTCCCATTCGTAGAAGTGAAGGCTTGCCTTTGGAATGTCAGTCTGTGCCATCAGGAATAGCCCTCTGCTGATGCCTGTGGCTGCAGAAGGGGCCAGCCCAGATACTTCCGGCAGCCTCTCCCTTCTCTCGCTCCCCCCTCACATCTTCTCAGTTGTTGGAATAAGTCTGCAAGCTCAGGTGGAGAAAGAAGAATTGCTCTAAATTGCCAGAAATCTGTATCTGTTCAAACACGAAACTCAGTTCAGTAGCAGTTAAAATGATCATTGCTTTTTTAACACGAGAAACAATCTGTCCTCAGCAGGATGTTGCAAGGGTAAATTAGGAAATTACTGATCGAGTTTTTGGTCTTAACAGGGTCCTCTGAGAGCATTCTTAAAAATTACTCGTTTTATAGATAAGGAAACTTAAGAGTAAAATAACTGCAAGTGAGACCAAAAAAAAAAAAAAAATCACAAGTGAGCTGAACGTTTTTCTCTTTTTCCAACTCTTGGGCTTGGGGTTTATCGAACATCTGCAGCCCTTCTCTTGCGTGAACTCTTTCCTGGCACGGTACGGCTGGTCCCTTTGCTACAGAGAAAATGCGGTACCTTTGGCCTGCCACATCTTTATGCAGCCTTAGACATATTTATGTAACTCAGTCGAAAGAATTTAAAAAGATAAATTTCCAATTCTGCAAACTTACTGTAACTTTTGAAAAATGACCTATATCCTGCCTGTAAGATATGCCATCCCCTTAATCATGAGCCCTGAACAGTCAAGGATCCCGTTTTTGTTGGCAGCGATGTTGAGAAGTGCTGAATGAAGAAGGCTTGTTTTCATTCTACCCCACTTGGTACGGAGTGCTGAGAATAACAAGGAGGAAGCAGCTGAGAGACGCCACAACCATTGGGACCAGCAGGATCTCCGCGGAAGGGTCTAGTTGGCTTCATTTACACCTCATTTTGTGTAAACACTGGGCTTTGTGGGCATCCATTGCCGGACAGCTCAGCAAACCCACCCAGGGAGTTTATGGATTTTAACAGTTGCCCCACCTCTATTTCAGAGACGAGGAATTCCAGTCAACATGGTTTTGGTCCCCTTTCTGCATAGGTAAGCCTTGCTTGACTACTGTACTCGACTCCATCAGCTTGAGCATGTGACATGGACATTCTTCAAGGCAGAGTTAAAAACATCTGCAGCCTAGAAATCGGCCGAGTTCCCCAGGGAGGGTGTTAAATCCAGAGTGTGCTGATCTGTTTCCTGTCTTTGTTATGATTTCTTCACTGTAACCGAATATCCTTTGGCGCTCTAGTGACTGGGCACTCTGGTGCAGCTGTGTCAGCAGGCCAAGGACTGTTGGCGTAGGGGGCTCCATTTGCGTTTACACAGCTAGCTTCCATAATCCCAGTCAGGCCTATTAATTTACAGGGTGAGCCCCTCCTTGTCTGCACATCAGCATGCCTCCCTGTGCAGTCCGTGGTGTTAAACATAATCTAATTAAGGCTCATTAAGGGAGAGCAGTCACCTAGCTATCCTGATCCTTGCCAAGGAGGAACTCCCCGGGACTTGAGCAAACCACCTTCCGAACAAAATGCCCATGAAAATGCTGCCACAAAGCAGAGAAACTTTTAGGAACTGGAAGGTGCTCCCAGGCTCATCCTCAGGGAAGCCACAGGGCTGACCACGTGAGCAGAGGGAGGGGGCTGCAGTCCCAGAATTGTGTATTGTGTGGCCGTGTCCGCGTCGCTCTTACCTACCACCTGTATTTTATTTTTACTTTCCGGCTGGAAAGCTGATCTTGCCTTCCCACCAGCCTTTCATCCTCCTGTGGGATCTCCCCAGAATCAAAAAGGTGAGCAGCCAGGGGGTTACCACTGCCCACAGCCCACATTTTGGTCAGAATCTGCTCTTTGTTGGAGGAGAAAATGTGCCTTTTGGAAATCTTGAAGATTACATAGTTTATTCTCAAAACACTGCATCAGCCATCAGTGGGTTTCCAGTAAGCTGTGAGAGCATTTAACCCAGAGTGGGTCCGTGACCTTGAGCTGAGGTGTGGGAAGCCTCCAGTGATGCGGAGAACAGATCACTTGTAACTTAGAAGTCATTCTGCTGTTTCCGGCACTGAAGGGAGAGTCCAGCCAATATTGAGTATTTCTCCAGAGGAGGTTTCTGGGCAGCTTTTCTCTCTTTGTGCAAAGTGTTTCATCTGTGTGGGCCTGGCTTGTGAGCAGGAGTTGTTCACGGCACGCTGTTGGCCCACACTCCGCAGTGCTTCCCGACCAGGAAGGGGTTTGTGTTTTGTAGGAAGGCTGTAGGACTAAGCAGTGTGCAAGATGGAAATAAGTGATGTTTTATTGCATTAAGGTTTAAACACAACGTGACACCAACAGCACAGTTCCGCAGTGAGAATTTGGGTGGAGTATAGCTACAGTGTGCCTGTTGGATTTTAGCGCTGTCTTGCCCACCTCTGCGAGACGGGGTAAATGTGGAAGTCAGATGGTTTCCCTCAATTCCGTGGCTAAGTTCAATTCAGAAAAGTAGTAAGATGCTCTATATTGCAAGGCCCTCTTAAACCAGTCAGCCTTCAGCCACGTGCTTTGTAATCCCACCTGAGGGCTGACATAGGGTCTGATTTCACACCCTGCCTGGGTGCGCCTGATACACTTAAGTATTGTGTCATTTAAAATAGGTTGAGCTTTCTTTTTTAAAGTAACATTATAGCATCATGGTGCCTTTCATTTCTGTTTATCTTCCAGTGTAGCTTTCTGTTTAGCTACCACACAGTCACGGAATGGGAAACAGTGATTTTTCACATCGTTTCTGTCTGGCTCACAGGTATGTCTGAACGACGACGATGTGTGGTCTGTGATCCTAAAACGTGGCCCTGCTTGTGGGTATGATGGGGGTGCTTGGGTATCGGTGAAATCAGGAACATTAGTGATCTTCAAGTATGATTTCAGCCTACATATATCCTCCATCTCTTTGAAAATAAAACTAAAACTCCTGAATATAGGAAACCCTTTTTGGCCAATCTCAACGGCTCTACACCTCAATTTATTGAGGTATTATTGCATATCTGTTATATGTCAGACTCTGTTGTAGGCTCTGAGAATATAGTGGAAAACAGAAAGTACCTGTCCTCAGGCAGGTTGGGGGGATAGGTAATAAAATAATGAGAAAATAATTCAAATAATGACAGGTGCTATGGAGAAAAACCAGGATGGAGGACTAGGGAGATGAATGGTGGTTTTGGACAGGATGACTAAGAAAGGCCTCTTGCAGGAGGTGACATTGGAACAAAGGGGTGAAATGATGATGGTTGCTGTGATTTGGGGGAAGCGTTATAGCCTGAGGGTATGGTAAGTAAGAAGACCTTGAGGTGGAAACAGCCTGGAGTGTTCTAGGAAGAAAACTCAGCCAGATGTTGCTAGAATAAAATGAAGGGAAGTAGAGGAGATGAGGTCAAGAAGTGGGAGGGCTTAATCTTAAGACCTGGCGTCTGTCCATGGAAAGGATTTTGGAGTCTTGGAAGGCCTTTGTAGGGTTCAGGTAGAGAAGTGTCATGGTCTGACTTGCATCTCATATTATAAGCCACCTGACTCCTTTATGGAAAAGTGATTAGGGGGTATGGAGGGTGGGGAGGCAAGTGTGGAAGCAGGGAGACTTGAGTTGTGTTAGAAGACCAGATGGAAGATAATGGTGTCCTTGACTGGAATGGTAGTCCTGGAGGAGTGATAGGGTTTGGGGTGTGTTTTAGAGACAGAGCTGACTGGGCTTGCTGATGTAGGTGTCAGGGATGTTCAGGTGTTTGGTCTGTGCTGTTCGTGTGTATTGGAGGGTGGGGAGATGGGAACTGACAATTTTCCTCTTCCTCTTTTCTCTTCCTTTTCTTTTCTTTTTCCCCTCTTCTTTCCCTTCTTGATTAATTCCCAAATTGTAGAGCTCTCCAACCTGGCTAGGAGTAGATCTTGTACTTGTGTCCTTGCTGATCTCCAGAATGAGCATGGTGACATTGATCATATGAGAGATTCAGAATTCTTCCTTGCTAAATTTACCATCACTTTTAAGTAGGGGAAGTTGGGCTGTTTGGGGAAGGTGGGGGGAGTAAAGGACCAAATCCCAGAGACCTCTCTTTATTGTTCAGAAGTTCACTGTGTATCAGAAGATGGATTTGGCAGTATGCAATGTAAAAAAACAAAACAAAACAAAACCAAAAAACAAAAAAAATTTAAAAAAACCAACCCTCTAGTTTCCTGATGCTTTTTAGGGTGATGTGTTTTGAATACATTCTTTCACCTTGTGGAATATTAGCTTCAAATTCCTGTGGGTTCAGATTTCCGACGGTGGGTCCCTGAGTGGCACTGTTTGGTGGGACAAAGGCAGTGTCCTTACCCTCTTTAAAGCAGCCCTGTGCTTCTGTTAGAAATGTCTGGTTCCAAGGCCCTTGGGTGCTTGTGTGGCAGGAGAAACAGATGTGAAGTTCAGTGGAAGAAAAATACAAAGCAAAAAACCATATTGGCAGAACACGGTAATTTTAAAAACAAACCTACCAGTCAGGCCTGCAGATCCAATCTTTGGATCCTGGCTTGGACTGGGAAAATTTTTGGTTTTGTTGGGAGTAGTATCAGCTGATCTCTGCACTCCCACAGAATGCTGCCAGAGCCAACACCTGGAACCATAAGATTCCCAAAATTCTTAAGAAATGGTCTTTGATGGTGGTGGTGAGGGGGAGGAGGACATTGCTGCCAATGAGGAAGTTTCTAGAACTTAAAGGAATGTAAACTAATAATGATGTTGATAACCATGATTCCGTGAGTGCTTCCATGTACCAGGCACTGTGCTGTACTTCACATGCCTCGCCTGAGTGAATCCTTACTGTAGTCCTATAGAAGAGATACTGAAGGGAGGGATCCCATTTTATTGATGAGGGAGCTGCGGCTTCAAGAGGTTGTATAAATTACCCACTGTTATAGGCTAGTAGGTGGGAGAAATGTGAAACCCAAGTCTGTCTGTTTTCAGAACCCACACTCTCATCCAAATCATATATATTGGAAACAGTAGTGCGCAAAGTTGGTCTTCTTTCTCTAACACAATCTGTGTGAGCGATGATTAATACCAGTATCTATTCTGTTTAACACTAGGCCATACACAGTGGGGACATTTATGCGACATTGTTCTTTTTCTCAAGCATCTTAGGTGTCAGAGAAGACATAATCTTAAAAAAAAATAGACAAGAGTTTAAGGCAGTAGGAAATGAAGTGCCTCATCAGAGCTATGGACAGATATCACAGGTGCCGAAGCGAGAGCAAGACACTGTGAGTGACAAAGGTCAAGGTGATAACTTTCCTCTATGATGTAACTATCTTTTCAGCTAATGGTGTGTAAAACACCATCTTAAGTAATACTTAGGATGTACCGTCTACCAAAGGGTTGGTAAAATCCGCCTCTCGGAAGTACTATCAACATTTGTTTCAATAGGAGAATTTATCTCTGAATCCCAAGGAAGACCTCAATGGTATAGTTCCAGTGTTGTGTATATAATGCAGTTTCTTGGCTAAGTTCACCTGTCAGCATTTGTGGAGTGAGTGTCTTCTACAGGCTCTGTGTGAGGCCAGTGGGATTCCAGACTGAATGAGCTACAGCTCATGCAGTCAAGGAGCTCAGAAGATACGAGGGCAAAAGTGAGACGTGCAAGGCTAGAGGGTGGGAAATCAGTTCAGAGTCTGTTTCAGTAGCCCAGATGATAAGCTCCTAAACTCTTAACCTAAAGGCTTTGGCTGGAAAGATTGAGAGATGCTGATAAAACCAATAAATACTTAGGCAGATAAAAAGTTATTCTGCACAGCAACGGAAATGATCAACGAAACAAAAAGACAAGCTACTGAATAGGAGAAGATATTTGCAAATGATATATCTGAAAGGGGTTAATATCCGAAATACATAAAGAACGTATGCAACTGAACACCCAAAAAACAAAGAATCCAATTTAAAAATGGGCAGAAGACATGAGCAGACATTTTTCCAAAGAAGACATCCAGATGGCCAACAGACACGTGAAAAGGTGCTCCATATCACTCATCATCAGGGAAGTGCAAGTCAAAATCACAATGAGATATTACCTCACACCTGTCAGAATGGCTAAAATCAACAACACAAGAAACAACTGGTGTTGGCAAGGATGTGGAGAAAAAGGAACACTTGTGCACTGTTGGTGGGAATGCAAACTGTTGCAGCCACTGTGGAAAACAGTTTGGAGGTTCCTCAAAAAGTTACAAATAGAACTACCTTATGATGCAGCAATTGCACTCCTGGGTATATACACAAAGAATACAAAAACAATAATTCAAAGGGATACCTGCACCCCTATGTGCTTAACAGCAGCATTATTTACAATAGTCAAGCTATGGAAGCAGCCCAAGTGTCCATCAGTTGATGAATGGATAGAGAAGATGCGCTGTGTGTGTGTGTGTGTGTGTGTGTGTGATGGAATATTACTCAGCCATAAAAAAGAATGAAATCTTGCCACTTGCAACAACAGGGAAGG
The DNA here is from genome assembly GCF_017311325.1 of Ursus maritimus. Classification (NCBI taxonomy): domain Eukaryota; kingdom Metazoa; phylum Chordata; class Mammalia; order Carnivora; family Ursidae; genus Ursus; species Ursus maritimus. The sequence continues at coordinate 48,664,238 of NW_024424230.1, read as the reverse complement.
AGTTAGAAAATATAATCTAAGTGAAATAAGGCAGTCAGAGAATGACAAATACCATACGATTTCACTCAAATGTGGAATTTAAGAAACAAAACAAATGAACAAAGAAAAAAGAGATAAAAAACCAGACTCTTAACTGTAGAGAACAAACTGGTAGTTACCAGAGGGCAGGTAGGTGAAGGGATGAGTGAAATAGGTGATGGGGATTAAGAGTACACTTGTCATAATGAGCACTAATGTATAGAATTGTTGGCTCACTGTGTACACCGGAAACTAACATAACGCTATATGTTCGTTATACCGGAAATAAATAGGAAAAAAAGTAATTTCATCCAAAAAATTGTTTATATATTGAAATAATATTTTGGACATGTTGGGTTAAATAAAATATAATTTAAATTAAAAATACATACATACTTAGGTGGTAAAATAAGAAGGGCATAAGCATGGAGTTCAGAGGAACAGCAAGGCATCAGGGATAACTCCAAGACTTCTGAATGGACCAGTGGTGGTGGTGGTGTCGTCTCACGAATGGAGTGTAGGAAGAGCAACATGTTTTTTGGAAGGAAGATAAATTATGTTTTGTGTGCGCTGAATTTGAGATACTTATGGGTTGAATTATGTTCCCCCAAAAGATGTTGAAGTTCTTACTCCTAGTCCCTGTGGATATGACCTTATTTGGAAATGAGGTCTTTGTGGATGATCTAGCTAAGATACCATTAGGGTGGGCTCTAATCCAATATGGTGGGTGTCTTTATAAAGTGGGGAGATTTGGACATAAAGGACATGTACATGGGAAGAATGTCTTGTGAAAATGAAGACAGAGATTAGGGTGATGAAGCAGAAGAAAAGGAACCCTAAAGATTGCCAGAAAACCGCTGGAAGCTAGGGCAGGCACAGAGGAGATTCTCCATCACAGCCCTCAGAAGGCGCCAGCCCTGTAGATACTTTGATTTTGGACTTTTCACCTCCAGAACTGTGAGGGAATAAATTTCTGTTGCTTAAGTCACCAGTTTTTGCTACTTTGTTATGGCTGCAGCCCTAGGAAACTAATACAGATTTTAGTACCAGGAAATGTGGTGCGGTGGTAACAGATCCCTAAAAATGTGGAAGTGGCTTTGGGATTGGGTAATGGCTAGAGGCTGGAGAAAGATTGCCTCGGAGAGACTTTGGTAGAAACGTGGATGTTAAAGGTGATTCCAGTGAGGACTCAGAACAGGAGAGCTGTCTACGGGAGAGCCATAGAGAGAGCCTCCATCTTCTTAGAGAATACATAAATCATCGTGAACAGATTGTTGCTGGAAATATGAATGCTAAAGGTGCTTCTTGTGAGTTCTCAAATGGAAATGAGGAACATGTTATTTGAAACTAGAGGAAAGGCGATCCTTGTAATGAAGTGGGAGAGAACTTGGCTGACTGTGTTCTGTTGCATGGAAAGTCGAGCTTGTAGCTGAGGAGATTTCTGAGAAAGTGTCGAAAGCATGACCTAGTGTCCCCTTGCTGCTTACGGCAAACTGTGCTAGGATAGAGATCCGTCGAAGAAGGAATTGTTAAGCATAAAAGAAGCAGGACCTGAAGATTTGGAAAATTCTCAGCCTGTCCAAGAAAGTGTACTGTCTAAAGAACATCAGAGGTGTCAACCATCTCAGCAGAAATGCTGCCAGTGGGGGCTAAAGGGGACAGGGATGAGGCGAAATGAGGAAAGGCTATCAGATGTCTGGGATTCTGCAGGGTGGAACTGGGTCAGTGGAACTATTTGACCATGAACGGGCATTATCCTTCAAGAAAAGGAAAGAATGACCCTGAAGACAATTCAGAGCTCGGCAAGGTAGCTACCACCACCATGGTCCCTGAGGGCACAGATCTGGGGATCAGGGCCGCCTCCTTGGTTCCAGAGGGCTGGGCTGCCACCTTGGGCTAAGGGGATGGGGCTGCCATCCTTGGGCCTGGAGGACCCATCAAGCCAAAGAGGATTACTGCCAAGCCTTAAAATCTAATGCAGTTTGCCTTGCTATCTTTCCAACTTCCTTGGGATAACATAGTCCCCCTGTCCCCCTGCCAATTAACTCCTTTTTGGAATGGGAATGTGTATCCTATGCCTGTTCCAGTGATGTATTTTGGAAGGAGATAATCAGTTGTCCAGTTTCACAACTGGGGAGGAATTTTGCTCCAGGACGAGTCTTATCCCAAGTCTCACCCATAACTGATTTGGATGATTTAGATGACGAGATTTGGGACTTTGAGTTGATGCTGGAATGATGAAGACTTTGGGGGATATAGTGATGAGGTCAGTGTATTTTGCATGTGGGAGGGACATGAATTTTGAGGAGCCAGAGAATAGATAAGTTATGTGTTATATTGTGTCCCCCAAAAGATGCTGAAGTCCTAACCTCCCAGTACCTGTGGTTATGACCTTATTTGGAAACAGGGTCTTTGCAGATTAAGTTAAGATAAAGTCATTAGGGTGGGCCCTAATCCAGGATGACCGGTGTCCTTACAAAGAGGAGCAGTCCGGCCAGAGGGCCTCCACAGAGGGAGAACACCAGGTAAGGATGAAAGCAGAGAGCAGGGTGATGCATCAGAAGCCAAGGAACACCAACAGTTACAGGCAAACCACCAGAAGCTAGGAAACGCATGGAGGAGATTCTCCATCACAGCCCTCGGAAGGCATCAACCCTGCTGATCCCTGGACCTTGGACTTCTGGCCTCCAGAACTATCAGAGAACACATTTCTGTTGTGTAAGTCCTGCAGTTTGTGGTACTCTGTTACAATAGTTCTAAGAACTTAATACAGCACTAGTCAGTTTCCTGTGGTTGCCAAAACACATGATCATACACTTCATTGCTTAAAACAACAGAAATTTATTCTCTTATAGTTTGGGAGGCCAGAAGTCCAAAATCAGTTTTCACTGAGCCAAAATCAAGATGTCAGCAGGTTGGTTCCTTTTAGAGACTCTAGGAGGGAATCTGTTGCTTGCCGCTTCTGGCTTCTGGTGGTTGCTGGCATTCTTTGGGTTTTGGCCCCATTTCTTCCATCTGTCTTTGCAGTCACATTGCCTTCTTCTCTGTGCATGAATTTCTCTCTGCCCCTCCCTTATAAGAACATTTGTGATTGTATTTAGGACCCACCCAGGTAATCCAGGATAATCTTATCTGAGAATCCTTAATGAAGGCAAAGACTCTTTTTCCAAATAAGGTAACATTTACAGGTTCCAGGAATTTGGAGTTGATCTCTTTGGCAGCCATTATCAGCCTACCACAAGTCCTCTGGTCCTGAGGTGGGAATGTCCAGCGGTCAGTCAGATGTGAGTCTGAAGTCCACAGGAGAGTAAGTGACCAGAACATATTTGACAGCGAAAACCATGAAAAGTGGATATGAGCACCCACAGGGAGGATGAGGGGGCCAAGGACAGAACTCTGGAGAATGTCTGCTTTAGAGAGGTGGATGGAAGAAGATGATCCAGTAAAATGGGCTGAAAAGATGATTTAGAGGCAGAAACAGAACCAGGAAGGTATGTTGTCCCTGGAAGCCAATAAAGGATTTTTTTAAGCAAGTCTTTCATATGCTATAACATGGGTGAACCTCGAGGACGTTATACATTGTGCTAAATGAAATAAGCCAGTCACGAAAGGACGAATACTATACAATGTCACTTATATGAGAGTTACTTAGTGTAGTCAAAATCACAGAGACAAAGAGCAGAATGATGTTTCCCAGGTGCTGGGGAGAGGGGGCAATGGGCAGTTGTTGTTTAATGAGTTCAGAGGTTCAGTTTTGCAAGATGAAAAGAGTTCTGGAAATTGGTTGAACAACAGTATGAATGTACTTAACACTACTGAACTGTATACTAAGAAAGGTTAAGATGGTAACTTTTATGTGTATTTTGCCACAATGAAAAAGAAAGTTCTTGCATTAGTATTTTGTTCAATGTCAACATTGTCCCTTTAAGTAATATAAATGTTTCCTAATTCAAGTGAAGGCAATCTGTGCCTAATTTTTTCATTAAATTTTCTTTTCCTTTTCCTTTTTTTTTTTTTTTTTTTGAGAGGGAGGTGAGGAGGGGCAGACGGAGAGAGAGAATCTCAAGCAGATTCTACGCCTAGAATGGAGCCCAGTACAGGGCTCAGTCCCACAACCCTGAGATCATGACCTGAACCAAAATTAAGAGTCAGATGCTTAACCGACTGAGCCACCCAAGCACCCCAAATATTCTATTAATAAATGATTTACCTAGCATACATATTAGACATGAGAATAAAAGGAGTTAAAGTGAAACTTAAGTGAAGGTTTTTTTAAATTGTAAGAAATATCTCAACAAAAGTTTTTTAGTAATATTATCAATACCAATAGTATTTTCAAAATGTTATGTAATTTCTGGGGATAGAATTTTTTAAAAAGCAGGATATTTTCTGGCTATACCTAAACCAGAGGTAATATCAAGGTTCTATGAACTGCTTTATAGTAGAGAGGGGAAGCCAGGTCTGAGCAGGAGAACACATGCTGTTTGGATAATGTGGCCCAGACATTTTCATTGAAAGATCTGTGTGTGCTACAGGTATTCCAGGCCTAGCTCAGCATCCCATTTTTCCCATAAGAATGTAGGTTGGGGCCCAAGATGTCTGTATTTGTGTGGGTCCTCTGGAAAGCAGACACCAAGACAGAATTAAAAGTGCAAGAGATTTATTCGTGGAAATGTCTGTGAAGGGTAATGGAGTGAGGAAGCCAAAATAACGAGAGAGAGCCTTCGGACTATACAGGTCTGACCCCTATGAGAAGAGAGGAGGAAGGAAGGATTGGATAGGAGGAGCCTCAGACTACAGTACAGCTAGAGACAATCTCAGCCAGACTGACGCAAAGCCTGAGAGCGTCCCTGTCAGGAAGTGACCTTGATCTAATGTCCCCGCTGTGCTCAGTCATGACTGGGAGCAGACCCACGACTCAGCAGGAACACTGTTGCAGATCCCGAAGCTCCAGTGGCTGGAGGTCATAGCAGGTTCTGTCTTGAGGGGAGGTCTGAGGGGTGCCCCTCCATGGCTGCACAGTGGTTTTACCCACATTCTAGAAAAGCATCTCAATACGAGAACCCCTGTGTGAATTTGCTGAGGCAGCTTCATTCTGGTGATTCATAAGGCAACTAACAGCACTTCTGAGTCTCCGTGGCCCTGCAGGTCGCCTTCAAGACAAGCTCGGATACTTTTGATGTTTCTCTATTTAGACTGCAAACAGCAGTGAAAAGAACATATTTTTCCTCAACCCGGCCTCAGAGAAAATCTCTCACACCAGAGTTATTTTTTAACTCACAGTGTTTTTTTGATTCGTTTAGAAATGTATGGTTTTTTTTTTATAGTAATATTTTTTAATTATGTTAGTCACCATGCAGTACATCCCTGGTTCTTGATGTAAAGTTCCATAATTCATTAGTTGTGTCTAACACCCAGTGCACCATGCAATACGTGCCCTCCTTACTACCCATCACCAGCCTATCCCATTCCTCCACCCCCCCTCCCCTCTGAAGCCCTCAGTTTGTGTGTGTGTGTTTTTGAACATAGAAATCTGTTATAACACTCCATCCCCAAAGGATAATCATTGTTTTCAAAAGGGTATATGTTCTATATTTTTTAAGAAAGTGTTAATACCATTGACCCTTGAACTACCTGGGTTTACACTGTGTGGGTCCACTGACACATGGGTTTTTTATAGTACGGAACTATAAATGTATTTTCTCTTCTTTATGATTTTCTGAACATTTTCTTTTCTCTAGCTTCCTTTATTGTAAGAATACAGCATATAGTACATGAAACGTATACAGTAGGTGTTCATCGACTATTTTTGTTGTCTGTATGGCTTCTGGTCAAGAGCAGGCTATAGTAGTTACGTTTTTGTGGAGTCAAAAATTATATGCAGATTTTTTACTGTGTGGCAGGTCAGTGCCTCTAAGTCTGCATTGTTCACGGGTCAGCTGTGTGGAGTTTTCAGTATGATTTCAATGAAAGACTTGAATTCAAGTTTCTCCCCCCCCAGGTGTCATTTCTGTGGGATCAGAAAAATGACCTTGTTTTGTATATCTAGCCACCAATTCTTTTTATTGTTTGTGCATATACTGAGTAGACAATAGTCCTCCAATGAAAATTACTTTTAAAAGAAACCATAGAATTTTTCCCTTTGTATTCTATAACAAAAGGCACTGCTTTATTTTCATTAAATTTATGTACAGTATAGTAATTTTTTAAATCTTTTAAACTCATCAGAAAGGGCATTTGTACTTGTATAATGGAAACAGCATCAGTTAAAGAGTCCTCCCCACAAATTTCTATTAATCATTTTCATTTACTTAATTGTTCTAATTTATGCATATTTTTAGCCACTGACAATCTAATTAGTCTCACAAACATCTCCTCTTATTCAAAGTCCCTCAGTAGTTGAATACCATGTCCCCTTTGGATTCTACAGGAATTTGGACAATAACTGTGAAGTATTTGGTCAAAGGCTGGGGGTTGGGCTGCCCACGTATCATGAAAAATAGAGAAGCATTACCTTTCAAGTGAATTTGGTTTTACAAAGAAGAGTCTGCGCCTGAGTATTCATTCACCGCATACCCATTGAGGGTTTTAGGAAGTCAGTCTGTTTACACTGTATCTTAAGTTAAGGGTCGTATTTTTATACAAGGTTTGCCAAACCGAGTTATACTGTAGCAGTGTTCTGCCAACACAAAGATTACAGGATCAGGCCCTTTGTGAGCACTTGTTTGCCAAACAGTCTGTCGTGTTTTATTTTATTTTTTTTCGTCGTGTTTTATCTAGATACCCCAACCTCCCAGATTCATTTGGGAAACTCGATTGTGTTTATCCCACAATGATGACAAAGTGGTGAAAATAAAGACTACTACACAAAGTTATATTTTCAAGAGAGACAAAAGGCATTGATCCAGACAGGCTTTAGAGAAAGGCTTTGTGGGCACCACTTGGGTATTTGAAAGCAGCAGAATTACGGTTTTTCAGTTATAGTGGGGCTGCATTCCACATTGAACTTTTCAGACACATCTTTTCTTGCGTACTGTTCCCCAAAGTCAGATTTCCATGCCCCCATTACCATTTACCTTGACTGTTGGCTATTCTTTTTTGTTTAATTTAAGCAGGCTCCCTGCCCAATGTGGAGCTTGAACTCAGCGCTCTGACATCAAGACCTGAGCTGAGATCAAGAGTCAGACACTTCACAGACTGAGCCACCACCCAGACACCCTGACTATTGGCTGTTATTTAAAAGAGTTCTGAAATATTTGATAATTATGAAAAATCAAGGTTGGAGTTTTTCTTCCCATATGATTGTATTATTGATATATTTTGCTAGAGGGGAAAAAAGTGATCAGCAGCTTTATATTTAATAAAATCAGAGATGACAGGACCTGCATTTACAGTTGCACCTGTATGTTCACTACACCTTAGTAAAGGATCCAAGCACTAGAAACTGCTTCTTTGTAATGTTATCAAGTAGATGTGGAGGGTGAATTTCACAAAAAGGGAAGCTGGGGTTATGCCCTCCTACCTTTGACATTGCTCGTGAAGGGCAGGGTACCAGACGCTCAGCACACCGGGGTTCCGCTCTGCTGTTTCTCCTGGAGTGCTTCAAGGGTGGATCTGTTTCACTTGGTCTGGCGAAGTTGTCAGATTCTATTCAAGAAGACAGACTGGGTGGCCTCCATGCAGCATGCTGGACAAGAACGATGGGTGAATTTCCAGAAATGGTAGGCTGCTCTGCTTTGCCTCTATCTCCATGAGAAATGGAGAAGGTTCATGCCACTCCATGGGAAGTTGAGGGGAGAGCTGATTGCCCTCTGGTGAAGTCAGATCTACTCAGAGGAGCAAGGTTTGACCCCATGTAGGAAGGTGCCACTGATACAAATATTTCTCAGATGGTACAACCATGGCTGGTCCCAACTTATGACTAGAAAAAGAGGATTTACTAAAAGATACCATTTTTTCGTTGGTTAGCAAAGACCATAAGCCAAGGAGAAAGCCTGAATGCATGTGTTATCTGCACAGCATGAACAGTCTTTCAAAAGGAGGGATTCAGCATGTTTTAATCTGATTTATGGCCATATAATTCCCAGGAGGAAGTCACTCCATCCAATCACATGAGCTAGAGGAGCCCATGAATAGTCAGCATCTTGAACATGGGAAGATAAACCAGTACAATCAAGAATAACTATGGGGGCGCCTGGGTGGCTCAGTTGGTTGAGCATCTGACTCTTGATTTTGGCTCAGGTTATGTCTCAGGGTTTTGGAATCAAGCCCTGAATCAGACTCTGTGCTCAGCAAGGAGTCTGCTTGAGATTCCCTCTTTCCCTCTTCCTCTGACACCCCCCCCCCCACGCATATGTGCAGGCTCTCTCTCTCCCTCTCTCTGTCTCTAAATTAAATAAATAAGTCAAGGGGTGCCTGGGTGGCTAAGTCAGTTAAGCATCTGCCTTTGGCTCAGGTCATGGTCCCAGCATCCTGGGATTGAGCTTCGGGTTGGGCTCCCTGCTCAGCGGGGAGCCGGCTTCTCCCTCTCCCTCTCTCTGCTGCTCCCCCTACTTACACTCTCTCTCTGTCAGATGAATAAATAAAAATTTTAAAATAAATAAATCTCTTTATTTATTTGTTTTTTAAAAAAGAATAGCTATGAAGGTGGTACTGATCATTCAAGGCCAACTGTTAAAGATGAACGCATACTTTTTTCAGAAGCCTATTAATGTGCTTATGCACTCCAGGACCTTAGATTCTGAACAAAAATGTGTAAAATAATTTAGAATGATTAGGGAGAAGTCAAATGGAAAATGTGAATGAAATAAATGGCTTTTGATTGTTTCTAGGGGTGCTTAATAATACAAATGAATGGCTGACAAAATGTTGCAATAAATATTAAGGTCAACTGGACTTGCTCTAATAAGACAATAATTTGCAATTAACACATTAAATATTTCATGCAAGTAATTCTACAGTGTTGAAAGGTTTGGAAATTATAAAAGCAGCAGAATATTCCTTTTTTCATTTTGCACTTCACATTTGAATTTGTTTACAAAACTTTTTTACATAGATAAAAGAATAATCTGACAGTTCCTCAAAAGATTGGGCATAGGGGCGCCTGGGTGGCACAGCGGTTAAGCGTCTGCCTTCGGCTCAGGGCGTGATCCCGGCGTTATGGGATCGAGCCCCACATCAGGTTCTTCCACTATGAGCCTGCTTCTTCCTCTCCCACTCCCCCTGCTTGTATTCCCTCTCTCGCTGGCTGTCTCTATCTCTGTCGAATGAATAAATAAAATCTTTAAAAAAAAAAAGATTGGGCATAAAGTTTTTCAAACAGATGAACATAGGGGAAAAACAGAAAGAGGGAGGCAAACCGTAAAACAGACTCTAACTGTAGAGAACAAACTGAGGGTTGCTGGAGGGGAGGTGGGTAGGGGGATGGGTTAAATGGGTGATGGGCATTAAGGAGGGCACTTGTCATGATGAGCACTGGGTGTTATGTGTAAGTGATGAATCATTAAATTCTCCTGAAACTAAAAAAAAAAAAAAAAGATTGGTCATAAAATTTTCATATGGTCCAGCAGTTCCACTCCTAAATATGAAATGAAAACATGTCCACATAAAACTTGCACACAAATGTATATCGTAGTATTAGTCATAGTAGCCAAAAAAGTAGAAATGACTCAAATGTTATCAACTGATAAGTGGGTAAATAAAATATAGTATAACCCACAAAATAGAATATTATTCAGTTATTAAAAGGAATTACTGGTACATGCTTCACCATAGATGAACCTTGAACATATTATGCTCAACAAAAGAAATCCTACACAAAATGACTGTTTATATGAAATGTCAGAACAGGCAAAGCTATAGCAACAGCAAGTAGAGGGGTTGCTAGGGGCATGGTGGGGATAGGAGCTGGAGGACTGCTGGTGGATATTTGGTTTCTTTCTGGGGTGATGAAAATGTTCTCAAATTGCTTATAACAATAGTTGCACAACTCTGAAATATACTAAAAACTCTTGTACTGAACACTTGAAATGAGTGAATTGTACGGTATGTGAATATATCTCAACCAAGCTGTTCTGTGAAAAAAAGTGAAATGTCAGTCCATCCCTATCAGAACTTTCACAAAGGTGAATAATTGGCATTTGAATGAATAAGAGCTTACATTAAAATGTAGACAACATCTGCAAGTTAAAGGAGCAAGGCTGAGCAGCGGTAGCTTTAACCTAGGAGAAACTGATAATGTTTATTCCACGGTGCTCTGAAACCCACAGTGGCTGAAGTCTGCTGATGCACACTTGGGACCGCTTTGAAAGAACAAGTGCATGTTCTTGCACTCTCTGGCACGTGTTCCCTGGCATTCTGTTCTCCATATGAAAACTGTTTGCCCGGTCAGGTTTGATTCCTTTATTATGTGTTCCCCTCCGAGTGCAAACACCATGTGGGAAAAACATTTTCAACCAAAAAAAAAAACTGTGACTATCGTAAGAAGAGGGCAACGAGTCATATTTGACCTCTGTTTTAAAGTAATACGTAAGAAAAAGTATCTTAATGAGTAAAAATAGCTTAAATGGACAAAGTAACAAACAAAACATAACAAATCAAGGAGGAAGTATTTTCTGAGACGGAGAAAACAACTGTGTGTGTCCCACTTCGTCAGATCTCGTGTGCAGCTTGGAGAACTGCAGTTGCTGTGGGTATGAGACCCAGTGAGATGATTTCAGGATATTGTTTCTGATAACTCTGAATTTCTTGCTTTAAGGGAATGTGGAAATATCATGTGTCTATCTCGTTTATATAGAGATAGATAATTTTTCAAGTAAAAGTTGTTTTCACATTGGAGAAGGATAATTTTCTTGTTTTTCATACCTGTACTTATATTTTAGCCTTTTTCTTTCTCTGCTCTATCCCACTTCCTTCTTTCCCTCTACCAAACCAAACAAAACAATGCAAAGGAACAACCAAAAAAAAATTACTGCTCCAGAAAAAGTTGAGAGTATCAGGACTGCAAGCCACTTCTGGGAATATCATGCCTCAAAAATAAATTAATTTCATATCAAGACTACTTCTGATGTTTTCTGTTTACACTGCAGTGTAAATATGGGCTCCTGGTTTCTATTTGCATGGCTTGTTATTATTTTTTAATATTAAATTTAACATTTTTTCTCTCTCTTTGTTGAAGTTCTAAGTTCTTCCACTCTTCTCTCCAGCCTGGTGAGCATCTTTACAAGCATAACTTTAAAGTCTTTATCAGGCATATTGCTTCTCTCTATTTCATTTAGTTCTTTTTCTGAGGTTTTGTCTTATTCTTTCTTTTGGAGCATATTCCTCTGCCTCCCCATTTTGCCTGGCTTCCTGTGTCTGTTTGCACGATTTAGGCAGAGCAGCTACTTCTAAACGTGAAGGAATGGTCTTGTGTATGGTTGTCCCTTATGTAGACGTTGTGTACTTGGTGAGTTTGGCTGGCTGGCTGGAGCTGTGGCTGGTGTGGGCTGGGGTTGGTGGGGCACACTGTGTTGAGGCTGCCCCGGTGGGATGGCTGGCGCTGAAGTGGATGTGGGCCAGGGTGATCCTGAGGCTCTTTACGCAGAGGGTGCTCCAGAAGGACAGCTGAAGCTGAAGCGGGAACATGGCTTTATTAGCTGTGCACATGGCATATTGTTTCAATCATGTCAGCATCCCCCCCCCCACAGCCTTTGCACTGGACCAGCTCTTAGCTAAGGAGTCTAGACTTTACCCCAGTGCAGTATAAACATGTTTGCTTGATTTTTATCTGAAAAAAAGAAAAAGACCTTTTAAACTCTAATACTATTTAATATGGACATAGTGGGCATATATAATTTATAAGTAAAATTCATATATGAAGGACACGTTCTCATTACTTTGTTTCTGATAAGGATGTTTGAGCACAAAGTTTGGAGAGCACTCTCCTTTCTTCTTTGCCTTCTCTAACCTTATTCTTGTGCTCTAGCCTCATGCTTCATTTCCATTGGTTCCTCTTCTCACCCTGAACCATTAGGCTAAGGGAACACAGGCACATATTTGGAGCCAAGAATACCTCAGGGTTCGTGAACAGACACACATTCCCATGAAAAGCTGAGGACAGCCACACTTCCAGAGCCAACTATATTTAACCACCATTTCAATAGAAGGCCCAAGAGGATAGTTGAATAAAAGGAGTGGTTTTATTTTACTAACCAAAAGACTTGAAAGTGATATACAAGCTAAGTGAGTTTCTTCCAGGTTTGACCTGTGGTTTCTTTCAGCTTTGAAGAATTGATGCATCATCCATTTTTTCCAGATTTGGAGCTTTTAATCAATAATATAACTCTAATCTCAAGATACTTATAATCAGTTAAATACTTATCAAGTACATATTTTGTTTAGATGCTATAGGAAAAATTAGAGAAATATTTGTTCCTGTAGAGTTTACGCAGTAGTTGGGAAGAGAATATGCACACTCAGAATACATATTTTTCATATATAGAATATATATTCCATGGTAACACACATACAGAAAATCAGTGAATACTCAAGATTGTATATGAGACAGCCTTGGTTCATCAGTACAAAGAGATGACTGTCCTGCTAGCAGGTGACTGGACCAAATGAACTCTTGCAGTGACTTCTGGCTTTCCAAGAGATGGCCTAGGCTTTAATGGAGGAGCTAGCAGTAAAAGTCCTAGGAGACTGGAAAAAACAGAAGTCACTGTGGGCCAGAGTGCTTGGAGAAAGTTTCACAAGCAAGATGAGACTTGAACTCCCATTGGAGAAGCAGGATATGCAAAGAACAAAAGGTAGGAACACACAGAACTGAGTAAGTAAACCTTCCTTACTGAGGAGGCTACAGCTGGAGCCATACGTTGGCATGTGTTTTTAACTCCATCCTGCCATGGCTATTCTTTGCCCAAGGTCATGGCAGTCAAGTGCCAGAGGCAGGAGCTTCCTGCCTCTACTCCTATCCAGTATGCCAGTGACCTGTCCTGAGTGGGGCAGGGAGGTTTGTTGCAGATCAGCTTCGAAAGTCTGGATGCTATGACAAAATGAAAAGCATCGTGCAATCTCTGTTTTAGGAGCATTAGCTCAATTGAGACGAAAAGAGAGGAAAGATTGGAATCAGGAACACTTATGAGGTGATCTGTTGCTATTACCTAGTTTGAGGTAGACAGGGTGAGGTGACGGTGAGGTTTCCAAGTAGAAATAAGCACAAAGAATTGGATCCATCCACTGAGCTCAGGAGAGAAGTCAGGGCTGCAGATTAAGATTCAGATGTGCTCTGTGTAGACATCGTAAAGACTCGAATGTATCATCCATCTCTGTAGGAAATATTGTGGTGATGGAGAATCGCTGAGCTAGTATGAATATGGAGGAGAGGAAACACCAGCCTACATTTCACACTTGGTAACCTCTTCTTCCCTCTCTGCATCATTTTCTAATTCCTTAGACATCCCCAGCGCTGAGGATAATAACACCCGCACACAGGCTCAGAACACTTGGTGTAACACTACCCATTTCCTAATGAGGGTGATCAGAAGTAGTATTTCTTACTAGATTCTAGACCTTCATGTTAAGAGAAAGAAGTGGTAACAGAAATCAGAATGATAATGTTGGAAGAGACTTTAGACATTTAACCACTAACAGTTCAAGACTCAATTTCAGCATTACATTTCTCTGCCCCTTTACTGCCTCTTCCCCACCTCCCCCAGATTTGGGTGTCCCCTCTTTGGTGCTCCAGGACCACTCATGCCATTATTACCGCCTTCATTGTATCGAGTAGTAATGTTTGCTACACTTGTTTCTTCTGTAGACTCTGTACATCTTGAGGGGAGAGATTTTTGTCTTATTCGTCTTTATCCCCAGTACCTGATAAAAAGTAGATGTTCAGTAAGTGTTTGTAGATTAACTGTCTTCCAACCCCCTAATATATTTTCTTCTTCTTACAAATCTGGATAAGGAACATCCCTAGTTTTCAAAAATTTCGACTGAAAGAAATTCATCTTCTGAATCCGGTAAGATTTTTAAACATTTGACCAATTATATAGATCAAGAGACATTGTTTCCTGATAAGTTGCATATAGCTGCAACTACACAAAGAAAAACAGTCTTATTTGTCCCAAAGTGAGTTTTTATTGGTACACATTCACTGGCAAAAGGAAAATATGAACTTGAAGTAGACTAGACACCCCTTTGGTTAGTTTAGGCTTGTGGGCACTGTCTTTCTATGTCCGTTCTCATGATGCCTTAAATTACAGTCTATATATGTAGAGGACAAGGACCGTGTCTGCTTTTTGTTCACCGTTACATACCCACTGTCTTACAGTATGATGAATGCTTCCAAGTGAACACTGAATGACTAAGTCCATTGTTTCCTAAAGTCTGGTCCTTCAAAATAGGCTCCAAAGGTGGTCTTTGAAAAAATGCCCTTCAATCATATCCTATGTGCAGGAAAAGTTGCATAATTTAGCCTTCTGCAGAGATGTGCAATGTGCATAAGTATGTTAAACTATGCATAGCACTTTAATGTTTAGCCCCACTGTAGAGCCTGTTTGACCTGATCTAACCCAGTATTTCCAAGAATCATCTGTAATTGTGAGTCGTTTAACCTTCCCAAGATTCAGGTTTCTGATATATGTGTGGAGGGGATGATAAAATTCTGTGGTACATAACTCAAAGAAATGTTGGAAGAATCCAATACATTAACATATTGAAAATGCTTTTATGTAAAATTCTATTTAAATGTAAGATATTAATGCCATTTCCTGATTATTACTGCATGCACTGTTCTCCAAATAGATGGTATGTAAATTATATCTCAATAAACGTCGTTAGGTTAGGTGGGTAGGTAGAGAGAGGTAGAGTGAAAAAATTGGAAAAATGAAAAAAAAACTCATACTTCTGGAGACTATGAGGTTTGGAAAATTTGAGTTGTTGTGGCTACTGGGGTCTGATTCTTCTCTGTGCTCTGGGTTTTCTCTCCTTTGCTAGCCTAATGATGTCTTTCCATTCCATTGCTTATTCATTCATTCGTTTATACAACAAATACTATTAAGCACTGAAGGTGAGATGCCATTTTGGTTGGAATAGGCATATGGATAGTGCATATAAAGAAACAGAAAATCTTTTACGTTGTTCATGATTTCGAGGAAAAGGCAGACATGGAAACAAATAATTATAAAACAGTGAAGAATGTGCCATTGTGGAAGGACATATAAAGAATGCTGGGGTGCTGCCGATTTCTCAGAGCAAGGGCCCCCTCAGAGGAAGGTAGAGAAGTTTGAATTGAGTCTGGAAAAAGTTTCCCAGATAGACAAGGCATATTAAGGGCAGCCAGTTCCTATTCAAAATTATAATTCCTGCTTCCTTTATTTATTATTCTTTCCTGCCAGCTGCTGCTTTAACTTCCCATAATCATGGCCTCGCCCCCGAACTCCAGGACTGTTCTTTTATTCTTTCTGTGACTATTCAGAGAGACTCGATGAAAGTTTGTAGAAGAGGGGTACTTGGGTTTTATGGAATGAGAATTTTGGATCTCCCATTCTGTCTCTTCTCTTTTTCAATAAAGCACAGCTCAACTTGCTGTGTAAAATTTTAAAGTATTGAAAGTTAAAATGACACGTTTAGTTAAGATTTTAATATGTTTAAAAATAATAAATGGTTGGCAGAATATCGAGTATGTTAGCATTTAGAATGAATTTTAGCTCCATGATAAAGTACCACTTTGTATTTGAGGCTAAGCTGTCAACTTAGAAGAAAAGAGTTAGGAGAAGTAAATTATTAATTCATTTGTCAGCCCGGGTTGTAAGAGAATGAGGTTTATGCTGGCACTCTGACTTTACAACATCTGAAATCGCTCATGTCCACTTTTTTTAGATCCAGCAGTATCTCTATGGCCAAATTAATTTCTTTTTTTACATTTATTTAAGAATATGGCTTTTACATTACAATCTAACACATATGTCATCTTACCCCTTTTATAATTTTTTTGAAAAGTTAAACTCGAAATATATCCAAGAGTTCAAAGCTGAATTATAATCGACTATATACATGTAACATATGTATGTAGACTATAAATTTCTAAAAAGTGTATTTCTTCAGAAATATGTGTGCTCTGGGATGACAGGTCAAAGCTTTAAATTCTACTTTCCTTAGCCTATTTTATTAGTTGCCAGAGAAATAGTAGAGATTTATTTTTTTACCCACTTTTGTAGCTCAAACAGTCCATTAAATGAATTAATAGATGCAAAAGAGCTTAGAAAAGTGCCTGGCATCTGGTAGGGGCTCAGTAAATGCAAGCTCTTGTCATTCCTATGATTTCTCCAAAGACTTTTCTTTTAACTCACATGCTGTGACATGAACTATCACCATCTGGGTTGACTCAAGCCACTTACCAGAATCAGAATAAAACTTTTAGCCCTGGAGTCATTTCCTGTCCTTTCTAATTGTGCATAGGAATATACTAGAGAGAGATAACTCCACCAGCGATCAACTGAGCAAATGACTGCGAGTTCCTCCTTCCCCATGTGTGCACATGCACCACCAACCGCAATGAAAACCAACTTGAGAGCATGAGAGAAAAGAGACTACGGAAATAGACTTTAGAAAAGAATTCAGTTTAAGTGGGGAGTCATGGGACAGGTCAAAATGGGCAGGGGAAAGAATTTTAGAGAAATGGAAATGCGGTGCAGGTGGCCACCCTGAAGCTAATTTAACTTGGGTCATCTCTGATCTCTTCCAGCTGTGAGCACGTGCATGTGGCCCAGTGGCCCAGATGTTCTTCCTCGGTCTTTATGTTGCACAGCCCATAAAATTAAAACAGGATTGGAATTTAATTCTAGGCCTTTCAGAGTCCAATCATCAATATTTAATGGAGCTGTTCTGTGAAAATATAGAGTCCTGCTAAGGGAGGCCCTGGTTTGGGCCAAGGCAGCCTCCTATAATTTCTGTAATTTCTCCTCCGTGACTGCAGCCTTCCTTCCTTCACTGCCCCCAACCCGCTCCAATTTTATTCTTCTCAGAGAATTGCTCCTCACCTCAGAAGCTTCCGGGTCATGTAAATGTGTGCTAATTTCTAGGTATGAGCTGGAGATCTCTGAAAAACACAAGCACTGAGCTACTTTGTACAGCACAATTAATTAAAGATATTTAATGAACATGCACTAGGTATTTCAATGTCGGTGATCCAGTCAGCCACGTGAGGAACACAAGTGAAACAACGAAGCATGGACCTTGGCCTTGGGAAACCTGCAGTCTGGTTGTGGAGGAAAGATGACCCCATGTAAGAGCACCAGAGAACAGTACAAAATTCCTCTGTAGCTGTTTAGAGCAAAACAACATGCATCCTTCAGTAGCCACCTCTGGTTGTGACTTTGGATTCAGGTGACTCCTGCATAGGCGGACAGTCGGGCCTGAAAATCCCGGTGGAACACAGAGGAGATCTGGGTCATGTCCGTACCAAACTGCATTTACAGTGGAGGGCCCCAACTCTAAATTCCTGAAAGCCACCCTGCAAAATAAATCCCTTTTCTCTAGCTAGTCCCCTGGCAGAGCAGGGCCTGTTTGACCAACATTTTCATCGCTAAGGAGGCATCTGTCATGCAATCCAGTAAGTTGACCAAGAAGCAATGTCACGATAAAGAGTTGATGGCTAGTTGGAGCTCGTTTTGTTGCAATAGTCTGGCTGACATCCTGTGCACATCGGTCACAGAGTCTGACTTAAATTCTCTCCAGAGACAACATGGACACATGGAGGACCAAAGGGGAAAAGTGAACAGTTATTAAGAATATCTGACTGCCACACAAAGACAGCATGGTACTGGCACAAAAACAGACACATAGACCAATGGAACAGAATAGAGAGCCCAGAAATGGACCCTCAGCTCTCTGGGCAACTAATATTTGATAAAGCAGGAAAAAACATCCGGTGGGAAAAAGACAGTCTCTTCAATAAATGGTGCTGGGAAAATTGGACAGCTACATGCAAAAGAATGAAACTTGACCACTATCTCACACCATACACAAAAATAAACTCCAAATGGATGAAAGACCTCGATGTGAGACAGGAATCCATCAAAATTCTAGAGGAGAACATAGGCAGCAACCTCTACGACATCGGCCAAAGCAACCTTTTTCATGATACATCCCCAAAGGCAAGAGAAACAAAAGACAAAATGAATTTATGGGACTTCATCAAGATTAAAAGTTTCTGCACAGCCAAGGAAACAGTCAGAAAAACTAAGAGGCAGCCCACGGAATGGGAGAAGATATTTGCAAATGACACTACAGATAAAGGACTGGTATCCAAGATCTACAAAGAACTTCTCAAACTCAATACACGAGAAACAAATAAACAAATCAAAAAATGGGCAGAAGATATGAACAGACACTTTTCCAATGAAGACATACAAATGGCTAACAGACACATGAAAAAATGTTCAAAATCATTAGCCATCAAGGAAATTCAAATCAAAACCACACTGAGATACCACCTTACGCCAGTTAGAATGGCAAAAATAGACAAGGCAAGAAACAACAATTGTTGGAGAGGATGTGGAGAAAGGGGATCCCTCCTACATTGTTGGTGGGAATGCAAGTTGGTACAGCCACTCTGGAAAACAGTGTGGAGGTCCCTTAAAAAGTTAAAAATTGAGCTACCCTATGATCCAGCCATTGCACTACTGGGTATTTACCCCAAAGATACAGACGTAGTGAAGAGAAGGGCCATATGCACCCCAATGTTCATAGCAGCAATGTCCACAATAGCTAAATCGTGGAAGGAGCCGAGATGCCCTTCAACAGATGACTGGATTAAGAAGTTGTGGTCCATATATACAATGGAATATTACTCAGCAATCAGAAAGAATGAGTTCTCAACATTTGCTACAACATGGACGGCACTGGAGGAGATAATGCTTAGTGAAATAAGTCAAGCAGAGAAAGACAACTATCATATGATTTCTCTCATCTATGGAACATAAGAACTAGAATGATCAGTAGGGGAAGAAAGGAATAAAGAAAGGGGGGGGTAATCAGAAGGGGGAATGAAACATGAGAGACTATGGACTATGAGAAACAAACTGAGGGCTACAGAGGGGAGGGGGGTGGGGGAATGGGATAGACCGGTGATGGGTAGTAAGGAGGGCACATATTGCATGGTGCACTGGGTGTTATACACAACTAATGAATCATCGAGCCTTACATCGAAAACCGGGGATGTACTGTATGGTGACTAACATAATATAATAAAAAATCATTATTAAAAAAAAAAAAGAATTTTATCTTTCATATATTGAACAGTTATGAGAAATCACTTCTCTTTCACATGTAGTAAACAAACACATTCTTTGTGTTTGATAATTGAGCAGAATTTCAAATAAAGAAATCACAAAAATCTTAAAAAAAAAAAAGAATATCTGACTGCCAGAAACACAGTCAGAGTCTTTTTTGGACATTGGCTCTGAGTAGAGGATGAGGAGTCTAGAATTCAGTCCAAATTTCTGTTGCATATTATCAGAAACAAGAGTGCAAAAGTTCCAGGAAATTCTTTAGCCTGACCTGTCAAAATAATAGCCGTTATATTTTGACACTTTTTGCATTTGGAAAACAAATGAGTGTCTTTAACTTATGTGTAGAAGCTTACTCAGTATAATGCAATATTCAGATTTTAGATATCTGGAAGGATTTTTATCAAGCAGGCAAAATTCTGAATGCTTTGTCTATTTCTGGACATTCAGGAAAAGGTATGCATAAAAAGAGACTTCAAATATATGTCAGACATACATATCTATGAATTTAACTTCTCATCCTTTCTCTGTTAGAAGTTCAGCTTAATTACATTCAGTGAATGTTAATAGAGTGTTCATTATGTGCAAGAGAGTGTGCTAGGTGCTAAAAACTTTAAAAACTCAGAATTCAACTAGGGAAGTGTAAGCGAAGAGAATTATAATATCAGGAATAAGTACTAAATAAACGCCCAAAAGCTGCTAGTCAGGGTCAGAGAAGTCAGTGACATAAGAGGCAAAGACGAAGGGTCTCACATTCTAAGCTAAGCAGACGGTATGAGCACTGGCCTGGTAATAATGGTGATGGCCTCATATATTTTGTGTAATGACTCCCTCTTGGGGTGTGAGTTTGATTTTTGTGGTAGATTTTACACGGTACTTGACCTTCCCTCTTTCTTCTCTTTCTCTCACAATTATATTTAGAAGATTATCACCTGCCACAGGCAAATCTCTTCTCCAGCCTTTTAATAAACAGGGCAGACCTGGATTCAGGAGGGGATGATCAGAGCAGGCCTCTAAAGCCTGCTGTTATTTTCTGGAAGTGGTGACTCCTAGAACTGATTGGCTTCTGGGCTGAGCAATACCTGACTTCAGGGCCTCCTGGGGTTGCCAGAATCTTGCAAGAAACCAATCGTTCGGTTACCACAGGAGTCTCAGAAAAAAGTGGTAGCAGCACGCCAATAACCTTCAGACTGTATTAGGTTTCTTGAGCCCATACCAGTCCTGCCTTCAGCAAAGCCCAAGCGTCCTTGGTTGGTATAGGAAACCAAGGGACAGCCAGTCTGTCTCTCTTTCTCTGTCTCTCTTTCTCTGTCTCTCTTTCTCTCTCTCTCTCTTCCTTCTTGCCCTTTCCTCCCTTCCTCCCTTCCTTCCCCATTTTTTAAAATTTAAATTCAGTTAATCAACATATATTATTGGTTTCTGAGGTAGAGGTCAGTGATTCATCAGTCTTACATAATACGCACTGTTCATCACATCACATGCCCTCCTTAATGTCCATCACCCAGTTTCCCCATCCCTCCACCTCCCTCCCCTCCAGCAACCCTCAGTTTGTTTCCTATGATTAAGAGTCTCTTATGGTTTGTCTAAGGGACAGCCTTTTTAAAGTGCTGAATTTTCAAGTGCAAGGAAGTAGGTGCTTTCCCTGAGGGAGTAGCAAGATGGACAGTGAGTACGTGGTCATTTAATTTTTAGCCTCTTATTGATGTGATTCAGCATGTTAAGATTTGTTTAAAAGGACTATCAGAGGTAAACATTCAATCTAGGAATGACATAACGAAGTTACGCAAAACGGACATTAAATTCGAGCATGATCTGAGTACAGTCAGTTCTGCTATCATGCAACATACTGTCTTTCTAAAAACCACGGCACTGTGCAAAATCATGTGATAAAAACCACAGACTAACGGGAAAAGTGGGGTAAGGGGCAGGGGACACCACACCCAAAGACCTCACCACTGACACAGTTTGAAAAAGGATGAGGTTCCATAAAAAGGTTAGCACAGTTTTATACATGCGAAAGAAACACATGTTAAGAAATATATAAATACGACCTTAAACATGGCACTTTATGTTCAAAAGTTTGCTTGAGGAGGTAGATACTGGAAGGGTTGGAGCTTGTGAGTTTTTATGAAGGGGTGAAAGGAGGGTTATCTGATACCAGATGGAAAGTTCTAACACTAGATGTGGACAGGTGTGGCTCACAACACACGGTGAACTGAGGTAGCTGGGCGGTGTTTAAACTGTGTGCGTGTGTGTGTGTGCACATGTGCACGCACGTTTTGCGTATTCCAGAATGGCTCATTTCAGCTGGATGCAGTTTTCTGTGTTCACTTAGTGTTTGTCTCAAGACACTGTGTATTAGCAAAGAAGTGAAATTCATGTTATGCTCAAATTGTTTTCTAATGTATCAAATGATTTGGAAAGAGTTTGTATTTTCAAAGTAGCAATATAGCAGAACTGGCTGTAATTTTACCCCTTAACTTTTATGTAAGGACACTGAGACCCAGCCAGGCTAAATGAGGTTTAGTAGCCAGATTAGAAGTTGAAACCAGCTCCCTCTGTAGTAGGAATGTCTGCATGCTGTGTTGCTTCTTTTGCTGTATTTTATAGACTCTTGCTATTATTATTTTTATTGCCAGTGATAACATTATTTTAGTACTGGTTTTAATGCAGATGCCAGCACTTAACACAGTATCTGGAACTGAATAAATATTTGTTAGTAAATGAATAAATATTTGTTAGTAAATGAATGAATAAATTAATAGGGTTAGTGAATGGACATAGTCAAGTTCAAGTTCACTGTGGAAACATTTCCAGACCTGAGTGTAGAGGGACAAATAGAAAAGATACATGTTTAGAGTTAAGGATGGCAGTACTCTTATACTCTTCAAGGTTTCTTGGATTGGCTTGGATTTTAGGAAAACGATTAGGAATATAGGTTGGTGATGGACCACAGGCAAGTTATTTAACCTCCCTAGATAATACTTGAATCTACCTCAGTGGGTTTCTGTAATAGTTACATAAGATCATATATATAAACTTATAGCACAGTGCCTGGTACATGGCAGTGGTTCAGTAAGGGTTACAATTATCATCACCACCACCATCATCATCATCATCATCACTACTACTGCTGTTGCTTCTGCTTTTTTAGTGTACCCCTCTGTATGTTGGAAGGAACCAAGGACCAGTGAATGTGAGAGAAGGAGCCCCGGTACTTCTCCTGAGCTATGGCCTGGTTTTCCCAACTACTTACTGGAAATCTCCAACCTAGATGTGCAGTAGGATGTCAAACTCAACACGTCCAAAGCCACACTCATTAGCTTGCTCCCCGTGTGCTTCTCGTCCTCATGAGTTCCCACTTTCATCGATTTACCCAAGCTAGACACCTCAGTGCTCCTTTGCTCTCTCCTCCCTCCTCCACATTTCGTGATCTGTTCATGCATTCAGTTATGATTTTATTGAACACCAACTATGTGTCGGGCACTCTCCAAAGTGCCTCAAGAAATAAGCATGAATAAAGCATGATTCTTGTCCTAAGAATCTTCAGTATGTTATGAGATAAGATGCAAAGTAGGAAGTGCCCGATCCAAATCCTGCATAGTGGTCCAGTCAAGACAAAATGTGTTGACCAGTTCTAAGAGGCCACATGATGTGCCCATGGTTCCTATATGTTGCCGCCCACTTCAATACGAAGTAGACAGCCATTTACGTGCAGAGGTGATGAAGGGTATCATCATGGGATCATTCTGTATTTTTAAAATTTTGGCCCTTTGGGTTAACAAAACATATTTGTTTTGTCAGGAACGCTAGTTTTATTACTCATTCTTCATTTTGGGTCCTAAAAACATTCTTTCACATGACAGTGACTATGCAGTAAAAGTTTTCCCTCTTTTTTTAGAATATTCAGTTTTTAGCTGAATTTGTGCCGGTATGGTAATTGTTTTTCGTGGTGATATGGAGGTAGGCTCAAAATAATTTAAAGTCGACTATTTAAAAAATGTTTTTAATTTAAAGAAGTTTTAAATTTAAATCAAAAAATTTTAAATTTCTACTTTTTATATACTTGCTTGGATTAATAACTTTAGCTTAGTCCATTTCTACTCATATTCTTAGCAGTTTTGTCTGTACAAATAAAACCTAAGAGATTTTCAATTCACGGTAAGTTTCAAATGCAACATGTAAGTGAAAGGGAACATTATCTTTCAAATGTGCTATAAATAATATATTCCTTAGTAAATAATTAGGTCATTAGGAAAGCAGGATCATTAATAAGCAGAGTGAACGAGGTCCGGAGTCTGTAGTTCTCCAAAGGATTTACTTACTGAGCAAGTCCATGTGCCAGGCCCTGTTCCGGGAGCGGGGATGCAGCAGTGAGCACACCAGAGCCAGCCCAGAGGCAGCTCACATTCTCCTGGGAGAAGCAAAATAAATTAGTAAACAGTAAACCTGTAATGCCAGGCAACGATAAGAGCTGTGAATTAAAATAAGAACCATAAGGGCAGCGGCACTCGAGTTGGAGCCGGAAGACATGCTGGGGCTGGAGATTCCTGCGGATGGAAGCACAGAGCGCCAGGCCCAGGGCGGCCTCACCCAGCTCTCCTGCCAGGGTGGCCGGCTGGGGGTGGAGGCTGAGCAGCCCTGCGCGGCCAGGGGACGTGGGGACGTGGGGACGAGGGCCGCGTGGACAGGCGGAGGCCCGGCCCGCGAAGAGGCCCATGCCCTGCGTGGCCATTGGCCATGGATTCCTGGGCGGGAAAGAAGAAACAAGGAAAATCCCAGTTCCAGGTAACAGACACACCCCGTTAAAAGAGAACTGGATGAGGGGCGCCTGGGGGGCTCAGTCTTTAAGCGTCTGCCTTTGGCTCAGGGCGTGATCCTGGCGTTCTGGGATCGAGCCCCACATCAGGCTCCTGTGCTGGGAGGCTGCTTCGTCCTCTCCCACTCCCCCTGCTTGTGTTCCCTCTTTCTGGCTCTCTCTCTCTCTCTGTCAAGTAAATAAATAAAACCTTTAAAAAAAAAAAAAAAAGAACTGGATGAAGAGAGCTACTCTGCTTGTAGAACATTTGGGACTTCAGGTAGGCTTTACCTTGAAAGCGAGGACTGTAGAAATCAGGACCTGTAAAGACTGGACCAACAGAAGCAGCTGATTTCGTGAAAGCCTTTCTCCTTGGGGTTCCCGGGGAGGAGGCACGTGCCCTCACGAGGTTGGATGACCTCTTCCTAGAGTCTTTTGAAATTACAGACGTGAAGCCTGTAAAGGGAGACCACCTGTCCAGGGCAGTAGGAAGAATCCCTGGCCAGAGGAACAACCAGATTCACCAGAGAGACTGTGACCCAGACACGGGTAGTTTTGGCTGATGTAAAAGTTCACAACCTTGGCTCTTTCCAAGACATCAGACGGCAAGAACTGCCATTTGCAGCGGCATCCTGGGAAATCCTCCATCAAAGCTTTATGGCGGTATTCGAGCCATGGTGAAGCGGAGCAGCAGATCAATTCCGATTTCAAATCAGAGACGTTTTACCTTGAGACTCTAGAGAAAAAGACGTTGCCCTCCACACATGGTCACAGGACACCAGGTGAAGAATTTTTCAGTTACTTTAAGTCTCCATCGCTGCTTCCGTTCTCAGCCAGAAGCATCAACAGAAAGGAAAGGTTTGGTAGTGTTCAGACTCAGCAACTTTGAGGATATCTAAATTTAGTGCCATTATTATACTTCCACGTTAATTACAATTTAGCACTTCTTTTTTTTTTTTTTTTTTTTTTTTTTTTTTTGGGTAGGCCCCACGCCCAATATGGGGCTTGGACTCACGACCTTGAGATCAAGAGTTGCATGCTCTACCAACAGAGCCAGCCAGGTGCCCCTCACATCATTTTAAATAAAAGATTTGCATAGTTTATAATTCCCTTATGGGAGGGAAGCTTCTTGTTTAAACAGTCCTTGATGAATTTATGAATTTGTTTATAAATGTATAACTTTTTATACATTTATAAGCATTTCTTTCTTGTCTTTGGAGTGTAGTTAAAAGAATCATCTCACCAAAAAAAATAAAAATAAATAAGGGCAATAGGATTAGTGAGTAAAGGGTGCTAGGTTAGAGAGATGGGGTGGTAGGGCACCTCTCATTGATTGCAGGGCTTCTCCCAATTTGGTTGTTCACTGAGATTTCATTATTCACATAGGCCTGGAATTAGACGTTCAAATTGGCATTGACCATCCCACAGTCCCACCTTCCCTTTCACTCCGGTGCAGATTCTCCGCTAGCCTGTATTGGTAATGAATTGCCTAAGAAAATAGCTTTGTTTGCGCTGTTTACTATCAAATCAGCCAAGTATAGACGCCATCTGGTGTGGTACACATGGATCTAACAATAGTATAACTACTTTGAAATCTGCATCCTTACTGCTGGGGAGACAAAATGCTGTCGTTAAGAAAACACAAACCCACGAAGCAGACGGTTAACTAACAGTGTCTTGATGGTGAGCAAATTTTTAGTCTCAAATTCTGTGGCTTCACAATCTCAGAGGGATTTTCCTTCTCACTGTTAAGGAAAAATCACTCCCCACTGCATTTTAAGAATTAAAAGTCACACTTGTGTGTTAAGAATATTCACTTTGGCCTGTTAAAAGCATTTTGATTGCCCTCCAAAAGGGGGCTTTTATGACCTTTTACATTTTTAAAGTAAAGCCTTCCATCTGGTTAAAGAATATCTTTTTAAAAATTCCTTTACTGTGTTTTTGTTTCCTAGTAAATGTTATATTCATTCCTTAGAAAATTTGCTTGGGGGCGAGTTCATTTTGGCCTGATGTAATTTAATCCAAAGGGAGAAAAACATTAAGTTAATGAAATCTTAATGGAAAGCCATTATATTTATATATAGTTTAGTGTCTTAATTACTATTCTCCCAAATTATATTGGCTTATAATTTTTAATTTAAGTCTCAAAAAGTACAGTTTTTAGTTACCTAATTAAATGCAATGCTGATTCATTTGGGGAATAATACTTTATTTAAAGCAATTCCTTTTAAATGAGCTCCGACAGACATGTCTATGTCTATCAATTGGATATAATTTCTAATCAATCACTTTTTTAGCCATTATAACAGATTGTTGAGCAATCATGGCATGTGTTCTGACAATTGGTCAGTTACCCACTGAGTAGCTTGAAGTAACCAATTAGCACTATTTTTAATAAAAAGATCTGATTTCTGTATTCTCTGAAAATGGGAGATACCACAGAATCATATGAAAATCAATCTTTTTTGCCATCATTTAACTTGATCTGGAGAGATATAAAAAGTATAAATTTGTATTGCTTAGGTTTTTTTTATAATTTTATTTTTGAGATTCAAGACAAGATTTCTAATAATTTTTTGAAATTTCCTGGTGTAAAGTTTGTAAACCACATATCCGGTAAAGGAGTAATATCCAAAATACGCAAGGAACTCATCCAATCCAATAGCAAAAGAACAGCCCAGTTAAAAATATTTTCCCCCATTCCATAGTTTCCTTTTCATTTTGTTGAGGATTTCGTTTGCTGTGCAGAAGCTTTTTAGTTTCATGTGGTCCTACTTATTCACTTTTACTTTTCTTGCCTTTGCTAGTGGTGTCAAATCCAAAATCATTGCTAAAACCAATGTCAATGAGCTTACACCCTGTGTTTTCTTCTGTGGTTTCAGGTCTTCCGTTCAAGTCTTTAATCCAGTTTGAGTATGTTTTTGTATATGGTGTAAGATAGGCGTTCAGTTTCATTCTTTTGCATGTGGCTGTCAAGGTTTTCCCAGTGCCATTTATTGAAGACACTGTTCTTTTCCAATTGTGTATTCTTGGCTCCTTTGTCATAAATTGACCATATAATCATGCGTCCCTTTCTAGGCTCTCTATTCTGTTCCACTGATCAATGTGACTGTTTTTATGCCAATACCATACAATTTGATTACTGTGGCTTCATAACATAGTTTGAAATCAAGGAGCATGATGCCTCCACCTTTGTTCTTCTTTCTCAAGTTTGCTTTGGCTATTCAGGGTCTTTTGTGGTTCCATACAGATTTTAGTATTGCTTGTTCTGTTTCTCGCATTTTCCAATGAAAATGCCATTGGAATGTTGATGGGGATTGCATTGACTCTGTAGATTGCTTTGGGTAGTATGGACATTTTAACATTCTTTCAATCCATGAACACGGAATATCTTTCCATTTATTGGTGTCATCTTCAGTTTTTCATTAATGTCTTACAGTTTTCAGTGTACAGCTCTTTCACCTCCTTGGTTAGATTTATTCCTAGGTTGTTTTATTCTTTTTGATGCAATTTTAAGTGGGCTTGTTCTCTTAATTTTTTTTTCTGTTAGTTCATTGTTAATGCATAGAAATGCAGCTGATTTCTGTATATTGATTTTATGTCCTGCAACTACAAAATTTGTTGATTAGCTCTAAGCATTTTTTGGTGTAGTGTTTAGGGTTTTCTATATATGGTATTATTGCATCTGCAAATAGAGACGATTTTACTTCTCTCTTTACAATTTGGGTGTGTTTTCAAAAGGTTCTTTTAGTTTCATCTGTCTCCTCTCACCACTGCCTCATCCTTTTTTTTTTAATAATATTTTTTATTGTTAGTCACCATACAGTACATCTCTAGTTTTTGATGTAGAGTTCCATGATTCATTACTTGCGTATAACACCCAGTGCACCATGCAAGACGTGCCCTTCTTAATACCCATCACCAGCCTATCCCATTCCCCCACCCCCCTCCCCTTTGAAGCCCTCAGTTTGTTTCCCAGAGTCCGTAGTCTCTCATGGTTCATTCCCCCTTTCTTCTTCCCTTTCTTCTCCGGCCGATCTTCCTACTTCTTATGTTCCATAAATGAGTGAAACCATATGATAATTGTCTTTCTCTGCTTGACTTATTTCGCTTAGCATTATCTCCTCCATTCCCGTCCACGTTGCTGCAAATGTTGAGAAATCATTCTTTTTGATGGCTGAGTAATAGTCCATTGTATATATGGACCATATCTTCTTAATCCAGTCATCTGTTGAAGGGCATCTCAGCTCCTTCCATGATTTAGCTATTGTGGACAGAGCTGCAATGAACATTGGGGTGTATATGGCCCTTCTCTTCACTACGTCTGTATCTTTGGGGTAAATACCCAGTAGTGCAATGGCTGGGTCATAGGGTAGCTCAATTTTTAACTTTTTAAGGGACCTCCACACTGTTTTCCAGAGTGGCTGTACCAACTTGCATTCCCACCAACAATGTAGGAGGGATCCCCTTTCTCCACATCCTCTCCAACATTTGTTGTTTCCTCCCTTGTCAATTTTTGCCATTCTGACTGGCGTAAGGTGGTATCTTAGTGTGGTTTTGATTTGAATTTCCCTGATGGCTAATGATTTTGAACATTTTTTCATGTGTCTGTTAGCCATTTGTATGTCCTCATTGGAAAAGTGTCTGTTCATATCTTCTGCCCGTTTTTTGATTTATTTGTTTCTTGTGTATTGAGTTTGAGAAGTTCTTTGTAGATCTTGGATACCAGTCTTTTATCTATAGTATCATTTGAAAATATCTTCTCCCATTCCATGGGCTGCCTCCTAGTTTTTTTTTTTTGTTTTTTGTTTTTTTTTTTAAAGATTTTATTTATTTATTTGACAGAGATAGAGACAGCCAGCGAGAGAGGAAACACAAGCAGGGGGAGTGGGAGAGGAAGAAGCAGGCTCATAGCAGAGGAGCCCGATGTGGGGCTCGATCCCGGAACGCCGGGACCATGCCCTGAGCCGAAGGCAGACGCTCAACCGCTGTGCCACCCAGGCGCCCCTGCCTCTTAGTTTTTTGGACTGTTTCCTTGGCTGTGCAGAAGCCACTGCCTCATCCTAAATTGAAATAACTCTACAGGAGCCAGGGCTTTCTCCATTTTAATCCAGCACATAGAACAAGGCATAACCCAAGGCAAACATGTAGTCAATATTTATTGGGAAAATGTCATTAAGTAGGACCTCCATGAGGGCAAATAACAGTTTGTGTAGAATTGGGCATTTTTAAAAAGATTTTATTTATTTATTTATGAGAGACAGAGGGAGGCAGGGGCAGAGGGAGAAGCAGGCTCTCTGCCGGGAGCCCAATGTGGGACTCGATTCCAGGAGCCTGGGATCTTGACCTGAGCCAAAGGCAGACACTTAACTGACTGAGCCACCCAGGCGCCCAGAATTGTGCATTTTTAAAAGATGATAATTTAACACCAATGACAACTTTGAAGGGGGGAAAGAATACCTCCCCAAAGACAGCCAGAGAGGAGAGTGGAATCCAGGGAGCATGTCCCACCTGCTCATGAATGTGGTGGGATGGGCTTGGCCTCTGCTTCATTTGGGATAATGCCAAGCATGTGATAGATGCCCAATAAATGTTTGTTCCATTAATTATTAATGGACTTATCCTCAGTTATGTTCAGTTTACATTTGAGGGTTAGTTATGAGCTGTGCCAATCACTGGGCAGATTCAAAGGTGAATATGGAAAGGTCTTTTTCCTCTAGAGATTAGTAATTACATAGATAAGCTTCAGTCTTTTTAGTCCAGACATAGAATTTCACTTTTCTTCTAAGAGCACTGCATCCCTGAGTCCCTCCACAGGGATCCACTGAAGAACCCTGTAAAGGGCTCAGCCTGCGGGGATCACCCCAGGACAGCTCTGTCCGCAGGGGTGAGATGTGGAACTCTTCCATCTGTGTGTCCTGGACGACCTGCAGTTCTGGCTTCTTTACCAGTTTTTAAATGAGGATTTCCGCCTCCCCTGAGGCCCACATTTAATGACCCAAAGGGCAGGGACTCATATACATTGCTCTGCGTACGTCGTCTTTGTTAGCATGTGGGCATAGCCGAATTTGTCCTGCTTACCCATCTGTCTATCCAGTCTTCCTCACTTTAGACTAACCAGAAAAGTGAAGTGTCTTGTCTCGGATAACGCTTTTTCAGTAGCTGAGCCAGGGCAAGAACGTACATCTTCTGACTGTGGGGCCAGTGCTGTATCCAGGACACTCTCTTCCCTCAACTCATGCTGTGCGGGAGACAGATAACGTTGAGCACGCCCCAAATTGTCTATCAGTAGGAGCTTGTTCAACATCCAAAATGAGAATGATTTTAACTTCACAGCGCATGGCCTGCAGACTGCCACCCGCCGCTGCTCCAGAGGGCCTCACGTGCCCACCTGTCAGGGGCCTGGCTGCCCTAATCATTTAGTTCTAGATATTGCAGCCCCCAGGGAGAAATCAACAGCAATGGCCTCGGAGAGAAGTGATTCCCTCTCTACTGACTGTAGGGCCTTGAGCAAGTTATTAGATCCCTCGAAACCTGTCGTCTCATTTAGAAAACAGAGATAACGAGTGCCTGCCTTGTGATCGTTGTGAGAATTAAATGTATGCAAAGCCCTTAGTAAAGGGCTTCTAGTAAGCGCTCAAGAAGTGTTAGCTGTTGTTAAAGGATGATTATTTTAAAAGGGAAAATCATGACTCCCATACAAATGTCAAAGGAACATGTGTCAAGGATTTATTTGACTCATTCATTAATGAGAGAATCTGTAATGTTACAGCCAGTTCAAAGGAGAATCCAAAGGGCAGGTATGTATGTAGGCAATTAGGATTGGGTTAGTAGATGCAAAATTGGCTTCTTCCACAGAGAGAAGGAAAGCAGTTGCACTTCCAGTGGACAAAATTCATGTGCATGTCTATGGGCAAGAATGATTTATATTCCTCTCAGTCATCTACAACTTACACGTTGTAAAGTAGCCCAAAGACCACAAAACGTGCAAAGACCTCGTAGGCTCAGGCAACCTGGAAGACTACACTGGGCAATGCCTAGTTTTCCACTGATATCAGCCATTAATCATTCAGATCCGTTTCAGACTTTTTCACGGTTATTTTCTGCACAGTTTTTATTTGCATCCTAGGACTATTTTGAGGACCAGTAAGATAATGGACCAGTACTTGCCATATAAACTGTGGTATATTTTGCAAAAAGTAGTTAGAATATGAAAGAGATCGGTGAGGCCAACCTGCATTTTCAGTCCTACCTCTGATACTTTCTGTGTAATCTTGTGCAAGCCACATAACACCTCTGTGCCCCTCTCTCTTTAGCTGTAAGTTAGTGCCTTTAAGATTCACTGCACAAGGTTATTGTGAGAATTAGATGAAGTTCTATGTGGGAAAGTACTTTGGAAAATAAAAAAATGCTATGTCCAGATGGGATGTGATTATATTATTGCTCTCCGCTTAGATTGGTTCATTTTTCTTTAAGAAGAGACTATAGAATAAGAGATGGAGTGGTGAGTTCTTAAACTCACCAGGTCATTATTACTGCAAGTTGTAAATCACATGGAGAAGTCTTTAACTCAGTAACAGTGATTTATGGCACTACTGTTGATCCAAAAGCACTTCTCCAATATTCACCCACATGTCCTCATGGCTCCAGAGAGAAGTTCATGGTGCCAGGAGTGGTAATGTTGATGACCATGGGGACCACGTGTCCCTAATTAAACCTGGAAGGATGGTATTTTACTCTCCTCAACCTCTTCCCCCAGTGCTGTCATCCCAGAGTCTCCCCTGGTTATCCTGTAAAAAGAGATTCATTTAACCAGCCTGTAGAGACTCTCAGGAATTTGCAGGAATTGGGAAGGAAAGTCTTTGGCCCAGCACACTCCTTTCCTGGCCCAGTTCTGGGTTTTGTAATTGAGAAGGGATAAGGAGGGTTTGGAGTGAGTCCAGGACCTGACACGGAAAGCGTTGAGAGGAGGTGAGCGAGCCCTGGGTGGGAGGACCCAGGACTGCTTAGCCTGGAAAGGAGCAGGTCATGGCATGACTGTGAGTATGGACAGATACCAGGCTTTCCACCATGTCTGGTGCAGAAGAGAGTAACTTCAGTGACAGCTCAAGGGTTATGGTCATGGAGACTGAAGAGCTATCTGCCTAAGCTGGTGAATGCTGTGGACACATTTACGAAGGCTCTATCAAGTTCTTCTCTAGAGATTTTGAAGAACAAGAATGGGTCTCTCTTCGCCTGAAATAGTACAGATCATGTCCTTCCAGAGGCAGAGACTTGATTCAGATCTGAAGAAGGGAAAGATGAGAGAAGGACACCACACCTCATCCTACCTTGTTTGTCATGACCAACAGAGCCAGGTGAAGGTGGGAGAGAGATCGAGTAACTGAGCAGGCCTCCCTGTTTACCTGCCCTTCCCTATGCCCTATGAGGGGACCCCAGCATTTGTGACAGCATTTCTCAAACTTACTTCCTCTCTTTAGCCTGAGCTCCTCAAAGCCAGAGCTTTGATTTTCCTCCCTGTGTCCCCAGCCCCTGGCACAGGACCTGACACGTAGTAGGGCTCAGCAAATATTTGTCGGATGACTGCATTGATGGACGACTCCTTTGACAGACTGAGGTCAAGTCAACAGAAACCTCCATGTCAGAGACACCGACAGAAACCCCATTTAAAAGCCAGTTGAGCAGCCCAATCTTTGGGCTTGAGTGCTATTGAACCGTTCACCATAAAATAGTAAGGGAAGCCTGAGTCCAAATTTCAGTATTCGTAGTGAGACTATTTTCAGCTTTCTCAGAGACAGCATCTGTAAATAATCAGGCAGAAGCCTTTTATAAAACAACATAGAAAAACCTCAAAGACTATTCTAAGGCTGCAACATTTAAACAAGATTTTTAACCCATGGGGACGCCAAGATCAACATGGAGCTTCCTGCACATAAAAGCCTGGAATTTCATAGCAGTGTGGGGGCAAAAGCTATGATCGCATTTCCCCCTTTCTAAATTATATACTGCCTCGTGTTAATGTGAGCAGAGGGCCGGGACAGAGACGGGCCTGTGGGTTACGTAAGTCCCAGTGCACCCTCCATCCCCGCTGCAGTGCAGCAGCCCTGGTGACCATGGTTGGGGGGAGTCACCAGGCTGGCTGGATTGAGAAGGCGAAAGGTCACTTGTAGGTCATGCCATGATTTAAGTACTTGATGTAATTTATAACTGGGCTTTCACTCTACATAGAAAAATGATCAGGGACATTTGTGGTGTAATTTTTTTCTCTCACTAGAAGATGTTGTTCTTAAAACTGAGTTTAGTGGCAGCTGTAAAAGTCCATCCGTAGCACACTCCAAAATCACTTTCTTTTCCTTCCCAACTGGAAAGAGGAGCAAGAAATCAAACGAACTCTTTAGCCCTCTCAACCTGCATCATTGTCCCCTGGGGAGGGGAGATGGGTCTCTCGGTCACTTCTTTCCTGGTCCCCGAATCAGAGACCACATCAGCACTTTCCGACTGGGCCAACCTCAGTTATAAACAAGGAGAAAACAGAGCGCTCCCAAACCATCCTTACTATCAGGCCAGCCCTATGCATGTGTGGCCAGTATGGTACGAAATCTGCCCAAGGTTTCTCAAGTTCGCGGAGATGTTCCTTCTTAAGGCTCTTCTGGGGAGACAGGCACTGCTAATCAGTTGCCATGTGTTGTTACCTGGCGAAGCTAATATTTGAACAACTATCATTAGAACACCTGACAGTTGGTACAATTAAATAACAACTATTTATAACCAAAAGGAGGATTTTTTGAAGTTATTTTCTTAAAAAATAAGAACTTTATTTGGAAAAATAGTACATATGTTCATTTTAATTCTGTGTATTCCGGACTCGAGGAAGAGGCTACGTCTTCATTTTTGTACTCCTAGTTGGCACAGTGTTTTGAAGATGGTCTAGGCCCAATAAATACTTTTTGAATCAATGAGTGAAAAGAATATTTACAGAGCAAAAGCCTCTGGGCTTGTTGGCTGTGAGTCCAGTGGTGTCTTCTTTCTGCAAACTCTGAGAAATTTGTATAAACAAAAAGATCAGAGTGGGAATTTAAAAACATTTGTTATCATTTTTAATAATATATGCTTTTTAAGCTCATGAATACCATATCTAAAATTGTGCGTGAACATACATGTGCCCCAAAACTTCCCTGGCTACATGCTTAGATGTGATGCATAGACCGTGTGTGCATGTGTGTGCATATCTATGGATTTCTTTGAAGATATGGGAAATATAGTTAACGGTAGTTGTCTCTAAAGAGGGAATACATTCGGGAAAGATAAAGGACACTTTCACATTTTATCTTATATGTTTCTCATTTTTTGAATTCTTCTTATAATGAGTATGCATTTGTATATCTCAGTTCTTTTTTTTTTTTAAACATTTTATTTATTTATTTGACAGAGACAGAGACAGCCAGCGAGAGAGGGAACACAAGCAGGGGGAGTGGGAGAGGAAGAAGCAGGCTCACATCAGAGGAGCCTGATGTGGGACTCGATCCCATAACGCCGGGATCACACCCTGAGCCGACGGCAGACGCTTAACCGCTATGCCACCCAGGCGCCCTGTATATATCAGTTCTTAACACATGGTCTGGCACTTAGCAAACACTAAGTCAGTGTTAAACACACTCACGTGAATCAGCTAATCGAGTGGTATGAAAGTTATACTCAAACATTTGACTTCGAGAGAGTTAGGAGTGGAAGGATGATGAGGAAATTGAACTGAAGACTTAGGAAAAAGAGGACATCATCTGGGTCGTTCACAGGAAGAAGCCATCAGAAATAAAGGAATAGTTTTGGGTTGCCGTTGATAAACATATTTTCCGATTTTAAAAACAAAACGGCCCCAAATTAGCTACCCGCTCTTAGCAAATAACATAGTATTATGTGGAGTAACATAGTATTACACCTCATCGTAGGTGTTCCTATGGGTTTATCTACTGCCTGCACAAAGGCCAGTGGCCTGGGAGGCCACGAACCCTGGTGACCTGCTAAGCGGCAGGGCTGGACATGCATGACCGTCTGAAAGGCCTTATGCTCACAGCCCTGTTTCAGGCAACAGCTGGTTTGCTGGATCAACTAAAGAACTAACGAGACCATACCGGGAAGGAGACAAAAATCCAGTGGCTCGACCCGAGACCATACCGGGAAGGAGACAAAAATCCAGTGGCTCGACCCCCAGTCATTTGGCCTGTCCCGGAGCTCGATGTCCAGAAACTGACCTGATGAGCGAGAACTTTTAACCCCAGTCCAGCTGGCATGACCCAAATGCATGACACCCTTTCTTGGCCCCTCATCTAGGAAATGAGTTGGCAGTATTTAAAAATGCTTGAATGGCAGCTTGGCGTCCATCTGAAGAAGCTGGTAGAAAGATCCCCACGGCGGGAATGTCTAGATAAGATGAGCATCAGGAGTCCGTTGTTGAAATCACTTACGTATTCCGATCAAGTGAAGAAAGTGCCACTTAGCTTCAGTCTGGGTGGCAGGGAGTCCTCTTAAATGCGGCTGCAGCACAGACGTTCTGCGCATTTCTCATGCTGTGAAGTACGTGATTCAAGCCACTGACTTCCTAAATTAAAGGCACGAAAGGGCAGACATGTAATTCGTTTAATTACACCTCCACATTTCTCCTGCGTTCCTTTGGGTTCGCCTCCTGTTTGTCCGTGTTCGCCTCCGGCTTCCTCAGCCTACCGGCCGAAGATGAGCAACGGCAAGGCGGAGGGTCTGGAAAAGAGTGAAAGACCTCAGTTAGCTTGTTTACGCTATAGAAACGAAAGCACTGTGTTTGGATCCTGATAAGATATGGCATCTGATTTCTGGTGATAGTAGAGAACATAGGAGAACCGTCGTGGTAGAACTGAGACGTACGTTTATACGTTTTTTTTTTGCCATTGGCTGTCTACTAACGGGTTGTTAATAAAACATATTTGGCTTATATCACCAGGCAAGGTTCAATTTTATCTTGTATTTCGAGTAAAGTATATCCTTATAACCTTAATAGGTAGTTTTTATAACTCAGCAATAGAGACAGGCTTCATTTTCAGAAGATAGGCAGCCCTGAGCGACTCAAAGCTATGTACACTTTTTATTTTATTCATTTATTATTTTATTTTATTTATTTGATTTTTTTCTTTTAGAGAGAGAGGGCTTGAGCAGGGGAGTGGGGGCAGAGGCAGAGGGAGAGAGAGAATCTCGAGTAGGCTCCCCACAGAGTGCAGAGCCCCATGCCGGTTCGACCTCATGACCCTGAGATCATGACCTGAGACAAAATCAAGAGTCAGGTGCTCAACCAAGTGAGCCACCCAGGTGCCCCTGTGTACACTTTTTTTTTTTTTAAGATTTTATTTATTTATTCAACAGAGATAGAGACAGCCAGCGAGAGAGGGAACACAAGCAGGGGGAGTGGGAGAGGAAGAAGCAGGCTCCCAGTGGAGGAGCCTGATGTGGGGCTCGATCCCATAACGCCGGGATCACGCCCTGAGCCGAAGGCAGACGCTTAACCGCTGTGCCATCCAGGTGCCCCCCCATGTACACTTTTTAAAACTATGCAATCATTTAGATATCTTATTTATAGGAACTAATTGAAGTAGGTACTTGCAAAGCCATGTAACTTTTTTTTCTGCTAGATGAAATGAGAAACTGAATTTCAGAATTATGCAGCTGAGTTTCTGTTCTGTCTCTCAGCTGTCCACCTTTGTAAGGAAGGTGGCAAGGCTTATTCTTCTCTTACCGTCATGGTTTCTGGGGTGGTTTTCTAACTATAATGGGAGATGTGCTGACCCGTCTGCATTCCCAGACCGGGCCTCACTGACATCAGTGCCCCGGGTCAGAAGGTTGCTAGGTCTTGGTGCAGAGAAAAACGTCTCTGTAATTCCGTGGTCATTAAACTAGTGTAACCTCACCCGTCCCAAATTCCCCCCAGGTACACTTGACCTCAGCTAAGTCTTTGAAAAACTAACCCTTTGAGTAGTGTTCTAAGAATGTCCATGTTGGTTATGGCATGGTAAAAGAAGGCCACAGCCTTTATTTGAGTGTCTGAGGGAAAGTCAAGACAGGACAGGATAAATAGGATTGGCTAGTTGGAATAACTTCCAAGGGATTTGGATGATGGAGATGGTCTCTAGTTGCCTGCTACCTGGCCCTGGGATGGTTAAGGCAGAGGGATATTGTGTCCTGCGTGAAGGGGACAGATTGGGGAGGTTTGGCTCTGGACTTGGTTAGTTCGCATATCAAAGGCATGCTCCCAGCTGACCCTTCACCATCTTCAAGAATTGACTGGCCCCAGGAGGGGCAGTCTCTATTCAGCTCGAAAGGGTTTTTTTTTGAAATGGGTGCCCTGGGTGTTACACGCACATAATGAATCATGGAACACTACATCAAAAACTAAGGTGACTGACATAATAAAAAATTATTAAAAAAATAAAATAAAAACATCATAATGTACAAAATATACACAATACAAATGAGTTTGTATTTGAATCTTTTTTAGTTACCTTTTGTGGAGTTGCATGATTATTTGCCAAATATGTTCTAAAGTGGGTTGCCTGTAGTGGTCTACATGATTTTGAATGAATAGTGCAGTATTTATACGTACCTAACTTACTGGCCAATATCAAGTTTAACCTTGACCTTGGGGGGCAATCCAGAGCCCTGTTCCCCTCACCCAAAAACTTTTTGAGGGCTTTTATTAGACTTTGAGACTTCTTTTTTTTTTTCTTTTGGATTTCTGCAGAAGAGCTTTAGCCTATATAGATTTTGTTGCTTTACAAAACTTAATGAGGGTTTTCCCCTTTTCAGTGTACTTGGAAATACTGAGGACTCATTCCAGTTTGCCATAATTTCTCAGACAGTCACTGGCAGCTAGCCATAGGAAAATGTTTTCCTGTTCTAGGACTGAAGCAACTGTGGGGCTGAAATTTCATTTTAGTGACACACACACTCATAAATTACCATCAAATATTTTATCATTTCATGTTTGGAAGATTTTCCAGTTATCATTTGCTGTGAAACAAACCACTCCAGAACTTAGAGGCATAAAGCAATTTATTCTTCTTATATCTCTGACCTGTGGGTCCAGGATTCGCTACAGCTTCCCTCTGCAGCACCATCCTGGGGTTTCGGCTGGGGTGACAGGAATGGCTGGGAGCTCCAAGACTTAGGGTGGCCAGGCCGCTCTGTCTCTCCTCAAATGGTAGCGTGAGCTTCCTCACACAACAGCAGCTTCCGGGTAGCCTTCCTGCATGGTAGCTCAGGGCTCCAAGGACAAGTCTTCGAGAGTCAGAAAGTGCTAGGCTAAGGCTTAGCCTGGAAATTGGATGGTACAGCATCCTTTCGGCCACATTGGTTAAGTTGGTTAAGTTTTCGCAGAGACACCCACACCCAACCCTGCAGATTCCAGGGGAGAGGACAGAGACTTCACCTCTCTGTTGGACGAACAGTAAAGGATCTGTGGTTATCTCTAGTCGGCCACATGGCATTTTGCATATCTAGAAAAAGGAGATTATTTTTATCTCACTCTGTACCTGCGTTTAAAAGGTAGATATTCAACTGTAGCTCATTGCAGAGTTCTTTCTCTATGAAGATTGTTGACCTTTGAATGAAAAAATTTTGATTTCGAACTCAAATTATGATTTCGTAACCATCTACAACATGTGGTGTGTATTAGGATATCGAAATGTATATCCTTGTACTTAGTGGATGTTTTCCAAAGAATTTCATGACATATGATCTGATCCCTATATCGGTCCTTGGGCATTATTATCTTCATTTTGTAGATGAGGAAGCGGAGGCCCCGAATGGCGTTGTGTCCCACGTTACACAGCTGCTCACGGTGACAGAGGCAGGAGAAGTAGGTTAGCCGTATACTCCTACTGATGGCGTCTTGGAATTCCTTACTATAGGTAGAAGTAAGCCAAAGGCTATGATAAGGACTTTCAATAAATTTCATGATTTTGGATATAAATTTCCCGAAATGAAGAAAAGATCTTTTGCCATGTTTGCATGGCTCTTGTACTCAGAAAAGCATTTTCACACTTAGTATCTTCTTTACTCCACGTGCTGATCTCATGAGAGGTATTGTTAATAGCACCATTTTTCAGATGAGAAAACAGAAGTACAGAGAAGTTCAGTAAACTGCCTATGGGTCACATGGCTGACTGGTAGCCCAGAACTTTAAATTCTGAATCCTGTCATTTCTGCTTCTTGGATCCTCACCCTCCCACACCCATACACCCAGTTTCTTGGCCTTTGAAGGCTTAGAACAGGATACAAATGGTTTAGTTGTAAAGAGCAGGACCAGTCTCTTAAGGGACAAAAATGGAGGCCCCAGAGGACTGAATAATCCACAGAGTGGTTAGAGAAAGCACAAGGATCGGGGCAGTGCTGGCATCATTAGAAGAAATGGGGAACACTCTAATTGCAGTCAGTTTCAACTTTCACTGTTTCCAGGAAAAGCTAATACTGTTATGATTTCTCCTGATGCATGTGAAATCAGTTGCTATAGTAATGACCAGTGTTTCTTGGAATTTGCTGACAGCAACAGGCCTTAGGAGTGAAATTTCTCTGTTAATCATGCTTCTGATGCTGATAGTAATTAACTTGGCTCCACCATCTCAGCCCCTCTACCATGTCCATTTCCTACCATGATCTCCTCTTGGCCAGAAGGAAGGATAAGACAGGTCTCTGCTCATGTCACTAGATAGACATGTTGTCAATGGCCTTGGTAACATGGTTCAGCTGTGGCTATGTTCTAGGGTGGGGGAGGCAGGCTGATGGCAGGGAAGAAAAGCGGGGGGTTTGGAAGCAGGTCTAAACCTATCTTGGTGAATATTTGGATGGATCCAATATAGCCCATACAACTGTAGATGTCATAGAGACTAGGAAATAAATTATTTCATTATTTGTTCAGCTGAAACAACATTAACAAACATTTCTACTTTTCCATTTAGATGTAAGCAATATTTCTGACTGTTGGCCATACCTACAGGACACATTTCCTGGTTCCACTTTCCTTTCCCACTGCTGCAGTGGTCCTCTTTCTCTCAAGCTTCTACTTGCGTTGGGATCCTTGCAGTAGCTACTCCCTCTTCCTGGTGATCTTGGTATGACTAGCTCCTTGTCATTCAGACCTCAGCTTAATAATCACCTCCTGATTCCTTTTTAAATTATTATTATTATCGGGACACCTGAGGGCTTGGTCAGTTAGGCATCTGCCTTCAGCTCAGGTCATGATCCCAGGGTCCTGGGATTGAGCCTCACGTCAGGCTCCCTGCTCAGTGGGGAGTCTTCTTCTCGTTCTCCCTCTGCCTCTCCCCTTGCTTATGCTCTCTCTCTCAAATAAATAAATAAAAGCATTTAGAAAAAAATAAATTATTATTTCAGGTTTTTTAAAAGGTATAATTGACATGTGATATTATATTAGTTACAGATGCACGACATAATGATGGGATATTCGTATACATTGGGAAATGATCACCACAGATGGAGTAGTTTACATCCATCACCTTATGTAGTTACATTTTTTTCTTGTGATGAGAACTTTTAAGATTTACTCTCAGCAACTTTCAAATATGCGATACAGAATCGTTACCTGTAGTCACAGTGCTGTACATTACATAGCCATGATGTATGTATTTTCTAACTAGAATCTGGTGCCTTTTGACACCCTTCACCCATTTCTCCCACCTCCACTCCCTGCCTCTGGCAATCACCAGTCTGTTCCCTGATTCTATGAGGTTGATTTTTATATTTTTTTGTTTTTGTTTTTTAGCTTCCATAAGTAAGTAAGATCATATGGTATTTATCTTTCTCTCATTTATTATACTTATAATGCCCTCAAGGTCCATCCATGTTGTTGCAAATGGCAAGATTTCATTCTTCTTTATGGTTGAGTAATAATGTATGTGTACATATAATGCACGCACACTACTCAGAAATAGAACTGCTGGATCATAGGGTAGTTCTATTTTTAATTTTTTGAGGACCCTCCATACTGTTTTCCATAGTGGCTGCACCAATTTACATTCCCAACAACAGTGCACAAGGATCCCTTTTCTAACACCCTTGCTGACTCTCGTTATTTCTTGTCTTTCTGATAACAGCCATTTTAATAGGTGTGAGGTGTTTTATCTTGCAGTTTTGATTTGTATTTTCTTCATGATCTCTGCTGGCCATCTATCTGTATATCTTCTTTGGAAAAATATCTATTTAGAGCCTTTGCCTGTTTTTTAATTGGATTTTTTGAGTTTTTTGTTTGTTTTGCTATTGAGTTATAGGAGTTCTTTATATGTTTTGGATATTAACCCCTTATCAGACATATGATTTACAAATACTTTCTCTCATTCCATGGGTTCTGTTTTTATTTTGTTGTTGGTCTCCTTCACTGTGCAAAGACTTTTAGTTGAAGTAGTCCTACTTGTTTACTTTGCTTTTGGTGTCAGATTAAAAAAAATCAAGACCTATGTCAAGGACCTTATACCTATGTTTTCTTTTAGGATTTTTATGGTTTCAGATCTTACATTCAAGTTTTTAAACTATTTTGAGTTAATTTTTGTGTATAGTGTAAGATACTGGTCCAGTTTCATTCTTTTGCATATGGCTATTCAGTTTGTCCAAATATCCATCCATCCCAATTATTTATTGAAGAGACTGTCCATTTGCCATTGTATATTCTTGGTTCCTTTGTCATAATTGACCACATATGTGCAGGTTTATTTCTGGTCTCTCTGTTCTATTGTATTGATCTTTGTGTCTATTTTATGTCAGTACCATACTGTTTTGATTACTGTGGCTTCATAATATAGTTTGAAATCAGGAAGCGTGATGCTTCCTGCTTTGTTGTTGTTTCTAAAGATTGCTTTGGCTTTTTGGGTCTTTTGTGGTTCCACACAAATTTTAGTATTGTTTGTTCTATTTCTGTGAAAAATGCCATTGGAATTTTAATGGAGGATTGCATTGACTGTAGATTGCTTTGGGTAGGGTGGATATTTTATTTATTTATTTATTTGTGTGGACATTTTAACAATATTCTTTGGATCCATGAACACAGAATATTTTTCTGTTTATGTCCATTCATTTCTTTCATTAATGTCTTAGAGTTTTCAGTGGACAGCTCTTTCATCTCCCTGGTTAAACTTATTCCTAAGTATTTTATTCTTTTTGATGCCATTGTAAATGGGATTGTGTTCTTAATTTTTTCCTTCTGACAGTTTGTTATTACTGTATAGAAATGGAACAGATTTTTTTATATTGGTTTTGTATCCTGCAACTTTACTGAATTCATTCATTAGTTCTAACACTTTTTTGGTGGAGTTTTTAGTGTTTTCTATATATAACATCATGTCTTCTGCAAGTAATGACAGTTTTCTTCTTCCTTTTCAATTTGGAGGCTTTTATTTCCTCTTCTTGCCTAATCACCC
Source organism: Ursus maritimus (assembly GCF_017311325.1). Classification (NCBI taxonomy): domain Eukaryota; kingdom Metazoa; phylum Chordata; class Mammalia; order Carnivora; family Ursidae; genus Ursus; species Ursus maritimus. Next base: position 48,621,705 of record NW_024424230.1, on the reverse strand, counting down.
TGGCTTGGATTTCCAATATTATGTTGAATAAACGGTCAGAGTGGATTCCTTGTATTATTCCTGATCTTAGAGGAAAGCTTACAGCATTTTACCATAGAGTATTATGTTAGCTGTGGGCTTGTCATATGTGGCCTTTATTATACTGTGGTACATTCCCTCAATATTTACTGTTGAGACTTTTTTTATTGTTGAATTTTGTCAAATGCTTTTCTGCATCTCTTGGAATGATCATAGGATGTTTATCCTTCATTTTATTATTTGGTGTATCACGGTGATTGATTCTTGTGGTTGTTGAACCATTGTGCATCCCTGGAATAAATCTTACTTAATCATGGCATATGATCCTTTTGATATATTGTTGAATTCAGTTTGCTAATATTTTGTTGAAGATTTTTACATTTATGTTCACTAGGGATATTGTGTAATTTTCTTTTTTGGGGGGCGCCCTACTTGTCTGGTTTTGGTATCATGGTAATGTTGGCCTTATAAAATAAAATCGAAGTATTCTCTCCTCCTCTGTTTTTGAAAGAGTTGAAGAAGGCTTGATATTAATTCTTCTTTGAATGTTTGGTAGAATTGTAGTGAAGTCCTGGACTTCTGTTTGTTGGGAGGTTTTTGATTACTGACTCAATTTCCTTACTAGTAATCAGATTTTCTGTTTTTTCATGATTCCATCTTAGTAAGTTGTATGTTTCTAGGAATTTAGTCATTTCTTCTAGGTTGTCAAATTTATTGGCGTACAGTCATTCATAGTAGTCTCTTAGAATCCTCTGTGTTACTGTGGTAGCAGTTGTAATGTCATCTTCATTTCTGATTTCACTTGAGTCCTCTCTTTTTTTTCCTAGCTAAAGGTTTGTCAATTTTGTCTTTGCAAAAAACCAGCTCTTAGTTTCATTGATCTTTTCTATTATCTTTTATGTCTCTATTTTATTTATTTCTGCTCTGATCTTTGTTATTTCCTTTGTTCTCCCAACTTTGTACTTTGTTTTTCTTTATCTAGGTCCTTAAGGTATAAAATTAGGTTGTTTATTTGAGATTTTACTTGTTTTTTGAGGTAGCATTCATTGCTATGTATGTCCCTCTTAGAAGTGCTTCTACTGGAGCTCATAAACTTTGGTATGTTGTATTTCCATCTTTATTTGTCTCGAGGTATTTTTTTAAAATTTCTTCTTCAACCCATTGGTTGGTCAGTAGCACAGTGTTTAATCTTCACATATTTATGAATTTTCCAGTTTTCTTGTAATTAATTTCTAATTTCATGCCATTGTGGTTAGAAAAGATGATTGATATTATTTCAGTTCTTCTTAAACTTGTTTTGTGGACTGAGATATGATCTATCCTGGCGGGTGTTCTATGTGCATTTGAGAAGAGTGTGTGTTCTGTTGCTTTCAGAGGGAATGTTCTGTGTGTATCTGTTAGGTCATCTGGTCTAACATGTTGTTAAGGCTGATGTTTTCTTATTTTCTGTCTAGATGATCTGTTCACCTCCTGACTTCTGAAGGATGCAATCTAAAAGTAGTCACTTTGAGTCTCTGTGTTGTACTGTTCGATATTTTCATGTTACTCTATTGATTGTGCGTCTCTTCCCCACCCCCATACTCCCACCACAGAGGCAAGTTCATGGAGAAGGGACCTTGTCTTTTGGTCTCCACTGTAAACCTGCAAACAATGACTGGCCCAGGTGCTCACAAATACAGTAAAATTAATGAACTATTCCTACTTAGTGCAGTTCTTAAAACCTGGCAGGCTTTCCTACACATCCATGCACATGCTGCACCCCCTACCTGGAACCTTTTTCCTCCATTCTTCTTCTTCTATAATCCCCAATTAGTTTACCAAACTTTATCTGTGCTGTTCAGAATGTAGGGCAAGATGATTTTTCTAACTTTAATTATTATTATTACTATTATTATTCAAAAACTTTAAGAGATCTATCACTCTGATTGGTAGATCAGAAGATCTACCCTCTGGGGGCGCCTGGGTGGCACAGCGGTTAAGCGTCTGCCTTCGGCTCAGGGCGTGATCCTGGCGTTATGGGATCGAGCCCCACTTCAGGCTCCTCCGCTATGAGCCTGCTTCTTCCTCTCCCACTCCCCCTGCTTGTGTTCCCTCTCTCGCTGGCTGTCTCTATCTCTGTTGAATAAATAAATAAATAAATAAATAAATCTTAAAAAAAAAAAAAAGAAGAAGATCTACCCTCTGATTAAGGACATCAGTCTTCTCTAGAGCTGGTACTTCCCCATGACACATTCAAGAGAAGTATGTGAACAGTGTTTCTGCTGTGTGACAACACGGCAGAGCATGGAAGAGTCTCAAAGCCTCATCATGTGGATGGAAATTTGCAGTTTTCTCCCTGCTCATAACAGAAGAGATTCCTTACCGGAGAGGAGGCACAGAAGCCACTTTCAAGGACTTGTGAAATTCTTGTAGGATATAATAACAAGATATTTAAGTAAAATGTTGAGAGAGCAGTTAGAGAAAGACCGTAACTCAAAGATACTGTGACAGTAAATCTCTCATTACATCTCTTTTCAACCTCTGATCTTCTTCATCCTTCTTTTCTTTTTTTCCTCCACATCAGATTATCTCATGAAATGCAGCTCTGTTTAATGTTTGAATCACCTACAATAACCAGCATGTGATAAGTACTTCCCTAGATGTTCCTGGATGGTCTTTTTTATTTTCAGTTTGCTTTTGCTTTTTGATGAAACAGTTTTCAAACTAATTTTTTGTGGGTCAATACATGTAACATGTCAGTTTTGAAATTTGATTTGTTGGACCTTTTGGGTTTTTTAAGAAAAAAAAAAAAGGAACTGGAGAATCTAGAGAGTTTTAAAAGTCGTCTCTCCACCCTATAAATATTTCACCCACATCTAGCGTGATGATAACTCATTTGAGGACAGTGAAAATCAGTAGCCTTGACCAGGAACTAGTGCTGTTGATTATCATTTCTTATTTATTTTTCTTCAGTCCAACGTATTTTAAGCCTAACATATTCAACACCAGAGTATTGAGTAGTTGAAGAAAGGCAGATGTGATTACAGTGTAATTAGGTTCATGTGTCACTATGACAGACAACTGAATAAACCTCCATGTTATTGCACATTTATCCAGAAAAGCTCTGCTAATTATTCCATTTCTCTGGGCCTCCATTTCTTATCTTCAAATGAAGAAGTCAGACTAGTTGATAATTAAAAGCTCTTCTATCTTTAAGGGTCAGCATTTGTCTGAGAGTTTGTTTTTGCTTGTTTTGTTTTGCTTTTGCTTATTGTCTTTACCACTTTGCAAGTCATCTCTGGAGCATTCAATTTTTAAATTAAATTTTGTTTTGAAATCATTGTAAATTCTTACGCAGTTGTAAGAAATAATATAGAGTAATCCTGTATATTCTTTTCCCAGTTTCCCCCAATGGTAACATATTGCAGAACTGTAGTGCAACATCACAACCAAGATATGGGCATTGGTGAAGTCAAGATACAGAAAATATCCATTGTCTCAAGGTTCCCATATGTTTCCCTTATAGCTTTACTAACTTCCCTCCCTTCCACTTTCTCTTAGCCCCTGGCAACCACTAATCAGTTGTCTATTTCTATAGTTTTGTCATTTCAAGAAATATATAAATAGAATTAACCGGGGATGTACTGTATGGTGACTAACATAATATAATAAAAAATCATTATAAAAAAAAAAGAATTATACAATATATAACCTTTCATGGTTGGCTCTCCCCCCCTCCACTGAGCATAATTCTCTGTAGCCTCATTAAGATTATTGCACGTATCAATACTTTGTTCCTTTTTATTGGCGAGTAGTATTCCATGGGATAGTCATTCATTCATTCATTGAAGGACATCTGGGTTGTTTCCAGTTTGGGGCTATTATGAATAAAGCTGCTATGAACATTCATTTACAGATTTCTATATGAACATATTTTTCTGGGATAAATGCCGAGGAATGCAATTGCTGGATCATATCGTATTTGCATATTTAGTTGTTTAAGAAACTACCAAACTTTTTTTCAGAGTGGCTGCACTATTTTACATTCCTCATTTACATTCCACATCTTCACCAGCATTTGGTAGTATCACTATTTTTTATTTTAGCCATTCTGGTGGGTATGTAGTGGTATATCATTGTGGTTTTAATTTAAATTATTCTAATGGCTGATGATGTTGAATATCTTTTCATGTGCTTACTTGCCATCTGCCTTTTTTTTTTCTTAAAGATTTTATTTATTTATTTGACAGAGATAGAGACAGCCAGCGAGAGAGGGAACACAAGCAGGGGGAGTGGGAGAGGAAGAAGCAGGCTCATAGCGGAGGAGCCTGATGTGGGGCTCGATCCCAGAACGCCGGGATCACGCCCTGAGCCGAAGGCAGACGCTTAACCGCTGTGCCACCCAGGCGCCCCTGCCATCTGTCTTGTTGGCAGAATGTCTCTTTGTGTCTTTTGCCTATGTTCCAATTGAATTATTTGCTTTTTTGCTTGAGTTTTTGACAGTTCTTTATATATTCTATACTAATTCTTTGTTTGAATGTATGGTTTGCATATATTTTCTCCCTCTCTGTAGCTTGTCTTTTCAGCTCCTTAACAGTACTTTTTCCAAAGGCAAAATTTTTAATTTTGGTGAAATTCAATTTATCAATTTTTTCTTTTATTTATTATGCTTTTGGTGTCAAGTCTAAGAACTCTTTGCCTAGCTGGAGATCCTAAAGATATTCTTCTATTTTTTTTTGTCTATAAGCTTTTTGTTTATATTTAAGTCTGTGATGCATTCAAGTGATGCATTCAAGTGTTATGAAAGGTGTGAGAATTGCCTATGGGTTTCTAATTACTCCAGCACCATTTGTTGAAAATGCTGTCTTCCTCTGTTGAATGGCTCTTGTACCTTAATCAAAAATCAGTTGGTCATGTTTGCGTGGGTCTGTTTCTGGGTTCTCTATTCTTAATTGCCTATATAGTACAGTCTTGATTACTGTAGTTACATCACGTCTTGAAATAAGGTAAACTGATTCCTCTGATTTGATTATTCTTTTTCAAAACTGTTTTAGCCATTTCAATTCCTCTGTACCTTTTTGGGGGTTTTTAAATTATGAATTCATATTTCTTAATACATATAGGCCTACTTAAATTATTTCGTGTTGGGTGAGTTATGGTAGTTTGTGGGGTTTCTTGAGGAATTTGTTCATTTCATAGAAGTCGTTGAATGTATTCATGTAGAATTATTCTTAATATTTCTTTATTATCCTTTTGATGTCTGTAGGGTCTATAGTGATATCCTTTTTTTCTTCTGATATTGGTACTTTCTATATTTTTTCCTTTGTCAGTCCTACTGAAGGTTTGTCAATTTTATTATCTTTGCAAAGAACCAGCTCTTTGTTTTACTGTTTTCTCTATGTTTTTGCATTTTAATTTTCATTGGTTTCTGTTCTTTATTATTTCCTTCCTTCTGCATGCTTTGGGTTTATTTTGTTTCTTGGTAGGTTCTTGAGCAGGGAGCTCGGATTATTGATTTGAGACTTCTCTTCTAATGTGTTCACTTAGTGCTATAGATTTCCTCTCTTAGCACTGAGTTAGCTGTGTCCCACAAATGTTGATATGTTGTATTTTCATTTTCATTAGTCCAGTGTATTTATTTCCCTGAGATTTCCTTTTTTGACCCATGGATTCATTAGCAGGTTGTTATTTAGTGTCAGTGTTTGGAAAGTTTACTGTTATCTTTCTGTTATTGATTTCTAGTTTGATTCCATGGTGATGAGAACACGTGTGGTATGATTTCAACTCTTTTAAATTGATGATATTTGTTTTATAGCTCAGGATTTGGTCTGTCTCGGTGTATGTGCTGTGGGCACTTGTAAAGAATGCATATCCTGCAGTTGTTGGGTGGAGTGTTCTATAAATTACAATTAGATCCTCTTGGATGTTGATGGCATTGAGTTCTTCTATGTCCTGCTGATTTGCTGTTGAAAATCAATTTCTCAATTTTTGAAAGAATGGTGTTGAATTCCTCAACTATAATTCTGTAAAGTTGTTTATTTCTCCTTTCAGTTTTATCAGTTTTTGTTTCACCTATTCTGCAATTCTGGTGTTTGGTGCATATACATTTAGGATTCCTATGTCTTCTTGGAGTGATCTTGTTATCACTTTTTAGTGGGCGTCTCTCTCTCTGGTCATTTTATTTTCTTTGAAGTCTACCTTATCTGATATTAATATAACCACTATATCTTCTTCCATCCTCATTATTTCAACCTTCCTGTATTGCTGTTTTGAAATGAGTTTCTTGTAGACAACATATACTTGAGTCACATTTTGATTTATTTATTTTTTATTTTATTTTATAATTTTTTATTATGTTATGTTAGTCACCATACAGTACATCCCTAGTTTTTGATGTAAAGTTCCATGATTCATTAGTTGCGTATAACACCCAGGGCTCCATGCAATACGTGCCCTCCTTAATAGCCATCACTGGCCTATCCCAATCCCCCACTCCCCTCCCCTCTGAAGCCCTCAGTTTGTTTCCCAGAGTCCACAGTCTCTCATGGTTCATCTCCGCTTCTGTTTACCGCCCCCCCCCCTTCATTCTTCCCTTCCTTCTCCTACCGGTCTTCCTATTTGTTGAGTCACATTTTAAAATCTGTTCTGCCCGTCTCTTTTAATCGGTTTATTTAGACTGTTTGCACTTAAAGCATTTATTGATATGTTAGGGCTTAAGTCATCTGTTTTATTTTTTTTTGGTCATTGTTCCCTCTTTTTTACAACTCTGTTTTCTTTTCTTTTCTTTTCTTTTCTTTTCTTTTTTCTTTTCTTTTCTTTTCTTTTCTTTTCTTTTCTTTTCGCTTTCCTGTGGGTTAGCTGAATGTTTTTTCGAATTCCATTTTGATTTTTCCTAGTGTTTTTGAGTGCGTCTCTTTGTATAGCTTTCTTCTAGAGGTTGCTCTAGGTGCTATATTATGTGTCTACATAACTTATCACAGCCTACTGCTGTTTCGTTTTTACCAATTCAAGTGAAGTATAGAAACCTTACCACCCTTTACCTTCCTCCATTTATAATACACTTGTCTTCAATGGTTCATCCACACACATTTGGAACCAAATCAGACAGTTTTGTTAATTTTGCTTCACCATCAAACATAATTTAGAAAACTCCAAAGGAAAAGTCTATTGCATTTATCCCTATTTTTGTTCACTGTCTCTTCCTTCTTGACATTCCACAGTGTCTTCTTTTCTGTTTAGAGAACTTTCTTTATCCTTTCAGAGTAGGTCTGCTAGCCACAACTTTTCTTGGTTTTCCTTCCTCCGAGAATGTCTTCATTTCTCCTTCCTTCCTAGAGTATGTTTCTGCGAGGTACACGACTGTGTACTCACAGTTGTTTTCTTTCAGCACTTGAAAAATCTCATTCCCTCTGCCATATTCTCTGACGAGAAAGCCACTGTTTGAATTGCTTTCCCCCTGTAGGTAAAGTGTTTCTCTCTTCCTGCTTTCAAAATATTTTCTTTGCCTTTTGTTTTCAGAAGTTTAATGATGATGTGTGTTGGCATGGATTTCTTTGGCTTTCTCCTGTTTGGGATTCACTCAGCTTCTGAACTTGTAGGTTTATGTCTCTTGCCAAATATGAGAAGTTTCCACAGCCATTATTTCTTCAAGTACTTTTCCAGCTCCTCCCTCTTTCGCTTTTCCTTCCAGGACTCTGATGACATGAATGTTAGATTTCCTAACAGGCTCCTGAGGTTCTGTTCATTTTCTTTTTAATGCATTTTCTCTCTATTCAGATTGGGTAATTTTTACTCTTCTGTCTCCCAGTTCCTTGTTTCTTTCCTCTGTTCCCTCCATTCTGCTGTGGAGCCCTTCCAATGAGCTTTTTATTTTAGTGACTGTTATATATATATTTTTTTTATTGAAGTTTCCATTTCATTCTTCTTTAGGTCATCTGCTTTTTCACTGAAACTTTCTATTTCTTTTCTAAGTTTTTAACTTATTTTTTCATGTTTGAAATGTATTTGTAATTGCTCATAGAAGCAATTTCTCATGGCTGTTTTAAAATATTTGCCCGGTAATCCTAAAATCTCTTGTCATCTCAGTAGTGGCATCTTTCGATTGTCATTTTTCACTAAGTTTGAGATTTTTCTGTTTGTTGGTATGACAAGTAATTTTATTTGAAACTGGGGTATTTTCATATTATTTTATGAGACTCGATCTTACTGAAACCCTCTGTTTTAAGCTTTCTCGGGGCTTTGGCAGGGGAACGGGTGGCCTCATTACTATTTTGGTGGAGGCAGACGTGCAGGTCCCCTATTGAACCTCTATTGACACATGAGAGGTGTCATTATTGCTCATTATTATCATTGCTCGTTATTAAGCATTATTGCTGAGCAGGGGTGGAGGTTCTCCTTTGACACCACGAGTGAGGTGGCCTCATTATCAGTAGGGCATAGTGAAAGTCCTGACTCTCAACTGGGCATTCTCTGACACCAGCCAAGTGGGGGTATTCGGACACCTCATTATAGCCTCATGGAGGTGGAAGTCTAAGCTCCCCACCTGGGCTTTGCTGGTATAGGTGGAGGCTGGGCCATAGTTTTTTGGTTTTGTGGGGGGGTTCTTTGTGCGGTGTTTGGCTGGCTCACAGCGTTTATTAATTGAAAAGTTTACTACCTTGTGGGGCGCCTGGGTGGCATAGCGGTTAAAGCGTCTGCCTTCGGCTCAGGGCGTGATCCCGGCGTTATGGGATCGAGCCCCACATCAGGCTCCTCTGCTATGAGCCTGCTTCTTCCTCTCCCACTCCCCCTGCTTGTGTTCCCTCTCTCGCTGGCTGTCTCTATCTCTGTCGAATAAATAAATAAAATCTTTAAAAAAAAAAAAAGTTTACTACCTTGTGAGGCTGCCCCTTTCCTTGAGAAGGAAGGATTTTGTTGGGGTATTTGACATACAAAGAAATGAGAACAACTCACCAGTGTGTTGTTCCATGTGTCCTGAGATCTCTAACCAGCCTTCTTCTCTTCTCTTCACCTTTCAGAGTCTTATATTTGTTTAATGTCTGATGTGTCGGGTTTTAGTTTTACTTAGTGGGAGAAATGGGAGAACAGGCGTCCACTTCATCTTCCTGGAAGTTGGAAGTCTTGGAGCTTTCATTTTTAGTCAGCTTGGTTTTTAAGCTCAATATTGTATGAGCATGCAGCACCACTTCACAAATCAGAAGGACACCAAACCACCTGCAGAAAACATTTGTTTCTCAGATTTATGTAAGAGGAAAAGTGTCTACCATGTGCTTGGCACTTTATGCATAATTTCACCTAATCCTCAAAATAACGCTACAGGGAGGGTATTATTAACCCTGATGTGCAGAATGAGAACTGAAGTTCAGAGAAATTAAGTAACTTGTTCTAGATCACACAGCCTAGTGATTGGCAGAGTCAGGATTTGAAGCCAGTTTTGCCCACATTTTTCTCCCACCACATGCCTCAGTCAGCTTGCTAGCTTAACCAGGATAGAGATGATCTTTCCTGCTTCTTTTGCATGTGCGTACCTAGTAAATCCCATGCAACTCCCCATCAGTTTTCATTTAGGTGAAACATGTTCATATAGGTGTGGTTTTGTGTATAAATGTAGAGAGGCGTCCTATACCTACAGCAGGAAATTAATGAATACCTTTAGGATCAAATTAGTGAGCGATCCCACAGTGTTAACGTGTTCCAGTATTACTATATAACTTGTGCCCACAATACAGTAGACTGATTCTATAAGTAAATAAATATGTACAAAAACCATAAGTAAATCAACCCATTGCTACTCTTTTTAGGAATGCTAGCATTCTGGGGAAAGAAGACATTTTTTTTCCCTAAGATTTATTTTTAAGTAATATCTATACCCAATGTGGGGCTCAAACAGCCCCAAGATCAAGAGTCACATGCTCTATCTACTGAGTCAGCCAGGCGCCCTTAAGAATATCTCTCTGCTGGCAGAATATCTAAATAATATTCTTTCAGTTTTGAAAAATCATTGACTCCATTTAAGATTAATAAACTGGTAATAATTGTCAAACACAATCATTTCTGAGTTAGGCATTTCAACGTCTATTTTAGTGTGAAATAAGTTGTGGCAAAATTATTTTTTGAGGAACTCTACACATTACAGATTTCAGACCTATTTTCTGTCCCTGAAATTTGATTTAAATCACCTCAATCTTTTTCTTCCCTTTTACTTTCCCTGTTTTGTCGTTTTTTTTTTTTTCTTTTTCTCAATACTTGGCAATACTTGAATTCCTTGGAGAGTTTCAGCTTTGAGACAGCTATGAATAATTCAAGTTTAATCCCACATTCATTCCTTTTCAAGTTCAAAATCTCACATCTTTTTTTCTGTTTATGAACCACAGGAGTTTTTGGTACAAGATAGTGATTGAAAAGAAAGATTGCTCAAAGAGATGTGGTATGTGATGTATTATTTATTTATTGAAAACATAGATGGGATTACATGTATGATGGTCACATTTTTGGTTCTTAAGTTTTAATAATACTTGATCCCTGCTGAGTTTAGAGGAAGAGAATGACCTTTGCTGGTGTCCGGCATCGTGCTGACCTTCTAAGAGTATCATCTCAGCCATCGTTATCTGTAGTTTACCAGTTAGGAAATGGGGGGTTGCGAGAGGTTAAATAACTGTGTGGTAGAGCTGGGATTGAACCTAAGTCTTTCAGACCCTGAGGCCCATTCTCTTTCCAGGACACTTTTCCCACACCATGCTAAAAATCATCTTAAGCTGAAAACCAAAGAAATTGACTTACCCTCTTGCATTCTGAAGAAGGCATACTAAAAATTCATCTCCTAGGCTAGCAGCAGCAATTGGATTCCGTCTGTTCATCATCTGTCCAGCCATTTATTGTATTCCTTCTTTTAGTCCAGACCTTGGAGATTCTGACTACACATCAGATCATTGGGGAGTTTTTAAACATTATGCAACTCCACCCAACAGAGATTCTGATTATTGGCCTGGGATGGTGCCCAGGCAGCTATTTTTAAAGCCCCCAGGTGTCTCTGATGTGCCGCCAGGATTGACACCTTGCATTCTCACTGCTTCTTGTAATCTCTAACATCACTCCCTGTGATGGTTAATTTTGTGTGTCTACTTGCCTGGACCATAGGGTGCCCAGACATTTGGTCAAATATTTATTCCCGGTGTATTTATGAGGGTGTTTCTAGATGAGATTAACATTTGAATCAGTGGGCTGAGTAAAGCAGATCGCCCTTCCAGATATGGGTGGCCTTTTACAATTAGTCAAAGACCTGAATAGAACAAAGAGGCTGAGTCTGACCCTCTTGGGAGTAAGCAGGTCCTTCTCTCTGACTGCCTTGAGCTAGAACTTTGGTCTCTTCCGGCCTTTGAACTGAACTGAAATACTGGTATTTCTTGGGTCTCAACTGGCTTGCAGTCTGACCGACACTATCAGCTCTCTTGGGTCTACAGCTTGCCAACTGCAAATCTTGGGATTTCTCAGCCTCTATAAGTGCACAAGCCAATTCCTTATAAATTTCTTTTTATACATATGTACATCTTATTGGTTTGGTTTCTCTTGAGAACCTTAACTAACACCCTTACTTTTTTAAATATTTATTTATTTGAGAGAGAGAGAATGAGAACGAGCAGGGGGAGGGCTTTGAAGAGGGAGAAGAAGACTCCGCACTGACCAGGGAGCCCAGTGCGGGGCTCAATCCCAGGACCCTGAGATCATGACCCAAGTGGAAGGCAGATGCTTACCTGACTGAGCCACCCAGGTGCCCCACCACTTACTTTTTAACTAAAACTTCTTGACACCTTTTCAGTTTCTGAGTTTTTTCATACTTTTGTCCTTTGAGACATCATTAGGAAAGCTCTTTTTTTTTTAATATTTATTTATTTGAGGGAGAGAGAGAGAGAGTGGGGAGGAGCAGAGGGAGGGGGGAGAAAGAGAATCCTCAAGCAGACTCCCCACTGATCATGGAGCCCAACCTGGAGCTCAATCCCAGGACCCTGAGATCATGACCTGAGCTGAAATCAAGAGTTGGATGCTTAACCAATTGAGCCACCCAGGTACCCCATGAAGCTCTTTTAAAATGGGGTTGGGGTGAACATTTCTTTAAGTTTCCACCTCAACATTGATGGAGAAGATGTGGGTCAGCCACAAGAAGCTCACATTCCTGTCCCTGTGCTTGTCTCAACCAGCCTAGTCTGATTCTTGGCCTTTGTGCTTGTGCCCATTCAGAGAAGCAGCTGTGAAATCAAAGAACAAAATACCTTGCTGTCAAAACGTAGCCTGCCTGAAGTGGTCTCATCACAGGAAGAGCTACCTGAGGTGTAAAGGCATCTTACTATTGGGTGGCCACTCTTAACTCACATTGTCTAGTTGTCTCTCCTGGTGCTCTGCGGTCATTCTGCTCAGGGTGTTGGCCAGATGGCCAAAGCTGAACTTGGCATCTAGAGCCTACCACTGAGTGGGGAGGTGACTAGCCAAAGACACAAGGGAAAAATGAACCAAAGAAGGTGCAAACCTATCCTAGAAGGCACTTAGTGCCAAACCAGTGTCCCGTGCCAATACAAGGGGCAAGCAGGGGAGCCAGAGAGGGAGGCAAAGTCAAGGGTCAAAGGCCCAGGAGATGTAGCCAGAGGAGCATAGGATGGGGTGGGGTGAGAGGAAGATGGGAAGGTAAACCAGAAGTTCCCATTGTTGCATATCCGTGATTCATTTGTATTGGCCAACAGCCATATGACCATGAATGGATCAGCCTGGTTGAAAGTCCTGTGTTGGATCGCTAATTTTTCATTCAAGTTTTACGGCCCCATCCCCAGTCCTACTTTAAATTAAGATGTGGCTCCATCCTGTCTTTTGGATATTTTGTTTTATTCAGTAACACAAGTTCATGACTTGGTCAAAAAAGCCTTGGTTTACAACACCATAAGCGAGTGCCCCATAAATTCCCATCATACTGATAATATCTTTAAACATATGAAAGGCACTTTGGGATTCTATGTTGTTAGAGTAAATTTTAACTTATTTTAGTGCCTTGTAAATAGCTGGCAGAGGAATGATATTCTTGTTTTAGCATTTGCTTTTTTTTTTTTTTGCTACATTTTTTCAAAACTTCGAAAAACAATTGCTAATAAACAAAGCCACAGGAATCATTCCAGTTCAGGGAAATAAACAGATTTCGAGGGATTAGACGAAGTCATCTAAGTTCATCTAGGGGTGCTTTCATGACTGCATTGTATTAGCACATCAGTGCTGCCATGTGTGCAAATAAAAGCGTCAGAGTTTTCATTTCATGCTTAATTTTCAGATGGTTTTGCTATTCTCATTTAACCTAAAGTAAATTTAAAAAACCAACTAGAATACATTTGGGGGAAAAAAGGAAGATGCTCTGGGTTGGATCTTGGAGTTCTTCCAATTCCATAGCAGCAAAAGGACACCTCTTCTAACCCCCTTTTTTTTGTACCATAGGTATGTGAGAACAAAACGTAACCATCCCTTTTCCATGTTTGCTTGGCTTCAGGGGAATCAGAAGGCTACCCAGGGACCTGGAGAAATTGGCCCTGGAGAGAGTATGCACATTATAGATTTGAAAGGATAACTTGTCTTTTAGTTTTGTCCAAACTGGATAATTTTGTCAGCTCTTCACTTTGGTTAGCTAATGGAAATACAACTTTTTGATTTCTTTGTCTCAATTTATCTTTTGGATTAAAATTTCGAACAGAAATTAGATTCATGGGTTTTCATTCAAAGCTGTCTTTAGGAGATTGGGCAGTAAAGAGTCACTGAAGGTAAAATAATCGTTGCTTATTCTCTTGTTTTGTGCATTTTTGTAAGTGTGCAGTGATGATATTAGCACACCCAGTGCTGTCGGTCTGCTGTGTATCGGAAGGTTTGGCATATGGGTACTGCTAATCTGGATTTTCCCACTCTGGGCATCACAATCTTGTGTTTTGCAGGCACCTGTGTCTACCCAGGATAATATGTCCATTTATAACAGCCTGTGAAAGGGTGGGAGTTGTTGTTTTTAACCCAGGGTCTGTATGAAGACAACAAAGAAATTTCTTGGGAGTGATTAAAAACACACCCTTTGATAAGTAAGGACTTTATACAACTTGTTGTGTAGACACCACAAACTGTAAAGCAAATGAATTGGGTTTTGCTATCAGTTGCTGGTTCTGTCTTACTGAGGAATTGGTCACCTTTGGCCAGTGGTGCTCTGGTCCCATCTGAGTCCTTTCTGTTCTGATTTTGTCCCATTTGGTCTGGTTTACACTTCTTACTTCACAGTCTTTTGTAAGCTGGTTACACATAGCTGTTAGTCTTTGTGTCTTAAAGTCTAGTTCTTAAGAACCAAGTGTTTAAAAGTCTTCTCAGGATTAGCATTCTTCTGAATGCTAAGGCTACAGATGGGAAGTTGAAAAGCCCTTTTGAAGAGCAGAGTAACTTAAGCCTTTTTTAAATATATATTTTTTTAATTTAAATTCAATTAATTAACATATACTATATTATTCGTTTCAGAGGTAGAGGTCAGTGACTTGTCAGCCTTATATAACACTCAGTGCTCATTACATCACGTGCCCTCCTTAATGTCCAGAACTCAGTTACCCCATCCCCTTCCCCCTCCCCTCCAGCAACCCTGAGTTTGTTTCCTAAGATTAAGAGTCTCTTATGGTTTGTCTCCCTCTCTGATTTTGTCTTGTTTTATTTTTTCCTCTCTTCCCCTATGATCCTCTGTTTTGTTTCTTAAATTCCACGTATGAGTGAGATCATATGATAATTGTCTTTCTCTGATTGATTTACTTCCCTTAGCATAATACCCTCTAGTTTCATCCACACCATTGCAAATGGCAAGATTTCATTTCTTTTGATGGCTGAGTACTATTCCATTGTGTGTGTATGTGTGTATGTATACACACATACACACACACACATATATATGTACACATATATACACATACATACATACACACATACACACACCACATCTTTTTTATCCATTCATCTGTCGATGGGCATCTGGGCTCTTTCCATAGTGTGGCTATTGTGGACATCGCTGCTATAAACATTGGGGTGCAGGTGCCCCTTTGGATCATTACATTTGTATCTTTGGGGTAAATCCCTAGTAGTGTAATTTCTGGGTCATAGAGTAGCTCTATTTTCAACTTTTTGAGGAACCTCCATACTGTTTTCCAGAGTGGCTACACCAGCTTGCATTCCCACCTGCAGTATAAGAGGGTTCCCCTTTCTCCGCATCTTCACCAACATCTATTGTTTCCTGAGTTGCTAATTTTAGCCATTCTGATGGTGTGAGGTGGTATCTCATTGTGGTTTTGATTTGTATTTCCCTGATCTGAGTGATGTTGTTTTGGTTTCTATTTCATTGATTTCTGCTCTAATCTTTATTATTTCTCTTCTCCTGCTGGGTTTAGGCTTTATTTGCTGTTCTTTTTCCAGCTCCTTTAGGTGTAAGGTTAGGTTGTGTATTTGAGACCTTTCTTGTTTCTTGAGAAAGGCTTGCATTGCTATATACTTCTCCCTTAGGACCACCTTTGCTGCCTCCCAAAGGTTTTGAACAGTTGTGTTTTCGTTTTCTTTTGTTTCCATGAATTTTTTAAATTCTTTAATTTCCTGGTTGGCCAATTCATTCTTTAGTAGGATGCTCTTTAGTCTCCATGTATTTGAGTTTTTCCCAAATTGCCTCTTGTGATTGAGTTCCAGTTTCAAAGCATTGTAGTCTGAACATGAAGGGGATGATCCCAGTCTTTTGGTACTGGTTGAGACCTGATTTGTGATGCAGCATGTGATCTATTCTGGAGAATGCTCCGTGTGCACTGGAGAAGAATGTGTATTCTGTTGCTTTGGGATGGAATGCTCTGAATATATCTGTGAAGTCCATCTGGTCCAGTGTTTCATTCAAAGTCCTTATTTGCTTGTTGATCTTCTGCTTAGATGATCTGTCCATTGCAGTGAGTGGGGTGCTAAAGTCCTCTACGATTATTGTATTATTATCATTGTGTTTCTTTAATTTTGTTGTTAATTGGTTTATATAATTGGCTGCTCCCATGTTAGGGGAATAAATATTTACAATTGTTAGATCTTCTTGTTGGATAGACCCTTTAATTATGATATGGTATCCTTCCTCATTTTTTATTACAGTCTTTGGTTTAAAATCTAATTTGTCTGATATAAGGATTACTACCCCAGCTTTCTTTTTATGTCCATTAGCTTGATAATTGTTTTCTACCCCCTTACTTTCAGTCTGGAGGTGTCTTTGGGTCTAAAATGAGTCTCTTGAAGACAGCATATCGATGGGTCTTGCATTTTTATCCAATCTGATAGCCTGTGTTTTTTGATTCGGTCATTTATCCTATTCACATTCAGAGTAACTATTGAAAGCTATGAATTTAGTGCCATTGTATTACCTGTAAAGTCACTCTTTCTGTATATTGTCTCTGTTCCTTTCTGGTCAGTGTTACTTTTGGTCTCTCCCTTTGCTTAAAGGATTCCCTTTAATATTTCTTGCAAGGCTGGTTTAATGATCATAAATTCTTTTAGTTTCTGTTTGTCCTGAAGCTTTTTATCTCTCCTTCTATTTTGAATGACATCCTTGCTGGATAAAGTATTCTTGGCTGCATATTTTTCTCATTTAGTACCCTGAATATATCATGCCAGTCCTTTCTGGCCTACCAGATCTCTATGGATAGGTATGCTGCCAGTCTGGTGTTTCTACCCTTGTAGGTTACGGACCCCTTGGCCTGAGGTGCTTTCAGGATTTTCTCTTTGTCTCTGAGATTTGCAAGTTTCACTATTATATGTTGAAGTGTTGACTTACTTTTATTGATTTCGAAAGGTGTTCTCTGTGCCTCCTGGACTTGAATGCCTGTTTCTTTCCCCAGATTAGGGAAGTTCTCTGCTATGATTTGCTCCAATATACCTTCTTCCCACTGCCCTTTTCTTTTCTTCTGGGATCCCAATTATTCTAATATTGTTTCACTTTATGGTATCACTTATCTCTCAAATTCTCCTCTCATCATCCAGTAGTTGTTTATCTCTTTTTCTCAGGTTCTTTATTCTCCATCATTTGGTCTTCTATATCACTAATTCTTCTGCCTCATTTATCCTAGCAGTTAGAGCCTCCATTTTTTATTGCATCTCATTATTAGCCTTTTGTATTTTGACTTGATTAGATTTTAGATCTTTTATTCTCCAGAAGGGGATTCTCTAGTGTCTTCTGTGCTTTTTTCAAGCCCAGCTAATATCTTTATAATCATTATTCTGAACTCTAGTTCTGACATCTTACTTATATCCATACTGATTAGGTCCCTGGCAGTCATTATTGCCTCTTGTTCTCTTTTTTTGAGGTGAGTTTTCCATCTTGTCATTCTGTCCTTGCAGAAAGTGGTTGCTTTTCTATTTGTAGAGTTGCAGCTTTTCTTTTCTTAGATCTCCAGTTGAGTTTGCAGGTGTTCAGAATGATTTTATAGCTATCTAGCTGAATTCCTGGGACCAGTCGAAACTAAGGTCTCCTACTTCTCTGCCATCTTGGACTCGGCCCAGAATAACTTAACCCTTAAAGAAGTGACTATGGAAGGCTTATTGTCAGAAGCACAAACACTAGAAAACACTTTAGACTCTCCCCAAATCAGTAACTCAGGCCATGGCTGTTTAAATACTGTTTGCCCAGTAGGTGTGTTTCCTGCTTTTGTGCACAAACCTGACCCATTAAGAGGCTCCCACACACACCTGAAAGCAAGGAATAAACTTTCACTGCTGCTCATGGTGGGAGATGAGGGGTGGGAGTGAAATTGTATCAGCCATGGAAAGAGCCCTAATTCAACTACTGCTAAGACCTTTATTATGTGAAGGTAGAACATCTGGATCTTTTAGATCCCCGAACAGATTCCCAATTGCAGTAGACGAGACATGGACATCTTCTTTACCTTGCTTCTGGTTCGTCTTTGTGTTATTGTCGTAAGTGGCCTCTTCCATACAGTTACATTGGAAGATTGCTCTGCCAGGGTCTGCTAAGATATAATTCTGAGTAGAATGGAATTAAAAAATCCACAACGAACTTGAAGGAGTCTGAAGGTTGTTGAGTACCCACCCCTCATTGTACAAGTGAAGAAACCATAAACCATGGTAAAGCCACAGTTGGACTCAAGAGTGTATTAATTGTGCTTTCCAGTGTATGGTTCTTTCTGCTGTCTTATGTTGGATGCCTTTGGCAGAGCCAAGTGTTAACTCCTGCAGAAGCCACACATCCCTTTCAGGCTCTCTCGGGTCCTCTGAGTTCCAGGTCATCATGTAGCACAGCTACTTTTCAGCCTTCTTGTCCCTGGACCCTGAAGAAGGAGGGTTTGAAAACTGCTATGAAACCTCATGCAATATGATGTGGCCAGTGCCATTCCCAGGAATTCTACTGAAGCAAGTATTTGAGCATATTCCTTTGAGGTGCTTTGTAGAGTATCTCTAAAGGATAAGAGCCCAGCTTCATAAGCAAGAACATTGAAATGCCAAGAGGATGCATAGTGAATCTAAGCTGGTGCTGGCACTGGCCCTGCCCATGACACCTGGAGACTTTTGGTCTGAGAAAATCATAGAACAATGAGGACAAGTCCTTGGTGACAATTAGAAAGTATCTTTTCTGTTGATAATAATTGGACTTTCATGAGCAGCTAAGGAGCCAAGGACCGCTCAGCTTTTTGAAAACCTGGTCTGTTTCCCTTGGAATAGGGGTTGAATCCCTGTAAGGAAGCCAAAGGTAACTGCATTGCTTTGAGTGGCAGAGTTGCTGGAGATTTTACAGAGGAATTATTTAAAAGGCCAGCTGGTATGAGCTGGTTCCAGATCTGAAGAACTATAATGCAAATAAAAATATTTTATTTCACTCATGAATAACTAATTTCAGATACCTAAATACTAAGAAGGTGGAAGCAAGCCTGGGTACAGATATAGTGTCCAAAAAAATACATGCAGTTCCTAAGTGAGAATTGCTCCTTCATGATCAGGAGACATTAATGTGCAAGACAGTCTATATTCCATTAGCTCCTGCTTCCAGAGGCTCTAATGAGATTGATGTTCCCATGCAGATAAGTCCCAAGGAAATAAAATTCCATTAACTAATCTAGTCTTGGTTTCACTAGGAATAAAGAATGCCTCTTACCAAAATAAGGAAGGAAAGTTTATTTTTCAGGAAGCTGAAACCATATGTTCCCAGATGCTGCCTTCCTCCAAAACTCGGGGAAAGAAGGTTAAGGCTACTTCTTTGGGGAAAAAGAAAACAACAACACTCAAATTGTTATTTCTTAAAACAGAACAACAAGGCCTCGAAAATAGTAAATGTTACCAGAACAATAATAAACAATGGCACAAATGCCCATCTTAAGAAACGCAGTCAGTCACGTCTTACATTGCGCAACCGACAGCCATGTGCTCAGGCATTTCTGCGATGATTGAAGACACATTCCGACAGTTATAAACATCCATCACAGATTCAAGTATGCAGCTCAGGATTCCAGAACCACAGTCTGCCAGTTGTTGACCATTAGTGACATACCAAGTATTACTGAGATCTCGGCAAGGTCTCTGGGTTTGCACGAAACAGCTGAAATACTACTCAGTATAAGAAAGTACCTGGGGTGAAATAACCCCTCAGGAAGCCTAATAAAGAAGAAAGGAAATGTGCCATTTAAAGCCAAAATTGCTTTCCTGAAGCATGGTCAAATCATACATGAAACACAATGGCCTTTCCGTGCCAGAGGAGTAATAGCTCGTTTCCCCTGCACGCCCTGGACTCTCTTTTCCCTTAAGTTTTATTATATGTTTAAGTATACATTATTGGTCATTCCAAGTGCATGAACTTACGACAGATTAAAAGGATCTACTTACTCTAGAAACTGTTGAACGTTCAGTTGGCGTGATTTAGACTCAGAGTCGCTCCCCTTTTAGAGCACGCCAGTGCTTTGTTGGCCAGGACCTAGAGATGATCCAAATTAGAGTTTATCTGGGCTCTTTCCAGCCTCTACATATCGACTTGCCACTGTCTTTTTGCAGTTTTACTCCTTCCAAGCACTACCAAGAGCCCTGCACTGGGGACGCAAATGGAGAGGAAAAGGGTTAGCCTTTGTACAGAGAAAAAGCTGAAAGTCTAGCTGAAACTGTGTCGTGGGACTTTCTATAGGCTATGAATACAGGCAGCCTCTCCAGTCGCCACCCCCCACGTACACCCTTTTAACAGGGGTTGTCTGAGGCTTGAGCCAAGAACTGGGGTCTGTTACAGGTTGGGCTAGTCCCAAGCAAACTGTGAAACAGATGAAAATTAATTTCCCAAGTGCTCCGCCACGGTCCCCACCACACATCTGCCCCAGTGCTTCCTTCCAGGCACTCAGCATCAGTCCGAATCTCAGACCCCTGCTTAACTAACAGCTAGTAACAGCCAAGTCTAGCTCTGCCCCACAGTATCTACATTTTAACCAGGATTACAACTCAAGCGAACAACCCGCCAGAGAGACTTAGAGAAAGCTTCAGATGAAGGTAGAGGCCGTGTGGGTTCCATTCATGTGTATATCCCTGGGGCCTGACCCTTAGGAGGCATTCGATAAATATTTGCTAAATGGACAAGTAAATCAGTGAATGACAGGACGTGAATGGCAGAGCATGGCCTGCCATTTGGGAAAGTTTGACAAGAAAAGACTCCAGCCAGCAGGAACAGCCCGTACGGGGGCACAGAGCTGCCCACCCAGGAGGGAGAAGTGCTCTCCTGGCCCAGTTCCCTGCCGCACACCCCAAGCATCTAGCACTGGTGGTCCCCAGCCTTGTCATCTGAAATTCAGTCCTGCGACAGGGTGAAAAATGTCCTCAACCTCAGACTCCATTGTGCATTCTCTAGGATGGCATTTAGGGCTTGGGTTTTTTTGTGTTGTTTTTTTTTGTTGTTGGTTTATTTGGTTGGTTTTGCTTTTTTATAAATAGTGCCTTGAGCTGCTGATAAAGTAGCCTGGTATACATGGGTGGCCCTCAAATGCTTGGCATTATTTGGACCTGCTCTGTTGTCTTAAATCGATCTTAACAAGATGAGAGGAATTTGGATATGTTTAGGTTAGGGTTTAGGTCTGGATACTACAGACAGACCAGCTTTCAATTGCTTCTGTTCGTCTTGTATTATTCAAGCCCTCGGGCACTTAGAGTCGGTATATAAACACCTCCGGGTAGCTCGGAGAGAGGCAGCACGTGGAACACGAGGTCCAAGCTGTCCGCTTACATGTTCCCCCCACCCCAGAAAAGCCTGGAGATTCCAGATGTCTCAATCCATAGCTTCAGCTGGCTTCAATGTCAGTTTTCTTCTCATTCTTCAGATAATTACTGACTTTGTCGAAATTCATTACAGACGCCACTGAGTCCAGTAGTTCAGCGTGGAAGCGTAACTTAGGTTAACTAACTCCTCTGACTCTTCCGCAGTTTGAATCTGTGTTTCCCATCTGTGGAATTTTCCTGCAACCGAGCTGGCTAAGTCAGCTACCGACCCTTCCCCCAGACCTTCTTCCCTGTACCAGGCCCACAGAATGCACAGAGCTGCTTCTGGCCTCAGAGGGAGGCTCAATCCCAGAGAGGAGGCCTGGGTCAGAAGGGCCCGTTTTCAAGCACTGAAGAAAAGTCTTCACTGGCAACATTGGAGAAATGCGCTGATCTTGTGTTTTTACCATGGAAGTGGGTGGAAAGGGGAATTTGTGGCTACTTCCTTTCATCTTGTCGGTGGTTGCTTTTCTTGGATAAAGTAGCAACATTCCTCAAAAACTAGAAATCGTGACCCTTGAGATTGAAAATGTATATAGCAGCTCTAATTTTTCAAACCTAGAACGCGGTGACAAAATCAATTTACAGAAGGTGTTAAGACTGTAGGTATTATTGCTGAAGGAGCGGCAATGTGGGCTGATGGAGGAAGGAACAGCGTGCCCCTCGCCCCTGTCGTGTAGTTCCCATGCTTTTTTGAGGTGCCCATTGGAGGAAAAATGAGGGAAGACAGACCCTGCTTTGTTTTTTCAGCCTAGAAAGTTAGGTCATATGCCTTACCTGGTTCCCTTTGGAGGCATTTGAGACATTTGGACAGAGAGTATCTATAACTTTCCTTCTCTTGCTAGAAAGTGCTCTGAACCAGAGATGTTGTAGATGAGGAGTTAGCTGTGAAACTCTCATGTTTCTGGCGGCCCCAAAAGCCTCTGCATTTTTTCCTGGCTGGATGACATCGTGTGAACCCTAAGTGAAAGAGTGGGCCAATATTTAGACTTCCGTCTCCCAAGTCCGCAAATTCAAAGGCAGAAAGTACTCCATGCCTGGTTACCGGGACCTAGTTAGATGGATTTAACAGTTGTATTACCTAGTTTTAGCCTCCACAAATGGACACGTGGCTTTAAAAGGCTCCCATAGAGGAACCACGGATTAAAGATAGCAGTGTTTGACAGGACGTCCCCAAGAAAACCAGACCAAAAAACGGCACAGGAAACACTCCATCATTCTTCCTGAAAATGGTTTGCCAATCACATCACAAGGTGACAGTGTTACAAGATAGGAACAGTGACAGTCTGATGTGATTTGCCAAGCAGTTGGCCAGAAAACCTTCAAAGTTATTAAAAGGTCACTGGAGGATATGGATGAAAATGTACAAGTATGATTGTTATGATAGTTCATACTCTAAGTATATTTTGTGCCTTGAACTATTAAGTAATGATGATAGCCTGTGTAGATAATTTATAAGTTAGTGAAGAATAAATAAAGTAAGGAAGTTGGGGGTTCTGTGTTCAAATGCTTGGAACCCCTTGCTCTAGGAAATGGACCTACCAAGGGATGGTCTAAGGTTGGTGGCCTGTTCAAAGGTAGGTTGGGCTCAGGGGACAGACCCTCCTGCAAAATCTGAAGGATGATAGAGACCACTGACGAGAAGTCAGAGGACATACGCAGACGAGGAGGACAGGAGATCTCCCTGTCTTTCCAGAGGTATGCGGAGCAAAGGAAGCTGTTTAAGAAAGTGGACACAGACTCACCGAAGCGACAGGCTCCATCTAGAGCTGTTCTCGGGCAAGCGGAGTGTTACCAGCTCATCTGGTAATGAAGGCCCATTGGGTGTGGAGAACTCATGCCAGCCTCGCCATCCAGCCCCCTGCGGGACTCAGCATTCAGAGAGCCCAAGTAGAGGTATACAGTAGGTTTTGATGCGAACCTTTGGCCTTTGATCCTCCCAGCGTGGCATTTTCCAGTTAAGGCAAACCAACCTTAGAGTTTCTATCGCTTCTCAAGGTTTCTGGTAAGAAAAGGCGTGGGAGCTCTTGCCAGGGCTGCTGCATTCGGTTGCTCAGGTTTTGCTCTGCAGAAAGTTTTCCAGAAGTGCTGATCTGCCTGGAGGGCACCTTTTCCTAACTCCTACAGAGGCACTTACGCTGACCTGCCACGGCTTTGCAGTGAATTTTGGCAGAATAGAGCAAAAAAAGAAAAAAAAAAAGATCAAACACTAAGTCTAATGAATTTTCACTCTTCACTCCGGAGTGTGGCTTTATATAGGCCCAGGTAAGGCAGGCTCACATGGCATTCATCCTTAGTGTTGTTAGAGAAGCCACTTGAAATCAGAGTAGATGGTGGAGAGAAGCCCCGTGTGAGAATTGTATTGCAATCACTAGGAGCCATCCCCAGGACAGGAGCGACGGAAAAAGGAACAGCACATGGATTTCATTTTGTGACAAAGACTTTGAGTTGCTGCGCAAATGCCATTTGTTTCCAGAAACTAACAAGCCGTGTGTTTCTCGTTCATTACTTTCCCAAACACACTTGCTTTGGGATCGTCACCCACTTGGAGTGGCTAAGAGGGAGAGTGAGTTGTGATCCAGGCTGGGAAGTGAAGGAGGGCTCGCTGGAGGACGAGAAGAGTGTCCTCTCCACTTACAAAACTGGGAGCAAAGTAATCAAACCCAGCAGCACCGAGCGCCCAGCCTGCCTCCCGGGCAGTTCTCTCCAGCACATGCACTCTGGGTTGCAGAAGACCTGTAAATTGCACAGTAATGGCTGGTTCCTCAGCAGGAATAAACATGTGCTTTGAGTTTTCCAAATGAGTCAGACGCACGCTGTGAGATAAATGCTGATAGCAAGCAGATGTGACGTTTGCTTTTCAAGAGGGACAGAGCGGGATCGTGTGTTGGCATCTTCCACACTCTTTGAGATGATGGACTGACACTTAATCGGGTCTGGTCCCTTAACAAGAAACATTGGGTGGTGGGTGATTTCTTCCCCCCATTCTTTCTCTCCGTAAGAGGAATCTACATTTTAAGCCTTAAATGTAAACGTGTCCTGGCTCCAATTTGTCGGCTGACTCTAATCGCCTCGGAACTTATATAAACTCTAGGTGAGTAATTTCCCCAAGTACAGTGCCCCCTTGGAATGTGTGTGCTGTGAACTCAGATTAAACTTTTAACCTCACATTTTTCTGGGAAGGATTATGATCCATGTTTTTATTGTTTAAAAAAGGCGATCAGAAACTCAGAAATGTCTAGTGCCCTTTCCGTGCTTGAGTCGGTGCACCCTCACGTGAGCCTTTCCTTGTGCCGTGCGTACCCCGAGATTGTGGACACATGCGCCCCCCCAAAACTGGGATCTTGTGCCAGCAGAAACCAGGAGGCACCAAAACTCTTGTCTTCCTTATGGCACTTCCAACTGAATTGTGAACTGTTTGTAGGGCCTTGTGTCCTCCCAGCTCAACTGCAGAAACCCCGAGTGTCTTTTTGCTGATGCATGCCATGTCCCATGGCCAAGTGACATACATAACACATTCGTCATCAGAGCAGAAGTTCTGAGACCTAGTTTTCTGCTGCATTCTTCCACGCTCGTCTTTCACTCACCTCCTCTCCTTCTTCAGCACTTGGGTCAGCAGATGCTAGGCTCTCCCCCAGTGTTTGCAGAATCAGTCCCAGATGCCAGGCTTGAAGATACAGCATTTCTTTGCAATCTTGTCCCTGTCCCTGTACACATTAATCACTTGCTTAAACCTTTTAACTGAGTGTGTTAACCTTTCAATACAGGGCTTTTTTTTTTTTTTTTAAACTTAGTTGATACTCATGTAGAAACGAGTGGGCTGGTTTATTCTCCCAGGAGCTTCTAGTTATTGTACTTAATTTTTGTTCGAGGATGACCAAGAGCCAGCTGGTATGATATCGCTGACCCAGGAAGGAAAGGGACTGAGTATCAAGCATTCGTTCTTTTGCCAGTTTGTTGTGTCGTGTTGGGTAACTCAGTGTATCTGACAGGGCCTCAGCTTGTCAATTTGTAGAATAGAGGTGTTGGACTCAATGATCTTCCTGTTGAAACAGTAGTTGTCCTATTACTTTTACTGTAAGCTTTCCAGAAAAGCAAATACCAAGCAACTGGCGGAAATGGGAAACCTCCAAGGCAGAACGTTACTGCTTACCATATTAAACATTGCTCTGCAATGCCCTTCGAATGCGTTCTGGTGCAAGATTCTTCTGCAAACGCTGTGACGCTATTTTCATGTTCTATTTCATCATCCCATGGAGATTTTGGGCTCTCGAACAAATGAGAAATTATTCTGGCACTGGAAGAACAAGGGAGGCTGTGGAAGCATCATTTCGAGCCCACTGTTTGGAAAATTGATTGAATAATTGGTTCTGGTGTTAACTTTCCTCAGCACTCATATGCATGTGCAAACAGGCCCCCAGTATACCAGACTGCTTCCCATCTGCCCCCCTTTTCTCCTATGGAATCACGAAGCAGAATCGGGTGTAGCTTTTTATGTTTTTGGCTTCATTTGATTGGTGTGGTGGTGTTAGCCTCATCAGTGCTGAACAGCTGGAATTTGACCAAGTAGCAAATCCATAAGCAAGTGTTGTCGGGGGTGGAGGGGGTCATCCCTGTATTCCTGTCTTCAGAAGAAAGTTTGAGGATTGGGGTCTGCTCTGAGGAAGAACGGATGTAGCCAGTTATCTCACACTCTGGAAGATACCATCACCTGTACCTCCAGCAGCACCACCATCAAGCCCATGTGAATATTTGAAATGCAACTTTGTATCAAACTTATAACAAGCCTCTCAGGGGTCCCAGTGCTGGTGCTGGAACAAGAATATTCATTTACTCGTTCGTTTTACAAATACTTTGTTGAGCAGCTATTGTATACCTGGAACTGTCGTTAGGCACCAAAGGTACAAAGATATATGCAAATGGCCTTGCCTTCAAGGAGCTTATGATCTAGCAAAGGACACAGGTAAGTACATAGCGTACAGTAACAGAATGTAAATGCTGCGCCGGTGGCGTGGATGACAAGCTGGGTAGGAACAAAGACCGGAGTTCTGAGTTCTGCCAGGATTTCACTTGGCTAAGAAGCAGGCCAAGGGTATTCCAGGCCGAGGACTCTGCATGGGCAGGGGCAGAGCAACACAGAAGGGCACGGCCCAGTCAAGGCCTGATGCAGGCCAGCGTGATTGGACCCCAGATGCACGGTGGAAAATGGCAAAAGACAAGGCTGGGAATCTTTTTCAGGTTGGGATCAGGAAGAGCTTTATGCAGAGCCCATGAGTTAATTACACATTTGTTCTCCAGAAAATTAGGAGCGTTGATAGAAACACACGTAATAAATACATAAAGAAGAAATTAAATTGTAGGGAGTATGAAGGATGAGGATGGAAAAGACTGTGAAAGTTAGTTGTTCATGTACAGTTTATGTGCAATTAGTTGTTAGAGGTAGGACAGAAATTGGACTCTGCAGGGTGCCTGGGTGGCTCATTTGGTTGTGTCTGACTCTTGATTTCAGCTCAGGTCATGATCTCAGGGTGGTGAGACGGAGCCCTGAGTCGTGCTCTGAGCTCAGCAGGGAGTCTGCTTAAGATTCTCTCTCCTCTGGGGCGCCTGGGTGGCACAGCGGTTAAGCGTCTGCCTTCGGCTCAGGGCGTGATCCCGGCGTTATGGGATCGAGCCCCATATCAGGCTCCTCCGCTATGAGCCTGCTTCTTCCTCTCCCACTCCCCCTGCTTGTGTTCCCTCTCTCGCTGGCTGTCTCTATCTGTGTTAAATAAATAAATAAAATCTTAAAAAAAAAAAAAAAGATTCTCTGTCCTCCTCTACCCCTCTCCCGGCTCACACATGCATGTGCTCTCTCTCAAATAAATCTTAAAAATAATTTCACTCTGTACTTCCTAAATGGCACAGCAAAAAGGGAAATATGAACTAATGAAAAAAGCCAGAGAAACAGGCTTTTGCTGGAACTAAGACCCAAGGGAAATTTCTCCATTGATTCTCATCAAAGGCTCAATGGGGGGATACAGTGGAAATATCTTCAACCATATTCTTTTTTTTTTTTTTTCAACCATATTCTTACACTAGCAATTTTTATAGAACTGTTTCTTGTAATGTCCCTCAGTGCAAGCCAATGGCACACTGCCAAAGTGTAATTCAGTAAGGGCAGCTCTACACAGGGCCAGAGCAGTTCAGCCTAAGCCTACTGCTTTTTGATGGTTTGGCTTGACGTACGGATACGATTTGGGGTATATAAAGGAATAGAAGTTCTTCATATCTTTTAGGCAATCATCCATGAATATTATTTCTTACAATGGGGATCTTAAAAAGTTCTGGAAAGCAGGCAGTGAACTTAAGCTTCTATTCATTGTCAAAGACCTCAAGAACAAAAGAGTTTGAACCTTGGGTTATGTAACAAGAAAAAATCTTTTCCAAAGATGTTTAATCATGGAAGGAAAGTAATTGGTCATCCTGGACTAATAGTGTAATCCGTGGCTCAGCTCCAACTGACCTGGAATTGCGGCTGGGTTGCTGAGTAGGTTCCCTGACCTGACAGCACGAGTCTTGCTGTGAACTCGAAGTTGAAGGTGGGTACATAAAAGAGCCCTTGCGTTATACAAGGAAAGCCGTGCTGTGGGCTGAGCATTTTTTGACATTAGGCCCTTTTCCTCAGCAGCTGAAGCGATTATGTGAAACATAGATGGAGGTCCAACGGGCTGTGGGTGTATGTTTTGTTTTTGTCTCCGAAGGCTTGTGGCGTTCACCAAAT
Organism: Ursus maritimus; assembly: GCF_017311325.1. Classification (NCBI taxonomy): domain Eukaryota; kingdom Metazoa; phylum Chordata; class Mammalia; order Carnivora; family Ursidae; genus Ursus; species Ursus maritimus. The sequence goes on along the minus strand of NW_024424230.1, from coordinate 48,593,657 downwards.
ATCATCTAAACTAGAAGAGTGTAAATTTCGCCACACCTAAAAAACAAATTCCACATATTTTTGCAACATTGTACAATTTATAAAATATATTTTGATCATCCCCACCCAGTATCTAATTTGAATTGCATAGACTGTTGATCAGGACTGGTATGATTATTCCATAATACAGATGAGAAAGCTGAAGGCTTGATCAGGTTGGCATGCACATAGGGTAGGAGAATAAGGATCATAACCTGGCTTTGTTTTTTTAATTTCTTATAATGATATGTTAGTCACCATACAGTACATCATTAGTTTTTGATGTAAAGTTCCATGATTCATTGTTTGCGTATAACACCCAGAGCTCCATACAATATGTGCCCTCCTTAATACCCATCACCGGCCTATCCCAATCCCCCACCCCCCTCCCCTCTGAAGCCCTCAGTTTGTTTCCCAGAGTTCACAGTCTCTCATGGTTCATTCCCCCTTCTGTTTACCCCCCTTCATTCTTCCCTTCCTTCTCCTACCGATCTCCCTGCTATTCCTTATGTTCCATAAATGAGTGAAACCATATGATAATTGTCTTTCTCTGCTTGACTTATTTCACTCAGCATAATTTCCTCCAGTCCTGTCCACGTTGCTGCAAATGTTGTGTAATTGTTCTTTCTGATGGCTGAGTAATATTCCATTGTATATATGGACCACATCTTCTTAATCCAGTCATCTGTTGAAGGGCATCTCGGCTCCTTCCACAGTTCAGCTATTGTGGACATTGCTGCTATGAACATTGGGGTGCATGTGCCCCTTCTCTTCACTACATCTGTATCTTTGGGGTAAATACCTAGTAGTGCAATTGCTGGGTCATAGGGTAGCTCTATTTTTAGCTTTTTGAGGGACCTGCATAACCTGGCTCTTTTTATTTTAGTACAGTTATTGTTCTCTCTTCCAAGGCACACCTGACTTTTCCAAAGGAATAACGAATTCTAAGTTATGACCACCACGCTCAGCAGCCACCAGGCTACAGCACTGCCGGTCGGAAAAAATTCCAGATGCTGTAGGTGGGGAAGGCACCCTGCAGTTAACCCAGAAAAAATATCAACCGCTTAGGCAGGAATGCTAACATGATGCATCTGTTTATGGAAAGACAAGCACTTCCTAGTTCCTGTACGCCCTGGATGGTCCCAGGTGTACACCAGCCAGAGACAGTCCAAGGGTTTGTTCTTTCAGTCTTCTGTTTACCATATATATAGTGTGTTGTCACCAGATGATGGTGTGGACGTGCATGTTCTCAGTATAATGTGAGATTAGTTCTACAGACATTGTAGAAACTTTAAATAATCTTACCTGTTGATATCAAATGACCAAATCTTCCCAGAGGTTCTTACTCACTGTAGCTATAAAGATGAACTCTGTACATTGTAATAATTGCTTTTCTGAGTACTTACTGAAGTAAAAACAAACTCTTGCTGCCTCTTGCCAATTTTTTCATTGAACATCTAAGGAGCTAACTTGTGTCTCGTTACTTTGGTGTGCAGCAGAGAATTTGTGGCTATAGACTGTTTTCGCTTGGTTCCTCCTGAAAATACAAAGATAGGAAGTAAAATTCAGTCATCGATACCACCACTGACACAATGCACTAAATTGTAACCTAGCGTCCCAAAGAACAGGATCTCCTCCCTGCCAGCAAGAGTTCTCATAACCAGAGAGCCACGGGCACTCAAATAGATGATCTCAAATAGCACTAAATATCCCCAGTTTATCGCCAGGGGGAGATGCCGGATCTCAGTGTGGCAGTCAGACCCATTAACTCATAACACGTTGTGTATTCATGCAAAAAATTGACACCTTTCGATGCAGTTACTTGCCAAAGACACCCAAAAGCAGCCCATCCCCAAATCAATCTGGGTAAAACATTCCAGAATGTTTTTTCCTATTCTCTGTTTGGGCACACACGTTACCACTCACCCCTTTCCAGTTAGCATCCAGTTGGGTACCTGCTCCTAAAAATGAGAGAATATATCATCTCCTAAGTCTTTTCAGCTCAAAACATTGGGAGTCCACAAGATGAAAGTAGCTACACAACCAAAGAGCTTTCTTCTCTCCACCCTCCCAAGTTGCTAAAGATGGAGTTCATCTTAAGTCAGTGGAAGGAAGACCCTCTGGCAGCCAAATCTGAGAATGGTTTGGAAAAATTCACTCCCTAGAAATGGCTTTGCCATAGAACTGGAAATTCACATGAGAAAGAAAGAAAGGAAAGGAAGGAAGAGAGAAAGAAGAGTAGAACCAGGTCCTCGTCAATACACAGCTGCCCAAAGCCCCCTGCATGGTTACTTGCTGAAGACACCAGTTTGCTGCTGTGGAGATGATGTCTGAGCCTCCAGCGTGACGGGAGAGGACCGTCCCTGTGTCTTTGTGACCTGCTACTATACCGTGACAAGGGCACTAGGAACCCAGGGGTTCTTAAGCCCTAGGGATTATAACACATGCACCAAAAGAGTCTTTGCCTTTGCGATCTTTTTCATCTTGAAGTGCAGAAAACGGTCATTGGCTAAGTGATCCTTAGCGCCTTGAAATCATTAATGGAACATCTCTGAAAATGTCTGGGTCCCAGAGGGTCGTTTCTACTTTGAAAGATTCTGATTCAGGTTTCTCATCTTGCCTTTTTTTCAAAAATAGCTCTTAGAAGGACAGGCGTGTAAGCCATCTCTGCTTCCGTATCAAACCAACGTTTGTGCAGCAGGACTGGCTTCCCTTCCCAGATTTTGGGAGCATCTGAGGCCTGCTCTTGGGAAATGCGCACGTGGTTGGGAGCAGTGTAACCCCCTGCTGGGCAAAGCACTCATGGGTCCTGGGAAAGGCTTCAGGTTGACGTGGCGTCCTGCGAAATCAGAGTCTGGCAGTGTGTTTGCTCCATGTTTTTATTTATTTGTGCTTTTTATGTTAAAAATTCCATCAGGATCTTCTCTTTGGCCTTTCAATAAGAACAAAAGCCAGTTGGGGCCCCTGGGTGGCGCAGTCGTTAAGCGGCTGCCTTCGGCTCAGGGCGTGATCCCAGCGTTCTGGGATCGAGCCCCACATCAGGCTTCTCCGCTGGGAGCCTGCTTCTCCCTCTCCCACTCCCCCTGCTTGTGTTCCCTCTCTCGCTGGCTGTCTCTCTGTGTCAAATAAATAAATAAAATCTTAAAAAAAAAAAAAAAGCCAGTTATCAGAAAGCTATAGGTGAGGTCTGTGGATTCCATGGCAGAAAATGGATTTGCATTTGTGGCCTGATCTGTGAGTGTGATTTTTGACCACGGATGAGATTTCCATATCCATTGGCCAGGCTCAGGGATTAGCAGTTTTTCAGAAGTGCTGTGCCAAGTTTTCGGCTCTGTTCTTCAGACTTGAGTCTGTGGGTGGCATTTGAGCAAGCCCAATTCTCTCAGGGAGGAAGGGGAGCAGGGGGGATGATTATTCTGAATTAGTGGAAGAAGACCAGGGATGACCTTATTTTTGACCTTGTGGTTGGATTACAGAACCCCCTAAGGCGCTTGCTGTTACAGTAACTTGGAGAGTTTTTAGCATGTATAACACGATCTCATTTTTAAAAATTGCTGCATAGCATCCTACAGCCTGGCTCTGTGTGTGTGAAATGGACGTATGTATCTTGCTTTTCAAACATCCTCTCCTAATTCTGCCTGAAACAGCTTGCTTTTCAAAGTTACTTTGGTTGGAAATCTATCGATTATAAATTTGGTATCAATAAGCTCATCCTTTGCGTGGTTAATGTCCTTGGGAGAGTTGTGCTGAGTTGTTCTAGCTTCATAGTAAATTGTGAATAATGTACGCAGGTTGCTTTCCTTCTACCACCTGGCTTACACACTCTCCAGAAGAAGGTGGTTTGTTGTAACAGGAGGAGGTACTCAGAATCCAGGGGAATGAGAGAGGAGAGCAGCACGTGAGGACGTTCTACGAGCTGACAGGCACATGAGCACGCCAGGGACGGGTGATGGTCTTCAGGAGAAAGATGGGGGCAGGAGGACTCCAAAGATAAACTCCTTCCCATGTGGAAAGTACAAAGCAAACCCTGGTTTGGGGACGAAAGGTGTGTTCTCTCCCAGCCATTCTTGGCCTGAAAGAAAGGGGAAAAGGGTAGGTGAGAATTTTATAAGCACAGTCAGTTGCGGCCATTACTGATGTGTCTACTCCTCTTCGAGTGCTCCTGGGAATCAGATTTTGTGACACATCCATTAGTGGGTAGCCCATCATTTCCAGGAATACCCTCCATTGTTTCTCCAACGTGATCTCTATTTATTCCATCTCTGCGTGACATGCCAGCTGTCAGACATTGGGTGGCCACAGGGAGTTAATCAAATGGCTTCAGCAAACCAAAGCTGAGGTTTACAAACATCACTGCATGTGCGCGCTTGGCATTTGGGGAGACCCACATACATACAAAACTTTGAGTGAATCTCTTCATAAAGAGGTGGGTGATTGATGCTAGCTCCCACTTGGAAGCCACAGGAGCATGCGCCGTATGGATGGCGCCATGCTAATTAAGACTAATGGCCAAAACAGCCATGGCCGATGACCCAATTAGGCAGATTTAGTTAGAGATTATACAGATAACTCTGGCGAAGACATCAATCTAGTTCAATTTTACAAGGCTTCCATTTAAAAGGAGGTGGTATTTGACTATAATAAAATAGCATAATAAGTAGTTTACTGTGTCTTGCTATCGTGGAAGCTGAGTGCTACTAACAGCCTTAAAAGTTTACCATTTTCGCTTGATTTTTTTCATGGACCAATTCTGTAGATGGCTTATTACCAAATTCTTTTTGTTCATTATCCCTCCTGCTGTCCAGTTGAGACTTTTGGAGTGCACTAGCCCCTTGACAGGAAGGTAGACTTGAAGAAGGTGAAGCTCACATCTGTCTCTCCGGCGAGCAGCAAGAATGGTGAACTGTTTTGTAGGGAAGATACTGAAACTATTGGCTGAAAAGAGAGCTGTGTGTTCCCACATGGATTCCATCTTCCTTTGGGTTCCCCTAGATCCCCAGTGTTAGAGCTAATAATTGGCCAAACGGAATATTTCTTGTAGGGTAAAAAGTAAACTCAGTGGGATTCCACTTTATAGGACATTAATTTTGTCACATATAAGGAAAAACTGTGATAAATCCAACAAGATTCTGAAGCCTTTTAAAATTACACGTGATTCGTACTGATTGCACTCATCAGAACAATTTTTGCCTGTCTCTGTAAACGCTATCAACAGAGTTTCTGAATTTTCTTAGAGTACATTGTTCATTTTTAAGAGCTGTAGAAATACAGTCATATACGGTGGTATCTGGGTCCGTGGTGCTATGAGAGATTGATCAGTTCTCAAGTATTGCATAGGAAAACATCACTGAGGGGTTGCGCTATGGCATAAAAACCCAAACATTTCTTAAGTGGAAGGAGGGAAATCACAGTATTATACTGGTAGAAGTTCTATCATGAGGCTCAGACTAGAAGCAGATGTTCTCTGCCTCTCGACCATGAAGCATGGGTTTCGGGGGTTGGGTGGATGAGCGAATTAAGAGAAGCAAGGAAAAAGACCCGTATAAGGGTCCTCCAGTTTCTGCTAGTTTACTGCCTTTTCTAAGGTGCTCCTGGTCACTGCTATGTGATAAATTCCTCAGTGCACACTTCAGTTTCTTGTCCTGATGCAAGAAAACGCCATCTTAAAGAAGGACATGCGTTATCCCCCTTGGAAAGAGAAATAACAAATAATTAAGACCACAGCTCAGAGGGACCCAAGTTTATTGGCAATAAAAGGCAGCTGTGATGACAACTCGACCAATTAATCTGCCAAAAGCGAGCATGTCGCTGTGTTAGAAAACAGACCTGGAAACATCCAGGGATCTATATAAAGCTCAGACAACAGTCTAAAGAACATGGGCAGCACTTGTGACACCTCACCTTTCAGCAGATGACGTCCATTCTGGCCCAACAAAACTCCTCACCACATGGAGAGCCCCTCAGGCCTCAGTCAGGTGCCTGACCACTTCCAGAGACTCTGTGCCCCTAGAAGGTGCCAGTAGGAAAAAAAGTTTTTGGAAGTTACAGTTTTTGTGTACCTTGAGTTCCCTCAGGTGTGTTATTTCATTAAATCTTCATAATTATACACAATTATGGGGATGTATTAGCATGTGAGTGTCCATAAGTAAGGAAACTGAGGCACAGAGCTTCCAAATTCGGGTCTCCCTGGTTCCCATATCCATTCTTTCTCCACAAGAACATATGTTTCCAGATGAAACATCACAAAATATTTGTTCTAGACCTGGCTGCCATGAATTTATGGTGTGAATTTGGACAAGTCATTTAACTTCTCTGGGCCTCAGCTCTGTAGCTAAAAAATGAAAGGTCATTCTTGCAAAACTAAACCTACTCTTGCTGTACAGTCCAGCAATCACAATCTTTGGCATTTACCCAAAGGAGATGAAAACTTATGTCCACATAAAACCTGTGCACAGATGTTTATAGCAGCTTTATTCATAATTGCCAAAACTTGTAAGCAACCGAGATGTCCTTCAGTAGGCGAATGGATAAACTGTAGGGCATCCAGATTATGGAGTAGAATTCAGCACTAAAAAGAAAGGAGCTATCAAGCCTTGAAGACACATGGAGGAGACATAAATGCAAACTGTTAAGTGAAGGAAGCCAGTCTGAAAGGCTACATGCTGTATGAGTACAGCTATGTGACATTCTGGAAAAGGCAAAACTGCGGAGACAGTGAAAATGTCAGTGGTGGTCAGGGGTTATGGGGGAGGGAGGGATGAACACAGGGAGCACAGAGTTTTTTAGGGCAATAAACTACTCTATGTTAGATGCCATGATGGTGGATACCCATCATTACACATTTGTCTAAACCCACAGAATTTACAACATCAGGAGTGAACTCTAATGTGAACTATGGACTTTGGGCGATTACGATGTGTCCGTGTAGATGCAACATCTGTAACAAACGTGCCACCCTGGTGGGGGATGCGGATAATTGGCGAGTCTCTGGGGGGGGGGCAGGAAGTACAGGGGAAATCTCTGTAGCTTCCCTTCAATTTTGCTGTGAACCTAAAACTGCTCTAAAAAATAGTCTTAATTTTTTTTTTATTTCTAAGTGAGAGGATAGAAACTCTAAGGTCTCTTACTGAAGTGCTCCTCAACTTTAATGAGTCAAAGGAATGACCTAAGGATCTTGTTAAGATGCAGAGTCTGATTCAGTAGGTCTGGGGAGAGTCCTGAGGCTCCGTATCTAAGAAGCTTCCAGGTGATGCTGATGTTGCTGGTGCAGATAGCACTTTGAGTGTGGGGGTCTTATAGCATTATCCTTCTGGGATTCCAAGATGGCGGCAAGCATGTCTTCGTCTTCCTGGCATCGCTGCATGCCCACATTTGGTTAGATGCCTTGCATGTGTAATAATGGTAGATACATCGGATCTAATGAGTACAGAAAAATAGCTCAAAGGGACATGGTTGGATGGGAGTTTGTAACTTCAGGGGCTCAGTGATCCTGCAGTCCTCTGAAGGTTCCATTCCTCTAGAACCAAACCAAGCCTGGCCTTCTCCCCACCCTCACTCACAGCAGGTTTCCTGTTAATCCTCACTTTCTCTGTGGCAGGCATACCCACCCTAACTCTGTCCACAGCTCACTCTGACTGACTTAATCCAAAATAAAATCAACCTTAAAGGACATCTTGTAGATGCCATTAGGAAGCACCTACTCTTCCAGAGATCTGAGTTTGCATATTAAATCACCTCCTCCCCATATACATTGCGACATATAAAGTTCCTTCCTCCACTCTGACACCCCCTTTGTTCTGGTAACCAATACCAGCACTATATTAGCTGCCTGTGGTAGCACCGCGCGTTTTTCCTCGTGCAGTGCAAGTTCCTATTCTTCGGGATGGTTGCAGAGGCCAGAGGTCAGCTTTTCATTGTCTCTCTGGGGAAACAGTTATAAATTCAAGACAAAAATAGGGTGTGAATTCAGAATTTCTTTTCTTTCAAAAAAATGCCATTATAAACTACTTGTTTAGAGTTAGGTCTAATTAGACTACTTCAGAAATAGGGGCTTACTGTGTGAACCTATAAAGAAGTGGCTGCTATTTTTTTAACCTGATCTTTTCTTATAATGCCCAAAAGGACAACACTAGGTATTTTTGTACGACTATTGAGGGACAGAGGCAGCTCCAAATATTCGACCTAGATAAACAGATTACCATTCACTTTGTCTGAAAATATAGGGATAATTAACTTGGACAGCCATATAAACAGCAGGGGGCTCCTCCGCGTGTCTGCCTTCCTAAACCAGCAGATAGCTCCCGGAGAGCAGCCGCCTTGCACTCCTGCGTTTTGAATTGTTCTAATGAACTGTATGCTATTGTGGAAAGAACTTTTGAGCATTTCAGTCTTCGTGGGTTTATTCTGCCATCCCAGACCACTCATGTTTATCCATTTGGTAAGGTTTATAACGGATTTGTTTTCCTAAGTTAAAACAAAAGTGTTTTCTTCTTCGTGCAAAGTTTGCAATTTAGTCCATCGCTCCCATCGAGCCCCTGGAATCACAGAGCTGCACAGACCTGAGAAGCGTCCGGTCCGATTCCCCGTCCAGTGCCTGATTTCCCCCTACGGAATCTCTGTCCAACGGGGCCTCCCGCCAGTCTGTGCTCGCACATGTTCAGCTGTGGGTTTTGAGTTCCCTCGAGGCCTTCTCGTGTTTGAAGAGTTCTCCTTCTAAGAAAGTTTTTAATGAGATTGAGCCGAAATCCACTTCCCTCTAGTTCCCACCCTTCGATCGCCATGCAGGGAGAGTAAAACAAGTTCTTCCTACACTGGATAGGGCTTCAGGCATTTTAAGTATCCATTATCCCCCCGAGTATACTCTCCTCATCTCCATGTCCCTTGTCAGTTGTCTTTATGTCACTATCCTGTCACTGCCCTTTGAGCAGGCTCCTGACTCTTTCCAGCCTTCCCTAAGCTTGTGGTCCAGACCTGGGACCCTCCTCTGGGTTCGAGTGGGACCAGCCTTCTGGAGCAGTTGTTCTCAACCTTGACTGCGTGTTGGAGTCCCCTGGACGTCACTGACCCAGGGTCCGGATTTGTGCAGACTTCTAGGGTACATCAAATGCAGTGGAGGTGGAGAACCACTATTTCTAGAGTCTTCATCAGTCAGAGGCATTGCTGGCTGCGTGGGTTGAGTGTGGAGAAGGGATGGGAAGGATGGTTGGGGTGGAGGAGAAGCTACAACCTTTTGTTGAACTGGCAGGTGTCTCTTTAAGCTGGAAGTAGTCCTCGTTATTTGGTTTTTAGGTTTTAATCTTGAATTATTTTACATTGATACAAAACCAATGTGATCATAACTAAAGTTTTGCAGCTGAGCTAGGTGACCTCATGTTTTTCTGTGTCATGTTTTATCATGTTTCTGGCATGATATTTCATTTTTCTCTCTGGATGTTATGACAAGGCATTTGGGGAGTTGGGACGCGAGGGTGCACACATCTCCCTCCTGAGAGATCTGTCCCCTCCCTACCTCCGTCAACTCTATACTTCTCATTCACTGCAGCAGGTCAGTGACATATCATGAATTTGCTGTTCACCTAAAAAAGACTCCTCATCTTTTTCCCCTCATGCCACCTACTAAGCCATTACCCCCATCTTATATTTTGGCAATCTTTTTTTTTTAATTAAAAAATTCACCTTTAATAGTGATAAAGGCAAGGCGGGAGAATGTGGCTTAGGTGTGCCACAGCGATGAGCTTCCTGATCCTGGGTTCCAGAATTAGCTGGACTTTCCCACAGGCAGTACTAGAAAAGCACAGACTTCTCATGTGGGGACTGGCTTGTAAAACGTACCGCATGGAGGCACAGACCAGAAAGTGTGCCCTCTGTCTGCAGGCAGACACCCCAAAAAGGGAATTGCATTTTACAAGGAAAGAAGAAGAGGTAAACGATGATGCTTTGGCCCAGTACGTACCGCATTCACCATATTCATGGTAAATGCATGAATTTCACTTAATCTGTACAATAATTCTGTGATGTGCACGTAATGATGGCCATGTTACAGACGAGGAAGCTGGTGCTCAGAAGGGCAAAGCACTAATAAGTAGGGTATCAGGATGGAAATGGGTGTCATGCCCTTTCCCCCACACCGTCCTGCTAAGGTAAGGGAGGCCCTTATCCCTACTGAATTTCATCATATTAGGTTCACCCCAGAGTTCCAGGCTTTCAGTCTTTCTGAGTCCTGTTTGTGCACGGCATGCGTTTGCTAGGTTAGGAAAACCTGCTCCACTGTGATGAAACACAGACCACCAGGAGACTCTCTACCTGCCTTTGAGCAACATGCTGTATAAAGTAGCACGTCAGACATGTACTTGCGAAACTCATTGACCCTATATTCTTGACTCTGTGCACGAAAAGTAGAAAGAAAAGGGGATTTATTTTTCATCAGTGTGTCTGAATGATTTATATAGGTAGTTCCTAACTTGGAACAGGAAAGGTGATTTGTAAGGCAGATGTTTGATCATTTAAAGATACATTTTGCCCTAGAAATAGTATTTCATCTTCTGGCTTTCTCAGTGCCTATTGAACCCGCCACATACCTGGTATGTATAGTGAATACACTCCTCCAACTCCATCATGAGTATACTGTGGATTATTATAGCAGTGTATTCCTAATTGTTAGTAAAGGTCCTGTCTCCCCTGTGGTGGCAGTGGCTTTTTTTTTTTTTTTTAAGATCTCTAGAAGATCACAGACCTGGTATGCTTGTTTAACATGCCCAGATGATGTGTCCTTAACATTTGCTAATCCAGCAATTATTTTCCTGATGAGAGGTGAACTGTTTTAATGGAACACAAACTACACCAAATTTCAGAACTGCAGAACATTCGAGGTTTAGATATCCCTTTCTTCTCCTGTCAGTTTCATGCCAGACCTATTGAAAATTGAGGCTCTAGAGCAGAATTATGTCTCAGTACAATGGACTATTTCAAAAATTCCTTCGTACATAAATACCCACTTCTGCACTTTTCTGCACACGCTTTGGAATGTGAGGGGTCCCTTCCTGCGCTTATCTGCCTTTCTCTGAGTCTGGCTCCACTGGCTTTGACATTTATAAAAGTCTCAACTGCTTACCTCAGCACCTTTGACATTCTGTGGTTCTTTGGGAAAGGGCTAATTAAGAATGAAATATAAATGGATGGAAATAATATATGACTCTTTGTATGGAATCACTAGTCAGGGCTGTTTGCTCAGGAGGCTGGAAAGGGACCAACAGAGAGACTCTGCACAAGACCCTGTACCCCTCTGTCTGCTCTCACTCGCTTTGCTCTAGCCTCCTCCCTCTGCAAACGTACATATATATTCTGTCTGACTTGAAAGCTGAGGCCTGTGGATAGGAAATTTCCAAGCACTTGAAGCCATTCATTTCCAGGTTTCCAGCTTGATTTCTGTTCTTCACATCCATCTCAACCTTGGGGCCCTGGTCAAAAACTTCTAACCAGTGTCCTAACTAGAACCCACAACCCTAGAGATGCAGGAGGTGATGAGGTGATGACAGTGTGTGTGTAATTAAATATGTATACATCCAGAATTCAAACAAATGATATCGGAATAGTCTGAATACATGTGGGGCACTTCTGTGTGCTAGGCACTGGTTGCAAAAGGAAAGATACAGTTTAAGTCTGGATTACAGTAAAAGGTAATTAGCGTCATGGGATGGCATTCAAGTGCCGTGGGCATCTAGGAGAGGGAACCCTGTAGAAGTCAGGATTCCCAGAGCAGCTGGAGTTTTGGATTGGGTTATAGAGGATGAGTAAAATTTGGGAAAGTGGGCAGGCAGACAAACAGGAGAAGGTGTTCCAAGCAGAGGGAAAAGCACAAGACAGCGTAATGTATTCTGGAAGATGCAAGTCCTCTGAAGTCTGAGCTGAGAATGCAGGAAGAAGACAAGAAGTGTAAGGCGGAAGTCCCTGCACGATGGCCTTTAGGTGCCATGCAGTGGAGTTTATGTTTTACACTCTAGGTAGTGGGAAGCTACTGAAAAATTTCAGGCAGGGGAAGAGAGGCATGGCCAGACGTCTTGGGCATCAAAGCTGAGGCATGTATGCTAAAAATAATTCAAATCAGAGGGAAGTAGGATTCTTTCTTCATCATTGGAAAAAAAAAAAATAAAGCTCTTACCTCAGCTTTGGGTAGAAATCTTCGCTTTTTCCTCCGGAAATACAGCTTCATCTTCTCCTTTGTGGTTTCTGGGCTGGTGCTTTCTTAATCTGGTCTTGCAAGCAAAGCTACCAGATGGCTCCTGTCCCTTGCGCCGTCCTGGGCATGCCCGCCTGTCGGGGTTGATGAATGAACTCCTCCCTTGTACTTCTGACCTTTGCATTGCCACCTTTCCAGCTGCGTGACTCCAGACTCTCTCGGTCGAAGCATCATGCGTGGAGATTCATGGGCCCCCTTGGGAACAGACCACTTCCCTTAAATCACTTGTCAGAGGCACTGAGAGGCTGCTACTTAGTGGAACATTAGAAACAGTTTTAGTATTTTGAACTTTGACCTGAGTACAATGTGATCACTCTGAAGTTGAGGCTTTCTCTTCTCTTTATTCCTTTTATTTCTTCCTTTTCCGCTCCAATTCCCCCCACTTTTTTTTTTCTTTTCCAAAATTTTTAGGTCGCATGTGGTAACTTTTCCTCCCAGTGAAGGTCTAGTGTTGATAAAAGAGTGACTAACCCACGAAGCTCTGGTCTACCAGAGTGAGCCCTGGGCTGGTGTGGGCATGGTGTTGGAAACCATCCTGCACATTTCCACCTTGCCCCACTCCATCCTCAGCCAGGGGCACTCAGGGTTCTTCCTGGCGGTCCAGAGGGAAGGTTCTGGAGGGCACTGTTGGAAAGAAAGAACCAGAAGGAAGACACAGAACTGCTAAGAATCAAAGAGACTGCTGTGGAAAGCTGGCTGTACAGGAAGAAGGAAAAGAAAGGCGAGAATTGAGAGGGTAGCAATCTAGGAGTGAGAAGGAGTAGGGAAAATAGCCTGGGAAGAAACACACCGTGTCAGAAGAGTCTTGAAAGGACAGAACAAAATACGTTGTTAGTCCCTCCTTTGGCACTCAGAATTTCCCCCACAGAGAGCAGTACAAGAGGGAGCTGGTTATCTACAACTATGACAAGGATTGCAAAGACCTCGATCGTAAGTTTCTGGAGTGTGGGAACTGGGTGCTGTTTGCTTCATTCTGTCTCCCTCGCTAGCCATGCCCTTGGGGATCCTATTGGTCTTCTGTTGAAGGATCTGTGGCAGCTGCATCTGAGTCTTTTGGTTCACGAAGCAATACACTTAGGGTTTTTACACAGTTTGACGGGAATGGAAGAATATTCTCCAGGCCCTGGCACCTGTCCTTGCGGCCACTTTCCCAAAACAGTGGAACAACTTAAAATAGCCATTCATCTGTCTACTTTTATAACCGTTCTTGTTTTTAATTCCCAACTGGGGCATAGAGTCCGTCTTCTGATGTACCATCAGCTCTCTGTGGCCGGGCTACCATGGAGCAGGGTGCCCTCCAGGAAAAGCTCCAGGCAGTGAAAGCTCCGTGTCAACAGTGGAAAGTGTGTTGGCTGCTCTGGGATATTCCGCCCACAAGTAATTGCCGTGGTATTTTTAAAGCGTCTCTGTCAGGATATAGGCAGGGCCGGTGCTCGGCTGGGGGCACCATGGTATATTCCTTCTGACTGATCAGTGTCCGTGTCAGAGCATTGATTAAATATTTAGACTGTCACCCCTAGATCTGGGGTTGAGGCTGAAATTGTACATAGTCACATATTTTCCTTTTGGTTGCACTAGTATTTGGGATATGGGATGTTTTGACACCTGAATTAAACCCCGGCCCTCTCCGTGGGGAAGGAGTGTAGCCACCCCCTGCCTGCTTTTCCCCAACCCCACTCCTTGCCAGGCTGGAACTCGGGAGTAGGGCTTAAAGGTGCCCAGCTGGGGTGGGTGGGGGGGCTCCAATCCCTATTCCCTGTGCTGCTCACTGGCTTCCCTGTCTTTCTTTGAAAGGCAAATTCTCCAAGTTCAGGCTCTGAATAGACAGAGGATTAAAGGCTTTTGAAGTCAAAAATAGGTCTTCAAAGCTGCCAGCAGTGGCCAAGGATTCCCTCCATTACAGCATGGGTCCAAAAACCCAGCCCGGCACACATCTCCCAAATACTTTGGGAAGCTCATTTCCTTTGTGCAACAAGACCTGTGCTGTGTGTGGGTCTCAGACTTGGACGCTGAGGAGCAGGCCTTGCTGGAGGAGGGAGGGAGGTGGCTTCCGTGCTGACTGGTGCACTGCAAAACACAGGCGCGGTACCTTACTGGGGTGCTGCAGCAGGTGCTGTCAATCCAGCTCGGGCATCCGAGTTTGCTGGGGGTCCTGTTCTAATTCACATGGTTCTTTACGAGTTTGGGCCACGAGCCGGACTGATGGGCATCAGATCCCTTGGGCTCACTTGTGCCGAGTGCATCGTGTGCTGGTTGCTCTCCTGCCATCTGGAAGCCATTAGCATTGAAATGGTTACAGCCGCTTGCTGTGTACTGAGTGTCGCAAGAGGCACAGCCCAGCACAGCCCCGGTTCTGGGAGCCAGGAGCCTTTTGCTTCCTGTAGGATTTCCAGTTTAAAACCCAGTGAAGCCCTACCCTCCAGGCCATCATCAGGTCCCCTTCTATCCCTTCCTTTTCCTCCCCTTCTGGAGCTCAAGAGCAATGGTACTTGCAGGGGGCAGGGGTGGGGGGAGATCCTGATATCTATCCTTATGTCATTTCTCGCCCACCTTGTAGGTTGAAGGAGGGATGCAAGTAAGTCACTCTTTAAAAAAAAGCCCCAGGAAAGGAGTTCCATTTTACATTCTCTTCTGTGTGCATTTTGTAAAATGGAATCTCTCAGGAGAACCATCAGAGGACATGGGGACTCAAACCTCTAGCCACCTAAAATCGCAATAATAACCGTGTTGTAATCATCGCTGCCAGTGGTGGCTGGTAATATGCTAGGAGGGGCGTCTGCCTTAGTCCTCACATAGCCCTGCGGCCGGGGACACCGCGTCTCAGAGAGCTGCGCCGCTAAGAAAGGAAACACTGGATTCTGACCAAGATCTTCATGATTCCAAAGCCTATGCTCTTTCTGCTCTGTGGGCCCGTGCCCCATTTAGGCCTCGGCAGGCTGGAAGCCCCAGGAGCACGGAGCAGCAAAGGAGGAACAAACATCTGCAATTCACACTAGATAGTTCAGTCATGGGTTTCTCTGAGGAAGCACAATGATCTTCGGAAAGGAAACTCACGCAGTCCGTCAGCTACTTGCCAACACTAGTACGGTACAGCGTGCCAGAAACAGCCAAACCTTGTTTTGGGTATGAAAGCAGCTGTTATAATAAACTCCTCTGCTCTACCTCTTTTTCCTGTTATGGTAGAATGGCTGTTTAAAGTAAATGTCTCCAATACATGGATTTTCTGGGGTCATGAAAACAGTTTTTAATTGGCAGGCTCTATGACATTTTTTGGTGAAGTTAGGAAGTAAACAGAATGCCACATGCCATTTCAGATTCCCACCGCATAAAGGTCTCTGGATGCGAGAAACCGTGTTCCCTGCCCCCCACTCCCTTGGGCTGAAGCCCTCTCAGGCATTGGGCTTGCTCCAGAACGAAGGGATCTCTGCCTCTCGGCTATCCCAGGTCTTATGAAGCAGAGGGAGGGGACCGAGTGCACAGAATGTAGAGTCCAATCTGGGTTTGAATCCTGGTTCTGCCAGCTGCTAGTATGTCTCCTCAAGGGGGTTATTCTGAACTTCAGTCTCCTGATCTGTAAAATGGCACAGTAGTAACTATTCATTAGGTTATTGAGTTCAAAACAAAAGTCAAAGTAATAGCCAAGATTTACATAATTCCTATTACACGCTGTGTGGTGTTGGGTGTTTTACATGTATTAACTCATTTAATCTTCTCAACAACCCCCTGGGATGGGCACCATGCTGGCCGTATTCTAGCCATTCCCTGCCTGCATGAAACCTACATTCTTTCTGAGGAAAGACAAAAGAGAAGTAAAATAAATAGCATGTTAAATGGTGCTCAGTGCTATGGAGAGAAATAAAATGGGAATGGGGAACGGGGGAGAATAGTGTTGTCATTTTCAAAAGAATGATCAGGGAAGCCTCTCTGACAAGTTGATATTTGAGTAAAGACTTTAGAAAATGATGGGGGTGGGAGGGGGGAGCCATGAGGATATCCAGGAGAGAGAGTCCTGGGCAGAGGAAAAGGCAAGTGCAAAGGTCCTGTAGCAGCGTGTCTGGTATATCCAAGGAGACCAGTGTGGCCGGAGTTGAAGGAGCAAAGGGAAGAGCAGAGGAGGTCAGAGAGGTCAGGGTTGGGGCACAGACTGCATAGGGCTTCATGGGCCCTAGCTCTGTCTCAGTGAGAAGAGAAGCTACCAGAAAAGCTTAAGCAGAGGAAGGGCATGATCAGGATGAAGCCAGATGTGTAGAAAGGACACTTCTGATTCATTCACTACAGCTGCTGCCCCTGCTGTTGGTTCCCACAAGGACATTTGCCAACTTTCTGAGACTGTTTAAGTAGGACATTTCTTAACAGGACATCTGGGCCTCCACTGTCAACATCGTACTTGTTGATTTTAACAACAGATGAACTTTCCCCAACTTCCCCTCTATCTGCGTCCAGCCTCCTCCCTTCTGGATGATTCCATCCTTTGCCGCCTCTCCACATTGGATTGTCTTGAGGACGCTACTAAAGATGGCTGCATAGATGACTGTGGTCTACACTCATGATTCATAATGTGTTGTTCCATTTGCATTAGTTATTGGTCCAGGGACTCACAGATAAATATTGCTTTGGCCAGGCAACCAAGAGAACCAATGGAGAGCAAGGATGAAGAAGGTCATGTTTGTCAATGGACTTGCTCCCTCAGTGTGACCGAGAACTCTTTAGCACCTATAAATTCCTTTGGGAAAGATTATGATATCCTGATATTCCTGTGAGGGGCCAGGCATCACAGATTCTAAGCCTTAGGTATGGGTGGCTTCTAGAGCCCAGAGATCTCCTGAAGTAGTAAAGTCCAAATATATGTCTAGGTGGATTTTTCTGGGGAGAGGTCATGACTTTCATGTTGCTTGTTCCTTGAATGGCTTCATCACAATTGCAGGCCATGTTTGCAGCCTTGAATATGCTAGTGCATTAACCTGTCTGCAAGCATGTGACAGTATACACATTTCAAAAAGGGGTCTAGTTTCCTAATATTAAGGATCGGTAATATCTCTATTTAACAAATATTACTTGTAGGGTCTCCAGGATAGAAGGATAAATTGTGGTCTCTTAGAAGTCATGCAGTGTATTTTTGAGGACATCAGGTGTGCTATCACACGGGGTCTGTTTTGCCTCCTTGCTCAGTGACTAAACTGCTAGGAATTCACCGGCTGTATTAGATCACTTATTCTCATATGCTCCTCATTGCCTTTGAAACACCTCCAATTTTAGCAATGCTTTACAGCCATGCACATGAGTCAAATAGTTTAAAACAACAACCTAGGCCTTAGGTATTTGGAAGCACCCCCCCCCAATCCCCTGGGGTCCTTCGTGGAACAGGTCTCACACACAAGATGAGGTCCCAGCTGCAAAGGGGAACAAAGGGAACAACTTAACAGGGAAGCATAGTGACTTTGCAGCAGTCAGTGCTAGAAACAGATGTTCCTCCAGTCGTGCTGGCACATGCAGACACGTTCTGGTGCTTGAGGCAGGGCGTGCACCTGGCGTGCCTGTTGGTCGGGGCTCCTCGGCAGACGTACCTGAAGGCGGAATTCGGTGGGTCGCTGCTTCCCCCCGGGGCACATTAGTCCACGGGCCCAGTTCAGAGAAGCCCTCAAGGGGTTCTTAGCCAGGACTTAGAGAAGTCAACAAAAGGATTTGTTGAGAATGACTGATCCCACGCCCTGGAATGCAAACCCCGCACAGTTTATGGTACGTAATTATATACAATAAACTATAAAGGACATACAGTGGGTTTTGATATCAGGTTCCAGTTCCTCCTCACTAAAGGAACTGGTAAAAACCCTTCATCATTGCGGCTAAGGAAATAGCTCTGGTCCTGTCTGAATCTGTTTCCATATGTCCACACTGCCCCTTCCCCCACTGTTTAGTCTCACTGACTAAAGTGATGTCTGCCTCTCACATCAGGGTCAGAAGCGTCCACAGGCCCCCCGATTTATCGCTGTGGAGGAGAAGAAGTGGGGCCATCAGAAACATGATCAGATATGATAAGCTCATATTTGATAAGTAGAAAAGATCTGCCATACAAATTATGAAACTGGAGTCTGTTTATTTTGTTCTTTAATTGCATAGAAATTTCACATTTTTGATCAAGATGGAAATTTTAAAAGGAAAACTATGAAAAGGACATTTACTACGGGTTCAGTCTGTGTTTCTGTCAACCAACACGGGCAATGGTTCAGTTTTGTCCTGGCCACAGGGGAGCCCTAGCCTCTGTTCCTAACTCGAATATACTGTTAGAAGATAAACTGAGGCATATTAAGAATTTTGAGAGTTAAAGCAAACATCTGTTCACATCGGGGCAGCGTCAAACCAGAAGTAGTTAGAAGGGCTTCACCAACAGGAGCCAGGGGAGAGACTTCTGTAGAGAAGGTGCCCCGTAGCAAGGAGAGGAAATTCATTGATTAGCTAACGCTTAAGCCTAGTTGGCTGTTTGTGACTGGCTGTTCTTAGGTTTCGATGCTGTAACCTAGAGGCCTTTACAGACTTCGGTTTTGGTTTGCTTATATAGGCTGCCAGGACAGAGAGCCACCTCGGTCCGATGGCCTCTGTCTAATTCGTTTAGCAGTACCGGTCTCCCAGAGGGTTTCATTATCTTTTGCTACAGAGCTGTCCTCTCTGTTTCCTGAAAAGATGGGCGGAGGTTTAACCTGTTTGCCCAGAGCCTTTTCCTGCTGGAAGATCAGGCCCAAACCTGGATCCCCTGGGCGTGAGGAATCAGTACCCTCCCTGTGTCACAACGTTACGTGTCCCCTTGGCAGCAAGCGGTTTGAGGCACGGCCTGCATCCCCCGGCGTCGGGTGCGCCCCACAGAATGATACCGCGGGGAAACCATGTTGCACCCACTCCTGCAGGAATTCGAGGGTTGGACTGATCTGCTCCCAGCGGTGGCGCGGGGACTTCCGAACCGTGGTGCTTGACTTGCTAGAAACGAGATAGCGCGGTAAAAATAAGGCAAGTCGGTGTGGTCTCTCCGATTTATGACCTATTTTTGTCTCATGAGGGCGGGAGGAGGGAGAGGCACTGAGGTTGAGGAAGAAGTCTGAATTGCATCTACCGAGAGGGAACACTTCCTTTGTCGCGACCTAGCACCCCAGATGGGCAGTGCCTGCCGCGTGTGCCGAGCCACCGTGTTGGGCCCCAGTTTGGGGGCACAGGAGGGCACGTGGCCACGGGGTCGGTGGGGTGGGGTGGGCGGGAGTTGAGTGGAAGCCGAGGTCTCACCCTGCTCCGAGGACCAGGTGCGCAGCTAGAGCCAAAGCCTTAGTACTGGCCATTTGGGAAATAAGAATCACCGCATCGTAACAGCGGGAGCTGCGTCGGTACTCGCTTCTGTACCTCACAGGCTTGCTCGATCGTGTCCTCGACGTCCAAGTAATTTTACACGACTCGTTTCGTGCGCTACTTTCCTTTCTCTTTAATCTCTGGAACCCGCTGTTCTTTGTCAACAGAAATAATCTATGTCTTCTCTGTGCCCCGTGCGTGAGGCGCAGACATTGCACCTCAGGGTCTCCCGGCTGGTTGGGACATAGAGGACTCAGTGGTGACAACCTTCCTTATAGAGTCTTTCCCAAGACCTGTTGTTGCTTATTTTCCTTTCCCTGTTGCCACAGCTCTCCCCTTTCTTCTGTTATTTCTAGATAATCACAAATCTTTGCTCTTCCAATAAAAAAAAATTGGGGGGGGGTTATTTCTCTCCCCTGCTCTGAGAGCCTTTCCATTCTCCCCGAGGCCCATACAGCTGAAGCCTTTGAAAGAAGGAGCCCTCCCTGAGCCCCTGCCTCTCCCGGCCCCACTTGAATGCACATTTCTCATAGGTGATTTGTGCCCACTCGTGATGTCTGTCTGGGAAGTGAGCAAGAGTGGAAACCGTCGGATCTGCCCACCAAGCTCAAAGCCAAGAAGATTTGCTTCTACGCTGCAGGGCCATAGATACAATTGAGTAAATCTACAATCACACAGGCATTGGGGGCTCTGTATACCCTAGTAAATTAGTGCTTCTAATTTTATAAGCACTGTCATAACCACAGCTGTAAGTGGGATTTTTCCCTTTACTGTAGTGTATGTTCCTGTGCTTTACTAGGTGTTGTTTATTAGGTGTTGTTTCCCCTAAGTGCTGTATAAAGTGACAGATTGTTTCAGGGCAACCGGTAGACTGTATTTTACAGGTCGTTGTTGTCTTTACTAGCTTTGCTGCTGTAACATAACCGCTTTCTGGCAGGAAGGAACATTGCCTGGTAGCTGGGCTTATTAAGTCCAGACTTGGTTTTATTCATCATTTAGGAGTGGATGCCTTGTGAATCACTGATTCCTTCTTTTTTAGTTCCTCGCAGGGCCATGCATGATGTGGAAGTAACGAAATAGCACTGTCTCGATTTGCAAGATCACACTGCCGGCCTGTCAGCCGTGGGATGAGCGCTTTTCCAACCCTTCTAAGACTTCCTGGGGAAGTTTTGCTGCCCCAGGAAGCTTCGAAGAGCCCTGCTTTGGGCCCTGTTCTAGAAGGGGTGTGTGTCCTCAGTCTGCTGAGCTGAGCCCATCCCTGGCATGCCACTGTGTAGTGGCCATTCAAGCAAATACTTCTTGGGGCGCCTGACTGGCTCAGTTGGTTAAGCATCTGCTTTCAGCTCAGGTCATGATCCCGGGATCCTGAGATCAAGTCCGGCATCAGGCTCCCTGCTCAGCGGGGAGCCTGCTTCTCCCTCTCCCTCTGCGGCTCCCCCTGCTCATGTCCTCGCACGCGCTCTCTCTCTCTTTCTCTTTCAAATAAACAAAACCTTAAAAAAAAAATAAAGACAAATACTTCTTAACTGGAAGGAACCACAGGATATTTTAAAGAATAATAAACAACTCACACTATGTTCTAAACTATATACAGCTTAGGAGGAATTGATGTAAACAAATATATGCTACAAATTAGAAATGAAATACATGAATGATTCCCTAGTGGGTGATTCTGACACAGATTTCAAATTCCGTATTTACTGGGGTAATGGAGAAAAACCCAGAGCTAAGTGTGGGTTGGACGACATTGTTAAGAACTTGTCCTAAGCCTTTTCTTTCCACCTGTTTAACCAGTTTACAGATCGAATTGATAGAAGCTGTTTGGCCATTTGGGCAATAAGATGCGTTTCTTCGAGCATGAAATACAATTAGGTGATTTTATGAACTAAGAAGATCGTATTGGTGAAATTGTGTATATATTTTCTGTATCTTGGATCACCATTGAATAACGGACCAGAGCTCACGTGGCCTGGACCAAATTGTGCAGCTCTCTGCTACAAGAGGTCATGTTCCAAAGGTATTTCGCCTCTGCTGTTGGCAGTTCAGCTGGTGTATTTCTGATGGTTTCCTGTTTCTGTCTCCGGGTCTGGTTGTTGCTGTCAGATGTATGTGTATCGCATGAATGTACAGAGGCCTCGTGCTCCTTTGGACTCTTGGATTTTTTCTGTCTGGCAGCTGGGGTTTTAATTCTTGCATGATTGTAGGAGCCAAAGAGAATATCTTCCAAACTGAGGCTTCTTATTTGAAATCCCTTCCTCTCTGGTGATTCCTTCCTCTGAATCTGCGTGTGTCCTCTACCGCTGCCTGTCCTTAGGCTGGTTCCTCTGTGCTCCACCTCGTCACCTTTGCTACACTCACCGCATGTGGGCAACAGATCACATCAGTCCTTCTGTACATCATCTCCCGAGCGAGAGGGAAATTCACTTGCAGGGTGGTTGGTCAGAGTTAAGTCAAACCTGTATCCGTGGTATGAAGTTAACAGACACGTGGGAACTGAACCCTGAACATTGTCGGTTTCGCCGGGAATCTAAGATGATCACCCCTGCAGAGATCATGAATTTGAAATGTATTAAGTAGCCATGGAAGTTTTGAATTCACAACGTCTAATGTGCACAAATATCACTAATAAGAATGCCTGTATGATCTCTGTACCCTGGAGGGAGAGAAAAGGAACGAAGGTCCCATATAACCCTCCCCCTGTCCCGTGATCCTGGACTTCTCAAGTGGTTTCCTGTACAGACAGAGCAGTTTGGTTTGTTTAAAAGTGATGGAGCAGTTGCAGCAGGTTGCAGCCAACAAATGTTGAACAACCAGCCCTCCAGGAGGCAAAGCCCCGATTCTGTAGCATTTGCTCATTTCTTTGGTGTAAATACTCCCAGTACGACCAATTCCAAGCCGCCAATGGAAACTCATGAACATGGAGTTGTGAAGAGATGTAAACCCCTGGTTCTCCCCAGTCAGCATCAGTTGGCTCCAGCACACCCCGGAGGAATCTATGGGAAATTGTGAATTTGAGTTTTGACTTAGAAATCCATTTTTGAAGCCTCTCTATCCACTGTCATGGAAAGCACTTTGTTTGGCTGCATGTGTGTATACAAATATGTGCATTTATCCGTTTTTTTAATCTAGTTATTTCAGTTTTAGAGCATTTTCTAAATTTAACTCTGTCCTCTATGAATTCTTTACAAAGTCATGGAAAATTTAAAAAGCATACATTTTCCCATTTACTTTATATTCGATTATAATTTGGTTACTTGCCTTCTTTTTTGTGTATCGGGTTTCCATTTTTATATTCCTTTGACCTCTACAACCGTAGCTGCCTGCCCCATGGAAACATTTCTTCTTCTCTCTGTCCTTTGTCCACAGTTGATAGCAAGTATGAATAACGAGCTGGTGAACGGGAAGCTCTTCACTGAACCTGGGGACCCCACTCCTCTCACTGCTGGGCTGTAACCTCTAAAATAGATCCCTCCCATTTCCCTCATTATTTATTTGCCAACGTTTCCTCATTTGGGTCACTTCAAGTTGATTGACTCGTTTCTCATCACAGCTCGGAACTGAGGCTACATTCGGTGCAGAGCAGATAACTACTTAAACACCGACAGTAAAATCTGTTGCTCTGTCTTGGCTCACTTTTCCCCTAATTTAAGTGTCCTCAACTATAGTCTGCGCTCGAAGAAACTAAAAAACACATATTCATAAAGGAATGAGGAATGTCTGTCAGGCTGATTGGTATTTTCATTTACACGGAGGCCCTTTTCTTTTCCCCATCAAAACACTAGTTTCTGCTGGTTTAAAGAAATCAAGTAGGTATGCGAGAGAGCGCGGATTAGGCTTTTTTATGCCAGCACCTGCTGCACAGCATAATTTCCACATGCCCCAACACTGCCTCAGTGATAAACAGCAAACACGCTATCATTAACTGAGACTTGCCCCCCCCCCGGCTCAGCAGGGTTCCCATCACCCTGATATTAGCTCCTCAGCTGCCCCCGAAATAACACTTTTTAAAGAAACAACACTCAAGGCAGATGGTGCATTGTGGGTTTACATTTCTCATCTCTGCCCTGTCGGATTTAGTTTCGTGGGTGCCAAGGGACAGAAAGCGTAGGCATGCTGCCCTGCTGCTTCCGATCTCGGGGTTCCTTTCGGGCTGGGCCGGGGTCTTAAAGAATGCTTTGCGAACTCGTTCTTTCTGATAGCTGAGTAATATTCAGAGGGGAGGGGGGTGGGGGAATGGGATAGGCTGGTGAGGGGTAGTAAGGAGGGCACGTATTGCATGGTGCACTGGGTGTGATACGCAACTAATGAATCATCGAACTTCACATCAGAAACCAGGGATGTACTGTACGGTGACTAACGTAATATAATAAAAAAACATTAAAATAAAAAAAATAAAAAATAAAGAATGCTTTGCGTTCCTTCGGTTAGTAAACGCCAGGGCACTCCCCACCTCCTGCAGTGAACAGAAAACTCTTCCTTTCAGGCTGATTGTTTGGGAGGACAGGGGTTCCCCCAGAGTGTCTGCATTTTGACTGTCAGGCCTTTGAGCTGAATGCTCTCCCAGGACGGCTACCCTCCCGGCCAACAAGACAGATCGGCATGTCACTAGTCACCTAGAAAGCTGGACACAAAGGTGGGAAGGAAGGTCGTGAGGTCCGGGCACCTGAGAGCTGGGGGAAGCGTGCTGCTTCCAACGTGTGTGAGACGGTCCCTGAGGGAGTGACGGAGCCTGAGGTTCCCACTGCCAGGATCCACGCCGCAGTCACGGACGTGTTAAACTGCTTGCCGTGTAGAGTTCTAGAGAACCACCTAGTGTGTTTAGAGAGATGCAAAGGAATAGCTCAGAGAAATGAAATTCCCACACAAACAGGAGGGTGGCCTTGAAAAACACTCGTGCGCGTGGATTTATGCAGTGTGAACCACACAGGTACTAAAGGGGTTCAGGCCCAGCTGGGCTTGGGGTGGGGCTGATTTTAGGAAAGGATTCATTGAGGAGGAGAGATGCAACTAAAGGTTTCAAAAGTAGTCATTTCCTGGAGAGGAAAAGTGTGGGGAGAAGGAGGGCAAATCTCAAGACCTGGAGAAGAAACAAGCAGATCTTTGGGGCGCGCAGCAGGAGTTCCGTGCAGGACCCTGGGGCTATTTCACACACTCCCCACGCTCTTGCTTCTGTGTTACTCTCTGAAGCCTTCTCTGACCACCCTGTTTAAGTTGCTGTCCCCCTCCTCTCCCACATGCCCTTTGCCCATTCCTGACTTAATTTTTCTGCAAGGTGTTTATCACCTCCTAACACCTTACCGTAGCCTCCTACTGAAGTATAAGTTCCATAGGGGCCAAGATTGTTGTCTGTTTCATTGACCATTATACCCAGGGCCTGGTACATAGTAGGTGCTCCATACTTCTTTCTTTTTTTTTTTTTAATTTTATTTATTTATTTTGACAGAGAGTGAGAGAGCACAAGCAGAGAGAGCAACAGAGTGAGAGGGAGAAGCAGGCTCCCCATCAAGCAGGGAGACCGATGCGGGGCTTGATTCCAGAACCCTGGGACCATGACCCAAGCCAAAGGCAGACACTTAACCAACTGAGCCACCAGGCACCCCGCCATACTTACTTCTTAATAAATGAATAATGGGATGTAATAAGGAAGAAGCATGGTGATATGGGCAGGGTTTGGGGACCTACATTAGAATTCTAGGGGCGAATCGTGAACCCTGAAGCCTAAAGCCCGGACTGGCTCATGTGTGAGTGGGGCAGACAGTGGACTGTAGTTTCCTCACTGTAAGGTGGATGTTGGCCATCATGACAGCAGATTCTCCTCTTAGCCCTGAGGTTCTTTAAATCTGCATGGTTGGAGGATGCTAGCTGGTGTGCATCTTGGAGTCTACTTTGAGCCACCTGGAGCTCCCTATGGCAGTGGAGAATTGCCATGGATTAAACCGTGCAAGCCCCCTGCATGTCTCATAGTTTGCCTTGAAATTATAAAGCTATCTTCTCTTCCCAGCTCACCTCATTCCAAAAATTCCATCACCATTGGGGGATGATTCCCCTGAAGGGCTAACAGACCCTACCAGCCAACCTCCAGGACAATCCTGACCTCTCACAGAGATAATGAGCATTTATTTAGGGTGGAATTAACTTGCTACTCAGTATGTCACCACAGAATAGAAATTACAGCCTGTGGAAGCCCCAGGCCTATAATAGTTAACTCACTGGAGACTGAATTTTAGTGCTCATTTCTGAGAAAGGCATCTTCTATTTTTGTTTGAAAAGATGTTTCTGCACCCCTTTACTTTGACAGAATACTTCTAGAAGTCTAACCTGTCAGCTTTCTACAGTTTATCTTGTTAGGCATCCTTAATCTTGCTTTGTTTTGCTTTCCACTTCTGGAAGTCAGTAAGCTTGGAGAAGCAGCATGTGATAACCCCAGGTTCATCTTACAGCTCAGCCACTTACTGGCTTGGAGAGTCAACCTCTTCGACAGGCACTTTCCTAAACCCTGTAACGTTAGGGCCAGAATTCCTACTCTGCAGAATCATTAAAGGCATTGTAAATAACCAGGAGAGGGTGCCTGGCACCTGTCAGGGCCTCAGGAATAGCAGCCATCCTCCACATTTCCTCCTTGCATTAGCGGCGATGGCCAGCTCGCACCCACTCAACAAAGGTCCAGTGGCTGCCTTCCAAAGACCTGTGCAGTGTACGTGCCTGGCTCCATTATACAGCAGACTCTGATGGCCGAGCTGGAGCTGCATTTCCATAAGTCCTTTTCATTAAAACATCCAGTGCCTAATCACAGAAGGACATTGTTTGGTAGTGCCAGATAATGAAGTAGTCAGGGCTGCTGATACGTATCATCAGGATTGTTGACAGTTCACGCTGTGTCCCCAGAATAAAATGAATAGGAATAGAGCCAAGAGGAAGGGGGCCAGCGAGGAGAGACAAATGTTGGAAATGTGATGCTTGAGCTCCCCGACGAGCGAGGATTCCTTCCCTCAGAATTGAAAGCATTTGTGTACAGTTCATGCAATAAAGGATTTCTTCTTATAAAAACCACAAAGAGAAAATAAGGGTGTTCTGTTGAGACACCATATATTCTGGCAGATGCTATGTATTCTGAGTGGCTCGTTATATGTGGGTTTTGCCTATAATTCTTTTTTAGTAGGCAGGGTATAAATGATAAATTTCAAACAAATAATACATACTCTTAACATTAAACCCAAACCAGAACTGACTGCCGTATATAAATACTCTAATGGAAAAAAAAAAAAAAACTATACCCTTGTTGACTGCAGAATATTAATGTAAGCTCAGAATGAGTGCTGAAGATTTCAGACCCCTAAAACTCTCTTCTAAATAATTTCCCTGGTTTGGATACACTTATGAATTACAGGGATGCTATGAGGCTTCATTTTTTTGTGCAGAAAGTTATTTCATTCCCGAGTCTTGTCCTGCTTCTGTTTTCATGCTTCTCCACATCGTTTAGGAAACTGGGCATAATAAGGTGTCCAGGGCTGAGATTTATATTTGGGAACTAAATTACTCATTAATAAAAAAAAAATTGTTGCTAATGAAATCCACATTCTGTCATTTAGTAAATGGCCTTTATAATAAGGAAAAATTAATTATTTGTGGGATAAAATGTTTTATGGATGTAACT
Source organism: Ursus maritimus (assembly GCF_017311325.1). Classification (NCBI taxonomy): domain Eukaryota; kingdom Metazoa; phylum Chordata; class Mammalia; order Carnivora; family Ursidae; genus Ursus; species Ursus maritimus. The sequence continues at coordinate 48,566,421 of NW_024424230.1, read as the reverse complement.
TTTGTTCTAGTGATGTTACGTAACATCCAAATAACTAACCAGGATGTTAACTCTTACTGTTTTGTTGCTTTTGGGGGCATTTTAATTATAGGAATTTATTTGAATCATCAGTTTTACTGTTAGAGCCAAATCATTCTTACGGGCTTATGGGAATATATGCCACTAGGCAGTAGATTAATAACTATAAAAAAACCACATGAAAAGGTCACTGCAAATCTCAGATCAAAACCTGTGGTTTTCTGGATTTTGCAATCCACCAGCTTTTTGAAGCTTCTCTCTGGTAACATGATCTTTACGGCAACACCACCGAGCTCTGTAGACACTTGTGATAATTAAGACAGACCAGGAATGTCCCACACTTGCCCAGAGTGCCAGGCTTTACCTGACAGGAAAGGGGATTGATCAGCATGAGCCCATTTCGAAAGACAAGCCACCCTTCGGTGATGGTAGAAAAATATGATAGTGAATGAAGGAGACTCTTTTGTTCTCCAAAAAGATTGGAAAAAGACTGGATTGGAGCCTGGACCGCAGCACTTGGGAGGGCTCTTTATGGAGAACCACAGCAGAAAGGAATTCTCTGCTGGTGAATTCTTCTGGTCCTTCGCACTGTCATTCCTGCAGTGTTTCAATTATTCTCTCCAACTAGCTAACCACCGCCCCCTGATTGGCGGCCCCACCCGGCCCCCACTCTTCTTACTCTAAACATGTGTTATTGGAAACAGGGCGACCCAGGGAACTTTGAGTTTGGGCCCTGGGGACCAAATTGTCAGCCTATTCTGAACTTCTGTGGAATACCCAAGGAGTTAACCAGAGTGATTCTGATTTCAGTGACCCCCCCCAACTTATTTTTTTTTTGCATAATAAAGACTTGGACACTGGAAAATGAGCCAAGAATGAGCCAAGAATCAAGTTTAAGAGGGATAGTTTAAGAGGGATAACCAATGGAAAAGCATGGATCCTTCAGGCGCATTCTGTCTGTGGCGTGCTGAATTACAAATGTGCTACTTGGGCCAGGATTTTTGATACGCTGAGTCTCCCGGTGGTAAGGGGCAAGACTGCTTCACTTCCTGAGCTAGAATGTCTTATCTGCAGCACTCTGCCCTTGCCCTTCCCACCACCCCCAGCCCCTCCAGCGGGAACAAAGCCCCCAGTCTCTGGAAAGTAATGCTGAGAAAACAAACAGTCCAAAGGCTGGTAACAGGGGGATATCTCTCTTGACTGTTTTTTTGTGACCATCTAGGTTCAAGGAGGAGGGGGTCCCCCAGCTTCGTGAGCCAGCAGGGTCTCTTTGTAGTAGGCATCTGTATGTTTGGCCAGATGTCCTCCCAGCGGAGGGCAGAGAGGAAAAGATAAAACAGAATTCCTATTAAAAATAAGTCTCTGGGGAGAGAAAAAACAAGCCACAGAACGTGTGTCAAGTGGAAAGGGGGGCGAGGCGGTGCCGTCTGATGTTGATTAAATGCTTGATACAGTCAGCAGTGAGAAAGGCACATCGTGAGGAAGAGACCCTGCTCTTGGCATCTGAGCCAGGGACAACGGTCTGGGAGCAGTCCGCATGAGGACTACATGCCCAAGACAGCGGGCGGCAAACAGCAGCAGCACCCACGATGGGCAGAGCGGGAGGGAAGGACCCACGCCCGGAGGGTGTGGACGCGTGGCTTCGGATTTGCTTTGCCTCGCTGACCTCACTTTCTCCATCACTAACACAGTGACGCTTGACCAGATGACCTCTAAGCAACTTTCTCACCCCAGATTCTCTTGTCTCCCCTAACCTCCCCTATGACCAAATCTTCTGTGTCTCTGCTCATGGAATGCAAGGAATCACCCACCACTGTCCTAAAATCCAAAAGGAATGAACCCCCCCCCGCCTTAAGCCACAAAAGCATCATCCAGTCTTTCCAAGGGAGGTCAGTCCAACATCACTGTGTCTATCACCCTTCTTTGCTTACAGCTGCCACCAAAGCAAGTTTATGGGTTCTGGATATGAGGTGTGGCTTGTTTGTGGGTCTGCTGACACTTCCCCCCTCTCCCAGTTCCAAAATATTTTCACTCTGACTGATGTAAGGGGTCTTTGTTTCATTTTAAGCTGCCAGATGGGACAGAGTCTAAGAGCTGATGGGTGTGTGCGTGTGTGTATGTGTGTGTGTGTGTGTGTGTGTTCATCCTTTATGTAAGGAGGAGGCGTTGGAGTGTTTTTGTTTTTTTCTCTTTGGCACTGTCGTGAGGATAGCAGTATCTGGTACAGGGTGAGCCTGGATTCCAGTGGGAGTGGAAGAGGAAGCTCCCACTGCGATGAAAGGGTCTCACAGTAGTGAAGTGGACAGGAAGGGATGACCAGGGAGAGGCACCGTGGCAAAGTGGAGAGAGTGTGGTGCTTAAAGTCGGACAGACCTGAGTTTGAATCCTGCCTGTGGTGTCTATGGGATGTCATCTCAGCTGTCACTACTATGCCTCCTTGAAAGGTGTTTACGAATAAAGGTGCCGTGTGGAAAGCACCTAGCTCAGCGTCTGGTACAGTGTAGGCCGTAAATGAACAGCAATAACCTACAGATGAGATGATCATGATAAAAATGTCCCATGGGAAGATTAGCAGGGCCTGGCCACTGAGCGAATTAAAGAATATGAGAGAAGACTCGAAGGAGTCTTTGAGTGGGGGATTGGGATAGTGTAGTATTTAGGTTGGATGGAAACATGGACATCGGTGGAAGTTGGAGTTCTGATTTGGCGGGGATGGTACCGAGGTCAGTGTTGGACAGGAGAGGTGGTGCTGAGACATCCAGGGGGGCAATTAGAGGAGGATGGAAAGGGAACAGAGTAAAAGAAATGGGAAAACTGATACAGAGAAGTTGATTTACTCTTGGTCTCTGAGTCCGATTTACAGCTTCACCTTCAAGGGTTGGCTAACCAAACGTTGATCCAGCACGACCATCTTCTCCATAAGCCTTAGCTCCTCAAAATGTTGCTGTAATTAAGCATCTTCTGGACCTTGGGAGAAAAGCAGAATCTTAGCTCCTACCTCAGACCGACTAAATCAGAAATCTGCATTTGACAGTGTGTTTTATAAGCACTTTCCAGTTTGAGAAGCGCTGTTCTAAAGCATGGCGGCTAGACTAGCAGTGTCTGCATCCCCTGGGAAATTGTTAGAAATCCAAATTCTCAGGCACCTTCTCAGACCTCCTGAATTAGAAGGGCTTTGTTCTGACAAGTCCAATGCACCCCAGAGTTTGAGAATCCCTGCTCTAAGTCATGGAACAGATGGATTGGACCCCCTCCCCTTGAGTCTGCAGCACAGAACACCGGAGGCTTTGGTTAAACCCTGAAAGTTAAATTGGAGTCATTGTTCTATGCTGTTTCTCTCATCATTTTGCATTAAACACAGCTGAAGAACTCTTTTCACGGAAGAAGGGCACCATGCGTAAAATTACAAACCAAAAGGGGGGAACTTTGGCTGTAGCTTAATCCTCACGACTTACCCATCAAAAGTTATTGAGCACAATTATAGGAGATCGGCCCTTTATGTGCTGTTGCTCCTGTGAGACGCTATTAGTAAGATGCACATAGGAAAACAAGGGATCTCCCGATATTCCTTTCACTGTGATTTTCACATTAAAATGTCCACAGTCTTTGTCTTCTGGGTTTCTAATCAATCTGATGGAAAGTTCCCTTTTTATAGGTTAGTTTCTGGAGTCACTTGCAGAAGTGACGGTGGTTTACCACTGAGACTAGACTGTTTTTCAAAAAGTTGAACAGTGAGCAGTCAAAATTTACCTCCTCTCATCAAAAATGTAGGGGTTTTATTTAGTTTCCTAGTTGTTAGTCAAATCACTGTGATAACTTAAATAACGGTCAGCATCTGTTTTCTGTATATATATATATATATATATATATATAGTATAATATATATATAATATACAAGAATGGTTATATATTGAACATTTTAATCATAAAATTACCTATATTTTCTGCTGTAGGTTATCGTGCGTTACGGCCAGTGATAGGGTAAAACAGTGTGTGTTGGGGGTGGGGGGGAGAAGGTCACAATTTGTGGTGGTTGCCAATTTCCATGGTGTAAATACTCCCTCCAGGGCTGATATCAAGCTTCCAACAGTTTAACAACCAGCTCCCCAAATTCCCACAAATTTAACAGTTGACTCTTGTAAGCCAATAGGAGCTAGGTCAGGCATACCACTGAAACAAACATCAAGGGACAGTTCGTACTTTTTTTGGTTGGTTGTGTTTGAATTGCTATAGGTCCAATAAGAGCTGAAACAAGTCGATTTGGGCGGTTAAAATCTTTTGTCATGTAGAGATTTTTATTGAAATGCTAATTATAATGGATTTGAAATTATTCTGAGACAAAGTTGTGTGCTATTGCCAAGTCATTATTAACTGCAACAACACTAAATTACTACAACATAATGGCAATATTTAAAGTGCTTATGTTGGGGCGCCTGGGTGGCACAGCGGTTAAGTGGCTGCCTTCAGCTCAGGGTGTGATCCCGGGGTTATGGGATCGAGCCCCACATCAGGCTCTTCCGCTATGAGCCTGCTTCTTCCTCTCCCACTCCCCCTGTTTGTGTTCCCTCTCTCGCTGGCTGTCTCTATCTCTGTCGAATAAATAAATAAAATCTTTAAAAAAAAAAAAGAAATAAAGTGCTTATATTGCTGAAGAGGTATGTTTAAAATGCCACTCATCCTATCGGAAGGCGTATGTAAAAATTACTCTTCATCATAGTATTTGAAGCAACATGCAGAAAGATACTTTTCGAAATGATATCTCTGGTTACTATTACTAAAATTTGATTTCTCTTACAGGCATTCAGGAAGGAACGCAATGTACCAAATGTAAAAATAACTGGGCACTGAAGTTTTCTATCATATTATTATACATTTTGTGTGCCTTGCTAACAATCACAGTAGCCATTTTGGGATACAAAGGTAAGTACTCTTTCCTTTTTCTTTCCAAATAGCAGGTTTCCCTTTATTAATTTAAACACGAAAAAAAAAAAAAAAACCCATGTTTGCAAATACAGAGTATCTCATTAATACAACTCAAATGCAAAAGTAAGCCACATCATAAACTTTGTTGTCTTGAGCTTCCTGTAGCTGTGGGATCTGAGTCCTTTTGACACATTTCAACCATCGTAAAGGTCCTCTATGAGTTACAAAGATTTTTTCCTCATTGTTGTGTTTTCCTACCTGTTTCTAGCTCCACCCTCTTCCTCAATCTTTTTTCATCTTATCTCTAAGAGGTCGTGTGGAAACCCTGGAGTCAGCACACAGGAAAATTATACTGACAGAGGGTAAGCCAAACACAAGATCTCCAGAGATACGACTTAGTTCACCCCAGGGACTGGGCAGCTAGTTCCCTTTTTTCCTCTTCAGCACATTTACTGTGACCACTGTTGTTTATAAAGCTCCATGAAAATATTGCCCTGCAGAAGTTAAACATAGAGGGAGCACTGCCACCCCAACGGTACTTTATGGGAATGTTAGGTATTCTTTCAGCGTGTCTGGTTTAAGGTCAGTGGAAGATTTTTGCCTAAATCCTTCAGACTTGCAGACAAAGTGGGTTTCCTGCACCCCCCCCCCCGCCCCCACCACACCCGTTCCAGACTCCACAGGTAGAAGGTGTCAGGATTCAGAATCACGAGCTGCTTAAACCTTTTTATAGAAAACAGCCATGGAAGCCTTCCCATCAAAGATACATGACACAGACATGTCGTCTGGCTTCAGCAAGAGGCAGATGTGGGGGCTGCTGATCTTCAAGACCTTCACTCAGCAACCATCCCGGCTGCCTTCCCTCAGAACTGACAGATTAACAGTGGAGAATTCCCACGTGTTCCGTTCTCTGTTTCTTGGCTCATAGACTTTCTCTCCTTGGGGAGAGAAAGATTCAGAGTGAATTCCCTCCAACCTCTAACTCCTCTCCCCTCTCTCCCAGTGTCCAGAGGTTTCCTGAGGAAACCCGATGTCTTGAGATGAGAATGGGCTTTGGAGCCAGATGGTCCAAGCTCACTCTTGATTCTGCCACTTGTAATACAATTGTGAACGTTTATTACATGTTTGCTGACATGCTAGGCGTCATGCTAATCCTCCGCATGGCTGTGGAACCTGGGTATGAATCATACCCTTTCCTATTTCTTACGATGGCAATTAGTAATGCCACTTTTCAAGGTGTTGGCGATGAGCAAAGATGATGTCGTTGACCCACCTGCCCAGTAGTTGGTCCTAGTAGATAGTGGCTGTATTTTTGTGATTCTTGCTTCTTCATAACTGCATATATACAGCTATAGCCAGTAGAATGGCAAAATGTTAAAAATACTCAGTATAGTTGAGGCTTGAAAGTCCCATCTCTGAGGCCACACACACGGAAAGTATGTGCATCCTGTAGGGTGTTGACTGATGAATTTGAGCAATGGAAATCTGGGAAGTTACCGGGTCATTTTATACAGTGTATTTGTGATGAGTTAATCCAACCTAGGGTTAACAAAGTAAGCATTAAGAAAGGTTATTAAATTGTGGCAAGGCAGGACAAGGGGTGAGGGAGGGAGCCTAGTGGGGAAAAGGAGGGTCTTTTATGTCCCAGGTAATTCAGACTGGCTCTCCTCCTTTACCAGGTTGTTTAGGTTACTACTCACTTCTCCTAGACTTTTCCAGGCAAACCCAGATAAAGGAGAAGCTTGGAATCAAACAGCCATTTAATAAGTACCTTTAGGGTTCAGTACTGTATGATATCATGAAAGTAAACACTTAACTACTGAAAGACAGTTGACAAAGGTTTGAAGAGCATACCACCATAGGGTGCTTTATAACTTTTACCTTTGCAAAGAAATAAGATCTAGGATCTTTATGCCTTTAGAATTATACAGAAAGTTCCAAAGGAGAAGTGTTGGGTTTTTTTTCCTTTGTTTGTTTTTCAAGTACAGATATTTCCTCCATTTTTATGACATTGGAAAGCCCTTCTCAGCTCCGGCACGTTGTGCGTGTGCCGTTCCATTTGCCGAGAACACCTTTTCTCTGCTCTCCACCTAAAAGGACTTCATGTCTCACTTAGACACACACCCTGCAAGAAGCCCCTGAAAGCTGAGTTTGTTCCCATAGCACTCTCTTATTTACTCTTACCCCTGTCCTACTCTATCATTATGGCCAATGGGCTTGTCTGTCTCACCACCCAAACTCAGTTCCATGAAGACAAGAGACTCCTATCTTTAGTTTGTTATATCTGCTAGCCTCGTGGTACTTATTAGGCACCAAGTTAAGTTACCGGATAAATTAATGGGAGGGAGGATGGATGGACGGGTGGATGGATTGTAGATCAGGGCTGACTTCTGTGAAGACAGTCAGTCAATGTCCAGGGACCTCTAAGCCATTCTGCTTTGAAGGCATCGCTACCACTTAGAGCCCTACCTAGAAGTCTAAAATCCTAAAGATTGGCATGTCCTGCTCTGTGCGTGTAATCTGTCCAGGATGAAGTGGGGAGACACTGAGGAAGCAAGTACAAGTGGACCAAGATGATGGTCTTACCCCTTCTCCCTCCTTCAAGGGAAATTCAGACCGGCTCTCCTCCTTTACCAGGTTATTTAGGTTAACCTGTCCTTCAGGCATCTACTGACAAATATAAGATAATACAACATGCAGTTTTGCTTTCCAAACATAGTCTTTTTTTTAATATTTTTTTATTATATTATGTTAGTCACCATACAATACATCCCTAGTTTTTGATGTAAAGTTCCATGATTCATTACTTGTGTATAACACCCAGTGCACCATGCAATACATGCCCTCCTTACTACCCATCTCCAAGCATAGTCTTAATGAACTAAAATATGCATGTTTTCCAGATGTGTTTTCTCTTTACTTGTACAACGATTCTTCTTTCTTGCTGATAAGATTCTAGTGACCCCACACTGTAAGAGGCAGAAAGATAAGACCTAGCTCTCCTTTCCACGTCTCCCTTTGAAGTCTAGAGAAACTTTCTCCATTTCAAAAAAAGGAAGGAAGAAAAAGAATATTCAGTGAAAGGAGATATTTCTCTGAAGGAGAAGTTAGGAAGTAAAATAGAAACTGCTTTATGTATCAGAGTTGGCAAAGGCAACTCCATACTGTTTTTCTCAGAACAGTTTTTTACTTCTCCTTTTATGTCACTTACACAACTACGAGTTACGATATAACTGAAGTTCCTTCTAGAGAATTTGCTGCACAAGGCAGGGAACTGCTGAGTCACCCACACACGGCTGTCCAGTGGCTGCGACCCCGAGGCTCGTCCGCTGCTTTACAGAAACCATGTCCTTGGACAGTTCCAGCTTGGAGCATTCTCTGCCTTGGGCTCTTTATCCTCCGTGCAGTGGGTCATGTTTTCTCCAGAATGTTCCCTGAACAGGAAAACCATACTCCGCTGTCCTGCCCAGCAGGGGGATCCATCTTTAGGGAATTAGGATAAAGAAGAAAGAAATCTGAATCTTTCTCAAGACAAATCTCCTTTCACTCAACATTGCTAGTCATAGAATGTCTGTCTTGCTGCTAAGCTCTGCTAAAGTAGCAGTGATAGCTGGATCGGTAGGCTTTCCAGATGGGCATCAAATCACGCTGGGGGGCTACTGTTGGAAGCCAGGGTAACACCCGACAACCAGACCTTCTATATTTTTGTAATGAAACCTGAAATAGTCTTCAGGGTAGAAATGTCTTTATTGCATGCCAGGGGAGCACAGTTGGTCTGCCCACAGGTCCCAGGTACCGATGCAGGGGCATTTCCCCCTCAGTGCCGCAGGCAGTCTGGGACAGACACTCGTGAGCACCGGGCAGGAGCTCTTTGCCCCGCCCTTGTTCCTTGTTTTCAGGGCCTAGACCGTAAGCTCTGTCTCTTGTGGGAGGTAATCATATTGAGGAAAAAGAAATACTAAATAAGAGGCAATGTGGAATTATAGAGAAAGCATTAGTTTTGGAACTAGCTCTCCTGGCCCGCCATTCACATAGTCATTGACAAGCTGTGTAACTCTGGGCAAGTTACTGAACATCTCTGAGCCTCAATCCCTTCATCTGTAAAACAGCAGTTTTACGGATTAACTGCGGTGATGGTGCAGTGCGCCTCTCAGAGAGTAGGCACTTGATAAATAGAGGCTGTCGTTACTGCTGTTATTATTGGCTTATTGTCTTATTATTAGTGGTATAAAATCCAATCGTCAGGGAAGGCTTAACACGTTGGGGTGGTGAGATTGGAGTGGACCCTAAAGGATGGGTGGAATTATGACAAGGGAGAAGGAGGTTAATGGCCCAGGCCCAGGGATGGCACCAAAATGCTTTTAGAGAAAAGGTATTATTATTAGATTATCCTAGAGGATTAGGCTTTGGGTACTCGAAGAGGGCCAACTCTTTGGGTATGATACCCAAAGCAGTGATACTCTGAAGAAAAATTCTCTGTCAAGAAACAGTTTCTAGGGGCGCCTGGGTGGCTCAGTCGTTAAGCATCTGCCTTCGGCCTAGGGTGTGATCCCGGGGTCCTGGGATCGAGCCCCATATCGGGCTCCTCTGCTGGGAGCCTGCTTCTTCCTCTCCCACTCCCCCTGCTTGTGTTCCCTCTCTCGCTGGCTGTCTGTTAAATAAATAAATAAATAAATAAATAAATAAATAAATAAATAAATAAAATCTTTAAAAAAAAAAAGAAAGAAACAGTTTCTAATAAAGGGGAGCCCATGAAAAAACAAACTGTTAGGAACTCTCTGGTTCATGTTCGTCTTCCTCACAGGAGAGGGATCTACAAACCGAGGTCTGCATCAACAGACCGGGAGTTTCTAGGGTAGGGGAGGCTGGCTCTGCCACTGTTTTCCTGGTTGACAACTTGAGCTGATAAGAGTCAAAACCAGTGAAAATGCTGTGTGCTATGACAGCAACTGTTGGTTCTGGATGCCCATCAGCCTAGTATTTTTATGCAACAGCAAGCTGCCAGCTTTGCAGCCCCAAAGTTTGCAGGTTTAGACCCAGATCCTATTTTTAAGCACAGACGCACACGCGCCAGTGCGTGTTACCAGTTCATTAGCACTTGCGGCCAAGGCAGATAGCTTTCTTGCTGCCCCAAAGAGAAACCTAACAGATTTTTGTTTTGTTTTTAACAAATGTATTTATTCCCTTTACACAAACCTGAATTCTCTGTCCGTGAACAGTTCTGTGTGTTTAAAAACTAAAATGGAAGGAAAATTAGAGAGGGTAGAAAATGACTGCCTGTCAGCATATTTAGAAGTTTCTTCGGCTTCCGGGGGAAAAAAGGGCAGGACTTAAGATCCTGTGTGTGGTTTGAGGACAGACTGAGGCATGTGTTTTGATTTGAGGATCCACACTGAATCTTAACTCATCAACATTTTATACTTTATTTTTTTTTCAAGTTTAACTTTGCTAAAATGCAGATGAAACATTGTGTTCTTCAGAGTTTCTGGGGATTTACAAATGTGCGTGCCTATCTAACAATCCTAAGGTATAGATTATTATAACAATACGTTTCTTGTCTCTATAGTCACTTAAAAAAAAAAAGCAGTCATAATTCCGCTGGATGTTGTACTCCTTGCCAGTACTGAGTCTTCCCCTGGCGGGGTGGGGGGGTGGTTCGTATGTCTGTTTGCATGACCTCTGGCTCAGCCAGTTTTTCACTGTAGCCAGCGGGCACACTCTCATTTACTTAAGTCAACAGCATAATAAACAAATACGTGCTGAACACCTACTAACTGCCGCACACTGAGAGCTACAGATGAATCTGAATGCAAATTCTCCTGCCGTAGAGGATCTAAGAGTAAACAAGACAGGACCACACGGTGAAGTAAGTCCTATGGCAGAGAAAGGACTTCTTGCCAAGAGAATTCTGCAAGATGCACCGCACCAAAGATTCCCCACAGAAAGTGATGAGCTGAGTCTTGAGGAGCAAATAGGGTTTAACTTGGTGAAGAGTCCAGGGAAGAACATTCTAGGTAGAAAGAAGGGCCCACAGAAGGGCTTGGGTGAGAAAGAGCATTTCATGCAGTGCACACATTTCATTTATAGCCACACTTTAGAGGCTTGAGGGGGAGAGCATGGCAAGCTTCTCTAGGGAAGGTGGTAGGAGCCACAGGGCTGGTTCACTTTGGGTCATACAGACACATGGGAGCATACTTCTGCTTCCTGATGGGAGCCAGAAGAATCTTCTCATTCAGTCATGCATGGGTGGAACACTTGATGAATAAAAATAAACTGGCTCCATTACCTCACAATTAATATACAAAATATATTCATGCTTCAAAAAAAAAAAAATACAGTCCTTCTTTTCAGAAAACCATTGATACCAGGACAGATTGATCTCAAGCTGCTAGAGGTTGGATCTCACAGGTGTCACTTCTATGCAATATTTTAGAAAGAAACTCGTATTCACAACCATAAAGAATTACTGCCTTCTGAGAACAAATAAGAACAGGAGCTTTTATTTAACACTGTATCACTAACTCTTTCCCTTTCATGTACAATCAGAAAGATGCTTAAAAAAAAAGTCTTCTTCATAAATAATTGTCTAGAAACTCATGTAGGCATCTTGGGAAATGATAAAGTAGAGATTCCCTTGTCACTAAGGAGAGGCCGACTTTTCAGGCCTCATGAAAAAGAGTGGCAAACACTCTTTTGACTTTCTTTCCCCTCTTTCTACAAAGACTGTTTATAGAAGTAAGCTAGGTGTTCTTTACTACAGACTTTTCTTCCAGAGAAAGTGCATACCACGTTCCAGGAATGGCAGGGAGTCTGATGAGTGATAAAATTTTGTAAAAGATCACAGTGTTATACCTCCATCTATGAAAATTACCTTAGAAAATGATACAGATTGAGGGCTTATATAATACATAAAAATAAAAACTGAGCTCTAAACAATGTCTAACACATCCAAGGCAGTACAGAATCCTAAGAACAGTTAAGAACATACAATTCTCAACCAAGTAAACTACCACTGGGTTTTGACAAGTAAGTTATTTTTCTAGAAGAATGGCTTTTCTCCCCGTATTTGATTTCATTTATACTCTTTTTGTTTCAATCTGTTTCCTTTATTCTCTAATGAAATGGTTTTTTATCGAAACTGAAAAATAAAATGTGAGCAGGTGTGTGTACTAATCCTTAATTCTCAAATCTTAGTCGTAGAAAAAATGGACAATGTTACGGGTGGCATGGAGACATCTCGCCAAACCTATGATGACAAGCTTACAGCAGTGGAAAGCGACCTGAAAAAATTAGGTAATCTGCAACAAGAATGAACCATTAAACTGAATCCTCTAATTCTACGTTAAATGACCACAGCTATTTAGAATGATACTGCCATCAATTCACATTCACCCAGAAGGATGTTAAATTTTTGTGTTGTGTGTTGAGTCTTGCCCCCCTATTTAAAGACTTCTACATTTTAACATTAAGGAGCAATTTTGGAGTTGAATCCTTCCCCCAAAAATCATTCTGTGTGCCAGTTAAAATCTGAGGACCAATCCTGATCAAAAAGGACCACAAATACACTTCAATAAAAGCTCTTTTATAAAATGTTCAGTAAGTTCCTATTTGAAATATTCTAAACTACATGGAAGAATTATAGAAATTTAAAATTAAAAGATTCCAGCTTATTTCTATCCTTTGATTTTTGTTTTTCTTTTTTAAGGAAGGAATTAATGGTAAATTTAATAAACAGTAGGTTATTTTCTTTTTGACACCCTGCCCCGTGCTCTAGAATCTGGTAAAATCCCCCTCCTTCTTTGAGAAAAGTACTTACAAAGTTAGCACCCTTCCCAATTTCCCAGGACCCAGTTTCAGTAGATATCTGGGTTTTACCAATGCAGAGCACTGTGCGTATACCACAGATTTTATATCTGACATACAGTGCATACCAGTTACGTCTCTTTGGGATCTTTGACCTCACCTGAACATTTCTCCATACCACCAACCTAAGTAATGAATCTGTCTTATTCCAGGGGACCAAACCGGGAAGAAAGCTATGAGCACCAACTCAGAGCTCTCGACCTTCAGATCAGACATACTGGATCTCCGTCAACAGCTTCGTGAGATTACAGAGAAGACCAGCAAGAACAAGGATACTCTAGAGAAGTTACAGGCCAGTGGGGAGGCACTGGTGGACAGGCAGAGTCAACTGAAAGAAACTTTGGAGAATAACTCTTTCCTCATCACCACTGTAAACAAAACCCTCCAGGCGTATAATGGCTATGTCACGAATCTGCAGCAAGACACCAGCGTGCTGCAGGGCAACCTGCAGAGCCAAATGTACTCTCACAACGTGGTCATTATGAACCTCAACAACCTGAACCTGACCCAGGTGCAGCAGAGGAACCTCATCACTAATCTGCAGCGGTCTGTGGATGACACGAGCCAGGCTATCCAGCGAATCAAGAACGACTTCCAAAATCTGCAGCAGGTTTTCCTTCAGGCCAAGAAGGACACTGATTGGCTGAAGGAGAAAGTGCAGAGCTTACAGACGCTGGCTGCCAATAACTCTGCCTTGGCCAAAGCTAACAACGACACCCTGGAGGATATGAACAGCCAGCTCAACTCATTCACAGGTCAGATGGACAACATCACCACCGCCTCACAAGCCAACGAACAGAACCTGAAAGACCTGCAGGACGTACACAAGGATGCGGAGAACCGGACGGCCATCAAGTTCAGCCAGTTGGAGGAACGCTTCCAGCTCTTTGAGACGGATATTGTGAACATCCTCAGCAACATCAGTTACACGGCCCACTACCTGCGGACGCTGACCAGCAATCTGAATGAAGTCAGGACCACTTGCACAGACACACTGACCAAACACACAGATGATCTGACCTCCTTGAATAACACACTGGCCAACATCCGTTTGGATTCTGTTTCTCTCAGGATGCAACAAGATATGATGAGGTCAAGGTTAGACACTGAAGTTGCCAACTTATCAGTGATTATGGAGGAAATGAAGCTGGTAGACTCCAAGCATGGTCAGCTTATCAAGAATTTTACAATACTACAAGGTAAGTGAAAATTCTGAATTTATTCATGTTAGTTATTGAATGCTATATAACAAATTACCCTAAAGTTGGCAACTTAAAACAGTAAACGTTTGCTATCTCACAGTTTCTGTGGATTGTGGAATTCAGGAGTGGCTTAGCTGAGTAACTCTGGCTCAGTATCTCTTACAAGGTTGTGAAAAGATACTGGCCAGGGCTGCAGTCATCCTGAAACCTTAGCTGGGGCTGAGGATCTGCTTCCAAGATGAGTGATTCACATGGCTCTTGGCAGGAGGCCTCAGTTCCCTACTGGCTGTTGGCAAGAGACCTTGGTTCCTCGCAATGTGAAATTGCTTGAGTGTTCTCACAATATGGCAGCTGGCTGACTCCCGAGCAGGTGATCCAAGAGAAAGCACAAGAAAAAGCCACATGCCTTTTATGACCTAGCCTCAGAAGTCGCATACCATCACTTCCACCATATTCTGTTCTTTAAAAATAAGTCATGAAGTCCAACCTACACTCAAGGGGCGGGTAGATTAAGCTCCACATCTTTTTTTTTTTTAAGATTTTATTTATTTATTTGACAGAGAGACAGCGAGCGAGAGAGGGAACACAAGGGGGAGCGGGAGAGGAAGAAGCGGGCTCCCAGCGGAGGAGCCTGATGTGGGGCTCAATCCCAGGACTCCGGGATCACACCCTGAGCCAAAGGCAGACGCTTAATGACTGGATTAAGCTCCATATCTTGAAAAGAGTTTTAACTATGAATTTGTAGACAGAACTCAAAGGCAGTCCGTTAAATATTTTCTGGATTTGGACATTCTCAGTGCCTTTCAATGTCATTATAAATCAGGCTCCTTTGAAAGCAAGATTAATTTGTTTCAGTCACAGGGATTCCTATTTCTAAGTGTCACAGCAGATGTATGGTCGGCCATCACAGTCCCTGTAAGGCCACAGAGGACAGAAAGAATGTGACTTGCATTTAAATTTGAATTTTACTCTCATCCAGATCATCCATGTAAACTGAAAATTATTGGCTCAAATTAAGTCTCCTTTGGAAGATTTGTGGCAACCATATAGTAATAGTATTTTTCAGTCATAAACTATTTTCACAGCTTGTAAGTTGAAAGTACTATGTGAAACATGGTGTGCTAAGCTCTCTGGGGTATGCAGAGAAGCCCAGATGGTCTTTGCCCTCAGGTAGCTTAAAATCAAGAGAATTTTAGAGTATCAGGAGAATGCCAGTAAGCAAAGTAATCCTGATTTTTCAAAAAGAGGAAATAGATGTGTAGACACACTGTGTAGAATGGGGAATTTGTCTTCAGAGGTTGTTAAGAGGATAATTTGTGAGCTTCCGGGGAAAGCAGCAATCATCAGAGTGAGTTCACTAAGAAGAAGGCAGGTGAACCTAATCTCATTCCTGCACATTTACAGAGTTACTAGATTGTTTAAACTAGGAGAATGGAAAATAGCCTTTCTGGATTTTACCAAGGCATCTGTCACTGATGCTGTTAAGAATAAGATGGAGAAAATAGGTGCTGGATTACAGTACAGTTAGGTGGATTTTTTTGGTGATATTGGTTTTCTATGCTATGTAACAAAGTACAAACTCAGCAGCTCAGGACAACATCCATTTCTTATCTCACAGTATCTGTGGATCAGGAATCTGGGCAAGGCCCGTCTTACCAGGGGACCCTGTCATTGAGGGGCTGAGGTTTCATCAGAGGCTTGACTGGGGAAATTCCATTTCTTTGCTTCCTCAGGTGCTTGCCAGAATTCATGTCCTTGCAAATGTGAGATTGAGGTTGCTGGGGTCTTTTGGGGGGAAGGAGGGGCACTGGTCTAGAGGACACCTACAGACCCTTGCCATGTGACCATCTGACAACACTGCAGCTTCTTCAAAGCCAACAAGGGAGTCTCTCACTGCAGTCTGCTGAGACAGTATTATGTAATGTAATCTAATCTAATGTAAGTCAAGGGGCTGACTGTTGGAACATGCCATCACCTTTGCCATGTTCTGTTGGTTAGAAGCAAGTCACAGGTTGCACACTCAAGGGGAAGGGATGACACAAGGGCATGAGTCATTGCAGAAGACCCAAGGGTGTGTCTTCCACAGAATGCGTATAAAGAATGCTCGTTCAGTGAGCTCCTGTGGGGCCAGCAGCAGGTCTGGATGGCAGATGGCAGAGCCCCATTCAACAGCTTTGTCAGTGACTAGCATGGGGATATGGATGACCTGATAATCCAATACTTTTGTGACATGAAACTGTATATCCTAGCCCATGGATGCTAGAATCATAATCCAAAATGACCCGGAGAGGCTAGAATAGTAAAGAGATGCCAACAAAATGAGAGAGACAGGGAATACATGTAAAATCCTGCTTGGATCTTTTGGAAAAGACCAAACAGAGGTTGATGGGAGATCATATGCATGAAAAGCATGGTGGGTTTAGTTGACTGTAAGCAAGTCACTGTGTCTGCCAGTGAATCTAATGTGATCTTTGATTATGTCAATGAAAATATGATGTCCAAAATGAAGGAGGTGATATCTTACTCTGTTCAGTATGGCAAGACTACCTCTGGAAGATAGTGTGTACTTTGAGGGGCCCTTTTCAAGACAGAATGCTCAGAAAAATATGCCCAGGATTACGGAGTCTACATGTGCTGGAGGAAGGGTTGAAGGACCCGGGAACTTTAACCTGTAGGAGAGACTGCTTAGTGGAGAACAAGGCAGCTGTCTACAGCTACTTTTAAAGACTATCACGTGGAGGAGATTTCACATGATATCTGAGGAGGGTGAAACATGGACTAGTGGGTATTCACAAATAGAAAGCAAATTTTGGTTTTATATGATTTTCCTTAAAAAAAAAAATGGTGTTGCCTGTAAATATAATGGCTTCCCTGAGCAATACGGGTGTCCCGACTCCAGAGGAGACAGACAATTGCAAGTCAGGGACATTGTGGGTATGAGTCATACTGTGAATGAGGGGAGGGCTTTCATACGATCAGAAAGTTCTTTAGTGATTGCTTTAGTTCTTTCCTATTCTTTCTCAACTGAAAATCAAAATGAGGGCTGATCTCAGTAGTTGTGCAACCACATAAAATAAGAGCTTTCTAAATTTCTCTTGGCTCTGTAAAACCTTAGACAGTCCTATTTTGGTACTCTGGATATTTGCTAGCTATAAGTTTTATAGTTTTATTCCATTCAGTTGCTAGCTTGCCTTCTACAAGTAAACTTCTAACATATTTAGTGTGTAGACAGTGTGCCTTGGCAGCTAAGGAAGTGTATGAAGAGCTTATAGCTGAAGATTTAGACCCTGGCTTTAAATTAGTTAATGTTTCCATTATTGTTATTATTTTTAGCCATTAATATTGAGTGTGAATGCACTGAGTGCTTGACACAAACTCTGTAAGACAGGTACTTCTTTATTTTATTTATTTATTTATTTTAGAGAGTGTGTGAGAGCCAGGAGCGGGGAGGGGGTGGGGGAGAGGCAGAGGGAGAGGGAGAGAGACAATCTCGAGCAGGCTCCCAGCGCAGAGCCTGATGCGGGGCTTGATCTCACAATGCTGAGATCATGACCTGAGCCAAAATCAAGACTCGGACGCTTACCCGACTGAGCCACCCAGGCTCCCCAAGTTAAGACAGGTACTTATAAGATCATCACTAGGTTATAGATGAGGAAACTAAGGTTTGGAGAGGTATTTAAGGAACTTGTTCAGATTTACAGAGATGGTAAGTAGCTAAACAGAATCAGAGCCCAGGCTCTCTGGTGCCAAAGCCCATGCTGTTAACCCCATCTATAATCGCTGAAAGTGCGTGCCCCTCTTCCCGGTCCTCAGGTGCCCCTGAAGGAGTCTGTGAGAGCAGGGAGCTGGGATTTCATTCTAAGTGCGACAGGGAGGTTTGAGGCATGGGGTGACATGATCTGATTTATATTTTTAAAAGGTCATTCTGGCTGCAGGGAGCAGGGTGAGGTGGGAGAAGGATAGATTAGGGGGGAGCAAGCAGGAGGACAGGGTCCAGTGCGGGGCTATGGGCCAGTTGTGGGTGACTTGGAGATGAGAGAAATGGGTGTCCTCATTCAGAAGGAGTGTTGTAAGCAGACCCAAGGGCAGCCTTGTCCTTCCCTGGCCATCAGGGCCCTGACTGGCTGCGTCTGGCCACGTTCCACCGAGGGGAGGAATCTACAGGTGCAAGGGGCTGTGAGTATTCAGAGCTTACAGCAACCTGTTCTTGACCCGGTTTGGTGCTCAGGACCCTGGAGTTTCCTACCCAACATGTCCTAAGCCCCGAGGAGCAGCCAAGGCACTCTGTGTTGTAGGGGTGTGGACAGACATGGTACAGAGCGTCAGGAGCTGGTATATGTGGCCAGGACAAGGCTGGTGGGTGGATGGTAGTGGAGGGTGAAGAAGGAAGGACAGGAGCAGGGTGTCTACTTGGTCTTTAGCTTGAGCAAGTAGGTGGACGGACAGACTGCAGAAGTGCAGGAAGAGAGGCCCGTTTAGACATATTAAGTGGAACATGTCTATTAGGAGGAGATTTGTGTCTCAGTGTTTCTAAAACACCGGAGATCCTGGCTTCTGAATGATATTTTCCTTTCCTCATTTGCCTTCCCATATTACTTTTATCCTTGGTCTTTTCATTACCTGCACTTTTTGTGAGTTGACCTCGGACACGTCTCAAGTCAACCAAGCTGCCCCCTGTCTATTCCATATGTTCAACTTCCTCCAGAACGGGCATGCCCATGAGGTCTTCCCAGAGAACAAGAGACTGGGGGCAGAGCTCCATTTCCCAGTGTGCTTCTCTGCTCCCCTTCCTCTTTCCCTCCAAGCAGACCTTTTCCCCGAGGATGAGGGCGAGAAGGGACAAAGCAGGATGGAGCAGGATTGAATTCACTTTGGATTACGTTGGCCTTGCCTCTGCAAGGTTCAGAATGCTCTGATGCTTCCTGGGAAATCCTCTTGACTCGCACTTCTTGAGTCCTCATGCCTACGGGACGGCTCAGTCACAGGAGTCACTGGCCCCATTGCGAAGCAGAAGCTGAGGTTGGCTGCTTGCACTAAGCTAGCCATGCGATAACGTGGAAATAGGTGTTAAACCCATGTTGAATCCCAGCAACAATCTGAATCCGTAAACAAAACAAAACAAACCTTATTAAGAAAGCTTTATTATTTTTTTTTACAAATAATGTAAATATTTTTATGCCCATTATGTATATGGAGGACTTCATATGTCATGATACACTCTTGGGTAGGAAGTTCACATCACACCCTGAGCTGCTCCTCTGCAAGCCGCAGAGAATGTTAAGTTGCCCCGTCCTAGCCCAAGCAAAGGGTTCCCTTCCCTGCTCTTCTGAGAGAGGCATCAGATTAGTGGGTGAGAATAAGAGTTCTGGAATGGGACAGACCCAGACACAAACACCCAGTTCCTCGTCCTCGTCTGCGTCCACCTTTTAGAGTGATGAGAACTTAATGAGATAATGTAAATAAAGTTCTTAGTTCAGTGCCCAGCAGGTGGTTGGCTAATGTTCATACCCCAGTGTAAGTTCAGCGCCTCCCCAAGATTTCCCCTCTGCTGCAGCCCCAGCCACTACATCGCAGTGGAAAACAACAGCTTCATGTGCCCAAGGAACAAAATTGTACAGAAGGGGGTCAACGTCAATTTGGATCTAAAAGTACTTACTGCCGGTGGCCTGGTGTCCAGCCCTGGAGAGGAATCAGACTCAGGTGCTGCTGACAGCTAGCTTCGACTCCTGGTTCAGTCCAGTGTCTGCAGTACAGAGGCATGCTGTTGAGCACTGGGTTCAATTGTCTCCTTTTGTTGTTACAGCTCTTGAAGGTAGGAATTACTGCAGCTGCCATTTGCAAGGCTGGGAACCATGGCACAGAGAGCCTAAGTAACTTACCCAAGGTCAAGGAGCTAGTAAATGTCAGTGCTAACCTTGGAACTTTCTAGTTCCCAAACCCATGTTTCCACATGACACCCCGCTGCTATGTGATGATGAGAGAGAGCAGATGGCATGTTTGGGAGGTTGAAATGTGGGAGAGTTTATTTTCAGGAGAGCAATCGGTAGAAGTTTCAGTAAGAGATTGACATTTGAGCTGGATCTGGACAGATACCTAGGAAGGCTGAAAGGATCGGGTAAGGGGCCTCAGTTTCTCTCACTGCCAACCCCACCCACTCTTGACAGGCTTCCTCAAACAAGACCACTTGTCTGAGGACCCTTCCGAGTAGTCACTGGAAGGCATAGGAGCAGACTGTGGCCAGTTGGTGAGAAACGGTGATTTAAATATACCCTGTGGACAAGGGTATATTTGTGGAGAAGGGGCCTCCGTGGCTTTCCAGAAGGGTGTCTTCAACATGAGGTTAAGAATTGAATTATTTTTCAAAACAATTGCCAAATAATATTTTTTAAATTTCCTCAGTGAAACAAGTGCTTTGAAAGTACCTCAGTGAAACAGAATGACTTTTTTATAATGTAGGTATTTTAGTAAATGTTTGATTAATTTAGTCAATTTTTAAATGAGGAGCAAAAATGTCTCCAATTATATTACTACTAGTTTTCTCTATCTTCCATCCTTACCACTAGATGTCCTAAAGTCAAGTCTCCAAAATTTTGGATGGCAGTAAGAATTAAAGTGGTTTCTCTACTTTCTGTCTTGTTGGCAAACAAATTGGAAACTTATCTCAGGGGTAGGACGTAGGGCTGGGCCCTCCCCAAGGCCCACAGTTTGGTTTCCAAAGCAGAAACAGCACAGTGATTTAAAATCATCTGTTCTCTTTATTTATTTTATTTTTATATTTTTATATTTTTATTTTTTAATAATTTTTTATTATGTTAGTCACCATACAGTACATCCCAAGTTTTTGATGTAAAGTGCCATGATTCATTACTTGTGTATAACACCCAGTGCACCATGCAATACGTGCTCTCCTTACTACCCATCACCAGCCTATCCCATCCCCTACCCTCCTCCCCTCTGAAGCCCTCAGTTTGTTTCCCAGAGTCCATAGTCTCTCATGGTTCATTCCCCCTTCTGTTTACCCCCCCCCCTTCTTCTTCCCTTTCTTCTCGAAAATCATCTGTTCTCTTTAAACTGCTTGTTCGGAGGGTTCAGGTGTTTAAGGCTCCCTGCTCTGGAGGGTGGGGAACTCAGGAGGTTTTGCTGGCAGTGAAACACAGGCTGCTCCCAGGCCTGGTCTAAGTCAGATTCAGACATTTCTGGAGCTTGTGATGGCTTTACCAGCACCGTGGTGGGTATCCTGGCATTTCAGAATTGGAGCCAGGGAGCCACTCGCTTGGCCTTGAAAGCAGCTCTCAGATTTGCTTCTGAGTGGACCATCACACGTGCCTCCACGTGGTAACATTAGCACATTCTCAACTCTGAAGACAAGTTGTTACTACACACGCTTATAAATACTCTCGTGTTATTTATCTCACTGTTTGGGTTTTAAGGCACTAGGCGTTGGCTTGTCTTTTATTTCATTTTATTTTCACATCAACAGCTGCCCAATAAAAGATTCACGTAAGACCTAAAAGCCTGGGATTATCCAGGTGCTAGTAAGCGATGCTACAGTCCCGTGTCCTCGAGGCAGATACACCCCCTGGCATTCATAATCTATTTTTTGTGGGTGTCCAGTACTGGCTCTTAAAGTGGTTTTAGCTTTTTTTCCTCAGGGATTTTTAAAGAGAAATAAGTAGGAAATGTCTAGGTCTTGATGAGCAAAGAATGGTCTCATTGAATACGTTAAGTATATGAATGAATCCTCTTATGTATGGGACACATGCATTTTTACTTAGCCCCACGTTGGAAGGCCAGCTTCTTGCTCCAGCACCATGACGGTTTCCCCAAGGCTAGGACAGCTGTGGATGAAGAAATCAATAACACTGTGCTTGCCGGGAGTTTATCCACAGTCACGAGTTTTCAGCTTAAGAGAGTCAGATAACTTATTTGTGATCGACGTAGCGCTTTGTGTAAAAAATTCAGTCTTTATGCTCATCCAGCAGGGAAATGAATCACAAGTAAGATTTTCGACCTTTATCAAAGGCAAAAACTTGCATCTTCTTTTGACGTCTTTTCCTTTCCTCCCCAAGATCTGGAAGTTAGCACCTGATGATATTTTGCACTGACTGTGGAATCCGTGTTTGGTGCCCTTCTTAAAGTTAGCCACAGCTTTTGTGTGGAGTGAGCGGGGACATCTGAGAAGCACTTCAGAGGGAAATAGCTGAATACCGTAACTACCCAACCCCAGAAAGAAATAAGGTTAATGAAAAGCTGTCATCCTAGGGAAGGGAGGTCTCGGATTCATATCAGGAGAGGAAGAGAGAGTTGTGTGTCTTTGGAGGTCTGTCAGAAACCAGAGGAAGGTGTTCTTGGAGAAACAGAACTCCCTATCACATGGGTCTGTCACATCACGAAGACAAACCCCTGACCAGTCTCTATTCCATGGGCACAGGTAAACTCCTTTCTCGTGACCTGCTAGTCTAGTCCTCAGTTGTGAGCGAATGAGAAACACTGATTGTTGGCAAAACCTATAAAGAGAATAAGCATAAAGATTCTCTAAAGCACTTGAATTTCCCAACAAACCTTCTTCATTATGTGGATTTCATAAGGCTAAGCATAGAGCGTAAAACAGAAATAGGTGAGAAGATAAGCTACTTTTATTTTTGCTATTATTCTAACTAAATTAGAATTTTGTTGTGGGTTTGGGTTGTGTGTTTGGTTTTTTGTTGTTGTTGTTTTTTTTTTTTTTTTGGCCTGTTGTCAGTATTGTTCCACTAGAACCTTCCATAATGCTACATCCATTATGGAGGAATGCATACACCACCTTCCCGCTGTTAATCTCTAGGACAGTGTTTTTCAACTACAAATGAACTAAGATACTTTTTTACAGGAGATAGATGTGGCAGTAAAAACCCACCTTCCCTATCTTTACTAGTACACTTACTGAGCCTCCTCAGTTTAAAGAGAAGATTGCAGATGCAGAGGCCACTGGATCAATTCTTAAATGTGAGTAGAGTCAAGAAAGACAGATCTCTCCAGGACCATCCCATAGCAGCAGCCAGGGTCATCCTGATACGTAGATTGAGTGCAGCTATACTTCTTAGAATAAGGTGAGGGATACCAATCAGGCTACTGTTCCCCAGAAATCTTTCCTTTCTGGTCTGTCCTGGGGCCCAAAATGTTGGCATTAGGGCGCTAGGTCTTTGGGTCTGCGACACACGTTGATTTGATAAACACTGTCTGAATAGCGACTGTGCACCATAGACGGCTAGCTGCTAGTTGGGGATGTGCCCTCTAAGAGCAAACAAGTACTCAAAGATGAGAGAAAGAGGAAACACTTCCACCTGGGAGGATTACGTGGTAGGTGGACTGGAATTTTCCTGTTGGATATGGGCAGAGGAAATTCTAAGAGAAGAGATGCAGAAGTGCAGAGGGAGATGGAATAAACACATGTCAAACCAGGCCATGAAAGCCTTGATTTAATACCACCTGACCAAGTAGTAGGGCTGAATATTCTAGAGCAAGCAGAGGTCAGAGTTATGGGTAAGGAAGACACACGTGCGAAAGATGCAGAGTGGAGTGAATGGAGAGGAGTCAGAGGGAGGAAGAGCAGTTAAGAGGGTAACACCCACCCTGGGTCATGATGAGTGAGGGAAGGAAGAGATGCTTGTGATGACATGGTGAAGGGCATAACAATAAAGGGAGGGTAAGCTCAGTTTGAGACATGCCAGGTTGCTGGTGCTGGCAGGACATCCCAGAGAAAGTGGACCCTCCGACTACGAGATGGAGATAAGGACCAGGAGAGCTGATGACAGAGAAGAGCCAACAGGAGCTGGAGCGGAAGTCAGTGAGTTGGCTTCCGGGAGAAAACTCTTTATCGCAAAGGCTTCTCAAGTCTCTCACTTATGGAGCAAGATAACCCTAGAAAGGGACACGTTGAAACTAGTCCTAACCATTAGCATAAACTCTCTTATGGCTCAGTAGAAGGTCTGCCGATAAATCCAAGGGCGACATCATGGATAGCCTTAAATAAGGAGAGCTGAGTCCAGAGCTGAGGTTCTCAGCTAAGGGAGAACCAAGATGGGTGGGCTGGTTGGGGCCATGGATAGTGTGAGGGCACGGTGGGCATCCATCAGGCCTAGAAAGGAGAGTGGGGCAGAGAGATCGCCCACTGAGGCAGGAAGTCCTGCTTCACTATTCTGTCCTGACCAGCTGGTGGGGGGGGAGGGGGCCAAGAGGATCAAGAAAAACACAGGGTGGGAGGCCCATCTACCCTTCATCTCCCCAGCACTTCTGCCCACCTGGCCCAAAAGGCTTTCCATTTCTATGGAAGGAATGAGTATGGATCTCTTTCACTTACTCCTGTAGAAAAGTAAGATTTCAGAAACTCAAAAATTCTGGAGAGTAGAATATTTGAGAACAGTGCCCTCCTAGGTACAGTCATTTCAACGTAAGAAGACCAGAATTTCAGTGCCAGCTCCACCGCGGGACAGTGACTGGCCCCGTCTCATCCTCCTGGGTGTATCTGTCTTCAGGAGCTAGTGCTGAATGAGAAGCTTGGTGTCTCTGGCTCTACATGTCCTCAAATGTGCTCTGGGAATAAAAGGTCATAGATGAAGTTCACGTGACATAACGTATATGAAACTACCTCAAAAATTCATTCCCTCTGCAAATCCTGGTTGTGGTGTATTTGCGTGCAGTTCCCCGTTGCCCCTAAGGACTTACAGAAAAAACAACCCCGGGTTATGTGAGCTTCTCTAGGATGATAAAGGATGAACAGATATTTGCCTTCTTCCTTTGGGAATAAAATGGTGTCCCTTTTTTTTTTTTTTCTCAGCTGCCTAATTAGATGGTCACCTGTTTTTTTCTCTAGCCCATCTTCCCTGTTTGCATTATTAGACTAACAAACTGGGAAGGCGGACCCTCTTCTCAGCCCAGCCCATCGAGCCCTTTCCCACCAAGACCCTCTGAGCTGGTGCACAGGTGAGGGGACGCTCAGCCTCGAGGACAGCGGCGTCCCCATGGCACGGTCGGTGGAGGAGACAGGAGGGCCACGAGTGAGGTGACAGAGAAGAGGCTGGCAGTTGGTGTGTGAGGGAATTAGCAGGACGGTGCCTCTCGACATCTGATGGCATTTTTCATTGAACTTTTTATCCCACAGCACCTTGCACAGTGCTCGGCATATAAAAGGTTGTTAATAAATATTTGTCAAATTAATGAAAAGAGGAGGAAACAAGTAGGAGGGAATCCCCCATCCCACCCTGCAAGGTTTTTCTGCTGGTGACAGAACAGTCTCAGACGACTAAGGGAGCCCAGGTGAATGGTGTGGCCACTGCTGCGGTGTCGGCGTGAAGCTGTCCCTCCCCTAAAATACCCGTGGCTACCAGCGAGCTGTGTGCCATTAAGATATATTCTAAATGCCTGGAGCAGAGAGGGTGAGCTTAGTAAAGAAATCTTTTTGTTTAAAAAAAAAAAAATACCATCCACAATAGTATGGGGAAACAAGCGGCACTCCTTAATGTATGTATTTTGGACGTCTACATTTTTTTAGTTCGAGAGTTTATAGGATTAATTCTTCACTACCAGTCAGTGGATTTCATGTTCACGCCATCTATGTTTTTTTTATATTTTAGGTCCTCCTGGCCCCAGGGGTCCAAAAGGTGACAGAGGACAGCAGGGACCTCCTGGTCCCACTGGCAACAAAGGACAGAAAGGAGAGAAGGGGGAGCCTGGTCCACCTGGCCCCGCCGGTGAGAGGGGCCCAATTGGGCCCGTTGGCCCCCCTGGAGAACGTGGCGGCAAAGGCTCCAAAGGCTTGCAGGGCCCCAAGGGCTCCCGTGGATCCCCCGGGAAGCCTGGCCCTCAGGGCCCCAGTGGGGACCCAGGCCCCCCCGGCCCACCAGGCAAGGACGGACTCCCTGGCCCTCAGGGCCCTCCTGGCTTCCAGGGACTGCAGGGCACCGTGGGAGAGCCGGGGGTGCCTGGACCACGGGGGCTGCCAGGTTTGCCTGGGGTGCCAGGCATGCCAGGCCCAAAGGGCCCCCCCGGCCCCCCAGGCCCGTCAGGGGCAGCGATGCCCCTAGCCCTGCAGAACGAGCCCACCTCCGCACCCGAGGCCAACGGTGAGTCTGAGCCTTCCCTCGCACCCGGGTCAGGGGCGCTGTGTGCACTTGTGGCCGGCCCCAGCATGCAGCCCCGTGGGCCCCCCACGCCCCGCTTTACTTGGCTTCAAAGGCACCGTGTGGGCAGGCACACGGCCTCCGCTGCTCTCACAGGCCTCTGCGCCAGGCGCTGTCACTCGAGCACACGTGTCTCTCTCAGCGCCGTCATGTTCCCTCGCACTTGTTTATTTAGCGGAGTCAGGCCCTCAGGGACAAACGCGTCCCCAGACATTTCCTTCATGCAAGTCTGAGGCTGGCGACCCCCAACCAACCTTGTTCTCATTTTATGCCTTTCACCTTGGGGACAGACGACCCTCAGTAACCGTGAAGATGGAACTTTCTGTGGCTAAAGCCCAGATTGCACGGTTTTGAGAAGGCATGCTGGTGCTCCTAGCTTTTTTATAATTATTAAATTCGATTACCAAATTTTGATAATTCGGCAAAACCCTCAATGTTTGGTTAGCAACCAAGCCTATTTTTCTCTCCTTTGAATCACACCCAATTCCACTTGATTTCCTTAAGCATGATTCTGGTCATCGTTTTTCCACAAGCCCAGTTCCGGTTCTGGGTTCTCCCATCTCTTTATTGATGGGTTCCACATGACTCCAGACTGATGTGACACATCTGTGTCTGCTTAGCCTTTTGTTGTTGTTTCTGTGATTTCTGTCATCGTAAAGACTAATCCAGACGCAGAGGAACTGAGACCCGCCGTCAGTAATTTTCCAGGCTCTGTAGTTTTAACTACTGTGTGCTCTGCGACTTGCCCCCCCCCGCCCCAGTCTTTGCTCCCAGTGTGTCTGTCCCGGGCAGTCGCAGGCTCACACACAGACGCGGGACCTGCTCCCGGCCATCTTCGGCCTTCGAGGGAAACCAGGCCAAAGCCGTGGCCTCGTAAACATAACTGAAGAAAGGCGTAGTGCTTTGTGTGTGTGTTGGTTTTTTAATTACTATTTTAAACGTTTGCATTCCTAGGCTGCCCGCCTCACTGGAAGAACTTCACGGACAAATGCTACTATTTTTCGGTTGAGAAAGAAATTTTTGAGGATGCGAAACTCTTCTGTGAAGACAAGTCTTCACATCTCGTTTTCATAAACACAAGAGAGGAACAGGTATGTTTGTGGCACGCTTGGAGAAAACTATAATTTAAGGATCGTTTGCATCTGGAAATTGCATGCTTAACTGGGGATTCAAAGGTATCAAAAATCCGTAGTCACATAAACACAGAAGACTGCACGGTGGAGATTTGGGCTTTATCCAGTGACAAGCAGCATTCACGCACAGGAATGACGTCCTCTTGCTTCCACCTGGAAGATAGATACTGCTTTATTAAGCCTAGAGATGGGTGGCTCCTCCCAGTGGCTGTGGAAAGAGCTGTAATGCAGAAGAGAAGCCTGCTGGCCGGCACCAAACACCTGTGGAGAGAGAAGCCGAGGGACATGAGCAGTGTAGGGGCGGGTGCAAGGGACCAGATATATGACCTCAGCAGTAGAGAAGGCCACGGGGCAGAGCTCACACGTGATAGCACTGGTGACCACTCCCTAGGCCCCTGCTATGTGCCAGGCCCTGCAGAAGGCATTTCTCCTTTACACCTCACAGCAACCCCAGAACCTATGGGTATTATCATCCCCCTTTTACAGATATGAAAACTGAGGCCCCACAAGGTTTAATGGCTTTAATCATAGGATGAGAAGTAAATGCAGAGCTGAGACTGAAACTGAGGTCCCTCTAGCTACAACGCCAATGCTGTTCGGTGCCACACTGTTCCAGCAGACTCCTTTCATTTCCCTAAGTATCTTCAGCACACACAGCCCCGAAAACAGATGTTTCCTGCAGTAACTGACTGGGGATGGCCATCCAATCAGGTGCCGGGGCTTCCGATATGTGGACTTGGGTCCAGTCTCAGCTCAGCCACTTACTACATGTTGGTGGCACAGTAGGCATGGGAGCTGGCCAGAGGAAGAGCTCGATAATGCCACGGCTGTTGGTATTATCAGCACGCTGGAGCGACGGGTGAGAGAAGGGGGGATGGAGCCTGCTGGCATTCATTACATTGTCTGGGTGATTTAGAAGAGGAAGGGCGTCCCTTTAGATATCGCTTACAAACTTACAGAAGGAAAAAGTGTCAAAGCCCCAAAACACTGCAAAACAACACAGGTACAATAAAAAAAAAAAAAGAGCAGAAGCCTGTACATACTCTAACACACATTCTCTGTTAACTGTCCTTCCCCCCACCAGTGTTGCGGGGGAAGGGGGAATCCCTCTAGAGATCTGTTCCCCCAAATAATACCACACTGTCCCTGGTTAATCTTTCAGCAATGGATAAAGAAGCAAATGGTAGGGAGAGAGAGCCACTGGATCGGCCTCACGGACTCGGAGCGTGAAAATGAGTGGAAGTGGCTGGATGGGACGTCTCCAGAGTATAAGTGAGTGTTCAGAACCTTCCAGGCTGCTCTGTTTCTCCCCCCTTGCCTGAGCCCTTGCGGTCTCTTCTTGAACCACCCCGTGTCCTGGAAGCCCCTCACACTGAGGCTTCTGCTCTTAGTTGCGTGTTTTCATGTGTGGTTGAGAATCAATAGGCTATAAACTAGGGGTTTTTTTTTTTCTTTTCATGGCTGAATTTTTTTCATTTCTATGGAAAAAAAAAATGAGAGACTCATCAAATCTCACAGTTTGGTACTTGAGGTGAGGCGTTCTCTTCAAACGCGGCCGTGAAGGATGAGACTACTTCAGGCATGCTCAGAGCTCACCCCTGTTCACGGGCCGGGCGCTCCCTTCAGGATGACACCGTCCGTGGCCCTGACCCCAGCTGGCTTCTGGCCAGAGTGTGATTAGGAACTACGAGTTTATGACAGGTGCACCAGGAGCAAAAGTATGGTGTGGGGGGGATAATCATCCCCTAGGGGTTTGAAAAAGGCCTTGTAAGTCTGGTGTGACCTGAGTTCTGGAAAGGCAGCAACGAAGACTGGAGACCCTTTACAAGACGTGCTCAGGCTCCCAGGCCCACGGAGACGTCTGGGCCCCGAATTCCACCCCTGCAGGGGGCATGCCAACTCCTTCCTTCCTACTACCCCACGGCCAGAAGATGGCTGAACTGTACCCATTTGAATTTCGCTTCTTCCAACTCCTCCTTTGCCTCTAATGAATGTGAAAAGATGCAACAAACTGCACACATGGAGCAGAATTTATGAAAACTCACCTCTGAATAACCAGCCTGCCTTTGCCGGAGGAGAGAAGGCAGACCCTGCAGCGGCACAAGCCGTGGTTTGGAGACAGCCGTGATCGAGGCACCCGGGGAGGAGACAGGCGTTTCAGGGCTGAGACAGTGCCGGGGGTATTGAGGCAGGGCCTGTAGCAGTCAAAGAGGGGGAACAGGGGCCAGAGGCGGTGGAGAAGCCAGTGAGAGCTTTTAAAATGTTTCTGTGGGGGCGCCTGGGTGGCTCAGTCAGTGAAGCATCCGACTCTTGAGATTTCAGCTCAGGTCATGATCTCAGGGTCGTGAGATCGAGCCCCGAGTCAGGCTGTGCCCTCAGCGGGGAGTCTGCTTGAGGTTCTCTCTCTCCCTCTGTCCACTCTCCCCACTCGTGTGCACTCTTTCTAAAAAATCTTTTTTTAAAATTTATTTGAGAGCGAGCAAGCATGGGGAGTAGGGACAGAGGGAGAGGGAGAAGCAGACTCCCTGCTGAGTAGGGAGCCCGACACAGGATTTGATCCCCAGATCCTGGGACCATGATCTGAGTGTGCCTGGGCACAGGTAGACAAATCTCCCACGTGACAAGCAGGATTGGAGAGTATCGACAGAAACCAGAATAAGGCCATTTCTTTACAACACCGTGACCAAACATCAGGATGGAGCATTGGAAGGTTTTAAGTCTGCTCTGAAGGTGAGCCTCACAGTGCCTCTTGGGCGAGTGGCTACCGGCCTGCTGGGCCACCAGATCTCCTGTCTGCTCCCTCTGCACCTGTCCTTGAGGAGAGGAAGCTCTACCACACCCTGGCACTGGAGGGGGGCGGGGAGCCCAAGGAGAGCACCCAGCATGGCAGAGATGAACCTCAGGAGACTCAAAACAGTTGGGAGGGTGGTGATAGAGATGGAACACAGAAGTCATTAAAGGATAAAGACAAATCTTGTCTTAGACAAGACTGCCAGGACTTTTTTTTTTTAAGGGAGTTGAGGGTAGGTGAGCTTGAAAAAAAAAAACATCAGCCGCCTCCACTTTCCTCACAGCCCTAAGTGCGAAAAAGGTCTAGGAGAGAGTCACTAAGAAATTCAGTCAGAAGCCCTCCACCAAGAAAAAACTGGATTGGCCATATGGGATGGATTGAGCTGGAACGTTACAGTCGTCACTGGCTTTCCCCAAGGGACACTTTTCTCCTCTTCCCTGGGCTCTCACAAGAGTTGGGGGATGTGGGAGGAGAGCACCAGTGTCAGCACCTGGGTCCTGAGGAGGATTAGATCACCAGACACCTTCCCGGGAACTCCGTCCCCGGCCGCAGCCACCCTGGAGCCTCGCGAGAGCCTTGGCTTCTGCACCCTAGCCACAGGACCCCTGTGCTTCTCGTTTTCCACCCAAAGGAACACATATACTTGACAAGTCCCCAGGGCCAAGTTTTAAAAGCAAGAATAAATTAGGCAGACGTATTATGAGGCCTCAACAACGAAAGGCTGATTTAATTTGACATAGAATAATAAACACTGCTCAAACTAGAAGAAGAGCCAGTGCAGTGAGGTCTGGGTTCCAGGCTTTGACGTGGCCTTCGTAGCTGCCAGCTACTCAAGCGTGCGAAATCTCATGTCCTCATCTAGCAACGAGTCTTACCTCCGTCAGTATTGTGAAAATGAGATGGGATTAGGTATATAAAGCGTTTAGGACCATGTGTGGCCTGTGGCAAGTGCTCAAGAAATGTCACCTTCTAGTATTAGTATTATCACTATCATTGTCATGATCGTAACTATCTTCACACCAGTCAGTAACTGCGGAATAATACCGCCTGGCATGTCGGTATTTTGCCACACACAGTACCTCACTCAGATCCCACACCAGGGTCGTAAAGAAGAACATTCTCCACCATGGCCTGGGGATGGGTTCTGGGCTTCAGGCTCTTAGGGGTCTCTCACCAGTATGTCTCCCCAAGTACTTCTCCGTCTGTCCGGACTCACCTTCACCTCCTCCTCCGTGCTTCTGGCGCTTCCCTGTGCCTTGTCCAGGCTGTAGAAGCATCAGTCAAGTCTCCAGCTGTCCTTTTACCCTTTTCCTCTAACACACCACCCTCACACCCACACCCACACACAGAGCTGTCCTTATTTTTTCTCATTTCATCACAGATCTGTGAAAGCTTCTTTCCTGGCCAGCGTCAGACCCCTGACTGGAGATTGGGATCCAGTAGCCCACTGTCCTGTGTCCACATTCACTAAATTATCCTGGAGAGTCCATTGTGTGCTGGCCTCTGTGCTGGCCTGGAGGATCTTTTCTAGAGTGTAGGGGCAGCAGTGAGTGAAACATGTTGCTCTCCTACTCATGTAAAAAACAACAAAAAACAAAGTCTGATTTCCAAGACCGTGTCACAATCAAGAAGACAGACATACCAATCCTAAATGCGGACACCGCAAAGAGCAGGGCTTCAAGGGAGATGTCAGCATTCTCCTCGCAGTGGTTGATAGAACAAGTAGAAGAATCAGTAAGGATATGGTAAACACTATCAACTAACTTGGTTTAATTGATGTTTATGGACTATTTCATTCAACAGCTATAAATACACTCTTTTCAAGTACATTCAGTACATTCACCAAGATAAACTATATGCTGGGCCATCAAACAAGTCTCAGTGAATTTAAAAAGAACTGAAATTATGCAGAGTATGTTCTGTGACCAACACAAAATTAAGTTAGAAATCAATAACAAAAAGATATCTGCAAAATTGCCAAATAGTTGCAAATTAAAGGACACACCTCTAAATAACCCACGAATCAAAGAAGAAATCGGAAAGGAAAGTTGCAAATGTTGCAAAGAAAAGGAAAATACAACCTATCAAAATTTGTGGGATACAGCTAACACAGTGTTTAGACTCCTTTAAATTTTTTTTTTCCAAACATAAGCAAAGTTAAATTGAAAATCCATGATCTCAGCTTCCACTTTACGTGGGAAGAAGAGGAGTAAATTAATCCCAAAACAAGTAGATGGAAGGAGATAATAACGACCTGAAAGCAATGACACAGAAAACAGACAAAAAAGACAGGATCAGTGAAACCAGGAGCACATCACAGCTGAGCTTTCTGCTGCTGATGGAATAAATGCAAGTATGTCGTCTGGCAGAGCTGGTCACTGTTCACGGAGCCTGCCCGGTAGGAGTGGGGGAATCGGGCACAAGTGGGATGTAGATTCCGCCCACTGGCTCGGCTCAGAGCACACCTGGAAGGGAGCCTTGTAAGGCCTTTCCTGCCCACCCTGCCGGCATCTGCCCACCTTAGATCAGCAGACATGTGATCATCTTCCCGAGGGTTTCTCAAAACACACTTGAAGCTCCTCTTGTCTGCTCGTTGGTCACCTGCACAGGACATCATTTGTTGGAAGTAGCCTGTCAGGTGATGAGCTACACTCCCATCTCTGCACTGGGCTGCCTCTCTGTCCATGCAGACCGCTCCATGTAATCTTACATATTGTGTTTTTTAGACTAGAGAGCCACAGAATGGTGGCCACCAGCAGGCAACCTTCGGAGTCCTCTAATTCACTAAAAACTCTGGTCTGTGCTTCGTGTTTCTAGCAGAGTGGTGCTGGCTTAGGCCACCGGTGAGAAATCTATACAGACCCTGGTATTGGGAGAAAATTCTACAGCAAAGTAACACTTCTCACAATGAAGAGTTTCCTATTTTGAGGCCAGGCTTTTACCAGCAGAAGTTTCTTGGCCATGCAGCCTCAGTCAATCTTGTGGTTGGTGAGAAAGTACGAAGTTGTGAGGTTGGAAGGGGCTATTCCAAGATTGAGAGTCTGTGCTCTGCTGCCATTGGGAGAAACCAAAATCCTTGGCGGGGAGGGTCGCGCCCACTGGCTGCTGCACTGTGTGTTGCCAGCTGACTGCAGCAGCGAGTCCACGTGCTTCCCAGGTCCCTGGGGAACTTACAGTACGCTGCCCGGTACATACGTGTGTTGCTACCCAACCACGTCTGTGATGTGCCTGTTATAACATGGATTCAGGGGTTTGGGGCCCAGGCTTCAGCCATTTTCTTTCCAGAATCTGCTTGTAAAGGAGGTTAAGGCACGATTTAAGCTGAAATTCTTCTCTAAAACGTACACACTCTGTTTATCTGACATGGTTGGTTCTGTTGTGTTACAAGCGTGCAGACTCGGGGTATTGGCTACAAATCACTCCATGTGCTTTTGGCTTTTCCGCAGAGATGCCCTGAGACTGGGTGCTTAGGCTGCAAGAATTGCCCCCTGCAGCCTGGCTTTGGGCTCCTCTACCCCCCACCCACGCCAGTGTCCCCTCAGTCACTCACTTGCAGCCACAGGACTGCATCCTAGTTCTTGTCCCACAGGAAAACGTTGAGCACCGCATGCAAAGAATTCAGTGGCTTGGAAAAATAATGGAGAATGGTGATAAAGGTTATCTCCTTTCTTATCAGTTCTCTTTTGGTCAAGGCTCTTAAATCTCGTTTATCTACTTAAATGCAGGAAATGCAAGGGAAAAATACTAAGCAGGTCTTCTATCAGAAGTCTTGTTTATACAACTTCCCAGGAAACTGAGATAAAGACTATCAAATGTCCCATCATTATACATTCAGGAATCACAGATCGCAAATACTGTAAACAAAATTGCAATCAAACCCCCTACCATTGCTGGCAGAAATTAGCCAAACGTACATCAGCAGGACCCAACTGCTCAGGCATTGTTGACATTGCCGAAGGGGTCCTACAAGGTGGAGGGAAATACACACAAAAAAGCAGCCGTGAAAGTAACCTGTTTTTCCCTCCAACCTCATTTCTCTCTGGCATCACCATGGCAGTCTGAGATTTTTAATCCACTTGTTTCTTGCCTGTTACGTAAGTTGCGTGAAGGCTGGAATTCCGTCTTCTCTCGGCACTGCTGTGTTGCCGTCACGAGGCATCATCATCCCTGGCGCATAGTAGGTGCTCTGTGGATATCTGTTGAGTGAATGTGTGAATGAATATTTCTAACGCTCCCTCCTAAGCATCATCCCATTTTTACTCTCTTCAGTTGATGTTTTCATCTAAATTATCTGTCACTAGATTTAAGTGAGGTCACTTTTCATTTTTTAAAAATCCCAATATTTGGTGTGGGGGAGGCAATTCTACCTCATCTTCTCACCCTTTAACTGTGAATTTCACCTGTCCTTTCCCACTGCCCTCTGGCCGTCCTGATACTCCTGTCAAAAGATGTAGGGCAATAGGGGCTGTATCCTCGGGTGACCCCAGGACACCCTATGGCTGACGGGGTAATGAGTCATCGTTTATGGGAAGAGCCTTCCGCCGCACGTGTTTTTTCAGACCCTCCACACGAGGCAAGCTTGTCTTCTCAGGCACTAACCACAAGCTTTTATGCAAGAACCTGCTTTTTAGAGAAAATTCATATCTCATGTTTTGAGTCCTAGAGCACATCTAATTTATTGCATAGAAATAGAATCAAGAACAGCAAACTCTGGCAAAGTGGTGTTTTGAGCTGTGGCAGCCAAGTTAACAAGCCCCAAGTGAACTCATCCTAAAGAAAACTTGTTTTTGAGACTTTTGCTCCCAAAAAAATAGGGAAATGGATGAGTCATTTTCAGTAAGACTAAATTACTGTTTCTTTCTAAAGCAATCAGCTATCTACAACTTAGCCAGACTACCCCAACCCAGGGTTGGTGGTTGTAATCCTCGTAAACGTGTATCAGCAGTCCCTCACTTTCTCTGCCCGACTCCCCGACTTGTCACAGGCAAGGTATCCATATGTGCGAGGATCGCTCGGGGTTCTCAGGAGAGTGAGAGAGTGTGTGTATGTGTGTGTGTATCGTGTCCTCCGAGTGCACACACACACACACATACACACATGCCCAGAAGTCAGCATTCTAGTACACACTGGAAAGTTACTCATCTAACTGTGTTGCCAGAAGAATTTACTCCCTCAGCATTGCGATGAAGCAGCTCGCGAGTTGTGGCAAAGATAACAAGCCACAGGGAGAGGCTGCATTACCCACCACTCTGCAAAACAGCTGCTTTTTATTCTGAATAAGAACAGCTTTTTAAACGGTGCATTTTCATTCCGGGACAAATGACATGCTGCAGTTTTGTTTTTTACATTTCTCTGCTGTTCTTGGGTAAAGAAAACTTTTGCATGACTTGCAAATAACACTCAATTTCTGTTTTACTAAAAGGAATTGGAAAGCTGGACAGCCAGATAACTGGGGTCATGGCCACGGGCCAGGAGAAGACTGTGCTGGGCTGATTTATGCTGGGCAGTGGAATGACTTCCAGTGCGAAGAAGTCAATAACTTCATTTGCGAAAAGGACAGAGAGCCAGGTAAGCAGGAGAGGGGACCTAAGGGTGGGCTGCGGAGCTTATATCCTGTTAAAGGGTGAGATGTGAGGGCTCTGAATGCAGGCGCTGCAGCTGGTTCTAGTCTTGGTTCTGCCACTTACGAGGGGAGCAGGTGGTTAACCTCAGGGAAATAGTAACAGTATCTTCTTCATGGGGTTGGCGTGAGAGCCTAAATAAGTTAATAACTGTGCCTAACATATACGAAGTAAATATTAGACTAACCGTTCGAGGTCATTGTCTTGAAATAGTGTCAGTTAACAAATTTGGTACCAGTGTTATATCTTTTTTATAGAGTTCCATCCACAGACATTTTAGGCGGCCAACCATTCAATACCACATCTATTTATTGAGCATGTAGTATGGGCCAGGTGCTGTGCCAGATAATGGAGGGAGATAGTCTATACCCCTGAAAAGCTTATAAGCCAAAGAGGCTTTTGGATGTTTCTAGTTTTTATTTCAAAAGATCCTTATCGAAAGCTTCATTTAATACATGACCCTTTTCAGAAGGGGTATCTTTGTTTTCTTCATCAGAACTAGATTTAAACATTTACGGTGAGAGAAAGAGGAAATGGGGAGTGAATCCTAATCAGCATGGATTTCTTTTGGAGGTGATGACGTGTTCTAAAGTTAGGTACTTCTAAATTGTACAAATGTGTGAGTATACTAAAAGCCATTGAATTGTATACTTTTATATGTGAATTATGTCTCATAAAACCTTTACAAAAATGCTGGTGGCAAACAAAAAAAAACCTCCAATACATTTTGCTCAAACTAGCGTTGCTAGTAACTGGGGCACAAATTATCCATACACCATTCAGCCGTCAGGCGTCTGACTCTTGATTTCGGCTCAGATCACGTGAGATCTCAGGGTCCTGGGATCGAGCCCCACAGTGGACTCCGCACTCAGTGGGGAGTCTGCCTGAGGATTTTCTCTCCCTCTCTCTCCCTCCCCCTCCTCACCGTTCACACGTGCGCGTGCTCTCTAAAATAAAAAGCAGCAGCAGCAGCTTATTTTCTTGTCCAGGAGCTTTGGCCGAAGCGGCAGGCCTCTGGTCTGGCACACATCTAGGGTTCTGTGGATGTGTTCTTCGGGAATGGAGGCTGTGGCTACAGTCCTTGCGCTCTCCCTCAGACTCACTCAAGCTCACTGGTATCTCCCAGAAAGGAGCTTAGACCCTTGTCTGGTGCTCCAGTTTTGGCAGCTGTCACCAAGGGACATCTGTCCATGGCTTGGTTCCAGTGGCCAGTGGGGCTTATGCTCATGAATCATGCAAGACTATAACCAGCAGAGAAAGAGTAAACAGCCACCACCCCCAGGGCACAGCAAGAGGTAACAGACCCGGGAGCTCCGTCTTTCTGTAAAAGACACCTGTCAGCTTATCACCGTGGCTGCAGCCTGAGGCACAGGCTTGTAATTAAGCACACACCTAAGGACTGACTGTAGTCATTTCCAGAGGTCTCGGAGGGCAGTCACGATCTCCATGCTCTCTCTCTCTGCTGTGCTCCAGAGCACCAGCGTCTCCTGGAGGGGATGCTCTTACACGTGTCTGGTGGGCTAGGGGACCTATCAGGTTGGCATACGTCCGAGGCATTCCCCTTGGGAACAGAGGCTGGGAGATACGATCTTTGAGGTCTTCCTGTGCCCACTGGGATTTCTGCAACTGCCACCCAGGGGACACCTCCCGATCACCTGGCTCTGGTGCCCAGCAGAGCTTACACTTGTGGTCCCACAGGACTGTATATATTTGCAGACTTGAAACACTGCTGCCTGAAGGTCTGACTTCCAATCAGCCTGCATCTAGGTGCTGAATGAGCTCTTCCCCTTTGGGACACTGACAAGCCTTGGCACACCCTCAACTTCGAGGACCTGTTAAAAATAAAATAAGCTGCCTGGACAACTGGAAAGTTTGAGAGACAACCAAGAGCTAGAGCAGGGTTGAACCATAAGGCTCATCTCCTACACGAGGCTGCTCCTTCAAGACTGCGAGAGGTGGTGGTTTTGTCTAATGCATAGAAACCAACACAGAGAGTCAAGCAAAATGAAGAAACAGAGGGAAATGTTCCAAACAAAAGAGCAAGATAAAACTTCGGGGGGGGGGGAATCCCTTCATAAAATGGAGATAAGTAATTTACCTGATAAAGTGCTCACGGTAATGGTCATAAAGATGCTCACTGGAATACCAGGAAGGTGAGGGAGTCGGAGGACCCTGCATTCACCTTGTCGCAAGGACACACCAAGATAGCAGCTACCTCCCTGTGACGAACTCTGAAAACTGGCAGCACAGACCTTCCACAGCTAATCAAAGAGAGGAGGTGACATCCAAGAGACAGGAGGGGCAGAGATGTGGTTGGAAACCAAACCCCCACTGTGATTAACGAAAATGGGAGGGATGTCACAAGCATGGTGAGGCGAGAAGATCAGACCCCACACCAGGCACCTGGAGAGCTGCAGAGCAAGGGGAAACTGAGTCCCCACCCTTAAAAAGCCAGCATACATAACTCTACTCAAGACACAGCACAGAAGCAGTAGTTTGAAAAACACCTGGGACTTATCTTAGGACATGTGCTGGAAGGGCAGGGATCTGAAGATTTCTCTAGGAGCAGAAGTGCTGGTGGGCACCATTTCTCTTCTTTTTCCTAGCCTAGATAGCAGTGGTTCCCACAAGCTTGGGCTAACCCCATCTACCTTACATGCTCTGCCCTGGCGTTCTCCTACAGCCCCCCCTTCCCCCAACCAGCCCACCCACTCATCTCAGCAAGCATCCCTCCAGAGCGGCTCCTACCCTGCCACACTTGGCAGGCAGCCCTGGCCAGGATAGCACTACTCCAGAGTGATTCCTGCCCTGGGGAGGTGAGGAGATAATCCCACACACCAAAGTGCCTGCAGTTCCTGCAGCTGGGCTGCTTAGCTGGCTGCCCAGGGAACAAGCCCCGTCCTTTGGTGGGCCTGCATCTGTGGAAGAAAGGCTCACTGCAGGCAGCTAGCCTGACTGCTGGTCCCACCCATTAGTGAACTCATGCCTCTCAACAGCACAGGCAGCAAACCTTGCCCAGTTCACCCACAGCAGGCAAAGTGGGTCATTGTAGCTGGCTGTGCTGAAGGCATTCAGCTCGGCCACAATGGGAGGGCACATGCAGCCCACACAGGGGACACTCCTGGAGTGACTGGTTCTGGTGACCGGGGGAGAGTGCACGCTAGCACACCACAGGACCTCTTTTACACAAGGCCACTACTTTCAAGACCAGGAAATGCAGCTGACCGACCTATACATAGAAACAAACACAGTTAGACAAAATGAGGAGCTGGAGGGATATGTCCCAAATAAAAGAACAAGATAAAATCACAATAAAAGAGTTAAATGAATGGACATAGGCAATATGATTGGTAAAGAATCCAAGGTAATGGTCGTAAAGGTGCTCTCTGCACTTGAGAAAAGAGTGGATGAACTCTGAACTTCAACAAAGAGATAGAAAATATAAAAAGAACCAGTTGGACCAAAAGAATTTGGTAACAGAGAATCCGCTAGAGGGAATCAATAGCAGATCAGATGATGCAGAAGAACAGACCAGCAAACTGGAAGACGGGGTAATGGAAAGAGCCAACCTGAACAGCAGAAAGAAGAATGAGAAAATAAGAGTAGTTTAACGGGAGCTCTGTGACATCATCAAGCATAAGAACATGCACATTTATAGGGATCCCAGAAGTAGAAGAGAGAAAAGGGCAGAAACTTCCCAAAGCTGAGGAAGAAAACAGACATCCAGGTCCAAGAAGCACAGACAGCCTCTAATAAGATGAACCCAAGGATATCCACACCAAGACACATAACAACTAAAAAGCACTGAGAATTTATGGGTTAAATAGGTAATGGGTATTAAGGAGGACACTTGTGATGAGCTCTGGGTATTATATATAAGTAATGAATCACTAAAGTATACACCTGAAACCAGTTTTACCATATATGTTAACTAACTAGAATTTAAGTAAAAACGTGAAAAAAATAAAAGGAACAAGAGAAAAGAAAACAGGTATTTGCGAGGGAAACCCCATAAGCCTTATCATTCAGAATTGAAGGGTAGATAGAGTTTCCCAGGTAATCAAAAGCTAAGGGACT
This sequence comes from Ursus maritimus, assembly GCF_017311325.1. NCBI lineage: Eukaryota > Metazoa > Chordata > Mammalia > Carnivora > Ursidae > Ursus > Ursus maritimus. The sequence goes on along the minus strand of NW_024424230.1, from coordinate 48,526,635 downwards.
TCTTTAAGCTAAAAAAAGAAAAAAAAAAGATGCTAATTAGTAACAACGAAACATACAAAAGTATAAATTTATTGGTAAGGGTAAATAGTAAAAGTGGTGGATTACTCACTTATAAAGCTGGTAGAAGTTTAAAAGAAAAAGTAGTAAAAACTATAACAATTAGGGATACACAAGATGTGACATCAAAAACATAAAATGTGGCAAGTGGGAGTAAAAATGTAGAGATTTAGAATGCAATCTTAAGTTATCAGGTTAAAATAGATGGTTATAAATATGAGGTATACGTACACCTCACGGCAACAATGAAGCAAAGCCTGTGGTTGACACACAAACGAGAGAAAGCATCTAAGCCTGCAGCTAAAGAAGGTCCTCAGATCACAAAGGAGGAGGGCGAGACGAGAGGAGAGGAATAGAGAGGAACGTTTTACATGACAGTATACACCTATCAACAATTGCCTTAAATGAATTAAATGAATTAAATTCTCCAGTCAAAGTCAGCTACATGGAGTAGCTGAATGACTAAGAAAACAGGACCCGTGTGTATGCTGCCCAGAGACTCACTTCAGACAAAGATACCCACAGACTGAAAGTGAAGGAATGGAAAAAGATAACACCAAGCACACAGAAACCAAAAGAAAGATGGAATAGCTATATTCATATCAGACAAAATAGACTTTAAACAAAGACTATCAAAGAGACAAAGAAGGGCATTACATAATAGCAAAGGGGTCAGTCCAACAAGAGGATATAACATTTGTAAATATTTATGGACCCAATATAGGAGCACCTAAATGTATGAGGCCACGATTAACGGACCTAATAGAAATACGATAGCAGGGGACTTTAATACCTACTTACATCAACAGCTGGATCATCCAGACAGAAAATCAATGAGGAAACATCAGCCTTAAACAAACTATTAGAGCAGATGGACTTAACAAACATATATCACCGAAAATCCAGACATACGGGGCACCTGGGTGGCTCAGTCGGTTAAGCGGCTGCCTTCAGCTCAGGTCATGATCTCCAGACCCTGTGATCAAGCCCCGAGTCAGGCTCCCAGCTCAGCGGGGAGTCTGCTTCTCCCTCTCCTCCTGCTTGTGCTCTCTCTGTCTCTCAAATGAATAAATAAAATCTAAAAAAAAAAAAAAAATCCAGACATACTCCATCAAAAATCAACAGAATACGTATTCTTGTTAGCTGTACATGAAGCATTCTCCAGGATAGATCATATATATTAGGCCACAAGACAAGTTTCAGTAAACTAAGGAGATCTAAATCATGTCCGACATCTTTTCTGACCACAGTGATATAAAACTAGAAATCAATTACAGGAAGAAAACTGGAAAATTCACCAATATGTGAAGACTAAACAACATGCAACTAAGCAACCAATGGATCAAAGAAGAAATTGAAAGATCAAAAAATTCCTTGCGATAAATGGAAATGGAAAAACAACATAACAAAACTTATAGGATACAGTGAAAGCAGCTCTAAAAGTTCATAGCAATCAATGCTCACCTCCATAAACAAGAAAAACTCAGATAAATAACCTAAGTTTACATCTCAAGGAACTAGAAAAGGAAGTCCAAAGTTAGTAGAAGGTGGGAAATAACAAAAAGGAAAGCAGAAAGGAATGCAATGCCGACTAAGACGACAGTATAAAAGCTCAATGAAAACAAGAGCTGGTTCTTTAAAGATAAACAAAATAGACAAAACCATAGCTAGACTCACCAAGAAAAAAAAGATCAGACTCAAGTAAGATCAGAAATGAAAGTAGAGATACTACAGCTGATACCACAGAAATACAAAGATCATAGGAGACCACTATGAACAATTATTGACAGCAGATTTGACAAGCTAGAAGAAATGGATAAATTCTTAGAAACATAAACCTACCAAGACTGAATAACAAAGAAAATAGAATATGTGAACAGAAAGATTACTAGTAAGGAGACTGAATCAGTAATCAAAAACTTCCCAACAAAGAGAAGTCCACGACCAGATTGCATGCTTGTTAGAATTCACCAGTGAAGCAAAGAAAAATTAAAACTAACCTTCTCAAACTTTTCCAAAAAATAGAAGAGAGAATGCTTCTAAACTCATTTTACAAAACCAGCATTATCTTGATACCAAAACCACACAGGTATGCCACAAGAAAATTACAGGCCAACATCCCTGATGAACATAGATGCAAAAATCCTCAACAAAATATTAGCAAACTGAATTTAACAATATATTTAAAGGATCATACACCATGAGCAAGTGGCATTTATTTCAGGGAGGCAGGGATGGTTCCATACCCCCATATCAATCAATGGGATACATTAACAAATTGAAGGATAAAAATAATCTATATTATAGATGCAGAATATTTGATGAAATTCAACCTCCATTTATAATAAAGTAACTCTAACAAAGTGGATATAACATAATAAAAGTCATATGTGACAAGCCCATAGCTAATATGATACTCAGTGGTGAAAAGCTGAAAGCTTTTTGTCTGAGATCAGAAACAAGACAAGGATATGCCCATTCTTGCCACTTTTGTTCAGTGTGGTATTAGAAGTCCTAGCCAGAGCGTTAAGGAGGACATGTGATATGATGAGCACTTGCTGTTACACACAACTAATGAATCTTTGAACACTACACCAAAAACTAATGATGTAATACATTTGGCTAACTGAATTTAAATTAAAAAAAAAATCCCAATCAACTAACATCTTTTTTAATGGAGATTAAAGTGTTTTCAGGGGCGCCTGGGTGGCTCAGTCGTTAAGCGTCTGCCTTCGGCTCAGGGCGTGATCCCGGAGTCCTTGGATCGAGCCCCGCATCAGGCTCCTCTGCTGGGAGCCTGCTTCTTCCTCTCCCACTCCCCCTGCTTGTGTTCCCTCTCTCACTGGTTGTCTCTCTGTCAAATAAATAAATAAAATCTTTTTTCAAAAAAAGTGTTTTCAAATGTATGGGGGGAAAAAATCCTAACCAGAGAAATTAGGGGGAGAAAAAAGAAAAGACATCCAAATTAGAAAGGAAGAAGTAAAACTGTCACTATTCGCAAATGACATGATTTTATATATAGAAAATCCTGAAGAGTCCACCAAAAAACAAAACAAAACAACAAAAAAACACCTGTTAGAACTAGTAAATGAATTCAGTAAAGTTCCAGGATACAAAACCAGTATATCGAAATCTGTTACATTTCTACACACTAATAATGTTGCTAAGAAAAATTAAGAAAACATCTCTACTCACAATGGCATCAAAGAAAATACCTAGGAATAAATTAACCAAGGAGGTGAAAGACTTGTACGCTGAAAACTTATGAGACATTGATGAAAAAAAATTGAAGATGGCATAAATAAATGGAAAGATATTCCATGCTCGTGGATTGGAAGGATATTGTTAAAATGCCCTTACTAGCCAAAGCAATTCAGTCCTATCCCTATCAAAATTCCGTAGGGATTTTTCACAGAAATAGAACAATCCTAAAATTTGTATGGAACCACAAAAGACCCCAAAGAGCCAAAGCCATCTTGAGAAAGAATAAAAAAGCTTGAAGCATTTTGTTCTGTGATTTCAAACTATATTACAAAGGAAGGAATAGTAATGAAGACAGTATGGTACTGGCATAAAAACACAGGTAGATCAGTGGAACAGAATAGAAAAATAATCCCATACATATATGCTCAATTAACTGACAAAGGAGCCAAGAATATGTAACAGCAGAAGGATAATATCTTCAATGAATAATGTTAGGCAGGCCGGAGCCATATGCAAAATAATGACATGTACACCAGACACAAAAATGAACTCAACATGGATTAAAGACTTCGTTTAAGACCTGAAAGCATAAAATCCCTAGAAGAAAACATAGGTGGTAAGCTCCTTGGCATCAATCTTGGTGATTTTTTTAATCTGACACCAAAAGCAAAGGCAACAAAAGCAAAAAATAAACAAATGGGACTACATCAAACTTAAAAGCCCCTACACAGCAACGGAAACCATCAAAAAAAAAAAAATGAAAAGGCAGCAGAATAGATAAAGAGGATGTGTCATATGTATACGATGGACTACTATTCAGCCATAAAAAAGAGTGAAATCTTGCCATTTGCAATATCATGGATGGAGCTCTAGAGAGTATTATGCTAAGAAAATTAGAGAAAGACAACTACCATATGATTATACTCATGTGGAATTTAAGACACAAAACAAAAGAACAAATGGAAAAAGAGAGAAAGACAAACCAAGGAATGGACTCTTCACTACAGAGAACAAACTGATGGTTACCAGAAGGGAGGGAGGTTGGGGGGATGGGTGAAACAGGTGACGGGCGTTAAGGAGTGCACTTGTCATGGTGAGCACCAGGAACTGCTGAATCACTATATTGTACGCCTGCAACTAATATAACACTGTATGTTAACTATACTGGACTTAAAAACTTTAAGAATCATAAGGAAAAAAATTATTTTTCTAACTATGTGTGATAATTACTGTGGTGATCTTTTCACAATGTACACAAATACCAACTCATATTGAACACCTGAAACTAATGTATGTCAGTTATACCGCATTTTTTAAAAAAGAAAGAAATTACCATAGAGGGTGAGAAGTGACCCAGACTTGTCATTTGTTTGCCTTGTTTGGCCGTTTGGGATTCGAGTTGAGCCCAGAATAGCATCTTCAAAAACAACTTTACCTTTTAGTTAATCTGAATGTGACCTTATAGGCATTTCTTTAGGGAAAAAAAAAAATAATTGAATGATGTATTTTGGAATCTTTCCTATAAAAATACATGTTCCTTTTTTAAAAATTGTACATTAGTGGTATTCTTTAAGAAAAACTAATGCCCATTATTTTTCCTCTCTTTTAGTACTATCATCTGCATTATAATGGACTGTGATGTAATACCTGAGCAAATTTCTGGATGGTTCTCCAAGACAAAGGATGCTTCTTTCTGATTGTATCACCTTCTCTCCAGATTGGAAAAAAAGCACTGAAAACCAATTCCTGAAAAAATTGACAGCTGGTTATCTTTACCATCCGCCTTTACTCAAGGACTTCAGAACTAAAATGTTCCCCCAGTATGATATATTGATTCTCGGTATGCAAATGGACTGAATCACATAGATTTTTCTCAGCCAGTAACTGCACTATTACGCAAATCACATCTTCCAAAGTATGGACTGCTCCAATCAGAAAAAAGGCTATCATCATTGGTTGTTGAGCTCTAAGAAGAACTTAAACTGTACTGTGTAAACAGTACCTTACATTTCTAAAATCTCAGATGTAAGAAAAATACGCAGACATACAGATATATAGGCCAACTCTTAGTAATAACATGAAATATACTTAAAGAGCTTTTAAAACTTTGTATTTTTGTACAAAATATTTGTCTTTTTACCATTTTTTTCCTTTTCTTTCTTTTTTTTTTTTTTTTGTCATTTTACCAGTATAATACATGGAGCCAAAGAAAACAATAATGGTACTAATAAAAAACTCCTAGGGTTTCTTGTCAGATTTAATTCTACCCAATGGCAAAGAATTTTTTTCAGTTGTGGTTTTAAAAAAATGATTAAATATATGTGTGTATATATATATATTTTTTAATGTAGCATTTCCTCAGAGGAGTCAATCCCTTGAAATGTCTACAAATATCCTTGCAGATTTTGCCAGGGTAGGTCAAGCCTGAGGATATACATGGCTCAGTCAAGTGGGCTGTGTATGGAGCCCATCACCAGCCAACATTCTTGCTGTGTGCCTGGCTGGGCCCGGAGGAAGTGGTCAGCTCAGGACGTGCTTCTACTTCATTTTGGTGGAGTTAGGGGTGGTGGAGAGGCACCTGTTGGAAAAGACAGAGCACCTAGAAAGCCCTGTTGTGTGGCTGCGGTAGGAATGTGCGTCGTATCGGACCTGTAGCAGAGCTGCTAGTGACTGTCTGTCAGGAAAGTATGGTATCATGTCAACCAAGGGCAGAGATGCAAGAAAGATGGGGACAGCTATCTGCTACCTGGAAAGTTTGTGTTTTCTTAATTCACGTTCCAAAAAGCGTAACTCCACGGCACATGCATGATGAAATGCAAGAGCCAGCTTTCGGCCACTACCCTGAAGTATTGCCCAGAACCTTTCCTCTGAGCCCCTCCTCCTCCTGTTCCTTGACTTGCCATGGAAAAGTCTAGCGTGCAATGTGTTGAAAATAGACATTAGATATAATTGACGCTCAAAGGTAAGGTTTCCATCCAACAGAATCCCTCCGCTCCCCTTCCAAGGAGCTCCCCAGGCCGTGCTGCTACCTAGCCCAAATAAAATGGTAAAAGAATAAAGACAGAATTTGACTTTCACACCTGCAGCTGTGTGGACTATGTATGTTGTCTCACCCCCGGTCACCATTCATGCCATCTCCCGTCTCTGCAGCCAAAAATGGCCATCTCCTCAGCACCTTGATGCCCTGCTGCCCTGTCCACGTGGCCTGGTCAGGTTGGCAGGACCCAGCGTCGTCTGGGCCCTGTGACACGAGGCAAGCACTAGACTCTGGTACTTACTCAGGCTCAAGACCTTTCACAGACGAAACCCAAACCCTCAAGACCTTTTAGAGACTAAACCAAATCCTCTTTTTCATCCTTTTCCTGTGTGTCAGTTAAGCTTCGTGCCTAGAAGCAAGTTAAATGTCTGACGCCGCCATGAGAAGGGCGTACTGCTAGCTCCCACGGCCGAGGTGGCCCCTCTCCCAGCCCTTAACAGCGCTGTCGTCATCGTCGGCACCACGTGAAGTGCTTGAGTCAGACAATTTCGTGCCGTCCTCCCAGCAGCCCTATGAAGCAGGCTTTGCTACCCTCCCCACTGACAGAAAAGGGGAGGGTCTCAAAGAGGGGACATCATTTCCTGGGTCATACCATCACCAAGGAGTGACACAGGATTCAGACTTAAGCTCCGAAAATGTTCTAAATGTTCTTTAGGAACCAGGGTCCTTCTTAATAACACCCGGAATAAAAGCAGATGAGTATCGCACCTTATAAGGGTCTCACGTGCTTCTCCGTACGTTTAGCTATTTAGACACCGGGCGCTGTTCACCTGCTCACAACCGATGCTCTTTTTGGAAGGAGAGATTTGATGAACTATGATGAGGTCTTCAGGCACCTGACTTCCTACGTGCTGGGAGAAGAAGAAAATGTGTTTCTTCCTGAACGGCTCTTGAAAGGATGGATGCACAACCAGGAGGAAAGAACCCTTTCTTCTTTTCCTCTATTATCAATATCCATCCGCTCCCCCACCACCCTTCCAATTTGTAGGAGTTAAAATTGAAGCTAAAGCAGACGACAAATGGTAATAGCCGCTCCCATTTCAAAAAGCAGATATTTCAGGAAGTAGGAAGCTGTATAAATCAGGTAACAATGCTGAGCATTGCTTTTTTTTTTTTTTTTGCCTCATGACAAAGCTGAAAAAATAAGCATCTTAACTCATTCGTGACTCAAGTCACATAAGAATAATAATAGTTTAAATATGTTTGGCATTTTCACATACACTATCTCCTCTAATCTTCATGTAAGACCTGTTGTCCCTACTTTATTTTTTTAAAGATTGTATTTGAAATAGAGTACAAGTGGAGTGAGGGACACAGGGAGAGGGAGAGAGAGAATCTCAAGCAGGCACCTTGCTAAGCACGGAGCCCAACAGGGGGCTCAATCTCACAACCCTGAGATCATGACCTGAGCTGAAACCAAGAGTCCAAGGTTTAACCAATTGAGCCACTCAGGTGCCCCTTGTCCCTACTTTAGAAATGAGGGAATGGGGGCTACTTGGAAGACTTGCTGTTGCCCACTTGCTGTCACAGTTGCCTTCAAAAATGACAATCTAATCAGGTTCCTCATTCTTAATTCAAAATCTAAGTCCATTCTACCCCACATTCCCAGCCTAACATCTTCCAAAGGATGTTCACCCACACCTCCAGGCTATCCTCCAGCTGCAATCCACCCTCCCTTCACATGCACCAAACAGCCTTTCAAGCCACCGGCACTTGCCCCCATGCTCTTTCTCACCCCCATACTCTACCTGGACTCCTTCCCCATCTTTTATACATGGAGAGAACCTTTTTTAAGACTCGGCCCAAGCATCACTTCTTGTCTGATTCCTTTCCCAACAAATGCACCTTGAAAGTAGAGAGGATTCCTCTTTCCATGCCAAACACTATGCACCAGTGTTCTGGATGAAACAGTGAAACTCCTTCACTGAGTTAGATGATCTACAGATTAGTTGCAAGACCTAAAAATGACTGAATTGAGAAGAGAGGAAAGTGAGTGTGGTCAGTCAGCTACAAAATCATAAAAGCACTGAAGAGTGGGAGAAGCAAGCGGGAGAAATGAAGGAATTCATGTTACTAATAATTGCTTATTATACATCCAGTATATTGGATGTAAGTATATTATACGTATTATTTCATCAACATGAATGAAAGACTGAAAAGAATCAGATGATAAAACATTCATTCTTTTACCAAAGTATGGCCCTGAGTCTGGGAAAAGCATTAGAAACTTTTTCTAAATGGCAGCGCGATCGAGTATCTTTTGTCTTGCTGTTATACTCAACAATTTTACAAGTACAGGTAGACTTTCCAGTCTTTTTGAGATGTTTCTCTATACAATAGTTCCATTTTCCTAGGAAGAATCCCTTAATGGTCTGGTGTCGTATTTATTTTATAAACCACAAGGGAGATGTTGAAAAGATTTTGCTTCACCTATTCATCCTTTTTCCTCCCCTCCTAGATACTCTTGTTCAAATAAGTACATAACATGCCCAGTTGGGCAAAAGTCCAGAGAAAAGCAGGCTTAAGCAAACCAACTTTAGGGCACCTCGGAGGTTCAGTTGGTTAAGTGTCTGCCTTTGGCTCAGGTCATGATCTCAGGGTCCTGGGATAGAGCCCCACATCGTGCTCCCTGCTCAGTGGGGAGCCTGCTTCTTCCTCTCTTTCTGCCTCTCCTTTCCACTCAGGCGCGCTTTCTCTTTCAAATAAATAAAATCTTTTTTTTAAAAAATGGACTTAACCAAAGGGTCTCGATTTAGTCTTCTTGGCCAGGTATGGAGAACTGTCCTTTGGCCAGTCTTCTAACCTTTGGTGCCAGAATTTGCTGTACTCTTTACATGGCACTCATTGCCATGACCCACCAAATCACGGCTGGAAACTGCAGGGAATTATAAGCATCTTAAAATCATTCCTGGGGTGCCTGCGTGGCTCAGTCAGTTAAGCTTCTGCCTTCAGCTCAGGTCAGGATCCCAGGGTTCTGGGATCGAGCCCCTTGTCAGGCTCCTTCCTCAGCAGAAAGCCTGCTTCTCCCTCTCCCTCTGCCTGCCACTCCACCTGCTTGTGCTCTCTCTGTCAAATAAATAAATAAATTAAATATTTTTAAAAAATAAATAAAATCAAGTCCTGTGCCATGGAGCAGGAGCCATGCCAGGCCTGACAAGCACAAAGTGCTGGGTACATAGCAGCTGTAATAGTGCCTACTGTAGGCTAGGAACCGGACATATACTGTATCCAACCCCTATGCAAGAAAATGAAAGATCAGATTAAATAATTTTCCAAGAACTGGGCGTTGAACCCATGGCCACCTAGCTTCCACCCCTCCATACTGTCTTCTGTTCTCCCAAACCATAACCTTCCTGAGAGCCTAGGATTTTTGCATTACATTTTGTTCTTTGCCATGAGAAATCTCAAGCCACCAAGATAACCTCTCTCTCTCTAACAGAACCGGAGAGATAATGTCGGAATACTGATTTGCACACTTTAGATAAAAGCACTACACCAATCCCTTCAATACTGACAAGCAAAAAGGCTTAATCGACTTGGCAGCAAATGCCATGGATGTCCAAAGAGGTTAGTTTGAAGAAACCACTCTAGATGCTGGAGTAGCTGGACCTCTCATAGAGTTTTCTGATAGAATTAGTGCCAAATGAAGAGTGATGGGCTTTGGAGCCAAATGGGCCCAGGTTGGAATCCTGCTCTCTACTTCCTGGTTGTGACACAATACTCAAGCGACAATTACGTCTCTCCCCTCATTTCCCCCCTTTGCCCACCAGGCCCTCTGCTTACATATAGAACCAGCATTGCTCCAGAACTGGCTCAGAACTGGCATTATCTGTCCTGATCTCATTAGGGAAACTGCATTGACAATTAGCTCACTGATAATGCATCCTTTCAAAATACTAGACGCGGGTGACATGGAGAAAAACTAAAATTGTGAGCTCCCTTCTCCCTTACACCAGTAATACTGAAAAAAACTGACCTCTTTCTGTTATCCCTTCCATTGGGTATCAGAGTAGAGGGTCCAAGAATTGGTATTAATTACAGATCTGGCTGCTGAAACAAAGAACAAAAAAATGGCAGCCTAAAAAAGATGGGAGGCTTCTTTCCCTCGCACCTAACTCTCCGCATATAGCAGCCCAGGGAGCCACCCTCCTGCTGCCTTCCTGCTCTGCCATCCAGAAGCTAACCCCTGAAGCACGGGCCAGGAGGCCTCAGCGCCACACCCACTTTCCAGGAAGCAGGTTTAGGGGAGAGGTGAGGAAAGAAGTTAATTCCTTTAAGGGAAGAAACTGTGTCTATCACTCCCACACACATCTCTTTAGCCAGAACTTTGTCAAACAGCCTCACTTAATTGCAAGGGATGCTGGGAAATGCAGTCTCTAGCTGTGAAATACAGTCACATGTCAAGCTAAAAATTCCATTGTGATAAAAGGGAGAATGGATATGGGGGGGGTGCTATAAATAGTTGTACCACCCAAAGCTGCTCACACTAATTCCCCTCCTGTGCAATGTGTTTTCCATCTTGCCCTCTTAGGGAGACTCTGGTGGGCTGAATTACTGGCTCCAATTCTTCCATCTCCCTATATCCACCCCTTTGCCACGCAACCTGGCAATTTCCCCCATCTCTCTGGGAGGAGGGGACCTTCCTGCCCCTTGACTTTGGGCTCAGCCAAATGACTTGCTTTGGCCATTAACGGTGGGTATGACATGACCAAAGGCTTGAGAAGTGCTAAGGTAACTGTTTGCCTTCTTGTACACCTGCCATCACCTTGAGGAGGGCCTCCCCTGGGTAGCTGCTGCCCCTGCAGCCTGGGCTGTAGGAGGAGCACACATGGAGCAAAATGGCCCCAACTAAGACATACCTGCAGCGAGAAGCAAAGCTCCCTCAACCGTCAGAACCTGCAGCAGAGCCACCTGGCCAACCCACAACCCACGAAATGTATATTCCATTGAGATTTGGGGGTTGTTTATTACACAGCATTACTGGAGCAAGAGCTAACTGATACAGGTCCTTGGGTTCTAACCCGGTTACTCTACATATGGCTATTTTCTGTTTATCCCTCCAGATCCCTTCTCCACCATTCTCTGGACTTTGGGAGGTAAATCTTTATGGGTTTCCCTGGTTTATGGATTCCAATTGATTTGGACAATGAAATGGCAGGAGACAAAGAGCAAAGTGGGGCATTTATTTCCCTGACCTCCTCCCTAACCTTCTCCCTGCATCTCTCTACCGAAGGCCACATCTCCTGTTAGGTGGTTCTAGCTCTCTCCCTGAGTCCAGAAGTGGCAATGTCCTCTCACCACCAGTAATAGCTCACAGCCACACTAGCTTCAAGATTCCACACTATCCTTTATTGTTTTCCCTAAACCTGCTGCAGCTTTGTCAACTCTCCCTTTATTACACTCTCCTCAATTACCCAGCTTGACTATGCCATCTTTTCCTTGTGGGACCCTGATTGATACCCTTTCTGCCTCTACCCTGCTAAGTAGTATGTCCCCCACCTCCTCTTCATGGGTCCAAACATGACTCTCCTTTCAAGGCACACCCCCTCTTTCAAAACGCTTTCTCCAAAATCGCCAGCTCCCAGTGAGCTCTCCCTTCCCTTAATTCCCCCAAGATCAACCGCCCAAACCACATCATCTATACTTTGCTTTATACCAAAGCACAGCAGTCTGTAAGCTGTGCTCTGAGGAGCCAAGGGATCTTGTGAAGGTGCCACAGTAGTTGGGAGGAGGGTATTTGCAGAGCAAATGGAGTCCCAGATCACCTTTCAGATGGCTATGTATTTATCTCATACATGAGGTTTCATTTGAGGTTCACTGTTTTAAAAAAAGTTTGAAAACTTTGACGCAGTACACTAATCTTTAATGTTTTTGCATTAGGTCATATCTACCCAAAGGAATAAAATCAATTTAAATATCTCCAAAATCAAGGCATTTGTGTTCTCCCTTTGTTATAGGGGCAGATGGATGATGGACAGATGGAAGGATGGCAGCATAGATGGATGCATGGATGGACAGATGCATAGATGGGCAGATACACAGATGGGCAGATGAACGGCATGGATGAATGGAAGAATGGATACATGCATCCATGGATAGAGAGAGAGATGATGGAGGCCTGTATGAGAAGGCTCTGGCCCCATCATAAGCAGCACAGGCTCTACCCACTTGCTCACGATCTATAGGAACATGTCTTTTTACTCCTACACAAATCCCCCAGAAAGTATCTCTCCTGAAACTTCAAACTCCAAAAGGTCAACTAAAGGGGAGCTGAAGGTCACAAGGGATGTGGGCAGGGCTGGAGGAACTCAGCTGCACTAAGCAGCTCCAGATTGCACTGACTGAGATCTGAGGGGAAAGCGATGCAAGAGCAATGGCACAGAAGTCTGAAGCTATGGGAACTCCTGTTCAAACTTATAAAAAGTAAGAGTCCCTAGCAGACTAGCAAGCATGTCTTTAAAAATCTATAATTCTGGGGGCACCTGGGTGGCTCAGTTGGCTTGGCGTCCAATTCTTGATTTCAGCGCAGGTCATGATCTCAGAGTTGTGGAACTGAGCCAGTGCTGGGCGTGGAGTCTACTTAAGATTCTCTCTTTCCCTCTGCCCCTCCCTGAGCACTCACTGTCTCTCTTTCTCTCTCTCTCTCGAAAAATAAAAAATCATAATTCTGCCCTCCAAATATTTCCCAGCTCCAACCATGCTTCCCAGCTCCACCATGATGTTCATAGATAGTAAAATGAATAATCATTTTTCTCTTGCCTAATCAGCATATACAATAGTCATATGTGTTGTATTACCTTGTTTTTGATGGTGACAATTACTTGTTTCTAAAGAACTATTTGCTATGCCTTCATTTGAATAATACCATGTGAAAAGAAGCTGTTTTTTTTCTTCAAAGGTATAGTATGAGGCCCATTTTATATAATAGTCTGGATTCAGGTCCTATAAGATGCCACTTAATAGACACTGCAAAGCAATAATCATTTTCTCCTGGAATTTCACCTATTTCAACCTTCTAACTACAGCTTCACAGAGTGAAATGTACCAAGAGTCCTGAATCAAAGGCACAAGGAATAGTGACCAGCGACTTCATACAGACCCTGACTGTTCTCAAAAAGGAAAAAAAAGCCTAGAAAAATTAGATGATGGATGGATGGATGGATGGGTGGATGGATGGATGGGAAGATGGCCAGCTAGCTAGCTACATATATACATACCTACACAGGATGGAAGGGTGAGAGAAAAAGGGAGAGATTGAGGGTTGGCTAGGAAAACGCTGTTTGTTAGTTTTTAACCCACAGTCCATTTGGAAGAGTTTTCAGTGGAAAAACACTGCCCTCAAAGTCCACTGAAGTCCTCCACTTGCTCCCGTGCCTGAGTTTTAGATTAGGATAGGCAAGGAGAAGCCGGCTCTACTGCACACAACTTGCCGAGGGCATGAAAAAAATCATCTGCCTCAAATCATTTTTGCTTACTTTTCAACTCCATAGCTATAATGTTTGGAAGTTACAGACCCCCCAGAAATTACCATTTTCTGTTTTTATCACAGGAAACAAGATCACATGAATTGCATTTTCCACAGTCTACAGTATGATTTTCCTCCCTCTGTAATTCAGCTCACTGACTTGTACTCTGAAGCAACAGGTATGTAGGGAGACCAGAGCAGAAGTCCAGGAACCCAATATGTTATCCAGATACAGGTAGAAAATGAATCTCCCTAGGAGCAGATGTGTGGGGGCAGGCTAGTCCCAGCAACATAAAACCCCCATGGGAAGGCCCTTGGCACCAATGAAAAGCAGGCAAGGTCAATCTTCTGCTGTCACCTCTACTGTGTGTGAATGAACTCTAGAGTCTCATCCTTTCTGGTCCAGCCCCTTTGCGATTTCTGAGAAATAATCTTATACTTAGTACCAGAAATTATGTCAGAAAAGACCACTTCTCATAAGAAAATAAATCCATCCCTTGAGATTAGTAGGATAATGTCCCAGACCACACAGCCTGATATGTCCCTAAGCTTCACATTCTCCTAGGGCCCACACTGGTCCCTGCAGTCATCACAGCAGGAAGGGGAGTGTTGCCTCTTTGACCCTCATACCCAAGTATGGACCAAATCCCTTCCTTTCATTCTCTAGGTTAGAAGCTCTGAAGAAGTCTTTGCACTAAAGGCTAGAGCACAATAAGAGGCAAATAGCCACAAAGAGCAACAACCAATTGCTAGACAACCAGAGCTCACTGTCCACAGAAGATTTCCGGGCAAAGAGGTCTCACCTAGATTCCTCCCTTTCTAGCTCCAGCCTGCCTCCAAGCATCACCTTTATTTTTTTTTTTAAGATTTTATTTATTTATGTGATGGAGAGAGAGACAACCAGCGAGAGAGGGAACACAAGCAGGGGGAGTGGGAGAGGAAGAAGCAGGCTCCCAGCTGAGGAGCCTGATGCAGGCTGGATCCCAGAACGCTGGGATCATGCCCTGAGCTGAAGGCAGACACTTAACGACTGAGCCCCCCAGGAGCCCCCCAGGCATCACCTTCCATTGGAGAGCACCTCATAGGCCTCTGGCCCCCTGAAGTGCCCTTCTCCTCCTTCAGAAGACCCATCATCCACCCTGATGGGACACTTATCTCAGGTTGTTAACACAAAGGCAGACCTCAGCCTTCAGGCAAGATTCTAATCTCTCTCTACAGGGGTCTGCACCAGAATAACCAAACCCCAATAAACCCCCCAAGCCATTAATACAAGAGAGGGAGGAAGGAGTAGAGAGGGAAAAGGCAAACCTTGGTAAAAATGCTGGGAAGGCAACACTTCACCCAAAGAAGCATGTCTCCAAAGGTGGACTTAGTTATTGTGGGGAAGAATCTGGAGACGGCATAAAAAGGGGGGGGGGGGAGTAACAATTATACATGGACCTTGATTTTTTTTTTCCTTATCTTTACATGTGTTACTTTTATGGAGCAGTTCTAGATTTACAGAGAAATGGATCAGAAAGTACAGCAAGGACATATCCCCTCTCCCGCCCTTTTCTCCCCACACATCCTGTATTGGTGTGGTAGCTTTGTTAGAGACGATGAACCCACATGGATGCATTATTATTAGCTAAGGCCCATAGTTTATATTAAGCTTCACTCTTTGTGTTATACACTTGTCAAAATCCACAGAATGTGCAATGACAGGTGTCCATCATCACTGGATTGTACAGAAGTTTCACTGCCCTAAAACTCCCCTGTGCTTCACCTATAAGTGAACCATGCATTGATGAGCAAAACATCAGAACAGGAGATCTGACAAAGACTTTTGCTCGAATCTGTCAATGTGTACTGGAAAAAAAAAAAGTTTTAAATATGCCCTCACTTCCCCCCCCCAAAATCACATTTGGGAATTTGAATCCCCTTTCAACTGGGGAGACTGACATCACGCAAACCCTGAACATTCAAGGAGCACTCGGGCCCACACAGTTGCTCCACGGCCCCTCCCTACACTTAAAGCCAGCCCTGGGAGGGTCCAGCTAGCATATCACGTGTGTCTCAGAGGGGCTGGCAGGGAGGAGAAGAGGCCCCAAGACAGTTCTTGGAAGCAGAGAAGCAAAGGAAGCCACCAGCTTATGTCTCCTCTCCCAAATCAGACAACCGTCCAAAAATCACCAGGAAACAAAGATTTTTTCACATCACGTGGTGGCTTTCTTTGAGGATCTGCCTTTACCAAGGGAAGGCTGACTATGAAGCCCAGCTGGTGGAAATAGAACAGAGTGGAAAGAGTGGTTAAGACCTGGGAGGGAAGAGATATTAAGTGCCCCCTCTTTTATTTGCCTTTGAGCTACAAGATCAAGCCCTACTGTGATACCTTCCAAAGCTTTCAGATTAACCACTTATCCTACGTGTGTGTAGATCACCAGACAAGTTCTTAAATCAGACATGTTCATGTCACATCTTCGCAAATGGAGGCTAAATAGAACCTGATACACACTAGTGTGTTTATAAATACACACCACACACACACGCACGCACGCGCTCACACACGAGGCCTAGCTGAGCAATCCCATGCCTACCCACAGCGGCGTTTGAATTCACTTGCACACCAATCACCCCTCAGCAGACATTCCTTCCACCCTCGTCTTCACTCCCTATGGTACTCCCTGCATTGGCTGTTAGAAAGGTCTCCTGCGAGTCTCAGCCTTCAGTTCCTCCCTATACTCGTCTGCTAGGGCAGCCAGGACAAAGTACCACTGGGTGGCGTAAGCAGCAGAAATGAATCACCTCACAATTCTGGAGGCCAGATGGAGCTGTTGACAGGTTTCTCCTGAGGCCTTTCTTCTTGGCTTGTACATGGCCATCTTCTTGTGGTGAGCTCACGTGACCCCTCCTCTGTGTGTGTCTGCGTCCTCATCTCCTTTTCTTAGAAGGACACTTGTCATATTAGGGTCCACCTTAAAGACCTCATTGTATCTTAATTATCTCTATCTCCTGAGGTATTGGGGTTAGGAGTTCAATTTATGAATTCTGGGGGACACACTCCCCATGCCTCCTTCACTCTTAAATGACTGTTGGCCCCACTTTATTAAAAATGTTGAGGCCAATCAAAGTGCACTCTTTAAACTTTGTGTCCACTTTTTAGAACCCCCTTTATAGATTTCACTCATCCCCCTGCCCACCACCCCTCTGGCAACCATGAGTTTGTTGTCTGTAGTTAGGAGTCTTTTTGTCTCTTTTTTTCTTTGTTTTCTTAAATTCCACATATGAGTGAAGTTATATGGTATTTGTCTTTCTCTGACTTATTCCACTTAGAATTATACCCTCTATGCCCACCCATGTTGCTGCAAATGGCAAGATCTCATTCTTTTTTATGACTGAGCAATAGTCCCCTGTATGTACGTACGTACGTACGTATGTATGTATATATACCACATCTTCTTTATCCATTCATCTATTAATGGACACTTGGGTTGCTTCCGTAATTTGACCATTGCAAATAGTGCTGTGATAAACATAGGCTGCATGTATCTTTTAGAATTAGTGTCTTCATTTTCTTTGGGTAAATACCCCGTAGTAGAATTACATGGATCATATGGTAATTCTATGTTTAATTTTTAGAGGAACCTCCATACTGTCTTCCACAGTGGCTGCACCAACTTACGTTCCATCAACAGTGTACAAGGGTTCCTTTTTCTCTACAGCCTTGCCAACACTTGTTATTTCTTGTGTCTTTGATTCTAGCCATTCTGACTGGTGCAAGGTGGTGTCTTGTGGTTTTGATTTTCGTTTCCCTGATGATTAGCGATGCCGAGCATCTTTTCATGTGTCTGTTGACCATCTGTGGGTGTTCTTTGGAAAAATGTCTGTTCAGGTTCTCTGTCCATTTTTAATCGAATTATTTTTGGGGGGGGTGTTAGGTGTATAAATTCTTTACATATTTTAGATACTAACCGCTTATCAGATATATCATTGGCAAATATTTTCTCCCATTCAGTAGGTTGACTTTTTGTTTTGTTGCATGTTTCCTTTGCCATGCACAAACTTTTTACTTTGGTGTAGTCCCAATAGTTTATTTTTTCTTTTGTTTCCCTTGCCTGAGGAGACATATCTAGAAAAATGTTTACAGCCAATGTCAAACATTTTTGCCTATGCTTTCTTTTAGGAACTTTATGGTTTCAGGTAATTTCCTCCTGCCCATTTTAATATTTCTCTGTGCCTTCACCTTTCATTCCTTCTTTGTTGAGAAGAAGTCCCTCTCACCGGGGCCACAACCCTCCTATCTCCCTGTGCCTTTTACTTCTTCCACACCTGTTCCCAGAACCAACTCACCGCACCCCTGGGAGGCACATCACATCATGTGCCCTGGGAATACACCACTCAAGAAACCCTTCTCTTGTATCTTCAGCCTCTCCTCTGGTACTTGTTCCTTCCCCTCCTCTCCGTCTATGTCATATTCCCCCCACCACTACCTATTATTTTTTTTTAAGGAAAGGAAAAATATAAAAAGTGACTTTCTTTCTTAAATTGTTATTCGTTCTCTCTCACCTCCTCGTAAAGACACACTTCTTAGAATGGCCTAGATCTGCAGCCTCCACTTACCCTCCACCTTCCTAGTCCTTAACCCCTTGCAGACCTGGCTCCCACTCCCACTGCTCTCTGGAAAAAGTGCTCTCCAAGGTCATCAGTGACTCCCTCCATTTTTGTGGGGATCAAGTTGGAAACTGAGGGCTTCAGAGGGGAGGGGGGTGGGGGACTGGGATGGGCTGGTGATGGGTAGTAAGGAGGGCACATATTGCATGGAGCACTGGGTGTTATACGCAAGCAATGAATCATGGAACACTACATCAAAAACTAAGGATATACTGTATGGTGATTAACATAACATAATAAAAAATTATTTAAAAAAAGAAAGAAAATACAGGTAAGGCCTTTAGAGCCAAGAATCTGGCCCATGTGAGTGCTTCTGTTGTTATTACTCCTCCACCATCCTATCTTGGCTTGCTTCCCTCCTGCCACACCGACCTCACCTTTGTGCCTCCCTCTGTGGCGATGCTCCGAGGGACAGGGCCACCTCTAACTGTAGAAAGGGCCCAAATGTTCAGGCCTGAGCTCCCCAGGATTCAATGTATGTGTCAACTGGCACTTCGCATATGAGCCCACTGATTGACGAGACAGTTGTTAGGCCAAGACGCAGAGGCACAGAGCTGCAGATACGGCTCTGCTTTGATCCCTCAAATCTTCTCTCTCCTAACGTGCTTCTGCAGCACACATTCCTCTTTTTTCTAACTCTGTTTGTGCCTTCTTCATGGTCCACTGTGGCATTAAGAGGTCCTTAGTCACTTATGTAGACATACAACCTCTTTCTTGTACATACAAAGTCTGTTCTGCCCCCTCTTCTCTTACCTTCCAAGACCAACTTCTAATCCTTTTTCTCAAAGCCAATTCTCCATCTTTCCAGGAAAGCATTTGGGTTTAGTTCCATATTCAAGGTAGCTGGGAACTTTATATGATAATTGAAGTCTGAGGCAGTCCTGGGAAAAAAGGCAGAGGAACAAACTGGGAACTGCTTTTTTTTTTTTAAAGATTTATTTAGAGAGAGAGTGAAAGAACACTAGAATGAGCAGGGGGAGGGGCATAGGGAGAGAGAGAGAATCCTCAAGCTGACTCCTCACTGAAAGGGGAGCCCGATGAGAGGCTCCATCCCAGGACCCTGAGATCATGACCTGAGCTGATATGAAGAGTCAGATGCTTAATCAGCTGAGCCACCCAGGCACCCCTGGGATCTGCTTCTAATTTCAGATGGCCTGAGGTTCATAGAGGAGCAAAAGTTCAGAATTTCTATATCCATAGCGAACTTCCCTAGGTAGAATACTTTTTAGCCACACATCGATCCACCCAATGAAATTGGGCTCCCCTTACAAATTCTGCCTCACATGCTATGTCCTCCATGAAGACCCCAACCAGAAATCATTTAACTCTCTCATGACCTTTTCTTCCTCTCTTAAGGTACTGACGTTCTACCAGTTACCTGAATATTTGTGTACCTCCCTACCCCACAGGTGATAGGCACCTCTTGAGGCAGGAGCTGGGACTTCCCTATTTCACATTTCTACAGCCACCTGCCACAGTGCCTTGTACATCGGAGGCACTTGATCCATAGGAGTCAAATTGAATTAAGACAGGAACATGGGAGGAGGTGGAAGTGGGGAGTTACTCACCAACAGGCATAAAGTTTCACTTAAGCAAGAGGAGTAAGTTCTAGAGATCTACGGGCCAACATTAAGCCAAAAGTCAACAATACTGGAGGCACAACAATACTGTGCACTTAAAGAAGGTTAAGAGGTGAAAATGGATACTAAGTACACTTATCGTGGTAATCATTTTACAATATTAAATCATCGTGTTGTCCACCTAAAACTAACACAATGTTATGTGTCAATTACATCTCAATAAAAAATGTTAAGAGGGTAGATCTCCTGTTAAGAGTTCATCCCACAATAAAAGATTTAAAAAAGAAAAGATTTATTTTTTTTAATTCATTTTATTTTATTTTTTTATAATAATATTTTTTATTATATTATGTTAGTCACCATACAGTACATCCCTGGTTTTTGATGTAAAGTTCCATGATTCATTATTTGCGTATAACACCCAGTGCACCATGCAATACGTGCCCTCCTTACTACCCATCACCATCCTATCCCATTCCCCTACCCCCCTCCCCTCTGAAGCCCTCAGTTTGTTTCCCAGAGTCCATAATCTCTCATGCTTCATTCCCCCTTCTGATTACCCCCCCTTTCTTTATCCCTTTCTTCTCCTACCGATCTTCCTATTTCTTATGTTCCATAAGTGAGTGAAACCATATAATTGTCTTTCTCTGCTTGACTTATAAAAAAGAAAAAGTTTAAAAAAAGAAAACGAATGAACAGAATCCTAACTGATCTTTATTTAATCTGAACTTCAGCCTTTCATAATGTCTGTTTCGAGGAGAAATGAAACAAGGAGCCACCAGTTTGTCACAGCAGCAGAGGCCAGCCTTCCCCCACAGGCTGCCTCTCCACTCCAGGCACACACCATCACTTCCCTCCCAGCCCGTCCCCACTCCTTACGTAGCACAAGACCACAAAGCCCATTGAAACTGCACAGGTGGAGCGAGGCACCTCACTGAGGTCCTAGAAGGGACAGAGCTCTGTGAGGCCATTTACCTTGGAAACCTGGCTGTCACAAGGCATTCAGGAAATAGGTCCAGAAAAAAAAGAATTAAAATCTTTCCTTCAAGATACAGGTAACAGCCACCCCTCCCAGGGTAAGATAACTAAGACTCCACATGCTTAGCACACGGCTAGGGAGTGCTTACAAACCAACGCTACTTATTTAGAAAAGTTTCCAAATGTTTAAAAAAGAATTCCTTCGTGGATGGCCATTGTTAGCCTGTCTTCAGAGGGGCAGCCCTTTCAGCTCTTCTCTTTTGTGGGAATTTGGGCACTACCAGAGTATGGAGGCACCCTCACATCCTCACTCAAACCCTTTTATCCACTCACTTCAACACCTTCTTTTTCCTCTGTTCTTCAAATCAGCACCTTCCTCTACCCATGTATCTTAGGTAATGGTCAAGTACTGTATACCCTTGCTGACGTTCTAGTCTTTAGAATCTTCTCCTACTGGACACCCAGAACAAGATGTTTTAAGGATGCACACTCCTTGGGAGCTCTTCAAAGTCAGCAGTACTTCAGTGGAGCAAGTAGATCCAGACTTCTGAGTCTGCAGTCTTGTGATGGGGGACAAATTCTAGAGTAGAGCAAACCTGTCTGTGGTTATCTGAACCTCTGTCTCATTTGAAAAACCTCCATCTTCATTCTTACCTTTCTGGGCCTCTCTGCAGCAATTGTACCTGCTGAAATGGAGAACTCCTTCCTTTCATAACTCTCCCCCTACCTTGGGTTTGTTTTGGAATCAGGCAGGCCTGGCCACTGAGCTGGCTTGGAGCTCTACGTCCTCCAATCTCTCTGGTGTGCCCTGGGCCAGTGGCCCAGCCTCTTGGGGCCTCTGTTTCCTCATGGGTGAGGATGCACAGGTGATATTTTGAGATGCTAACCAAGGTTTCTCCTCTTCCTGCTTCCTTGTGCCCTTCCCTTCATCATTTAGACAAAGAAACAGAATCCTATACTGACCTGTATTCAATCTGATCTTAAGCTTTTCATAATATTTGTTTCTAAGAAAAACCGAACAAACAAAATGAAAGCAGTTCTCCATACATACTGTTCTTAGGGGGAAGGCAAATGTGCTAAACTCAAAGAGATAATTGCTAAGCTGTGAGTTCTGAAGGAGACTTGTTAGAGCCTCTTGCAGAGACAATATCTCAAAAACAAAACTTTTTTGCTGCAGCAGGCAGGGGGTTTGAAAGAGAAAAATGTGTGTGACAGAAAATGTTGAACTAAGGAACTAAAATCTTTGAGGATTCTGCAGAGTGTATACTATGAGCCAAAGAACAGGAAAAAATGTAGGATGACATTAAAACATTTGTCTCTACTAGAAAAAAACAAAGATGGAGTCAATGATTGTGGGATGAAGAGTAAGCCAACATTTAGGTCCCTAAGAAGCGCCCTGCACAGTGGCCTCCTCCATGGACCAAAAACCTTGGATTGAAGGGGAGAGAGAAACCCCAGATAACCTTCAAGGGTGCCCAGAGCCAAAGAGTCCATTGTGTGGCTTCCCAGGAAGTAGCTCGGAATTCAAGTCTTGAAGAAAAGCCTCATGTCCAAAATGGCCCCAAAGGGCAGCCTGACAATGACTACAGAAATTTCCAGGTCTGGGGCGCCTGGGTGGCACAGCGGTTAAGCGTCTGCCTTCAGCTCAGGGCGTGATCCCGGTGTTATGGGATCGAGCCCCACATCAGGCTCCTCCGCTAGGAGCCTGCTTCTTCCTCTCCCACTCCCCCTGCTTGTGTTCCCTCTCTCGCTGGCTGTCTCTATCTCTGTCAAATAAATAAATAAAATCTTTAAAAAAAAAAAAAAAAAGAAAAGAAATTTCCAGGTCAGGTGAACCACAGGGCAGCCTCATAGAACCATGAGCAAAAGGTTCCTGTGAGCCCCTGCACAAACAGGAAAGTGACTGAGCACAAGCCACAGTCCCAAAGGAGCCAGGGTTTGGGACAAGATGAGTGAGGAATGTGTGATCCTCACAGACATGACAGGAAACCATGAGGAGCACATGGACTAGAAAAGACAAACATCTCAGGAGAACACAGGAGACGGAGGCTGGTGTCGGACCCTCCCCACCAGGAAGTTATATAAACCAACACCCCAGAAAGTTAGCTCGCCCCACCCACACACAAGGGGTGAAGGAGGGGAGGGGGGAACTTGCACTAATTGAGTTTAAAACTGTACAACTGCATTTAAATTCAGAAGTGACTGAGTTACCTTGAGTTGACAATATGAAATTTTCTGCTCTCTGTGGAAAGTGATATGTCATGACTTCCGAAGAAATGTTTATATATGAAAAGTCAAATGAACTAACTATAAAATTCGAACTTGTCAAATGTGAAATAGGTGTGCCAAAACCTACCTCACAGAATTATTGCAAGTTCTAAATGAGTTCAAGTACAAAAAGCACCTCGCACAATGTCTGGCTCATAACACAAGGCAAAAATCTTGGTCTTTCCCTCCTGTGGTATTCTCTTTCAGTTCCCTGGGTCAGCTAAAGAAATAACAGGGTTTCAGTCCCCCCAGACATTTAATAATATGGCCCAGAGAGCGGGTGAGCAGTTTTATGGATAGATGAGTGTGGCAGTTCCTGCAGAAGCAGGGTAAGCTCCACCCACAGAGATGATGGGACCCTGGGTAGAAAGCAGGGATGCAGTCGTGTTTTTTAAAGAGCTGGGCTAACAAGTAACTCCACCCACCTAGAGACTTTGTAGTCTGTCAGTCAAGACCCTCAGTAAATGATTGGATGTCCTCCTCAGCACTGTATTTGGAAGAGATTTCAGAAGAAAAAGGGAAGAGAGTACTTATTATCTTTCCACACATTCTAGACAAGGAGTCAACATACTAACCCATGGGCCATATACAGATCACTGTCTGTTTTTATAAACAAAGTTTTATTGGAACATAGCTATGCTCGTTGGTTTATGTGCTGTCCGTCTATGGCTGCTTTTGAACTGCAATGGTAGAGTTGAGTAGTTGCAACAGAGATCATTTAGCCTGCAAAGCTGAAAATAGTTGCTATCTGTTCCTTTACAGAACAAGTTTGCCAACCCTTGTACTAGACAGTAATAACTCATCCTTTTATAGAATTTAGATTGTATTTCACACATATAATTTCATTTATTTTAAACAAAAATCTCAATGGATTACGATATTTCATCCATCATAGTATCATTGTGTTGCTATATGTTTCCCACCTTATGAAAATTAGGAAGCTGAGGCTCCAAGCGTTAAAGAGCTTGGCGCTGAGTAACAGAAGAGTCCTCAAACCGGTGCTGTTTCCATCGCGGCCTCCTGCCATGTTCCTTACGCTAATAATGTCCTTAATGTGACCTAAATCCTAAAATTTGTATGGAACCAGAAAAGACACTGAATAGCCAAAGGAGTGTTGAAAGAGAAAACCAAAGCTGATGGCATCACAATTCCGGACTTCAAACTCCATTACAAAGCTGTAGTGTAGCTTTTGTGCCAGTACCATGGTGTCATCAAGACAGCATGGTACTGGCACAAAAACAGACACACAGATCAATAGAACAGAATAGAGAACTCAGAAATGGACCCTCAACTCTATGGTCAACTGATCTTTGACAAAGCAGGAAAGAATATCCAATGGAAAAAAGACAGTCTCTTCAACAAATGGTGTTGGGAAAATTGGACAGCCACATGCAGAAGAATGAAACCGGACCATTTCCTTACACGATACACAAAAATAGACTCAAAATGGATGAAAGACCTAAATGTGAGACAGGAATCCATCAGAATCCTAGAGGAGAACACAGGCAGCAACCTCTTCGACCTTGGCGACAGCAACTTCTTGCTGGACACATCTCCAAAGGCAAGGGAAACAAAGGCAAAAATGAACTATTGGGACTTCATCAAGATAAAAAGCTTTTGCATAGCAAAGGAAACAGTCAACAAAACCAAAAGACAATGGACAGAATGGAAGAAGATATTTGCAAATGACATACCAGATACAGGGCTAAAATCCAAAATCTATAAAGAACTTATCAAACTCAACACCTAAAAAACAAATAATCCAATCAAGAAATGGGCAGAAGATATGAACAGACATTTCTCCAACGAAGACATCCAAATGGCCAACAGACACATGAAAAAGTGTTCAACATCACTCAGCATCAGAGAAATACAAATCAAAACCACAATGAGATACCACCTCACACCAGTCAGAATGGCTAAAACTAACAAGTCAGGAAGCGACAGATATTGGTGAGGATATGGAGAAAGGGGAACCCTCTTGTACTGCTAGTGGGAATGCAAGCTGATACAGCCACACTGGAAAACAGTATGGAGGTTCCTCAAAAAGTTGAAAATAGAGTTACCCTACAACCCAGCAATTGCACTACTGGGTATCTATCCCAAAGATACAAATGTAGTGATCCGACTGGGCACCTGCACTCCAATGTTTATAGCAGTAATGTCCACAATAGCCAAACTATGGAAAGAGCCCAGAGGTCCACTGACAGATGAATGGATAAAGAAGATGTGGCATATATATACAATAGAGTATTATGTAGCCATCAAAAATGAAATCTTGCCATTTGCACAACATGGATGGAACTAGAGGGTGTTATGCTAAGCAAAATAAGTCAATCAGAGAAAGACAATTATTATATGATCTCACTAATATGCAGAATTTAAGAAATAAGGCAGAGGATCATAGGGGAAGAGAGGGAAAAATGAAACAAGACAAAACCAGAGGGAGACAAACCATAAGAGACTCTTAATCTCAGGAAACAAACTGAGGGTTGCTAGAGGGGAGGGGATGGAGAAATGGGGGGTGGCTGGATGATGGACAATGGGGAGGGTATGTGTTGTGGTGAGCCGTGTAACGTGTTGTGTGAGACTGATGAATCACAGACCTATACCCCTGAAACAAATAATACATTATAGGTAAATAATTTTAAAAAGTATGTAAATATTTTTTAAAAAGAGTCTTTTTTTAAAGATTTATTTATTTATTTGAGAGGGAGGAGGGGCAGAGGGAAAGGGATAAGCAGACTGTGTTGAGCAAGGAACCCGACAAGGGGCTTGATCCCATGACCCATGAGATTATGACCTGAGCTGAAATCATGAAATCACGAGTTGGACATTCAATTGACTGAGCCACTCAGGTGCCCCTAGTGACCTGATGAAAGTCTCAAGGGCACAGAGAGTCATGTTAAGGAACTTCAGCAAAGTAGTACTTTCAACAACTTCTCTTGCATAACCTCAACAGCCCTATTCATCAGAAATGCTCGCCCTTTACATCGGAAACCGGGGATGTACTATATGGTGACTAACATAATATAATAAAAAATCATTAAAAAAAAAAAAAAGAAATGCTCGCCTTGGCTCACCCTTAGAAGTGCTCACCCAACCCAGGGCCACATCAAGGGCCATGCTGATGGAAATGAGGCGGGTGGCCAGTCTTGAGGTCATACAGCATGTGCCCCAAGCCGCAGAAGGAATACTTACATCATCCCAAAGGCATTTTATAAAAATAGCATGTCAACATATGATTGTCAAAAATTAAAAACATAATTCTCATACAAATAATATAGTGGGCACATGTTGTTAATGAGGGAACTGGCAAGACAGAAAAACTGGTTCAAAGGCATACACAAAAAATGCATACATATAGTCAGTGAAAAAAAGGGTTGCTAGCAGAAATATAGCAGCTTTCTTCGTAATGCCAAAAACTGGAAGCAACCAAGATATCCTTGAATAAGTGGATGGGTAAACAAACTGTGGTACATGGTGCAATGGAATATTAGTCAGTGACAACAAGAAATGAGCTACCAAGCCACGAAAAAAACCATGAAGGAAAGTTAAATGCGTATTGCTAAGTAAGAGGCCAAATCCTGTATGATTCCAATTATTGGGCGTTCTGGAAAAGGCAGAACTATGGAAACAGTATAAAGATCAGCAGTTGCCAAGAGGGGCGGGGAGAGAGAAGAGAGGGATGGAGAGGTAGAATACAGAGGATTTTTTTAGGAGAGTAAAACTCTATGATACTTGACATTATACGTTTATCAAAGCCCATAGAGCTTTCCAGCACAAAGAGGGCATCCTAACGTGTGGAAAATTTTTAAAAAATCATTTAGGAGCTTGGGGGATCCCAGGATGGAAAGCTGACTATGACATGAGAATCTGGCCATATGACAAACCTGTGAAACAACCTCACTGGAGAGGGAGCGGGGGGGTGCTGACCTAAGTAACTCTGGAGATGAGTGGAATCAGTAAGACTAAAGGCCGAAGGAGCTGGGTGTAAGCACTGTATGCAGCCAATAAAATGGTTTCCCATGGGGGCATGGATGAACAATTCTGATACTGCATTACGTGAGTCCTAGAATTGAACAATTAAGTGAATGCATGGTGGGTGGTGGGAATTGGGCTTCTCACTCTTGAAGGGAGAATTTACAGGGAATCCGGGGGAGGAGGCTAGAATGACTCATGTGGTTGGAGTTGGAGACACTGGTGAGAACTCCTGTGTGGTTTTATATGGCTACAGATGGTTACATACAGAAATATTCACAGACACATGTGTACACACAGGTTGATACTCACACATACATTTCCCTGCTGTCAGCTGAGAGGGCTCAGGAGAAACAATACCCCATTGGCAACAAATAAACCCGGTGCCCAGTAGCCATGTGTCCATCTAAATAGGACGCAAGTAAATGGTTTCATAAATTGGTAAGTGGGGAGAAGAAACAAACCCCCCATGAAAAAGAATTCCAAACAATTTACGCAGATCCTCCACCCCCAAGGAGGCAGAGCAAAACTCTGGACTCTCTAGGAATGAACTACGTGCCGTGGCTTCCTTCCACAGGGGACAGAGTTGAAAGGAAAGAAGAGACGTGTGCAGTGGAGAAACTTGACAAACACTACTCTGCCAGGAGCTCTGGGCCAACACTCGTAGTCGTATATCATTCTGATATCATGTTGATAGGATGTACCCTACCCTTGATAGGATGTAATGAAAATGGCACTTTATTTCTGTGGTCTTTTCCCCAAAGCCCATAAAACTAGTCTAATCATGCAAAAACACTGGACACTTTTCCATAGAGGGACATCCTGTAAAATATGTGACCAGGACTCCTCAAAATTGTCAAGGTCATCAAAAACAATGAAAGATCTAGCAACTGCCACAGCCAAGAAGTGCCTATGGATACCTGACCACTGCATGTAATGTGGTATCCTGGTGGGATCATGGGACAGAAAGGGACACCGAGTCAAAACTAAGGGAATCTAGGTCAAGTATGGAGTTTGGCTAATAATAATGTAACAATACTGGTTCACTATTTAAGACACATGTACCCTATTTACATAAGATGTTAAAAATAAGGAAAAGTGGGTACGGTATAAGGCAATCCTCTGTACTAGCTTCTCAATTTTTCTGTAAATCTAAAACTGTTATTAAAAAAATACAGTCTAGGGCCGTTGGGTGGCTCAATCGGCTAAGCATCTACCTTCAGCCCAGGTCATGATCCCAGTGTCCTAGGATCGAGTCTTGCATCGGGCTCCCTGCTCAGCGGGGAGTCTGCTTCTTCCTCTCCCTCTGCTGCTCCCCCCTGCTCATGCTCTCTCTCAAATAAATAAAATCTTTAAAAAATGGTCTATTTTTTTAAAAATTTAAGTTGCTAAGTTAGATATAAAACTACCCTACAGGGCAATAGGGCCATAATCTTTGGAGTTCTCTCTTCAGCCAGACAGAAACCATCTGCCCTTCTGGACCAAAACCACTGGCAGTGTATCAATTACCTTCATTACCATCTAGCTCTATGGGGTCTGACCCATACTCAACAAAGTTGTCAAAGTGTCATTCCCCTAGAGGTTTGGATGGCTCTTTGAATGGGTTTGCTGGTCAATTTGACCCATGACATTCACATGCATAAATATTCATCCTTCTACTTTATTTCTAAGTTTTGCATCATTTTCTCTTAACACAGGTAACTCATACTGTCTTCATAGAAATCACCACTACTAGCTAGATCCAGGGTTCTAACCGATGGGTCATATATAGGACTGTGGCATCTCGCAAACCCATTGCTAATCTGAAGTCAAATATTGAGCAAGGTGTAAATTTCATTTTTTGGCACAATATTTCCTGTTACAGAGCTGTTCAAAAGAGAAAACACAGAGGTGAGATGGTTGTGAAAAGCAACCTAGCGCTACGTGAAACATACAGGAAGGCAGCAAAATACAGATTTTTATCAACCCAGGACTAAAGGCAAATTTTAGGGAACAAAAGGCCAGGGCAGTGAAAAGGTCATCTCAAACAACCCCTTGGGTCTGAAAAACTACCAGGTGAATGAAGCAGTAGTTGTGGCTGCTTTCACAGACCCCACGAGCAAGCACTCCCCCTAGCAGTGATCACGTGGCATTGTATGGCTTGTTTCCTGAGTGTTTCAATCTCTTCAAGCATGCCACCAAAATTCTAGAATGGGATAATGAACTAGAAACAAAAGAGCTGAGAGTCACTGAACCAGACTGTCAAAATGTCAAAAACTAAGAGAAAGCAAAAAAAGATGGGAAGAGCATAAGAGACTGATAGATTGTGGACCTTATTCAAAGTCTTTCACGGTTAGGCAAAACACCTCCAGGTCCACCCACACCCAGGACTGCATTTCAACAAGATAGCTCACGTGTTGGAGAATTCACCTCCCACCAGCAGATCCCAGGAGAGAGAAATGAAGGGCTGGAGGGAGAGCAATTTTTCATCTAGCTAAGCCTCAGACCACTGTCAACACTGTAATTATATTATGCCTGCTGTTTATTTTGGTAATTTATCGGGATAAGGTACATGGGATAATTGAAAAACTAAATTCATTCAGTCACAAAAACATTCAACTGGTTTATGTGTGGAGCAATAAAGTGGGAAAGTGACACAGCATCCAAATTGTAGCCATGTGTGACTTGGCTTTTTTACTTGGGGGAAAGAAAATGGTTAAGCCTGAAGGATTGTATTTCTCTCTGTCGCTCCGACTCTGAGGGCATAATGAGTTCCTGCTGGTGACACAGTGGCTTGGGGAGGCAAGCAGAGAGGTGGTTTGGTGCGTTTCCAAAGCTGTGTGTGAGCCTTCACCACGAGACCCTAGTTCTGTGGGAGGGACAGGCAGTGAACCCTGCTCAAACTGGCTGGGGTGCCACGTGCTAATATACAGACTTTGCCGAGCTCCCTAAGCACGTCTCAAACGTGAATTAACTTGAGCACCTTTACGACAGAGCACAAGGCACTCGTGCAATCCTATATTCACCCAAGATTCATGTAGTCTAACAGAGGGCCTCCCGGCTTTGTTCACGGTCCTATGTCAGGTGCTAGGGATCTTTCTTGAGTTCCCTGGAAAGCAGATCTCAACATAAAGTCTTCATTTCCGTCCTCTACCACCGATTCTAATTTCGGTCCCCCCTGGCCGGTGCTCCACACAGCCGAGGATGCCTGCCTGATTATCTAGGACCTCGGCCAGAGCCCTGAGCTGCCCTGCCCTCAGCAAGCCACAGCTAGCTATTAAGGTTGCCCATTTACTGTGATCCCAGGCTTACCCTTACTCCTGGATAAGCACCAGGAGACACCCAAATGAGTCCTCTGCGTTCTAGTCAATTCCTCCATGCTTTTATTATTTAGAAGTGACCCACTCCTCATGGTGATTGGGGTCAACTTTGCCTACCAATGCAGTAATTCTCTTCCTTGTCAGTTCTTCCACTGAGATGAGGAGACTAAAATGACCCAGCCGTAGTCCCAGCTCCAAGTTCACACACTGCCCAGCGCTTCCCTTGTGGGAAGCAGGCACTTTAATATGGCAGAGCCTGAGGTTGCAAGCTTGAGAAGCAGTGACTGGGAGAGGCTGCACACCTGCTTCTTCCCCTTGGTTCCTGTCTCTGTGAATTCTGGGTACTGGGAACACAGCACCACAATCACGGGGTTAGTGTGTATACTACACAGTGAGGACAGCCGCACCCCAACCCTACGGGTTATTGTCCCAAGGCTGGCACCCCAGCTGAGCCTTCAATAACCTCTTCCCTGTCCCACTGCACTAGCTACTCCTGGGTAAGCACATACCTGACGAGCCCAGTGGCTCTCCTGGTCAGGGACCCACTGCGACAGTGTTATGCAGGATGCCCCATCTATAGATCAGGAATTCCGCGAGCCCTCGGATGGTGGTTCTATCAGAGACACAGGGGCAAGGTAGGTGTCAGCTCTGGTGCGGACTAATCAAATTGATACCACTCTGCCACCCAGTGGGTGGTCTGGTGTCTTCAAGGCTCGTCATGACTTGTCCATAGCCACAAAATCAGACTTCTTGTCTACCTCACTGTTGAGCGCTCCCTCTGCAGTGGAAGTTCTCTGGTGGGCATTAAGGTAGGATACGAAGACACACACTTTGAGCCCATAATCTCATCCCTCTTCCCCAGATTACCTGATCACGGACCTTCCAATCTGGTTCCTTCGGGGCCCTGACCAAGCAGCCAAGCCATTTACCCTTGTTCCCCAGTTCATGGCCATCTGCAACTCAAGCGGCTTCTCCCCCTATATAAAGTGAACCTCCAAGTGTGCCGTTTGTATCTCTGCCCACTGGAACAACTGCCGTCACCACTTTCTGTGAAGGCCACCCCGACGGGGGTTCTCACATGACGGCGGTGCGTTCCCAGCAAGCACTGAGATCCGTCATCCTTCTCCTCCACTGTGCTGGTAAACGGATGGTAGGTGGCTAGTTAACTTTTCTGCGGTGGTAGGTTCTGGGCAGAGACGTGATATGAGTGAGGCCCTTTGGCACGTAAGTCTGTACTTTTCCTTGGCGACCCACCCTGCCAACCCGGAGAGCAGCACTGGGCTGGGGAACACATGGCTTCTCCCGCAAGGCTCTGCCCAGTGGGTGGTCGCTCCTCCTCGAGCGACTGGCCAGAACGTGACACCCTCTACAGAGCAGGTCACAAAAATCGCCGTGCGCCAGACCCCACTCTGTCCAGTTGTGGGGGGCACACTCGAAGCTGCAGCTGCGACTGCCCGTTCGAATGCCCTTGCTATAGGAGAAGGAAAAAAACCACAGTTTGGTTTGGGCCAATCCTGGCTCGCAAATTGTGCTCCAGCCAGCTGAGAGGTTGGCATTCCTAAGAGAATAGAAAAGTTAAGAAATCTGTAAGAGGTCTGCTTTGTGTTGATTTTTCCAGGGATTTTGAAGTTGCTGGATGCTTCGAAGTATTGAGTGACTAATTTCCCTTCCTTTTTTTCTAAAGTCTCACATGGTAAACATTTCTTTCCTGAAAACCTGCCAAAAGAGTAATTTTTTTCAGAGTTGGAATATTATTTTAAAATGTAAAATGAAGTCCTGATACCAAATATTATCAACGCAGGCACTTGAATCTACATATAGCGACTTAGAAGTACTGCCTTCTTTTGGTCTCAGGCTTTGGGAGTTGAAAAAAAAAAAGAGAGAGAGAGAATTCCAAATGCTTCTGAAGCACTTATTTTTCTCTAAGATCCAGGCTTACTTTGTGGATGAGAACGGTCAATCCAGGACAGTTGGCAACTCCAGGTAAAAATGTGCCTACGATTTGTTTTGAGTTGTGTTATTACACCTTTCGAGCCAAGGATACAGATTGGCAGTGCCCTGGAGAAGGGAGAGAACTGGACACCACCCACACCTCCCCTCTGGGGAGGCCTCCAGACAGAGCCTGGAGCAGGGCTGCACTGGAATTGACCCGAACCAGGCCTCCCCGTGCTGCCCTAAATCAGATCTCATTTAGGACAGCATGCTCAGAACCTATCTTCACTCGTGCCCACTCCGGATGGGCTGATCTAAGGGTATATACAGACGTGCTAAATGGGTGTTTGCTTGTGTCCTGAGAAGTGTCTCTGTCAAATCCATAATCAGGTTGGAGGACGGTGATAAAATACTATGGGACACTACCTGGTTTTGCCATTTAGTGAAGGAGTCGGCCTTTCATGGCAAAAAGTGCTGATTGAAAGTCAGGTATTTTGTCTCAAGAGGTAGATCTACAGCTAACCTGGAATTTAAAAATGTTTTCATAAAATAACAATACAACTTATTTAAATGAAACAATTTAAGTGCCCCGTGTATTATGAAATTCCTTTGATTAGTAAGTCACATTACTTATGGACTGTTGGAAGACCAACTTTTCACCGTACAAATTGCCAGTGGATCATTTGGGAAAAGAACCAGAGGGTCAGGAAGAGCTCTTTATCACACTAATGCGGAAAGACACACAAAGCATGACCCAGATCTAAAAAGGGGCCAGCACTTCTAGCGGATGTCATTCATGGTTGAGCTGAGGAGGCTGCTGCCTGGGAGCAAAACGAACAAAGAAAATGATGGAGAAGAGGTGGGGGGAAAACACTGCCCAGGGTGAGACACAACAGGGAGACCAGGAGGACCTGGAAAGGGTCTGGCTTCAGGAAAGAAAGCAAGAAGTGAAGGCTTTCCATTTTTTTTAGCTTCTTCCCCTTCCTCCCCCTTCTGGAAATCTGAATCCAACTAGATAACATATTTGACTGCAGGAATCCCCTCTTTCCGTGTGTTCCATCATGGTTATAGTTATGAAAAGAATGTATTTAATTTGGATAACACTAGCTGCTATAACAAACAGCCCCTCAAAAAAGGGCTACAATGGCTTACAGAACACAGAAGTTTATTTCTTTTTTTTTTTTTTTTTAAAGATTTTATTTATTTATTCGACAGAGATAGAGACAGCCAGTGAGAGAGGGAACACAAGCAGAGGGAGTGGGAGAGGAAGAAGCAGGCTCATAGCAGAGGAGCCTGATGTGGGGCTCGATCCCAGAATGCCGGGATCACGCCCTGAGCCGAAGGCAGACGCTTAACCGCTGTGCCACCCAGGCGCCCCCAGAAGTTTATTTCTTGGCATAATTCAACGTGGGAGACAGATTCCTAGTCTTTGGCAGCTCTCCTCCACAGGGCGACTCAGGAACTCAGGCTCCATCATTTTGTGGCAGTGTCCTCTCCACAGCCGTGTCATCTTCGGCATCGAGACACTAAGGGGGACAAGTATGAAGAGGGCACACCTTCCTCTTAAAAGCCCTAGCTCGAAAGTGACCTGCAAACTTCCACTCACAAACCATTGGCTAGAACTTAGCTGCATTCTGTGCCAACCTGAGGGGGCACAAGAGAGGTCTAGGTGCACACCCAACAAAAAGAAGAAATGGGTTTTTTGGTTAATGGCAAGCCATCTGCTTGGAAGCAGATAAATGCCTTATTCCTTTTTGCATGAGTGCCTGAGTTCAGATCCCTCATTCTTATCCACTCTATCCTCTTGCCTCCCTGAGTATAACTTTTGTTTTAAAGATTTTATTTATTTATTTGACAGAGATAGACAGCCAGCGAGAGAGGGAACACAAGCAGGGGAGTGGGAGAGGAAGAAGCAGGCTCCCAGCGGAGGAGCCTGACATGGGGCTCAATCCCAGAACTCTGGGATCACGCCCTGAGCCGAAGGCAGACGCTCAATGACTGCGCCACCCAGGTGCCCCAGCCTGAGTATAACTTTTAATCATAACTTTCATTCACACACACAGAAACCAGCTTCTAGAATTTTATAACCCAAAGTTTAAAAGCATGACATAATGCAGTGTATCTCAAGGCGGATTCTTAGATGGGGTCCACTGAGCTCACTATGACAATTTAAAATTTTTGAGTTTCCATTGTAATGATAACCTTCTAAAAACATGTCATGGAGGGTATGAATCTCAGTATGCAAATTTATGTATGGAAAAATATACTTAATCGTCTCTCTCTCTCTCTCTTTTTTGGGGGGGAGGTCATCTCTTTAAGAGTGCAGACCCAGTTATCAATCACCCTCCTAGCATACCCAGTGCTGAGTCAGCTGACTTTTTTTTTAAGTTTTTATTTTAATTCCCGTTAGTTAACATACAGTTAACTATATTATGTTGTATTAACTATATGTTATGTCAGTCGCAGATGTACAAAACAATAATTCAGTACTTCCATACATCCCCCCGTGCTCATCACAACAACTGCACTCCCTTTCCCCATCACCTACTTCCCCCATCTCCCTACCCATCTCCCCTCTGGTAACCATCAGTTTGTTCTCTATAGTTAAGAGTCTGCTTCTTGCTTTGTCTCTCTCTCTTACTTTTTTTTCCTTTGCTCATTTGTTTCGTTTCTTAAATTCCACATATGAGTGAAATCACGTGGTATTTGTCTTTCTCTGACTTCTTTCACTTAGCATTATACTCTCTAGTTCCATCCATGTTGTTGCAAATGGCAAGATTTCATTCTTTTTAATGGCTGAATAATATTCCACTGTGTGTGCATATATATGTGCATAGACACACATAACACTTCTTTACCCATTCACTGATCAATGGACACTGGGGCTGCTTCCATATCTTGGCCATTGTAAATAAAGCTGCAATAAACACAGGTATGCATGAATCCCTTTGAATTAATGCTCTTGTATTCTCAGCTGACTTTTAAAGCTCCAGGCTCCAAGTCCCGCTGGTTATACAAACTCAAGGAATTCGGCCCCTCTGCTTTTCAAGGCCAGATGTTATGGAGATTCGTTTTCCCTGTTTGGGCTTCCTGGTGCTTTGCCCTGTCCGCGCCTGCAGCTCCTTCCCTCCTGTGGGCAGCTCCCAACCACCATTTCTATCCTTCCTAACCTCTCCGGTGCAGCTTCTTCTCTACACATAGTTGTGGAGTTTGTTCTGCCAGTCTTCAAATTGCTCTCTGGTTTGACTCCGATGTGAGTGATACCTCGTTGTAAACATGGCCGGGGGTGAGCTTGGGGCCCTCCTACTCTGCCATCTTGTACCCCTTCCTACGTCATTCTCTATCATTATTAGTTTCTAACTTGAGTCCACCATTTCACCAGGAAGTCAGACAACCTCAAGTCTCGTTGTTCCCTTCACCTCACATCTCTGGGGTTTTGTCCCAACTCCACAACCTTTCACAGGACCCAAACACCAACACATGGGGGACTGTGTGGGAGGAAGGACATCTGTCCAGATAAGGAGCCACTAAGGTATGCCCCTCCAATCTCATGCCACTGCCTCCCACTGACCAAATCGAAGAAGAAGCCAAAAGACAAAAGGGCCCAGTTATGTAGTTCACCAGGATCAGCCTCCGAGGACCCAGACGAGGATGGAGGAAAATGGAGAGCAGATCTGAAGGTACGAACGGAAGATAAGCATCACATTGAGGAAGCGTCTAGTCAAAATTGGCTCTTTCATCTGAAGGCTTAAGGAACAAAAATCAAGAAAGCTTGTAAATAATCTCTGCTTCCCTGACCCACCAGCTCGCTCCCATGAGGTCACAGGACTAGAACCCCAGGTACCTGCTGGAGTGGCTGAAGTAAGACGAAAAGGGCTGGAGACAACACAGAAATCAGTTAAGAAATAACTCAAAATATTATCTCAGCAATATAAGCACATTTTGAACCATCTGGATGGCCATCTAAATATCTATTACTACCACGAGATTTCAGGGCCTGCATTTACACTTAATAATGTACTAGCTTCAAGTATGTTTTAATTAAGTCTTCTATTTGCTAAACATTTCTTAAGCAACTACGATGTGCCAGACACTATTCTAGACACCAAGAATACAACAGGGAACACAGACAGAGGACCCACCCTCAAAGAGTGAACATTCCAGAAACATAGTTCTATTTGTTGTCATGAGCTAATGAAACAAGAACAGAGGTGAATTTCATAACAAAATAATCAGTTAGGCCAAGTAAAGGCTAAATCATATCCCAATGTGCTGTAAAAATCTTGGGCTTTAACAGTAATTCAAAGAGAAAACAATAATGTTAAAATAGAATCATCACAGAGCATACAGAAACACCAAACCGTAAAGAACCTTCGTGGTAAAAATCGATATTACATTTATACTGCCAGCCTCAATTTTAGTGCAAGAAAATGATATTAATTGTTCATTAGTAATATTATCTGAATTTTTTATTCTATTTAATGTGTACATTTGCTTTTAGTTCTGTAGTTATATAAATGCCATAAGCATGAGATATTTACTTCTAGTTTTATTATTCACTCAAGAAACATAAAATAATTTTAGCCAACATGAAGTGTCCGTGGAAATATTTTTCTTAAAAAAAAAGTTTATTCTCAAGAAATAATAATTGTTGGCAAGGATGTGGAGAAAAAGGAACCCTCTTGCACTGTTGGTGGGGATGCAAGCTGGTGCAGCCACTGTGGAAAGCAGTATGAAGTTTCCTCAAAAAATTAAAAATAGAATTACTCTATGATCCAGGAATTGTACTACTGGATATTTCCCAAAAAAATATAAAAATGCTAATTCAAAAGGATACATGCGCCCCTAATGTTTATTGCAGCATTATTTACAATAGTCAAATTATGGAAGCAGCCCAAGTGTCTATTGATAAATGAATGGATAAAGAGGTAGTGTGTGTGTATGTGTGTGTGTATACATATATTGCACAATGAAATATTATTCAGCCATAAAAAAGAATGAAATCTTGCCATTTGCAACAACATGGATGGAGCTAGAGAGTATAATGCTAAGTGAAATCAGTCAAAGAAAGATAAATATTATATGATATCACTCATATGTGGAATTTAAGAAACAAAACGTATATGCATGGGGGAGAAAGAGAAAGAGTGGGAGACAAAGCAAGAAATAGACTCTTAACTATGACAACAAGTTGATGGTTACCAGAGGAGAGGTATGGGGTGGGGGGTGTGTGTGGGGGGGAAATAGGGAATGGGGATTAAAGAAAAAAGAAAGACAGGGGTCTAGTGAGCTTCAATCATTTCTGAAGTTTATCCACACACTAGAATATACTATAAATTTTTTAAAAGTTTAGTCTTCATTCAAATTTGGGAAACTCTGGAATAGTGGAATTGGACTTAATATTATTCAAATCGCAGCTTCCCCACTTACCACTGGGCTATTCAGTCTTTATCAGACTTTATCCCCTCCTCTACGAAATGGGGATAATAGCATCATAGGGACTGTGTTGGGAATTAAATGAGAAAATACATATGAACAGTTGTCTGGCAATTCCCTTCCCCATAACATTTTCAAAATGAGTGATAAAAAGAAAATACTTGAAATGATAAACTAATAAGGCCATTTCTTTGAGGAATTCCTTCCACTCAAGAAAATGGAACCATTTTCACCTGGAAATTTCTAGAGTCTCATAAACTAGAAAACTGTTCAACCCACAAAGAGAAAAGAGGAAGAAGCCATAGCTAAATTAAAAAGGCTAAATAGGGGCACCTGGGTGGCTCAGTCGGTTAAGCGTCTGCCTTCAGCTCAGGTCATGATCCCAGGGTCCTGGGATCGAATCCCACATCGGGCTCCCTACTTGGCGGGGAGTCTGCTTCTCCCTCTGCCTTTCCCCTTGGCTTGTGTTCTCTCTCTCTCTCTCTCTCTAGCTCTCTCCCTCAAATAAATAAATAAATAAATATTTTTTTTAAAAAGAAAGGCTAAATAAACAAATAAGAAAGGTAACACTCATGCTAGAAATCTAAGGGAAAGTCTAGCTTCCAATTTTTGAGAAAACAATGAAAAGAGAATGTTGGAGATAGAATCCATCGAAGTTTCTGCTCCCACACAGCATGCTCAAACAGCAATAAGCTACCTTAAGAGAAGAATTTAAGAAAGGAACGTTATTTCTCTGGAATTGCCCATTCTGAGTACCCAAATCCTCCCTGTAGTAGTTTGGGTGGGGGTTGTTTTTCCTTATTTCCAGAGCCCTTTGGTCTTTACATTTGCAAAAGCTCAAAGTTCATTTCAAGTCTAGCTTTTAAATACAGCTGCTCATTTGATTTGCTAGCCCAGGTAATATCTTTTTCTATTCTCTTAGCCCTGTATTCTTCTATTCCCTCTAACTTGGGAGCTCAGTGTTGAAACTTTAGTTACTGCTTCTCTCAGTACCCTCTCTTTCTCCTAGTAACCATATTCTGGGGTCAGAGGAGATAGACTTATTTTGCTCCCTTTGAAAGGAAGAATCACCTCCTTGTTGGAGTTCAATTAAAAGTGCAGTTCCGCACTGCACAGAGCCCTGCTTCTTCCAGGACGGCACCGGCTGTTACATCCCCAATCCTCTGCCACACTCCCTCACACACAGTCTAGAACAACTACTCAGGACTGGAACTCAGAGCAGGTGCAACGAACACAGGTGACTAGATCAGGGAGGGCCAACCACAGCAGGTGATACAACTAAGTGTTAAACCCAAGAAGGACTTGACTAGTTAGTGCAGAGGAGAAACTGCGAGTTCCTCATTCTGACTGCAGAGTATGTGGTTATGAGGCGAGGCAAGATGAGAGAAGTGTAATATACAATTATGACTTTGGAGTCAAAAACACTCAAGATCAAATCTCAGCTGTGTAAAGATTAAGTTCTCCGGTGGCGGGGGGGGGGGGGGGAGTGCCTGGGTGGCTCAGTCAGTTAAGCGTCTGCCTTCGGCTCAAGTCATGATCCCAGCATCCTTGTATGGAGCCCCATGGCAGGCTCTCCGCTCAGTGGGGAGCCACTTCTCCCTGTCCTTGTCACTCCCCTCTGCTTGTATTCTCTGTCAAATAAATAAAATCTTAAAAAAAAAATACATTTAAGTTCTGGGAGTCTTGGTTTTCTCATTTGCGTACAATATTTCAAAAAGGAATAAAGGAGATCATGTATATAAAGTATGAAAGACAATGACATATGATGTGCTCAGCATATAGTAACTAAGTACTAATATTCATATATCTTTCTAAGTAATACATATGAATATTGTACCCTTTGCATAAGGCTGACAGATCAGTCAGGGCCACATTACTAATAGTTTTGTGTGTGGAGCTAATTCAACCAGGTCTTGAAAGCTATTAGGAGTCACTGACGGATTGTTAGCTGCTGGGAACGGATTGATCAGGTTTCTGTTTTCATTAGGGCAGACATTCAAGTACAAGGCTGAGCGCGAAGCACTGTGGGGGAAGTGTTCCAATAAAAATGCTATCTAGATTCCCTATGATTCATTGCCATCGACACTGACAATTTAGTGGAGGTCTAACTTCAAAACAGGAAATTCGTCGCTATTTTCCATTTACAAAGTGGGTGGAAGGAAGCTGGAGTTGGGTGAAGACACATTGTAGTGGAAAGTCTAACCAGAACCAAGCAGCGGAGACCTCCTCCAGCCCTGAAAGCAAAGTGCTTCATTTTCCTCTAAGAGGTATTCATAAATATAATACATGCTAGCAAGGAGGTCACAAAACTTCATGAAATAATCATAACTTCGTAATTGCCCCTGATACAGGTATGTATCACTTATTTTTTAAACTGACAGTAGAGGAACTCCTTGCAAGAAAAACACCATCAAAGTGAAGATGAGCCTTCTCCGGTTCTGCTGTCCGGAACTGCTAGGTGCTCGGAACTAACAAGAACCAAGTATCCTAACGCAGCACTAGATCTATCGTTTTCTAATAACTTACTTAAAATTTGGGGGCGCCTGGGTAGCGCAGTCGTTAAGCATCTGCCTTTGGCTCAGGGCGTGACCCTGACGTTCCAGGATCGAGTCCCACATCGGGCTCCTCCGCGGGGAGCCTGCTTCTTCCTCTCCCACTCCCCTGCTGTGTTCCCTCTCTCGCTGGCTGTCTGTCACATAAATAAATAAAATATTAAAAAAAAATTTTTTTGCAGTTGAAAATTAGGACCAGAATCCACTTCAGACAGGAATACATCTAAACACAAAAAGTTCACTTCTTTTGGTCTCAAGTTTTTTCACTACGTCACTTTGGGGGAAATATTTCCACGCAAATGCTGACCTCTTGTGGTAAGAACCAGTTACTGCAAAGAAAGTATCCAATGGAATTTAAGATAACGGGTTATGGATAGAAAGAGGCAAAGTAAGTTAAATGATCATATTTTAATGGCCAAAACAAAACAAAACAACAAAAAAAAACCCTTCATCTGCAAAATGCTTTTTCCTTGGCAATCCACAGAACTTTCTCTCTTTCCTCCACAGGATTTCTCATTTTGCCTATTACACTCCTATTGAAAATTATAAAACACGATCACTCTTAGTGAAAGAGATTTATTCTCACTGAAACAAGTACATCTAGTTCCTTCATTTTCCCTGTCTTACATACTCATTGAATATTTAAAAGTTTATTCGCCAATTCACTGATCGACACTTGGTGTTTCTAGTCCTGCAGCATTACCAACAGTACTGAAACATTCTTGCATACATCTCTTCGTATATACATGTAGGAAATCCTCTTGTGTTTACACCTAGAGTGAAATTATTGGATTGAAGGGTATTACATCTTCAATCTCACTAGAATGTCAAATCTTTTCCAAAATGGTTGGACCAGATTACATTTCCATCAGTTGAATACACAAGCCCCACTTCCTCACCAACATTCATCAGCTTTTTAACTCATGCCAATCCGACAGATGAGAAAACAATAGGTCTGCGTTATTTTATGCATTTCCCCGATTCCATGTGAGGTTAGCAGATTTTCATGTTTCCTCTTCTATATGAATTCTGTTTACATCTTTTGCCATTTTTAGCTTTATTATTTTCTATTTTTTTATTGATTTTAAGGTTTTCAATATATTCTAGACATTAATCGCTGCTCATATGAGTTGTAAATATCTTCTACCACTCCAAGTTCCATCTTTCCATTTTTACTATGATGTCTTTTGATGAGCTGAAATTAATTTTAAAGTAGCCAAAATTATCAACCTTTTCCTGTGTGGTTTATGTTTTTTGTATTTTGAAAAATCTCTCGCTACTCCAAGGTAATTAGGATATATTCTAAATAACTTAATTTTGCATTTTATAATATGTCTTTAATCCACCTCGAATTTTTTTTTGTATAATACAGGGGATCCATTTTTTTTTTAAGATTTTATTTATTTATTTGACAGAGACAGAGACAGCCAGCGAGAGAGGGAACACAAGCAGGGGGAGTGAGAGAGGAAGAAGCAGGCTCACAGCGGAGGAGCATGATGTGGGGCTCGATCCCACAACGCTGGGATCACGCCCTGAGCCGAAGGCAGACGCTCAACTGCTGTGCCACCCAGGCGCTCCGGGGATCCATTTTTTTCACATGTGAATAACCAATTCTCACAGAATGATTTATCGTAGGAAACCTCGCATTTCCCTACACACTGCTAGTCACAGTGTCTTACAAGGTGATACAATAAAATGTAAAGTTTCTACATATATCTGGGTCTGTTTGGAGGTTCCTTATAGTCTTTCATTAGCCTATTTATCTTTTCCTACACCATTGCTATGGCATCTAATTTCTACGGTTGTAATAAACTGATATCTGGTAGGGCAATTTTTAATTTTTTCCAGTGTTACTGAGAATAATTGACAAAAATTGTATATGTTTAAGGTATACATCATGACTTTTTTGTTTTTGTGTAATTGACATACAATATGATATTCCTTTCAGGTGTACTGCATAGTGATTCAACATTTAGATACATTATGAAATGATCACCATGATAAATCTGGTTGCCCTCTGTCACCGAAGTTGTTACGTATTATTAACTATATTCCCTACGCTGTACATTGAATCCCCATGTCTTTATTTTATAACTGGAAGTTTGTACCTTCTAATCCTTTCCTATATTTCGTCCACCCTGCCGTGCCCTTCCCCTCTGGAAACCATCAGACTGTTCTCTGTTATCTATGAGTGTGTTTCTGTTTTGTTTTGCTTGTTTTTTTAGATTCCACATGTAAGTGAAACTATAGGGTATTTGTCTTTCTCTAACTTACTTCACTTAGCTGTATACCCTCTAGATCTATCCATATTGTCATAAATGGCAAGATTTCATTCTTTTTAATGGCTGAGTAATAGTCCATTGTATGTATGTGAGTATGTACACACACACATACACACCTTTTATAGTCATCTATTCATGAACACTTATCTACTGATGAACATACATCTTGACTATTGTAAATAATGTTGCAATGAACACAGAGGTACATACCTTTTTGACTTAGTGTTTGTTTTCTTCAAATAAATACCCAGAAGTAGAATTGTTGGATCAAGTGGTAGTTCTATTTTTAATTTTTTTGAGGAAACACCATACTGTTGTCCACAGTGGCTGCACCATTTTGCATTCCCACCAAGAGTGCCACAAGGTTTCCTTTTCTTCACATCCTCACCAACACTTGTTATTTCTTGTTTTTTTCATAATGGCCATTCTGACAAGTGTGAGGCTAGATCTCATCGTGGTTTTGATTTGCATTTCTCTGATGATTAGTGACATTAAACATCAGTATGTCTCCTTTAGAGAAATGTCTGTGCAGTTCCTCTAATTTTTAATTGGATTGTTGGGTTTTTTTATATTGAGTACAATATGATGTTTCGATATACATATACATTTTAAAATGATTACCACAGTCAAGGTAATTAACATATCTACCTCATATAGTTACCCTTTTTTGTGTGTGATGGGAATACTTAAGATCTACTTTCTTAGCAAATTTTAAGTACAGATCATTCTTGACCTACAATGAGGTTGCATCCCGAAAAACCCATAACTTGAAATATAGTAAGTCCAAAA
Organism: Ursus maritimus; assembly: GCF_017311325.1. Lineage (NCBI taxonomy): Eukaryota > Metazoa > Chordata > Mammalia > Carnivora > Ursidae > Ursus > Ursus maritimus. The sequence continues at coordinate 48,483,125 of NW_024424230.1, read as the reverse complement.
TGCATTTAATACACCAACTGCCAGGGCGCCTGGGTGGCTCATTCAGTTAAGCGTCTGCCTTTGGCTCAGGTCATGATCCCAGGATTCTGGCATCAAACCCCGCATCAGTCTCCCTGCTCAGCGGAGAGCCTGCTTCTCCCTCTTCTCCCTGTTTGTGTTCTCTCGCTCTCTCTCGAATAAATAAAATCTTTAAAATAAATACACCTTGTATTTACCAAACATCATAGCTTAGCCTAGCCTACCTTAAACGTGCTCAGAACACATACATTATTAGCCTAGAGTTGGGCAAAGTCATTTAACATGAAGCCTATTTTATAATAAAGTATTGAATAGCTCATGCAATTTGTTGAATACTGTATCGAAAGTGAAAAACGTAATGGTTCTTTGGGTACAGAATGTTTTTGAGGGTGTGAGTTACTGACCCTCCTGATCATGTGACTGAAAGCTGCAGCTTGCGGCCGTCACCCAGCATCACAAGAATCACAGGGCATATCACTAGCCTGAGGAAAGACTGAAGTAAAAAATTTGAAGTTCTACTGAATGCATATAACTTTTGCACTGTGATAAAGTCAAAAAACCTTAAGTCAAACCACTGTAAGTCAGGGGACCATCTATATATAATATAGTATTATTAACTATAGTCGCCAGGCTATTCATTAGGTCCCCAGGACTTATTCATCTTACAACTGAAAGTTTGTACCCTTTGACCAGTAGCTTTCCCTTTCCCCTGTACTCCAGCCTCTGGCAACCACCGTTCTACTCTCTGCTTTTATGAGTTTGGCTTTTTTAGATTCCACATATACATGAGATCATACAGTATTTGTTTTTCTGTGTCTGGCTTATTTCACTTAGCACAATATCATTTGGGGACTCTCTATTCTGTTCAGTTGGCCTATATAACTGTTACAGTGCCAATGCCATATTATTTTGATTGCTGTAACTTTGTCATATATTTTGAAAACATATATTATGTGATGCCTTCAGTTTTATTCTTGCTTAAGATTGCTTTGGCTACTTTAGGTCTTTTATGGTTCCATGTGAATTTTAGGATTTTTTTCTATTTCCATGAAAAAAGACATTGGAATCTTGATTGGTACTGCATTGAATCTGTAGTTCACTTTGGGTAGTACACATATTAATTTTCCAATCCATTAGATGGGGCATCTTTTCATTTATTTGTGTTTTTTAAATTTTCTTTCATCAATGTTTCATAATTTCAATGTGTAAGTCTTTCACCTACTTGGTTAAGTTTATTCTGAAGTATTATTCCTTCTTCTGTTTTTGTAAATGGGATTGTTTTCTTAATTTCTTTTTCAAACAGTTCAGTGTTACTGCATAGAAATTCCACTGATTTTTGTATATTGATTATACATTATAAATAAAATCATTTGTTAGTGCTAACAGCTCTTTTGATATAGTCTTTTGAGTTTTCTATATACAAAATCATGTCATTTGCAACAGAGACAATTTTACTTATTCCTTTCCAATTTGAGTGCCTTTCATTCTTTTTCTTTCCTAATTGCTCTGTGTAGGACTTCCAGTACTACATTGCATAGGAGTGTTTCCAGCGGGCATTGTTCAAAGTGGTCGAGAAACAGTGACCCCTGGTTGATCTGTGAGCTGGACAGTAATTGGAGGCTCCTCACCCCCATCCCTGTCCTTGGAATGTGCATTCTGCTTGCCTTTCCCACTCCTAGATGCTGCCCCAAGGACACAGCCTTGTGATAGTGATGTGATGTTGAGACCATCTGGATGGTTTATGTGACTAAAACCCATTAAGGCCTCTGTATAACCTTTTAAGACTTGGCAGGCAAGTGCAGAGATCTACTCTTCTTGTGGCCACCGAAGATAAGCCTTATGTGTAAGTTCCCTTGCTTATTAAACCCGCCACCTACCAATCTGAAGTGGCCTGCCTCTCTCTTCGGTGTCTCTCTGCCCTCCATGTATAAGGGCCAGTTTCAGATCATACCTGGGAAGCTCCCAAGGAACGTGAACCAACAATTGGGGAGTGAGCCAGGAAACCAAAGGAATGGGCCCTGGGAAAGAGACATCCATGAGGAAAATCCCAAGTTGGCCGTTGACCTCTTTGTGGGTGAGGTAGCCTATACATCTGATGTTTGTGGACCAGCCTGTGAGTACAGGGACACCACAAAAACACTGGCTGCTTCAATGGGCTTGTTTGAGAAATTGCACATAGCACACTGTGGCAAAGAAGGCAAACATAGCTGCCACCGTGGGCTGGCCACCATGCCCAGCTAGAGGCTGAAGCCCAGGTTAGAAAGTTAGAAGAGCTAAGGTTAGCGAAGGAGGTGCAAGTGTCCACTGGTCCACTAGCTTTGGGGCTGGCAGACAAAACAGGAGAGCAGGGTAATAAGTTGGAGACTATTTTATAAGTGTTCTTGCAAAGCTAGGAGGGCACAAGATACTTTGGATAAAGCCTGATTCAGAGACTAAGAGGTAGAATCTCTGGGAAAGCGATGAGAAGAGGAAAATGTGGTGATTGATGAGGAAATGGACTCATGTCCAAGCCAACTGACCCCTAATATAAAGGAAAATTTTAAATAGCAATTACCAAAAAACTCGTAGAAGAAAACTTAGATTTCTCTTTCCCTTGAGACTGTAAATCTTATCATGTCTTTGAAATGTAAACCCCAGGAGACAAACAAAACACTGACCACAGAGTTAAAAAGAAAAAAAAAAAAAAGAGAGAGAGAGAGCATTTTAATACCAAAAGTACACTGTCACAAAATTAGCATCTGGATTACTGGTCTGTTTTTTTTTTTTTTTTTTAGGTCTGCTCTTAATAAGAAATTGTAAAAAGGTTTTTCTTTACCTTTAATGTAATCTGCCTAAAAAAAAACAAAGATTCTGTGTTTTGCCTCTATCAGGTCTTTGACTACTTAAGAAAATGGAGTCTTGGGGCGCTTGGGTGTCACAGCGGTTAAGTGGCTATCTTCAGCTCAGGACTTGATCCCCCCGGCGTTATGGGATCGAGCCCCACATCAGGCTCCTCCGCTATGAGCCTGCTTCTTCCTCTCCCACTCCCCCTGCTTGTGTTCCCTCTCTCGCTGGCTGTCTCTATCTCTGTCGAATAAATAAATAAAATCTTAAAAAAAAAAAGGAAAGAAAATGGAGTCTTCGCCATTAAAAGAGCTAAGTTTTTATAACTGTGTAACTTTTGTATACATTAAATCTCATGGAAAGTACTGTCAAATAAGAAGTGATGCTTAAGTTTCTTTGCTATTTGTGTGAAATTCCTAAAAATCTGATATATCCTGTATAATATTACTAGTTGTAATTTTAAAATGTAGATCAGAGCAATAACCAAAATTCCTTGTCAATTACATTAAAATGAACTCTCATCAGATCTTTAACCATAGCCATTTTTTAAGTCTTTGTCATTTATAGACAGTTCATGTTTTACTCTGATGATTTGACCAAAAGAAAGTATTCCTGTAAAAGTCCTTCATCTGCAAGGAGATTTGTGGGAAAGACTTTTTTTTTCTGATAACTAAGATCAATTTGCATTCATATAGGAGGTACAAATAATAAACTTTCAGGTTCTTCTTCCTCAAAGCTACTCACATGGTCCCACCATATCTCATGGGAAGGTAGCTTTAGACCTGTCCTCAGTTTTCCTTCCCCACATCAGTAAAACTGGCCATTACATTGATGATAGAATATTAAAATATGAAGATTTGCCTCCGCTGTAGGACACCCTACAGGCTTTGCTAGAGCATCTATGAGAGGAAGGATGGGCAGTGAAGCCCCAGATAATTTAAGGCCCATATGGTTTTGGGAGTCATTTGGTTGACTGTGGCTTGCATTGTCCTAGAAGCTATGATTGATAAGGTGCAAGCCTATCCAACCCCTATAATTATGAAAGAGGTGCAAGCCTTGGTAAGGATTTGGGGGTTTGGAAGACTTTTATTCCCCATCTGGTATGGTATCTCTGTCCCTGGCAAAGAAAGGGCACATGTAAGAGTAGGGATCAGAGCAGTAAGCCAACTTTGAGAAGACAAAAATACTAGTACAGCTGATTAAAGCTCTGGGCACCTCCCAAGGAAGGTTAGCACTGAAGTTAGAGGTCTATGACTCTGGGAGATACGGGCCAGACACCGTGACAGAGACAAGAGAAAGGGAGAGTTCCCCTAGGATTCTGGTCCCAGCTCTGGAAGGGGACAGAAATCCAATATACCCCCGCAGAACAACAGCTCCTAACACTGTACAGAGCACTCTTCCAGGTGGAGCTTCTTAGGAAAGAAGAAACCACAGCAGCCAGTGAACTGAACTCAGAATGGTTTGAACAGTTATCACTCGTGAGCCCTGGCCGTTACCCTTTTGTACTAACAGTTGGGCTGTTCTAAAAAGATTAATCCTATGTCTTGGACAATGGCAAGCCAAGGGATGGATGATCTTGAGTGGGCCCTGCTGGGGTCAGGATATATGTGGGGACATTTGGGTCTGCCTGCAAGACCCGAATGTGGTCTTGAAGTGGTCTCCTGACGTGGTTCTCACTGTCTTACATGTTCTGGCTCATAAGGCACTGATAATAAGGAAGCTGATGCTCTAATTCAGGTACAAGCCCTAGGTTGGGTACAAGCCCTAGCAACCGATCCTTCAGAAGATACAGCAGATTGGATGCATAGAAAGAGTGGCCACCTCAGTGCCCAGGTGGGATGGATATTGCTAAGGATGCTGAATTGCCCTTGAAGTATGGTAACTTGGTTAACATGATAGCAATATGTCCTGTGTATTCTAAACAACACCCAAGGCAACTGCCAAAAGAGCCTGGGGCCATCCCCCAGAGTTCCCAGCCAATGAGGGATTGGTAAATGGATTATATGGGCTCCCTCCCTCTGAGTAAGTGTTCTAAATCCATCTTGGTTTGTGTGGACACCACATCTGCCCAACCCAAACTTTTCCCAGTCACCATGAAAACCAGGCTGCCACCATTAGGGAAGTCTTAGGGAAGCTGAGTACCATGTATGGATACCCTCATCAACTAGACAGTGATCAGGGGTCACTTCAAAGGCCATCAAGTATACAATTAGGCAAAAAAACATGACATTAAATAGAGGTTCCATCTTCCCAGAAACAACAGGGTTGGTAAAAAGGAAAAATAGAATATGAAAGCAGTGGACTAAATTACTAATAAATAAAGCTGTCTTGGGCAGATGACCTAAAGTACTGCCTGAGGCTTTAATGATCAACCATTAGGGCCGGATGTCCCACATGCCAGACTGGGGACTTCTGCCAAGGCACCCAATACCATCAAGGTATGAAAGTCATGGGAAATAGCCATTGCCCTGACTCTCACCGTGGACCAACATGCTATGCTGCTGGGAACACCAAGCACTGTCACCCCTGAGAAAGGCATTATCTACTAGAATTTGCAAAGAGACATCCCACTGGAATGGGTGAGTAAATTTGCATCCTTGGGTAAAGAGAAACTACTCAATCTCCCTTGGGATCCTTTTGTCCTGCTGCAAGCTGGACCTGCTGAAACACACTATACCTAGAATGGAACATGCACCACTGAAAGAGAGGAGAAAGTGGGGGTCCTGGTCTGGCATATTCCGCCCCCAGTCCATCTCCTCACACCTGACAGTGCTGTCTCACCCAGCCAACATGTATGGTATGAACAACCAGGTCAAGTTCCTAAAACCACCAACCTCCCTCTTATGGCCAGGTGGACATGTTCTGTTTCCTACTGTTAGGGTCATTTGGCCACTGTCTTTGTTCCCTCCATGGGCCTGGAGGATGTTATGGCACATATAGAAGCTCTTTCTAAATTCACCCAACAACCCTTAAATGACAGCCAGCAAAGCCTGTCCTTACTGAACACTGAAATGTCTCTAATGAAAAAAGCTATCCTCCAAAATAGGATAGCCTTGAACATTATTACTGCATCATGAAGCACCTGTGCCATTATCCAAACAGAAGGTTGTATGTTCATACCTGATAAGCTAATGTGTCATCTTTATTTAAATCCCATGAGGACACAAGTAAATGCCCTGAGGGATCTGACCCTCTAGCTTAGGGAACTTAATAAATAAGTCAGATCAGTGGGTTCTTGATGAAAAAAAAAATTGTCACCGATTTTGAAAATTATTGTCTTATTCTATGCTTTCTCTTAAATGTGCCTGTATTGTTGCTGTGGGCTGACTGCTCAGGGCCCATTGCAGAAGAGGGGGGCCTGTGAGATTGTAAAAGCCAGTCACAAGGGGGAGAGTGTCGGGAGATGTCATGAGGTGACATAACAGCCAATTGGTTCCTGAGCTGGACCTAGCAATCAGAGGCTTCTCACCCTCTCCCCTGTCCATGGAATATGAATTCTTCTTGGCCTCCCTGCTCCCTGAGGTTGCCCCAAGAACCTAGCCTCATGATAAAGTGATGTGATGTTAAGACTAACTGGGTGGTGTATGTGACTGAACCCAGTTAAGGCCTTTATATAAACTTTTAATATTTGGTGGGCAGGTATGGAGATCTACTCTTCCCACTGCCATCCAAGTCAAGCTTCATATATAAGTTCCCTTGCTTATTAAACCTGCCACCTACCAATCTGGAGTGGCCTGCCTATTTCTTCAGTCTTTTCTGCCCTCCTCTTGTGGGGGCCGGTTTCAGATTACAACTGGGAAGTTCCTGAGGAGCTTGTGAACCAGCCAGCGTCTCTGTCTTGTTCCTGAGCTTAGAGGAAAAGCTGTCAGCTTTTCACCATTGAGTATGATGATAGCTGTGGGCTTTTCATATACGACCTTTATTATGTTGCAGTAAATTCCTTCTATACCTAATTCGTTGAGAGTTTTTATTATGAAAGGATATGGAATTTTTGACTGTCAAATGTTTTTTTCTGCATCTATTGAAATTATCATGTGATTGTTATCCTTCATTCCATTAAGGTGGTGTATTTATGACATTTATTGATTTGCAGTTGTTGAACCATCCTTGCATCCCAGGAATAAATCCCACTTGGTCATGGTGTATAATCCTTTTAGTGCTATTGAACTTGGTTTGCTAATATTTTGTGGAGGATTTTTCCATCTATCCTCATTAAGGATATTGACCTGTAGTTTTCTTTCTTGTGGGCCTTTCTCTAGTTTGGTATCAAGGTAATGTTGGTCTCATTTGGAAGCGTTCCCTCCTCTTCAATTATTTGGAATAGTTTGAGGATTGGCATTAATTCTTTAAATGTTTGGTAGAATTCACCAGTAAAACCATCTGGTCCTGGGCTTTTGCTTATTGGGAGGTTTTTGATTACTGATTTCATCTTCTTACTAGTTACAGGTCTGAACAGACTGTATTTCTTTCGTGATTCATTCTTGGTAAGTTATGTTTCTTGTAATTCACTCATTTCTTATAGGTTATCAAGTCTAGTGGTATCTAATTGTTCATAGTAGTCTCATGATCCTTTTTATTTCTATGACATCAATTGCAATGTCTTCTCTTTTATTAATTTGATTTTGAATCTTTTTTTTTTCAAGTCTAGCTAAGGTTTTTTCAATTTTATCTTTTCAAAAAACCAACTTGTGGGGCACCCGGGTGGCTCAGTCCTTTAATCAGCTGCCTTCAGCCCAGGTCAGGATCCCAGGGTCCTGGGATCGAGCCCCACATTGGGCTCCTTGCTCAGCAGGAGCCTGCTTCTCCCTCTCCCTCTGCTGCTCCCCCTCCTTATGTTCTCTCTCTCTCCCTGTCAAATAAATAAATAAAATCTTTAAAAAAAACAAAACCAACTCTTAGTTTCATTGATTTTTTTTCTATTTTTTTTCTACTCTCTATTTCACTTACTTTCAAAGTCATTCAAAAAGATCCTCCTTTTTCAGGGCACTTGGGTGGCTCAGTCCGTTAAGCATCTGACTCTTGGTTTTGGCTCAGGTCACAATCTCAGGGTCGTGGGATCAGCCCCACCTTGGGCTACATGCTTGGCAGGAAGTCTGCTTGAGATTCTCTACCTCCCTCCTGCCCCTTTCCCCCTTCACGTCTGCTCTCTCTCCCTCTCAAATAAATAAAATCTTAAAAAAAGAAAAAAAAAGATCTTCCTTTTCCAATTCCATTTACACCTTTGTCAAAAATCAAGTGGCCAACTGTCTTTTTTTAGACTCTCTTCTGTTTCTTTGGTCTACTTCTTAATCCTTATTATTTTATTGACATTATTGTAATAGCTTTATAGAAAATCTCCAAATCTGGTAGTGTAATTCCTCTTTGTTCTTCTTCAAGATTATCTTAGCTACTTTAAGTCCTTTGCATGTCTTTGTAAATTTTAAAATCTGCTTGCCAATTTCTACAAAATATTTGCCAGGATTTTTTACTAAGATTTTATTGAACCAATTGATGAATTCATGAAACTGATCAATTTGGGAAGAATCGACAGCTTTTCAGTATTGAATCTTCAAATCCATCAACGTCATTTCTTTTCACTTATTCATGTCTTCTTTATCTCAGCAATGTTTTAAAATTCTTTTACATTTTTTATTAAATTCATTCCTAGATATTTGATGGGGTTTATGCTATTAAAAATGGTATTTACTTTAAACTCTGTTTTCCAAATTTTTAGGATTACCACAAAGAAGTAAACTACAGATTGATCTCATATCCTGTAATCTTGCTAAATTCACTTATTGGTACTAATAGTTCATTTATATATTTTTTATACTTTTGAATTTCCTACATAAAAAAAATCATGCCATTTGCAAATAAATTCTTGCCTTTTGTTGTTTTTTTCTTGTGTTAATACATTAGCAAGGACCTTCATTATAATGTGGAATAAGAGTGATGAATGTGAACATCATTATCTTCCAGATTTTAGGGGTAAAGATTTCAATATTTTACTATTATTATATTAGCTGAAGATTTTTTAAGATGCCTTTTATCAGATTGAAAAATTCCTTTTTACTCCTAGTTTGCTGATCTTTTAAAAAATTCTGGATCTTGAGTCTTATCACTTGTCCTGTATCTATTGAGATGTTTATATTTTTTCTCCTTTATTCTGAAAACATTATGAATTACATATATTTCAAATATTAAACCAAACTTACATTCGTGAGATAAACCTTACTTGCTTACTCACCTCCTGATATATTGCTGGATTTGAGTTTTTTCTTTTGGGACTTTTGTATCTAAGTTCATAAGGGACATTAGTCTGTAGTTTTATTTTCTTATTATGTACTTCTATGATTGTGAAATCAGAATTATGCTAGGCTCATAAAACAAGTTGGTAAATGTCTACTCGTGGTTTATTCTCTAAAAGACCTTGTGTAAAATTAATATTACTTCTTCTATAATAGAATTTACCAGTGGAGCCCTCTAGACCTGGAGTTCACTCTCTGGAAATGTTTTATTACACATTCAATTTCTTTAACAGAAATAGCACTATTCATATGTCCTATTTCTTTGTCAGTTTTGGTAAGTTGTGTTTCACAAAAAGGTTCCAAAATTTAAAAAGTCGTCAGATTTATTGCCTCAAAAATGTAGGAGAAAGCATTATGGAGGGATTATCAGGTAGTTAATATTACTTTGAATTTCATGATGTTTGTGACATCTGTAATGGTCATTTTTTTCTCATTCCAAATTAATATTCACTTCATATCTAATTTTGTATTTGTAATTTTGTGTCATTCTTCTTAAAGACCACCCCACCCAAATCATATAAACTTCAGGCTAGATCCATCCCTCCTTTGATGTATATCTATCTGATTTTGTTTCTACAATCATAATTTTTAATTTACTAGATATACATGTGTATATACTTATACATACGCCCACTCTCTTTCTCCATTAAACATACACACACACACACACACACACACATGAGAGACAGAGAGAGAGAGAGAGAAGGAGAGGGGAGGAGGGAGAGCAGGAGAGAGAGAGGAAGAGGAGAGAAAGAGGAAGGGATGGGAAGGGAAAGGAAGGGAAGGGTAGGGAAGGAAAGGGAAGGGATTTTGCAGTTTTCCAGTCTTCTAACTTTTGTTAATATGAACTTATTTTTTTTCTTCTTATTATTTTCTCCAGTGATCTGGGGGTATACGTATTATTTTAGATTCTACTAGAGATTATCATATATGTTCTTAAAATCTATACACTTTAATCTATATTTTTTGTACTTAGCTAAGATCCAACTAAATAGTTTATTTTGGCTCCCCTTACGTATGATTAAGAATTCAGCATATTTCCTCCCCTTACATTGACAGTGCTCCATTGGTCCTGCCTCATATCCCCCGGACCCACTTTTTACTCTCACCACTGCTGACAGCCAGCTCCACGCAGCAATTCACCTCAGCTGCATCATACATCTTTTTCTGCCCAAGGCTTCTCCAATATTGTGCTATTTCAAGAACCCCTGTGGGGACCCTCTATGTACTCCTGCATGCACAACAGCAAGGGCCTGTAAGTCAGCCTTTGATGACTAGAGATTCAAAGTCAATGCGTAAATGCTTTCCTCCCATTTCTTTGGGCAGGCAATTTTGAGGCACATTATATACAGCTTCTCAAAAGACTCCAGTGCCATTGAGCTCCATTCACCTGCAGCAGTGAGCGATGCTGGAAGGTAGCTTTGTAATGGCTTTTTCCTCCTCTGTTTCATTCTCCCTACTTCCACTGCTTCCTTGGATCATGTTTCAAATAAATTATGTGGACATAATTACCTCTGGAGGTAATCCAAACCAAAACACTCTTTTTCCATCCCTCTCCCAAACTTCCCAAGCTCTGTTGAGATAAACTGAGGTCTTATTGTCACCAATACCACAGAAAATACCAGATCACTTCCTGGTCATGTAATGACAGGCTCACATTCATGTCTACAGCCATTGAAGGCAGGCCTTACCTAAGAGGAGGCATGCCTACTGCTTGCCTGTGCACCCAGGAAAAGATCTACCACTTCTCCGAGGCAAAATCCAACTACAGGTTTCACCTGGCTCCTGGTAAAGGCACACACCTGCTGGATCATAATCTCCAGCGCACTGGATCACTTGAGAGTCAATCCACCCTATTCAGAACATCAGAGGGGTGGCCCAGCCTCCTCTTTGTGGGATTGAGAAATGAAAAGAAAACTAAACAATAACTTACACAGTGGTAGATGAAACCCAGCTCAGCTCCTGCATTAATTCGAACTCTTTGACAGCAGATAAAAGAAATCCAACTCCAAAGAGCATTAAACTATTCTGAAAGGGAATTAATTATTTGCGTGACGATGGCACTGAAGCAATCATCTGACATGAAAAAGAGCAGTGCTCCAACTCTTCTGCAATTAATCTTTTCCCAACACCTTCCCATCTCTGTCTCTTCACTGCATCTTTCCTCCCCCCCCCCAACATCTTTCTCCTCCTCTTTTCATTTCCTATAGCCCATCTTTCAGCACTGTTTTTGTGTGTTGGCCTCATTTTCTCTTCCTGCAGATGAACTTAGTCCAACTGATAAGGAAAATGGCAACATTAGCTCAAAATTCACCACAGCCCCTGAGGTAACAGAATTGTTCTGGGCAACCAGAATAGCCAATGGATATCATCCTACTGACTGTTTGGCATCCAAAGACCCTTTCCAATTGAAGGGAAATCCCAAATGGGGCCCACTACAGAAGCTGAAAGCAAGGAGGGACAGGTATCACTTTTCCTCTTCTCTGGAAGCTGCAGCATGAACACAAGCGCCAATCAGATACTCCCAGCCATGAACTTGAACCTAGAGGAAGAGGTCCAAAGTGTTAGGATTGGAGGTGATGCAGGACAGCTGCAGCAGCGTGGTGTGCTGGTGAGTGTTCAGTGATGTGATGGCAAGTGTCCATGGACCACAGAAACCAGAAGCAGAACCAAGCCATTGAAGATGACATTAGCGGGGACATCTTAAGACTGATAGTATATCTTTTTTTTTTTTTTAAGATTTTATTTATTTGAGAGAGAGAGCAAGCAGTAGCAGGCAGGAAGGGTAGAGGGAGAAGGAGAAGTAGCCTCCCCCCCAACCCAGCTCAGCAGGGAACCCAACTCGGGTAGGGGCTTAATCTCCAGACCAAGGATCACAACTGGAGCCGAAGGCAGACGCTTAACTGACTGAGCCACAAGGCACCCCAAGACTGATGGTATGTCTTGCTTCTCCTGAGGCCTGCCCAAGCTTTATCTCTAGCCTCTGTTGCATTAAATTCTTGATACCGTCCCAAAAACTTCCTTTACAAAACATTAACCAGAGTAGGTTTCCCTGTTGTTTATAAAAGAGGACGCTAATGACAGCCATATTTTCCAGACACAGAGGAAAAATTTCAAAGACTTACTGCTAGCTAGGCCCAGTCATATGCCCACCACTGTTTTGTCTGTTACAAGAATGGGGTGAACACGAGGGTGGGAATGGCAAGTGAGAAGTAGGAAATGTAGCGGCTGAACAGCCCCTGCAATAGCTCTTAGGACCGAGCTATCCTGACCTTCATGTATAAACATGAATACATAATGAGAAATCACCAGTAACATGAAGGAAATCAGATGCTCCACAGAGTGGAAGCAAGTTGGCCAATGAAAGCAAATTACTCACTGACACACTTTATACAAAAAAGAGAGAACTTTTAAAACAAACTTTTGTGTGTTCAATGAGATTACAGAAGGCGAGAGTACAGTGTAGAGAAGAATGAAACTCCAATGAAATACAAAGTCCTGAAAAATCTGGCCCTGTCCATTTCTCCAACCTCATTGTCCACTGCTTTCTGTCTTGCTCCCATGACGCCTTCTTTCGGTTCTCCTTCCTAACCCAAGCCATTGCATACACTGTTCCTTCTACCTGGGATGTTCTTTCTTGCCTTTTCCTGCCAAATCCCACTCTCACAAATACAGCTAATGCCTTTCCATCCTTTAAGTTTTAGCTTACATATGACTGCCTTAGAGAAGTCTTTCCTGACACCTCTATTTACCTACTGCTGGAGCACTGTCTGCCTGAGTCTCACACTCCTTTGATTCTGAGTGACCATGGGGCTAAGATACTTTAGCACTGTTCAAGCTCTTCACCTGCGAACCGGGAAACCTCCTAAGGTTGCTGGGAAGATTAAAGGAGTTCACAGATGTAAAGCACTTAGAATTCAAGCACACAAGCACACTCAATAGATGCTATAATTTCCTGCATGGCGTTTATCACACAAAGAAGTTCTGTTATATTTTTATTTACTTTTTTAAAAAATCTGCTCTCCCACATAATAAAAGCTCCATGAGGGCAATAACTCTTCTGTTTTGTTCACAGTGCCTGTCTCATATTAATTTGTTGAGAATAAACAAATGAAAATATTTTCCAAAAATGAATGAATAAAACATTATTATATGAAAACCCTAGGATACTGTAGTGGCCCTGAAAATGCTCCACTCAGATCTTTTTGCTGTAGGGAACACAAATGACTGGCAGCGCTAGCTGCTAATTAATGTCTGGATCTACCACGCTGGCACGGAGGCCAGACGTTCCGAGGGCTGCTTCTAGTCAGTGACTGAGCACGGCAGAGGTCCTAGTTCAGGCTCATTCTGGAAAACTGCAAGACTCTTCTGACAAGAAGTTTGACATGAGGACTCCTCATGGGCAAAGTCAGACCTTTCTTGGAGCTGAACGTCACTCAGAAACTTCCTACCTCCTTCCTTCCCTCTCTCCTTCCACAGGTATCAGTCCCACGTTGTGGTCCGGGGGCTTTTCTGCCTGCTCCTGCTCCCTTCATAACAAATTCTTGCCCACTAATCCTGTGCTAGTGTCTGCTTCTTGGTAGACCCAAAATAACGCAGTCAGAACCTTCAGAAGCACACCTTGAGGTGAGAATCTGTGGGCAAATAGTTTAGGTGCTGTCAGGAGAAGCCAGTAAGGGAGGGAGAAAGAGAATCAGGACAAGAAAGGGGAACAAGCCAAGCATTGGTACAATTTCATGCAAAATCTCTGCCTAACCCTAGATGGAAGCTAGGCTTACCAGGGCAAGAAGTCATCCATTCATCCATTTCTGTGACTTCTATTCTCATCTTGAATCATGCTCATCTGTGTGGTTCAACCAAGCTTACCACACAGGATTTCACAATGTATACTAGATAACGACATTCACAGTACTTACAATTTAATAAAATATAATACTACATATATAATGCAATGATATTGTATTTGTGCCTGGTAGATAGTAGGCACTCAAATAAATATGTATCAAATGACTAGTACAATATTAACAATATAAAATGCTTGAAAACTGCCAACACCCTATAAAAAATGCAGTAGCCACGCCTAGTTTTCATATAACTCCTTTTCCCACAAAAATTAGGTCCCAAATACGTACAAAGTGCCACCCCTCTTCCATTTTTATTCTTCACAGTTCCACTCCTCTCCAAATGCAGGCATCTCATTCTTCTTGCTCACCTTTTCCTCACAAACACCAGTTCTCTATTTCAATCCACTCAAGTTACAAAGAGAAAGGGAAAGATGGCTAAGGTCCAGAACCTGAGCCAGCAAAAGCTGCAATCCAACATCCTAAGGTAGCTGGGGAGCATTTCCTTCGGCCCAGACTAGAGGATAAAGACCAGAACAAAAGAAGACTAAGCTGTCGCCTTGGTCCTTTTCTGTCATCACTCCAACGGTAACTTGAATCCCAGTGAGTGTACACCAAAGAAAAGAAGGGGAACTGTGATGTGAATGCTTCGAACTTATCTAAACCACCAAGCCTACGCTTCTCATTGGAGGTATTTGCTGAGTGAGGCAGTCACTGGTCCACCTTACCTCACTAAGAAAAACAGGTGCTCAATAACTATAAGTTATTGATGTCTGCCCTTTGAGTGTTATCACATACTTTTGAAAACTCATAATGTTTTGTTATGACAATATGATCCTTCCCTTATCCAACTATAAGGAAATAATTTATGGGACAATATTTAGGCCTGTGGCTTTGTAATGATTCAAGAGTTAAGACTTGAGAAGAAGACAGGCTCTGGGATTAAAGCTAGGCCCAATCCCCAAATTAGCTTTCTCTAGCCATGTGAGCTAGGACAGATGAACCTGTTTCCTCACTGTTCTATAACGATGTGGAATATTGTTGTAAGAAATAGAAACAGTACAAGAAAGTGTCATAAGGAGGTACTCACTAAAACTTGAGCACTACTTGTGACAATATAACAGTGTAATGAGCATGAAATTTGGAATCAAAACTCCTGGGTGGTCTTATTTTGCAGATTGCCTCTATCGAGAACCCTATCTTTTTAAGTTTGCTTCCTTATGGATGAAATAATTGTAGGATAATTGTATTACCCACCTCAAGATATCATATAGAGGATCAAATGAAGTACTACAGTCAAGTGCATTTGGAATTACAAAGCATTTATTAACATGATCTAAATGCTAAAATATTCTTACTATAGTGGTTTTTGATGCATATGTTTCAAAAACGCATTCTCTACTTCTTGGTCTTATTGAATATAACCTTATCCTGAGTTCTCAAGATCACACCAATGTTTTGGTGGTTTTGCCTTTTTTACGGTATGTAGCAGCACATTGCTGCCTTTTTAAAAACAGGTTTTCCTTTTAAATTTTCCTTGTGGTACAATATACATAAAATTTAGTATTTTAATCATTTTTAAGTGTATAATTCAGTGGCATTAAGTAATTCACATTGTTGTGTAATCATTATGACTATCTCTAGAACTTTGTCATCATCCCAAGCTAAAATTTGCACTCATTAAACAATAACTCCCCATTGTCACCTGATGATTACTTTTTTCCCCTACTCTTTCACCTGGTGTTGCTTCACTCATTAGCAGCAAAACATGTTCATTTCTCTCCACTCCAAAATATACTGCCAGTAATAACTTGCTATAAAAGCCATTTTTTTTTAATTTACTTATTTGACAGAGCACAAGCAGGGGGAGCAGCAGGCAGAGGGAGAGGGAGAAGCAGGCTCCCGACAGAGCAGGGAGCCCAGTGCAGGGCTCAATTACAGGACCCTGGGATCATGATCTGAGCCAAAGGCAGATGCTTAACTGACTGAGCCACCTAGGCACCCCTATAAAAAGCTTATTTTAAACCCATAACATTCTTTGGCCTCAAACATTAATACAGTCTAGTTCCAGCTTGACTCTTCAGCCGTATTTCTGTGCAGAACCCAATGTTATAGTCTAAATAAATGGCTATCTTTCACTGTGCCTTCTCTCTTCCACACTTCTGCTCACACCATTCCTTCTATTGGGAAGGTTTTTCCTATTCACACTTCGCTACTCCCACCTATGTCTAGTGGAATCCTTCAAGGTCCAGTTCATAGTCTATCTTCTCCGCAAAGCCTCCTTGACACCACATATGGTATTGATTCTCTCTTTTGCTCACTTATCGCAGCTACTATCTAAATTACTCATGATAGAAATTGTATACCGTAGTTATTTCTTTTAGGTCAACTAGAGTTCCTCAAGAAAGAATTAAGCTATATTATTCTGTTCATTCAATCATTTGCTCAAATATTTATTATTCATTCAACAAACACTGTCCACTGTGTACAAAGTGCCTAACAGATGTCTGCTGAATAAACAAACAGAATTCTAAGTCACTGGGCTTCGGTGAATGATTCAAAAAACTCCAGCTCTTCTTATGTTTGAATTCTTGTAAAAAAGAGAAATTTATTTACCTCTTAGGTCTTAGTTATGCTCCAGATAGTTAATAATATTATAATAACCCTATTATATCAGCTACCTAATTAAATCGATTAATACCAGGTTTTTCAGCCAATTTGGAATTTAAGTTATACGAACTTGAATGACTGTTGATTCTAAAGAAGACTGTAAGGCTTCATGTAGCCACCATTATTCACAATTCCCACTTCAGGGCAAGACTATGCAAAGTTATCTTTTGGTTAAGTTTCCTGTATTCTTGTTAGATGTCAATGAAGGGAGAAAGTACACATAGAAAGGAATAAGAGCCTTTACGTCAGTGCTTTCCCCACAGCATAATTCCAACTGAGAAAGTTCCTGCCGCTTGGCTTTTCATTGGTCAAGCCTCTCCAGTGAGAAGACAAAGGAGGAAGTTGCTGAGAAAGGATTTTGCAACGGGTGCCTCTCTACCCTGGACGCAGTGCCACCCATTTTCAAACGAGCGCCGAGTACTGCATTCCTCTTCCGTCTTTCTCTTTCAGCAGAAGCCTCTATATGCAAAAGTTAACGGATACAAAGCTACTGATAATGATACTCATATTCCCGTAGAAGCCACATTTGCTTTCATTATTTTATTCGTGCTTTTCGACAGTCCTGTGCAACAGGCATTATTTCTATTTCACCGAAGAGGGAACTGCTCCTAAGCTACAGAGCCCGATGAACTACAGGGTCCATGAACGACTCAGCAAGGCAGTAGCTAAGACCACTCCCTCGGGGAGAATGACTGCAGTCCGGAGATCATGGGCACTGCCAATTCTTCCCCAGTCTGGGGCACTCCCAGGCAACCCACCTGCCCTGGATTCCCAGGCAGCGGTTACCTTCCCGCGCGCCTCAGTAAGCCTTACTAACCATCATTCACCCAGCTTCCCCAAAGCAGGAAAATCACCGCAGGTGCGCGTCCCGGCCTATTCCTCGCCAGGCAGCACCGAGCTTACTGGGCGACGACGCCCATATGCCGTCGCCCCAAGGGCTCTCCACGAATCCGGACTGAGCACGGCGTGGCCGACTCAGCCTTCCAAAGCCCGGCTGAACTCTCACCACAGTAGCTCCCAGTTGCCAGCTGGCCCACCCCTTGGCTCACAGGTCGCTCTAGCCGCGCACAGAGACAGCAATCTCGTTGCTCCCGCTTGACGTCATCGGCGGGCGCCGCAGCGCGGTGGCGGGCACGCGCAGCCGAGAAGATGTCTCCGACGCCGCCGCTCTTCAGTTTGCCTGAAGCGCGGACGCGGTTTACGGTGAGTGGACGGTGGGAGGGTGCGGCCCTCACCCGGCTCTATCTTTTTCCTCCTCTCCCTGAAAATACTCGAATTTCGCCCTGGGGTAAAGCGGGAACTGGGGTGTATACCCCGCGGTGTCGGCTCCCGGCCCCGTCGGGGGCTGGGAGGTGGGAAAGATGCATTACTTGCCTCGTCTGTGCGTCCTGTGCTGTCCGCCGCCGTCCTTCTGCCCGCAGGTCTCAGAACCCCGCGTTCTCAGCGCCTTTGTAGCCCGCTTGGAGGACTCCTCCGCAGACTACCTCCGGTGCGGTCGAGCTCTTCTGCAGTGCTCGCTTAGCCGGACAGGTGTCTCCGAAATTGCTTAAGGGTGAGGGCGCGAGTGGTTTTAGCCGAGAACTGGCTCCCGCTCCGCCTCCTAAGCTGCCAGGTGGTGGTTCCGGCTGCTTATTCACCACCCTTTAACCCTCCGTATCTCAATCCTAAGAGATTAACGAGGAGATCCTAAGTAGGAAAAGGCAAACAGAGTCAGCTTGGGAATTGTTGCTGGAGTCATTTTATTCTTACAAATGAGGAAGAGTAGTTTGAGCATTTGGGAAACACAGAGCGTTTTCAGGTTACCTTACTTAACTCTTAGAGTAGCACAGGGAAGTAGGCAAAGTTCTCTTAGCCCTGGTAGATGAGATAGAACTTGAGACCACACCCCCCCCCCAAAAGTAAGGTCATGTACGTCGCCGGTGTTTGACTTCAGACCCAGTATACTTTTTACGTTGCCCATCAGAGCATGAAGAACCCTGTTCTAAGTTGTTTGCCTGTATTTGTTTTTAGTATTTGCGCCAATATTTCTTTTTTTTTTTTTTGCCATTTTATTTTTTATTTTTTTAAATGATTTTTTATTATATTATGTTAGTCACCATACAGTACATCCCCGGTTTCCGATGTAAGGCTCGAGGATTCATTAGTTGTGTATGCGCCAATATTTCAAGTCATGATTCAACTACTCAGATATTTAACTGTGCTTACCTAGTTCTCGTGACGCCAGATTAAAAAGTGTTCTTGTGTGCAGGTTATTTTTTATCCCATACAATGAGGGTTGGTTTGTTAACCAGCTTATATTTTATGTCTTCAGAGTCGTTTTCTTTTTGTGTATTTTGCTGTGATCCCTGGTGCTCTGAAATTCTGCTAAGAGTAACTCTTAGAAATATCCAATATCATATTAGTCCCGGAGGGGACCATTTAATTTGAGATCATCTAGTGCAGTGCTTCTTAAGGTTCAGTGTGCAGTGGAATCACTTGGAGATTCTGGTTCAGTAGGTCTGGAATGGAGCCTGAAAGTTTGCATTTCTGACAAGTTCCCAGGTGATTCCACTTCTGCTGTTAGTAATAAGCATCTACAACAGCCCCCTTATTTAAGAGGAAATTGAAGCACAAGAGATAAGGAGATATGCCAAAGATTATACAGTCTACTCTTGGCAGAGTCAGGAATGACATTTCCAGTGTAAGTTGAACCCTTGGGGGTAATGAGATGACTTTCCAAGTGTATGTGAATTTCCACAGAATGAATGACTTTGCAGTATTTTTGTCTTTCATATTTCTTTTTTTTTAAGGTTTTATTTTTAAATAATCTCTACACGGAGGGGGGTTTGAACTGACAACCCCAACATTAAGAGTCACGTGCTCTACCTACTGAGCCAAAATCCCCTTTTTATTGTTTTGGCTTTGAATTATGCCTAAGACAATTAGCGAGTACTCAGTGGGGCTGAGCAAACTAGAGAAGGTGGGGCTTGAGATGGGTCTTGAAGAATGGATAGAATTTGCATAAGCCAGTGGGAAGAACAGTGAGTAAATAAACTGAGTGAACTTGATAGAAAATAATGAAAAAAATAGCTAGATCTTAGTGGAGACTATGTTAGGCGATAGTAGGAAATAAGGTTGGATAGACTGAGGGAGATAAGATCAAGGACCTTGAGAGGGGGCAATGAAATTTTAAAACCAAAGCCGGTAAATAAGGAGCCATTTGGAGATTAAAAAAAAAAAAAAAAGGCAGCATACTCTCATGAATGTGATATTTAAAGAAATGGTAGGAGGGAAAGCCTGAAATGAGAAAGTCTAGTTGGCAAGCTCTTGTCAGATTTTAAAGTATTAGAGTCTTTATCATTAAGTGGCATTTGCATAAGAATTACTGATGAAATGACTGATACGTAATTTTTCCCAAGTATAAGCATTTCCAGTTACACAAACTGTTGATGAGTGATGTTTTTCAGTAAATAATAAGCAAAAATCTTTCCACTTACATGCTATTTTTTTCTAGAAGTCTACCAGAGAGGCCCTGAACAACAAAAATATCAAGCCATTATTGAGTACCTTCAGCCAATTACCTGGCAGGTAAGGCATTGATATCCATGAAGTACACTTGCCGTTAACACTTACCTTGAGCTGTTTAAAAACTGCAGGTGTCTTTTGTTTTTAATAGTGAAAATGAAAAAAAATGTACCCTTGACCAAGCTTTCAGAGGTGTTCTAGAAGAAGAAATTGTAAGTATGTTTTCCTTTATTGTTAAAATTTTGCTGCTAAATTAATCAGTGTTATTTTTTAAATTGCTTTTATTCTCAGAATGGATATTTAAACAAGATTATTTTTCCTACAGTGAGCTTGCTACTTTGTGAAAGCTGACTTGATCATAGTATAGGAGTTATGTAATAGTTAAGAATTTTGACAGCACAAGTGCAATTAAAGGGTTTGGTTTAACAAATGAGCTCTCTCCAAGTGAATATAAGAAAAGTTGATAATGAGATTTTCCTGAGCAAGAACTAGAATTTGAAGGTGGGCCCTCTCACTTTGCTCTATAAACAGTGACACATCCTTTAGTAGCATGAAAGGTCTAGTTCAAAGATGTTCAGCATGGGAACTGGGATTCCATGCCCTTATCTTCCTGTGGCAACTTCATCAGTTAGCATCCAAAAATAACCAGAGCCTATCCAACTTCAGTAGAAAAAATTTAACCTAAACATGAAAACTCCGAATTTATTTACTAATAGTGGGGCACCCAAAGGAAAGGAAAACTTTCAGCAATTTATTCTTGGTTAAGTGAAGGTTGTGTCCCAAGAAGCTAGATCCTTTTTTAATGGACATAATACAGTGTTCCTTTCTTTTGAACAATTCTGTATCAAAACTCATTTTTTCCTCTTCTTCAGACCTAGTCACTTACATGTTGTGAGGCATTGGGCAAGTTACTTCGCTTTTCTGAGCCTCAGTTTCCTTTGTAAGAGGGAATATAACATTTTTTCAAGATTGTATAAAACAACACATAACAAACACTAAAAAAATGCTAGTTTCTATAATGTTATGGAATGTAAGCACTACCTCCCTTCTGTTAAAACCCTCAGACATATTGATGCACCAGTACAATCAATTCCCCTGGCCCTGCCTTTGCCTTGTGCCATTGATTGAGTTATAGCCTCAGTGCTTCTATACTTGATTGACTTAAGCCATAATCATGCTAATGTAACCATCTTCCTAAAACCATTGGATTTTAAGTGAATCGCCCCCTTATTATTTACTTCTTCTATTTTAACAATTAGTGATTCTATTACTATTACTTATTTTTTGTATTTTCATCTTAGAAAGTAATTTTATTTTCTATAAGAAATATGTTTATCTTATATTTTTGATACTTTAATGTCAGAGGATATGTTTTTATTGTTACCATACTAGTCTGGACTCTGGCCCCTAAATTAAATTGTTTTCTCCTCTGTTGGTAGATAAATCACTCATCATGTGAAAACGTTTTAGCTATTATTTCTCTTGCTATTGGGGGAGTAACTGAAGGTAAGTACAGCATTGTTTTCCTAAAGTAATCATGGCCATGACATGCTTTATTTTAAAGTTATTCTCCCTATACCTCTCCATCTGTTTGATTTTGTTCGTTTTTCAAATTCTCCCTACCACATTTGCCAAGAAGTTGTCCCAATGAAATTAGCTAACACTTCTCGTCTCTAATATGCAGCACACATTTTGGCACTTTCTTTGTTCTCCAGTTATTTCATTCATTCAGTAAATATTTATTGAGCATCTACTATGTGCCTGGTACTGAAGTAGGACTAAAGATTCATTGGTAAAGAAAACATATCCCTTCCCATAAGGAGCCTAGTGGCTAATGGAGGAAACAGATGTGTTAATTTTTTTACCGAGGTATAATTACTGTGAAGTGGGAATGAAGTGTGGTTGAAGTGACTGTCTACACTCTAAAGGAATCAGGAAAGTCTTAGAAGGGAAGCTGTAACAGGAGCTGGGATGTTAGGGATGAGGGATGATGGATTTGTCAGGCAGAAAGAGAAAGGAATACCTAGCTATGTAAAGGCAGGTTCAGCCTGGCTAAAGAATTGTATGGAGCAGGGAGGTGAGAGGATGAAAACAAACAATGATGAGAGGAAGGAAGCAGAAGAGGTCGCTTAGGGTCATTTGTAAAGTGCCCCCTAGGTATTTTCATGCTACCAGGGAGCTATGGAGGAAGAGTTGGATTGGAAGAGACCACTGGCAGGAAGACTAGGTAGGGAACTGTTAAAATGGGGGCAGTGGCAGCGGGGTATAGTTTCAAGACTTAAGAAGGCATATAGGAAGTACACTGTGCCTAACACATAGTAGGAGCTCATTAAATATTTGCAGAAAGAAGCAGTGAGAAACTAGTTCATCAACAAATTTAGTTGAAATACTCATTAATTGAGGTAATTTATGTGAAAAGTGCCTTTTAATCTGCAAAGCATTACTTACATATTTATTATTTTGATACCTGTTCCTACAAAAACTAGAACATTCAAGGTAAAACTGGTCTGCCAGTGTAGCAGCAAGCTATTCTGTGAACTTAAGCATAATTCATAAATTCTAACTTCACACGTTAAACTTTTATATGAGATGTTCATTCATTCAGCATACTTGAATGAGTTCTGCAGTGGAGTGTTCCTTGCCCAGTTTCTGTCAAACAGCAGTCTGCTTAGTTCATTGATTACCTGATGTGTTACTCTTGTAGACTGGTAATATTTTTAACTCTTGGGAGTTGTACAAAGTCTATTTTTAGAACTTTTACTTTATTTGAGGAAAAATAAGGACTTATGATAAAAGCTTAGATGCTTTTTTATTTTAATGGGTTGGGGAAAAGTCCTTCTGGAGAGAGATTATTATTGTATTCTTTATGTGACATGTTTTCAAATTATCTGTAAATATGCTTTGTTAAATTCAACTCAGCAGATATTTATTGAGCTTCTGTTTAGTGTCAGACACTTTACTGTTTAAAAGGTACAAAAATGCCTGCCCTCAGAAAGCTCGTAGTCTACATAAAAATAAACAAGATAATGATAAATGCTATAATTTATTTATACTATGCTTCAGAAGCATAGATGGGGTGGCCGTTCAAAGGTATCAGGAGTTTTTTAGATGCACTGATATTTACTGTGTGCTTTGAAAGATGGAGCAGGAATTTGCCCCATGAGGGAGAGAAGGAAGACTATGTAGGCAAAAAAAAGCATTGTATGCAAAACCATGGAAGTATCAACATAGCAAGGTGTTAGGGAACTGAAGAGAGTATCTGTGGACAAGGTTAAGGTGAAGCAAAGAGAGTGTGCAGAGGCTGGGGTGCAGGTTGTGAAAAATGCTGGGGGATCATGCTATAGTCCAGTTCATCAGAATCACCAGTGAATCTCTATTTTTAAATGAGATTGCAAAGCCTCAGCTTGGTTTTACTGAATCCGAATCTTTGGGAGTGGAATCTAGGTAATTTTCTTAATTTCTATGATTAAATGAGAGTTAACTTACATCAGACTGTGCTGCAACTACAGGCAGGGAGTATGCCTCCCAAATCTCTTAGGTGCACAGGACAGATAGTATCTCAGAACCTTAAGTGGTGAGGGACTTCAGTAGTTGTCTAGTCCAGTCTCATCTTTAGTTAACCTGCTCCCCTCTCTAATGTCCCTAGCAAGTAGTCATCCAACATCTGTGCCTTTTGATGGGGTTACTATTTTGATTTCTATTAGATAGTCTTGTCAGGTTTCCCTTGTATTGAGTTGAAATCTGCTTCCTTATGCTACCCGCTGGTTCTTGGCAATTTCCCTCACATCACATTCCAGATGTGATCATACCAGTGCAGAGTAGAGCTGGATATAATGCTTCCTTTTTTTTAACTGCAGTGTTTTGGGCTTACAGTGCCCCAAGATATTTTCTTTGCATATAATGCTTAAAAGGCTACTTTTCTTAAACACTTAACGAAGTGTTAGTGTTACCTTAAAATAGAAGGAAGAATGAGCAGGGAGATGAAAGTATGTTTAGCTAGTCCAAATGACCTTTTCTTTAAAAAATGTTTTGATTTATTGCTTTAGTTAAATAACATTGAATTTTGAAATAAACAACTTTTTACTATACCATTCTTTCCCCTGAAACAATGCTTTTATTTTAAATGTTTAATAGTTGAAATCAATACCAAACTTTTTTATTATCTTTTTTGAAGGTAAATCACAAAGATATTTAGCAACATTATGGAACATTTGGAAATGAGCAAAAGGGAAAATACTACTCATAATTCCTCTACTTTAAAAAACTACCATTCATTTTGGTATATGCTTTTAGTTTCTCTAGTCTTTTTAAAAACTTTTATTGTTGTAACCATAATATACGTACAGTTTTGAATCCTGCCTTTTTCACTTAACATTATATCATAAGCATTTTCCAAGTTATTATAGTCGTCATAACCATCGTTTTTAATTGGCTGCATTATATTCTTTTGAATAGCTTAGTGGTGAAGAAAACAGACTGTGGAGCCAGACTGCCTGGGTTCGTATCCCAGCTCTACCACTTACTGGCTCTATGGCCTTGGGCAAGTTATTTAACTTCTCTGTGTCTCAGTTATCCCATTCTATAAACTGGAGGTAGTATCGTCTACCTCATAGGGTTATAAGGATTAAATGTGTTAGTCTACGTAAAGCACTTAGTGTGCCTGACATATAGTAAATGCTCTAGAAGTGTTATCAAGAATTATCATCATCATTATTATTGAGTGCACATACCAAAAATTACTTAAGTACGTCCCATTTGGGGACTTTTAGGTTGCTTCCATTTCTTGTCTCTGAAAAATTTGTTAGCAGTGACTAAGTATACTGTTAAGATATTCTTCAGAATTATTTTGCATGGGCTATTTTACTGTACAGTCTTTTTTTAAACTTTTAAATTGGCTTGTGCTCCACTTGAAGGTATTTGTACCGCATCTACACCTTTTGTGTTGTTGGGAGATGTTTTGGATTGTCTTCCTTTGGATCAATGTGACACAATATTCACTTTTGTGGAAAAAAATGTTGCTACTTGGAAATCAGTAAGTGCTTTAGTTTATATTTCTGCTAATATTATGTTTCTATAGATCCAGAGTTCAGAAGATCGTTTTTTGGGTTTTTTTTGTTTTTTTTGTTTTTTTGCTTATATGTTAGTATTGCTGACTGCCAAAAAGTTTGTCCTTCTGAGGGAATTATACTGCTGTCTTAAGGGGGCCAAGTAAGAGTCATGGTGTAGAAGAAGTTGAAGTGCAGAATTTGAGTAGTAACAATTTGAAAATGCATACTTTCACATGTTTAAAACAGTTATTTAGTGTCATGTTTTGTTATACACGTGAAAATATATTTAATTGAAAATGCTATTTGTGGGGAAAAAAGTGAAGGTGGCATAGTAGACTCAGTGCATATCACTGTTCTTCAGTATCTTACTTGCTGTGATTTATTGAAGAGTGCAACAACTTCTGAACAGTAGTAATAATTTCCGTCTTAATTTCAGAACACGTTCTATTCTGCTGGGAAAAATTATTTACTACGTATGTGCAATGGTAAGTAATTCAGTTGTAAATGATTGTTTTTTAAAACAAGTGTGGCTAGAAAAACAGGTGGTTGAACTAAACACAAGTGATAAAATTTTAAAAATAGGTAAGTATCTTGGTTTTTAAATAACAGACTGATTTATTAAAACTGATCATTCACTTTAAATTAAACTGTTCCTGTTGTGGGTGTAAACTTTAAAAGAAATTCAGTAAAGTTTGTCTTTCTCATGCTAAATTAAATACATTTTTGAAACAATAGTTTCTACTCCAATTCTGAGAATTGCTTTAGGAAAATACTCTTGACAGACTAACAAATTTGCATGTAGTTATAATAAACATAGAATGATTTCCTATAACTTTCATCTCCATATATTGTTAGATCTCCTTAGAAGATTATCAAAATCCCAGAATACAGTCTTCTGTGGACGAATTCAACTCTTTTTGGCCAGGCTTTTCCCTTTATCTGAGAAATCAGGTAAGCTTTTATACATTAAATAAATGCTTTGAAGGAAAATCTTTTTCAGTTTTTAATGGATTAGAAGCTGCTGTGATGATAACAAGGAAAACGGTTCTATGAAGTTGAAAGCATAGAAAATTGTCACTTTATTTTCTATTATTGTTGAAGAGTTATACTGTTGCTAATGTATAATACAGGTAACCCTTAAAGTCATTGATTTTTTTTTTTTGAAGTATAGTTGACATATATTAGTTTTAGATGTACAGCATGGTAATTTGACAGTTGATTCTTTAAGTTCCAAGCTTATTAATAATAAAAATGTGTAATTGAATCACACATATGTAGATATGAACTGTCATGTCTGTCTTTCATTATATAAGGTATGCCTATTTTTCTGCTTCCATTTTCTCCCTCACCATCACTACTGTTTAGGCACATTTATTTTCTTTCATTTCTTTTACCATTTTTTATTATGAAAGATAACATTCATATAGAAAAGTGCATAAAATAAGCATATACTGTAATTATTCTGAATCAAATCCTTGTGTAACCACCGTCGAACTCCAGAAATGGAATATAACCAGTTCTCCAGAGCTCTCCATTCTGTTCACATTTGCCAGATTTTTAATACCTCTTTCCTTCATATCAGGCTAATATACCACCTACTTCATATGTTGTTGTGAGGATTAAATGAATTAAGATACATGAATAGCTTACAACAGTGCCTACATGTAGTGAGACCCATAGTATATGTTGGCAATGGTTTCTGTGTGTTTTCTTTTTTGTCATGCTAGATCTGTGGGGGGTTTTTTCCTACTTATTTAATGTGATCAAGATTAATTTAGATTACTAAGGTATTTACTGCTTGTATTTCTGAGCTTCTAGTAGTGAAAAATTTCCCTCTTAGACTTTTCTTTAGTGTAGGTTTATATTTTGTCTGAAAATCTTTGTTCTTGAAGAATGATTTCAATAGGTAAAAGATTCTAGGTTGGCACTAGATACAGGATTTCATCATGTGTGAGATAATCATTACTGTGCCTTCTGTCTTCCATTGTTCTCTAGACAACACAAATAGCAGTCTAAGCTCTTCGAAGATAATCTAGATTTTTTTTTCTCTCATTGCTCTTAAGATTTTTTTTCTTTGTTTTGGGTTTTTGGTTTTTTTCAGTTCTATAATGTATCTTACTGTGGATTTCTTTATCATGTTTGAGATTTGTGGAAATCTTAAATCTGTGGGTTAGTGTCTTTCATCCAGTTTGTAAAAATTTTAGCCATTATTTCGTTAAATATTGTGTATGCCTCTCTCTTTTCTTTCTAGAACTCCAGTTAACGTTATTATACCTTGTCCCTGTGTCCTCTGTCTCTTATTCTTTCTTTATTTTCATCTATTTATCTCTAGTTGTCACATTCTGAATAATTTCTTCAGAACAGTTTTCCAGTTCACTATCTCTTTCTTAAGCTATGAATGATCAGCTGCTAAATAAGTTTTTAATTTTAGTTTTGTTGTTTTCATTGTATTTTATTTAATTTTTCACTTGCTGAAGGTCTTTTTAAGTGTGCTATGTCACTTCGTAGTTTCTTATTCCCTGCTCATATTTTCAAACTTGTTCTTTAGGTTTTTAACCAGGATAAGCATTGTTATGTATCTGATCATTCCAGTACCTAAAGTCTTTGTGAGTTTGTTTCTACTGTTCCTCAGGATGACTGATCTGTTATTGTATCTAGTTAGTATTGGGTGTTATATATGTGAAAATATTGAGGGATTAGTTTTGAGGCCTGGGATAGATACTTTTCTCCAGATAGAGTTTTCATTGCTCCTGCCAGGCACCTTTAGAAAGAGGCTATCACCAGTCTAGGGTTACCTTCATACAGCCCAGTTTAAAGCCTGTGATTCCTTCGAACATTGATAAGACTTGGCACTGAACTATAGTTTGGTTTATTTTAACCTGAGGGTTATAGCCCTGCAGGTTCCCAGCCTTACAGATGGTTCGGGTGGGATTTATTAGATTCCCCACCTTTTTTGGGTCCAGATTTGTATAATTCTAGTTTCAGGAAGCTACAAAAAGGGTAACTCAATTTTACAACTGATTCTTCTGTCTGGCAGATATACTCAAGACAGAAGTGGCTTTAAGTATTGATGATGCATGCATTGCTTTTCTAACTTTCCTTCTGGATGTTTGCCACGTATCCCTTACTTTCTTGTCAGCTCTTTACTCTTTTAAAAAAAAAATTTTTTTTTTTACTTCATTGCCTTGAACAGAGCTGTGAACATGGTTTATACCCTGTAAGTTTTTATGGAATTGATGTAATTTATCCAAGTTTTTAGTTGTCTTTCATGGGGTTAACCTGAATTAATTAGCTAATTTGGCCTTTTGTTACTGGAAACTCATCTTTTTAAATTTTTTAAAAGCTTTCAACATGTGAATCCACATATCATACAATTCACCATTTAAAGTGTGCAATTCATTATTTTTTAGCATATTGACAGGGTTGTGCAACAATGACTGCAGTCTAATTTTTGAAAATTTTCCTACCCTGTACCCAGTACCTGTCATTCCCCACTCATCATCCATTCTTACCTTCTCCTCAGGCCCTAAACAACCATTAATCCACTTGTTCTCTTTAGATTCTGGACATTTTAAAAAATGGAATAATGAAATATGTGGTCTTTTATGGACTGGCTTTTTTAACTTAGCATAACATTTTCAAGATTTATCTGTGTTATAGCCTGTGTCAGTATTTAATTTTTTTTAATATTCTCAATATGGATATGCCACATTTTGTTTATCCATTCAGTTGATGGACATTTTGGCTGGTTTCTGCTTTTTGCCTATTATGAATAATGCTGCTGTGAACTTTATAAGATTTTATTTGGACACATATTTTCATTTCTCTTTGCCATATACCTAGAGTGAAATTGCTAGGTCATATGGTAACTGTATTTAAATTCTTGAGGAACTACCATACTGTTTTGCAAAGAGGCTGCACCATTTTACAGTCCTGC
The DNA here is from genome assembly GCF_017311325.1 of Ursus maritimus. Lineage (NCBI taxonomy): Eukaryota > Metazoa > Chordata > Mammalia > Carnivora > Ursidae > Ursus > Ursus maritimus. Next base: position 48,453,997 of record NW_024424230.1, on the reverse strand, counting down.
CATCAATGCATATGGGTTCCAATTTCTCCACATACTTGTTAACACTTAATATTGTCTTGTTTTTTTTATTATAGCCATCTTAGTAGGTATAAAGTGGTATCTTGTGGTTTTTGATTGGCATTTTCCTGATGACTAGAGATGTTAAGCATCTTTTCATTTGCTTACTGGTCATTTGTATGTCTTCCTTAAAGACATGGCTGTTTATTTGTCCATTTTTAAAATTGGGTTGTCTTTTTATTAATTAGTTTCATGAGTTGTCTTTTTATTATAGATAGTAGACTCTTATCAGATATGTTATTTGCAAATATTTTCTCCCATTCTGTGGATTTCCTTTCACTTTATTGATAGTATTGTTTGCAGCACAAAAGTTTTATATTTTGAGGAAGTTTGATATATCTATCTCTTCCTTTGTTGCGTATGCTCTTGGTGTCATATCTAAGAAATCATTGCCTAACCTAAGGTCACAAAGATTTATTCTATGTTTTCTTTTAAGAGATTTAGCTCTGTGGTCCTTTTTGAGTTAATTTTTGTGTGAGGTGGGAGTCTAGTTTCATTCTTTTGTGTGCTAATACGCAGTTGTCCAGGCATCATTAGTTGAAAAAACTATTCTTTCCCCATTGAATTGACATCTCACCTTCTTTATGCCTTGAAAATACTAGGGTCAGAAGAACCTTAGGGTATTGACACTAACTCTTCCTTCTGTAAACCTTTTTATTCTTTATTATCACACTACTGACTTTTGCTGTTAGTCTCAATTTTACTTCCTTAGGGATCTTCTCTTTCAGCATCTAATCTAAACCTGCTACCGCAGTCGCCCATTATCACCACCTGATTTCAAATCTCTTCTTAGCATTTAACACCATCTGGCATTTTCAGTGTGTTTGTGTTGTTTACTTATGTGTTCTCTGTGCACAGTGCCAAACACCCAGTTGCCATTTAAATCTGTGATAAGTGAAGGCTGTGTTTTGTGAAACGAAGTGTGCCCCCTCCTAAGTACTAATTTGTGGTTTCTTTTCTGGAAGTTATAAAAGACATAAGAACAAGGTTTCAATTCTCAGCTTTTTTTTTTTTTTTTTGTCCTTCCTGGTTATCTCCAGCCTCCGCTGTCATCCTTTTTTTTTTTACATTGCATTATCCAAATTTGGTTGTGATAGGGCCTCCTTATAAAATGTAGCTGGATTTGGAATGTTAATTTTTTTTAAGAATATGTGAATTTAGTTCAGGAAGGAGAGTGGCCTATAAATTTCCTTCCCTATAATGATCTTGTTAGATTTTTGTACCAAATTAAACTACTTTCATAAAATGGATTGAAAGTTTTCACATTTTTCTTCTTTTCTGGAAGAGTTGGAGTAATTGTATATTATTTCTTTCTTGAATGTTTGGTAGAATTTACACGTGAAACAGCCACAGTAAAGTTTCGTGGCTATGGATTTGATTTATGTAACAGATTTGGAACTAAGACTTTTCATTTTTTCTCAAGACAGTTTTGGTAACTTTTTTCCCCTGGGAATTTGTGTATATTATCTAAAATTTCAAATGTATGTTATTTATAGCTTTTTTTCCCTTTTCTGTTTTTCTTTTTTTAATTGAAGTATAATTAACATACAGTGTTTCGTTAGTTTCAAGTGTATGATAAAATGATTCAGGAATTCTATTACTCATTGCTCATCAAGATAAGTACACTTTTAATCCCCTTTATTTGTAGAACTTATCATTTTTTTAAAGAACATCTTAGACCTCACTTTCAGTGTACAGCATTACTAAATTGGCAAGACATAAAGAAACCATTTTTTTCCCTTCTCTCATCGACTGGTTGAAAAACTAATAATATATTGCTAAAGTAGCTTTAAACATTATATATCTTTTAATAAATGATGTTTTTAAATTTAATTTCTAAATTATAAAAATAACACAACCTATTTCAGAAAATTTGGAAAATGAAGGAAAAAAGCTGTTTATAATTAATCCTACCACCCTAACGTAAGCTAGGTTGGCATTTTGGGATAGTTTCTTATAGTATCTTTTTTAAACATTTGTAGATGCTTGACATTCACTAGGGTATATCCCAACACCTTCAAAAAGCCAGTTCAGCATGTAATTTTAGCATGTCACGGTGAAGTATGACAGAAGTTTTTGATGTAATTATGGCATGTGCTATATTGAATAATAAATAGGGAGTAGACAAACATGTTTTAAGTAGTCAGTGCTAAATGGGGAACCAGATTCATTCACTAGCTTAATGACTTGATCTAGCATAGTTTTTTTCACTTTAACTTTTTGTTCTGAAATAACTTTAGACTTAAAGAAGAGTTGCAAAGATAATAGCATGAGTACCTGAATAACCCTCACCTAATGTTAGCCTCTTACATGATCATGGTGCAGTTCCCAAAACTAAGAAATCAACAGTGGTGGTACAGCACTGTTAACTATAGACTTTATTTGGATTTTACCAGTTTTATTACTGTTTCTCTTTTTTCTTTTCAAGGATTCAATCCAGGACATTGCTTTACTCTCCCCAGTTTCAGTCTTTGCTTTTTTTTTCATGACTTTGACACTTTTGAAGAGTACTGACCTGGTATTTTGCAGAATGCCCTTCAGTTTAAGTTTGTCTGATTTTTTTCATAATTGAGGTTATGGATTTGGGGGAAGACTGCAGAGGTGATGTGCCTTTCTTGGTGCATCATTTCAACATGATGTTGGTATGTCTTGTTACTGGTGGTGTTATCCTTGATCACCATATTTTTCTATTGCTAAGTTACTATTTTTATGTTTTTAATTAATATTTGAAAGGAAATACTTTGAGGCTCTGCAAATACTCTTTCTCCTTAGACCTTTGGCCACTAATTCTAGTATTCATCAGTGAATTTTGCCTACAGCAATAATTTTTAGGTTGCTTTGGTGGTGATTTTCTATTTCTCCTATGCCTTCTACATGTATTACTTGGGATTCTTCATAAGCAAAAGTTGTCTCCTCTCCCTTATTTACTTATTAATTCAATCATCTGTTTCAGTCGGAATTTGTAGATATTTTATTCTCTGGGTTGCAATCCCATAGTATAATGACTTAGTTTCTCACTCAGATTGTTCTAGTTTTGCCCATTGGGAGCTCTTTCATGTTTTCCTGGTATGAGAAGATAGCCTGGGCTCATCTTTTGTTTACCCCACCCCTGGAATCCCCCACCTCTCCAAAGAGCCTGATTCCTTTTATTTAAGAATGGTATTTAGAAGCCAATATCTGGCCCCCAGATCTGCTAATGACTAGTGGAGTATCACTACTTCTGGGTTCTTTTGGTGGACACAGCTAGGAAACAGATGTATGTATACTAACCCATGTATGCATATACATCTATATTTACTTCTGTATCTGCCTATGTATGTATTTTTAGATGACCAACAAGAACCATGAGATTATACTGATACTTCTGAGTTTAATCCGGCACCAGTATTCCTGCTCATTTATTCTTTGACAGTGAGAAAGCTCTCATTAACTAAAGTATATTTACTGTATATATTGTTATACACTCTCACTTTTTGATTAATACAATTTTTATTTGTGCTTCAACAAAATTATAAATTACTATGTATTGCACTCTGTAAAATTGTTCTAGACTATTAATAACAAGGACAACTTTATTTGTTACAATGTATGTAGAATTCTGGATACTCTAAAGACACCTTAAAGAATGAATTTTAGAAAGGGTTTGAAAATCAAGTGTGTTATTTCTGATGATCTTTTGTTTAATTATGGATTCATCATTTTATATGCTTTGTGGTTATATGACAATAAAGTTACAGTCTTAAGTTTAATTGCTTAGTGGAATTGCTTTGAAAATCTTTTTTTTCTTCTTCTCTTTCATAGGTCTTAACTTGCAGAGTCAATTTAATTTGGAAAATGTCACTGTTTTCAATACCAATGAGCAGGAAAGCACCCTGGGTCAGAAGGTGAGGCTAATAAGAAATCTAACCTTATAAATAAAAACTTATAAATATCTAACCATATTTATAAGTGTGTTACTAAGATAACTCCTGTGAATGGGTCTTCTGAGTCACCCAAAATTTTAAAAACCTTTATTTCTAATTTATAGAAATAATGTGTATTCTGTGTTAGAAAATGCAAACAAAATAGAAATATTTAAAATAGAAAGTACAACTACCCCATAATCCAAGGCCCCAAAGATAACCACTCTTATCATGGTCTGTCTGTCTTTACAGGACTTGTTGTGTGTGTAGTTTTATTCCAAAAATGAGGTCATACAGTACATACTGTCCTGAAATTCACTTTCTTCCTTTTAACAGTATAAAATGGATGCATTTCTGCATCAGTACATTTAGATCTTAGTGTTTTAATGGTTCGTGTTAAGTCTTCTAAGTGGGTATTTATCATAATCCTGTCAGTGGGCATTTAGATAATTTCTAATAGTGAAAAATGGTTAACAGCATTACAATGAGTAGTATTGTATGTATCATTGCTAAATTATGCAGGTGTTTCCTTAGGGTAAATTCCAGTAAATGAAATTATTGTGTCAAAATGTATGCATATATCAGATTTTAATAGCTGATGACCAGTTACTTCTCAAAAAGGTTGTACCCATTTATATCATCACCAGTGGCACTTGGAGAATGCCTGCCCATTTTCCCACAGCCTCACAGCAAGCCTGGGAATTACCAATTTTTAAAAATCTTTGCTTAATTGATACATACTTGAAAAGTAAATCTTTGTTTTAACTTATATTTCCTTGGTTTTTAGTGAAGTTGAGGGACCTACTATTTGTTGGAATTTTTTCTTCTGTGCCAATTAGAAGCAGTGAGGAAGAGAATTACCTATTCATAACATTTGCCCATTTTACTTTTGAAAAGTTTTTTTCTTACTAATATGTGGAAGCTCATATTGAATATTAATTCATTGGCTACCATTTTGTTCATTTTTTTCTCAGTTTATAGTTTTTCTTATAACTTTATTTATGGTGCCTTTGCTGTATTGAACTTTTAAATTTGGATATAATATTAATGCTTGTTGGTCTTTTGTTTAGGTGTTTCTGGTCTTGTGTCATGCTAAAGGCTTCCACTCCAGAAGAATATATAAACTCTTTTGTTTTCTTTTGATGCTTTTATGATTTATTTTTTCTTTTACATCTTTAAGCCAGCATGAATATCGGTATATGGAATAGGTTGAGTTATAATTTTATTTTTTTCAAATAGTGAGCCAGCATCTCAGAACCATTTGTTAAATAATCCATATTTGCCCACTGATTTTTAAAAGGACATCAGGTATAATCAACTTTATTTTTAAAGATTATTTATGATCTATCCAGAAGACAGTCCGGAGTTGGCAAATTTCTGGACATTCAGCACTTGTTCTTCATTTAGGAACAAGTACGAAGTTTTAAAAATTATTAATTAGGTATAACTAATATCTCACTGTAAATTAGATTATCTTACATAATTTGTTCCTTAAAATGTAATTATTACCAACTTGGAGATGATGTTGACTTTACTTAAGATTTTTAAAAATTTTGTCTTTCACTTTTATATATCTTTTGGTACTTCTTGGACTATTTCATGTAAATTTGTTATTTTGAATTTCTCACTATAGAGCTAGACACTCAGCATATCCTAAAGTGTTCCCCAATAATAAGAGTTCTCTGTGGGGTTGGGGAGAATATCTATGGTCAAATTAAAGTTGGGGACAAAACTACTTAAGTATACTTTGAGTTATTTACTGCAATTCTTAGAGTTCTTAATATACTAATGATCTCAATTCTCTAAAAGGTCATTGTATATATTTCTAAAATGTATTTTGCCATAGGCCTTTAATCCCATAGGGAATCTACAAACCATGTTTGGGGAAATATTGATTTAAAACTTTCTACTGTATCTTCATGACTATCTTATATCATTGTTGTACTGCCTTGAGTTTTCAGATCCCTGTCACATAGAATTGCCATTGTCTTAAAGATTAACTGTAGGTCTAGACAGAAGTGCAACTAGATTTCTCTAACAGTGTTTGTCTAGCAGTGTGAGAATGATGTTATTCCAGCATGTCTTCTGCCTGACAACTGCTTTGTGACAGACTGTACATTTTTTTAAATTTAGCACACTGAGGATAGAGAAGAAGGAATGGATGTAGAAGAAGGTGAAATGGGAGATGATGAAGCTCCAACAACTTGGTGAGTTTTAGAAGTTCAGGTTCGTGATTTACAAAACTAATACCTTAATGACTTACAAGTACTAGTGTCAGGATATACACAAAGAGGAAGCAAATCATGCTTACAGATTTATTTGTATTTTTTATGGATATTACTTCAAATTATAAATCCTGAATCACTAATAGGCTCTGTTAGTTGGTTTCTAAATCACATGCAGAGAGTTCATTAGTTACATGGCCTACTTTATGCGTATTCCTAACATTTGGATAGGCAACCTAGGCACTCCTCCCCTTTTTCCTTCCATTTAACTTGGTGGACCTAGTGCCTGTGGATAATGAGCTGACTTTTTAATGAAGTTGGAGGAATAAATAACCTTCTTTCTGTCTTCTCCCCTTTCCACTCCCATCTCGTTTCCTTTTTGTCTGCTAACTCTATGCTTCCTTGCCAAATAATTCCTTCTTAATGCTGATTAGAAGCGATGAGGAAGAGAAAAAGGGAGATATGAAGGAAGATTTTCACTTCCAGGTGTCTGAGGTGACAAAAGTTATCATCAGTTGCAATTTCTGGAGGATCAAGAAGAGTTTCCAATATCTGCACAGGGAGACGTATTTGTGGCATCCCAGATTTCAGATTCAAACACATATCTCCAAAGAAGCATTGAGAGTAGTGTGGCTCCGGGCTGAATTCCAGTCCTAGTTGTGTAACCTTAAGCAAGTACCTAACTTCACTGCAACTCAGTTTCAGTATCTTTAAAATGTAGTAATGCCACCTACCTGCTTGTTGAGATTATTAAATGAGATGCTGCTCGAACATGGTCTGTTAAGGTACAACATAGTTATCCTTTTTGTTACCATAGTTGTTGATGTTATATATAGTGATATATGCAAAGCGCTAGAACAGTGTTAATTCTGCCCAGTGCAGTTTTGTCTAGTTAGACTCTGCCAAAGCCTTTATAGATATGTCAGCCCCATTGATTGTTTACAAGGTAGTCCCAATTGCAGAAAAATCACTTAAACAGGATTCGGCACTCAGCTGCCTCTCAGTCCGTCACAATCATTATATTTTCTTTTTTGTATGTGTCCTTTTTTTATTGAAATGAAGTTGACATACAATGTTACATTAGTTTCAGGCATACAACACAGTGATTCAACATTTATATACATTAGGATGTGATCACCAGGATAAGTCTAGCTACTGTCTGTCAACCATGAGATTATGATATTGTTGGATTGTTGACTGTATTCCGTATGCTATACTTTACATTCGAGTGACTTACTTATTTTAAAACTGCGAGTTTTACCTTTCAGTCCCCTTCACTATTTTTTGAATGGAGGAAGAGATTATTTGGGAAATTACTTTGTGACCAGCTGTATCACCAGATTGTCTTAGGCACCATAATTCACAAAGAACACATTACCTATGTGTCTACAGTATGAAGCCCATTTCAGATTTGGCTGAAATACACCTGTAAAAAATTTTGTATTAAAAAAAATTCCAGTGTAATGTTCTATAAAATCACTAATTCAACATTTAAATATGTCAAGTTGCAGAACATCTTGGTTAAAATAGACAATAACTCTTACTTAATTTGTTATGGTTTGCATATACAAACAGTAGTCACATTTGCTTTGTTTGGATAAGTACAGAATCCAGATGTATCTGTGAAATGGTGAAGTTAGAAGGCAAATTGCAGTGGGTCAGAACTTTAAAGGAGGTTAAAGAAGTGGTGACATTGAGTGTAGACAACTCTTTCAAGATGTTTAGACATGAAGGAAAAGCCGTGGAGGCACAGCATGGATTGGAACTTTCAGAGGAGAGGATTTTTTAAAAATGTTAGTGCCTCAACTATAAGTTTCCTAGTAGTCATATATTAATACTACTTCAGAATTTCTTCTGTGAGGCACCTCAGATAAATACTAGGCCAACTAAAAAGGAGAGAGAGCAGATGCTTTTACAGGTAGAAGATGGTAATTAACACTTTAGATTGTTTTAGTATCAAGCATTAAATTGTGAGTTTTGTGGCAACTGAAAGAGTAATGGAACATGTAATGGTTTCATAATTCTCATTCTCTGATTAGAAGTAGTGTCCCATTTCTTAACAGGCAAACTTTCATTGTACTACATTTCAAGAGGTGTTTATTATATTCATATATGTGGTAACTGAGTAGCATTGTGTGTGTGCATATAACTATATATAAAACTATATAAAATTTTCAAAAGCAGTATTGTTTCAAAAACATTATTAAGTGTATAGAACTACACAAATATCAGTTATATTATTTCATGGGTGTAAATCATTTTATATGTGGCTTGTTCTTTTTCCAATTTACTTGCACATTTTGGAAAATGTTCCTTTTGTGGCTTTGGGTTTTCTGGTGTGTGTAGCTTTTTTTTTTTTCTTTTTTTTTTTTAACTTGATCTGTAGAAATCCCAGACTTATAATCTTATTGTTATAAATCAATGAAATTGCTTCAGTTACAGAAAATAGTTTGTCAATTGATGTTCAGATCATTGTTTTCTTATTTTCAGAGTTGTTACTAGGAAAGAGTGTAGAAAGAGTGAAAGTTAACATGCCCATTAGATTCTTTGAAATACTGCTGGTTCTTAATAAAACTTTTGGCAGGTGCTGGATTTTGGTCAATAAAAGTTGTCAGTATTCTTCATTATTGATTTGAAGCAAGATCCACATGTTTCAAATACTAATAATTGCTCTAGCAAAGTTAGTTTTCTTTTATCAAAATAAGCTAGCTTGCTTAATTATTTACCTTTATACATAATCCAAAGTGATTGTAATCTGGGTAAGTACCTCAGCATAATTTCAGGCTTCTTTTGTAAAATAAAGTGCATGCACTCTGTGACTGCTATTTCCTTGCAGACCAAGGGCTTTTTCAATTATTGCCAAGTTCACAGCTTTGTTCCAGACAGTTAAGAGTTGTCAGAAGTGTGACTGTAAGATAAGTGATCTGTTACTATGTGTGTAGATGTATGTGGGTTTTTTAAATTGATGTGCCAATTAACATAAATTTAATAAAATTCTTTAAACAGGTATTTTATGATACCAACTTATAGTTTGTAATCTTAACCATAAGTGAATTAGAGTTATATGGTGAGAATCTTCATCAAATGTGTTTCCAAGTGTTATAAAACTACTTTTCCCTTTTTCATTCTTAACTAATGCCTTTTCAGACATTTTTGTAGAAAACTGATTTTTACACTAGCAAATTATTTTTTACTTTCCTACTCTCACCTTCCTTTATATATATATAAAGTAAGGCATTTTTTAGTCTTTTAAACATTACTTTCCCCCCCAAAAAAACTTTAAAAGTACATGACAAAAATTATACTCATTTTACTTTACTATAATCCTTTAAAATGCATTATGATATGGCCCCTGATACTCCCTAGTCATTAAAAAAGTAATTTTAAATATATCATTTCAAAGATGAAGAGTGGAAGATTACTTACTTTCTATTATTGACCAGAATGGAGAAGGTAAGACTCTTAATATCATAGTGTTGTGTGGATCACTAAACCCCCTTCCTGTTTCCCACATGCAATTACAGTCTTCCTTGGAACACTTGTACGGCTGTGATGCCTAGAAAAAATGCTAACTGTAATCCATAGATTCAGTTTATTAAGATTTCTTTAGAAAGAATAGAAGGTAGTACCCAATTGTGTTTACAAATAAAATTAATTTTAACAGAGGTGATGTTGAAAATTTTTGTGAATATTTGAGGATATGAAATAGTCAATACCGAAGCCATTTTTGATAATGGCTGTTTGAATGATATAGAAGATTTTGTTAAAAGCAAAAATCTCTTGGGTAAAAAAGTCTGAAATGTTTAACTTTTAAAATTAAAACATAGTATAATGATTTTGGTAAATTTAAAAATTAAAAGAATGTATTGACACTGCAGATTTGTAACAGTGAAATTGCAAGTTGAATTAGTAATTCTGTAATAAAGACACTAAAGAAAAGGCTTTTTGTAATACTGAGTTGATACATATTTTACACATTTGTCTCATGCTATAGCTTTTGGCATAGGTTATGAATCCCTTGAAATTGTTTATAAAAGTTTGTATAAGTATAAATGTGCACTTCTCTGGGGAAAGGAGCTATAGACTTTGTCAGCTTCTTAAAGGGGTGTATGACCTAAGAAAAGTTAAGAGTGCTTAGAAATTTCTAAAAGAACTTAAGTGATTTATTTAACCTTTATTTTATTAGCTCCATTCCAATTGATTACAACCTGTATCGAAAATTCTGGTCACTTCAGGATTACTTCAGGAACCCTGTACAATGCTATGAGAAGATTTCATGGAAAACTTTTCTTAAGGTGAGTTGCCAATCACAGACTATCCAAAACTCAGTATTTTACAGTTAATAGCAGAGGCAAAACTTGACTCTTTTCCAGCATACTTTTTAATTACATAATTTTACCTCTTACATTTTTATGCCTATTTCGTAATGTTAACCACTGATTTTGTGGAGTAGTTCATAAATAACTTAGCCATCTTAAAGTTCATAATTACAGCCTTGGATTTTTTGTTTGTTTTCACATAGTACTGTCACCATGAGTTGATGAATTTTTATTGAATATGTTGTCTTTGCACAAAATTATTTCAAGTATCCTGTTAGAACAAGTTTGCAAACTAATGGCCATGGGCCAAATCCAGGCTTCTTCCTGTTTTCATAAACAGAGTTATATTGGCACACAGCCATGCTAATACTTGTAGCTGTTTGTATGCTGTAATGGCAGACTTGAGTAGTGTGACTGAGACCATATGAGCCATTTAGCCTGTGAAAATTAATAGAAGGAAACCTCATTTAAAATGGAATCAGGAAACCCGCCAGGTGGACTCTCACATTCAGCACTAGTTGTCATTTGCAGAGCCAACTGGAAGAGGTGGACCTTGCCAAAGTACTTTACTATCCCAACGGAAGGAAGGAAGATTTCTTCCTCTCTCAGCAACAGCTCAGCCAATGAGAGGCAGTCACAGCTCAGCCAATGAGAAGCCACTATACTTGGAACTCCCAGTTTACTCCAGTGGACTTTTAGCTTATAACAGCCCCTCCTAACTCCACCTTTCCTCTATAAAAGAGCACTCATCTTTGTTCTCCCAGACCTGCAGCTTGCTTTTCCCAGATTGCAATTCTCACCTATTCCCAAATAAACCCATTTTTTTGCTGGTGAAATAACTGGCAGTTTAATTTTATTTTAAGAGGTTTATTTACTTTAGAGAGAGAGAGAGAACACAAGTGGGAGAGGCAGAGGGAGAAGAAGAAAGAATCTCAAGCAGACTCCATGCTGAGCGCAGAGCCTGACATGGGGCTCGATCTCACAACCCTGAGATTGTGACCTGAGCTGAAACCAAGAGCAAGACACTTTAACCAACAGTACCACCCAGTCACCCCAGTAGTTTTATTTTTGAGGTTAACAAGCCTATGGGCACCTTGCAGACTCGGTCAGTAGAGCGTGCTACTCTTGGTCTCAGGGCTCAAATCCCACTTGGGGTGTAGAGATTACTTAAAAATAAAATCTTAAAAAAAAAGTTAACAGGCCTAACATACTTACTGTCAGAAAAAATATGAGTAGTCCTTGTTTTGTAAGAATTCTCTGTATTTCTTTTACTTGGCTACTTAAATATCAGTTGTTCTTTTTGGTTATAGTCATAATCCACGGTAAATAGGTAACTCTTAAAAGTAACGTGGTATGTGTTCAGATTAAGTGGTGAGTGAGAAAGCGTTCAGAATTGTTCCCCAACTGGATAGGATTTGACATCATTGTTTTATTTGGTCACAGCGTTAAGCACAGGAAATGCTTGAGCATTTTCCACAGCTGGTTAAACATCTGATTTCACTGGTAAATTTCTGTATACTTTCAAAGCATTACTTTCTCTGTTTGCCCCTTACACAAACTACATAAGAAATTACATTTCTTCAGGAGTAGAGTTTATTCCTACTTTGACAATACCATGAACTCTTCATACCAAGTAGTTTTAATCGAATTTTGCCATCATAGTTTTTCTTGTTTAATGTGCTTTACAGTGTGCATACGTGGTTAACTATGAGTAAACTCTAGGTATTTTGATATAGAAAAGCACTAAAAGAGTTATTGGGCAACAATGCCAGATAAAACTAATTGGTATTTTTACTTTGCAGTATTCTGAAGAAGTTCTAGCTGTTTTTAAAAGTTACAAATTAGATGATACTCAGGCCTCCAGGAAAAAGATGGAAGAATTAAAAACAGGAGGAGAACATGTATATTTTGCAAAATTTTTAACAAGTGAAAAGGTATGAATTTTTCTTTTTTACTAAGCATAATAAATAGTGGTCTTTTTTTTTCTATTTAGCTGATATTCTTTTAGGTTAAGTTTCATAGAAATGTTTATTTTTGGTTAAAGCTGATGAATACTAGTTTGAGAGTCGTGTGAATTCCTTGCACAAGACTGATTTCAGAGGTAAAAGAAGTTCTGCATTGTCTGTTTTGTAGGCTTATTTTTCAGTTTAATTACTTTCAAGTGTATATATTTTGAACCTAAAGTTAGGACTTAATTTGTATTTATGGAAACAATATTTTGTAATTAGTTTGTCATTTAGGTACAGATAAGGGTTTTAAACATTTCCTGATAATTTTATTTATACAGTTTAATCAATACATTTTGTGCAGATACAATGCTAAGGGATTGTGTAAATTTTCCAGTCAAGATGGCACACTAAGTGTATGTTTTGACTTACTCCCTTTACTCCAAACACATAGAAATGACAGGTAATATATAAAAGGAGAAAACCAAAAGACAAAGTTGGCCTTCCAGAACAAGAAAAGTATCTTAATGGACCAGAAACGCCAAGTAGTAAGGGAAACTGAAGTCTCAGGCCTGCTGGACCCATCCCAAGCAGGTGGTGGCACCCAGGAGTTTGGCTGCAAGTGATAGACAGCAGGTGTATTTCATGTGCGACCAGGGACCAGAGCCAGATTCACTGCTTGAAGCCAGCAACTGGGGTGGAACTTTACCCACTTTTGAAAAGAAGCTAAGGAAAAATGTTACCAGTCTTCTGTCCAGGGCCGTGGATTCATAGGAAGCCCTGGGTCTAAGGATAACAAAGACTCAGCTTTGTGTCAGCTTCCTCTGGACTGGATATGTGATATCCTCAATATACTAATGAAATAGTTGGCTCCAGAAATTCATCATAAGGCTTTTTCCAAACTTGACTCCAGGCACCCTGGTAGAAGCAAATGCGAAACTACTGACAAGAAAGGATGTACACAGGGAGAAAGAAGGAGAAGTAAACAAAGCAAAAGCTTCTGATTCAAAACTCTGATACATTGCAATTCCAGAATTCATAAAGAAATTTGATACTATGACAGATCACTAACCAAATCAACTATTGGGATATACATGTATTTATTCCAGATACACGGCTTGACCATGATGTTAAAAACTTTAAAATACATGTTTTAGATAATCAAAGAGATAATTGATGATATAGCATCCATTGAGAATGAATAAAAAATTGTGAAACTGAAACAGGCAGAAATGAAATAGAATGGGTGAATATGACAACTAATTGAGAGACTTAGAAATAAAAAATGTGATCATCGAAACCAAAGCAGAACATACAGAATTAAACCATAGATTGGACATAGATGAAAAGAGAATTAGTGACTGGAAGATAATGATAAGAAGTTCACCCAGAACACCCAGAAACAGAGGTGGGGGTGGGGGTTGTTTGTTAACCTGAAGGAGCAGTTAAGGGTAATGCATGGTCGACTGAGAAATTCCAGCAAATATCCAATAGGATTTTTAAAGAACAAAATAGAGGGAATGGTGGAAAACTATATTGAGAAGAATTGAAGGTAATATCAAGTTCTCAGATTAAAAATATGCTACAACTACCAGCAGGATAAAGAAAGTTAAATCCATACTTCAGTACATCATGCTATAATTCCAGGGATAAAAAGAAAACCTTAAAAGCCACCAAAGCGGGGGGGTGGGGGAAGACAAATATACTAGAAAGGACAGAAGACAGTGGTGAAGTATTATAGTACTAAGGTGGGGGGGCTATCAATCTAGAATTTCATACCCAACTAAATGCTCAAGACTGTGGCCAATAGACATTTTTATCGACTAGGAAAACATACCACTCTAAGACCCTCTTTTTGAAAAACTACCAAAGGATATTCTCCAGGAAGAAGGAAATTGAACCTGTAAGAAAGGAGTGGAATACAGAAAGTAGTGGAGATCACGAAAATGGAAAAACAGTTAATTTATTGATTAAAAACAAAAATGTCATAAAAACTGATTTTTTAAAAAAAAACTCCTATTGTGGAATTTAAACTAGATGACAATAATAACATGGCAAGGAAAAACATGTTTAGTGAGCAATTTAAGCATATACTTCAATCCTTATAATCATCTGGAGGAGGAAAGAAATACTGAATAACTTTAGACTTCATCATATATATTAAAAGGGTACCACCAAAAGAAAACAACTTGTAGCTCTTGAACAGCAAAGAGCTAAAAGGGGCACAGAAAGAAATATAGACTATTTTGTAAACCCAACTGATGGCAGGAAGGGAGGAAAAACAAAAAGATAGAAATAAATCCAAATATATCAATAATAGCAAATGTAAACAGATTTAAGACATTATCAGAATGGATTTTTAAAAATCTGGCCATATTTATTAATTGAAACATATAAAAACTCTTCAGTTGAATAAAGAATTCAAAATTTTTATTTTACCCTATTTAGAAGAGGGGAAGAAAATCCCAAAGCTCTTCTAGCTTTAACAAAGAACCTTCCTAAAGACACACTTCAGAAAGCTTAGATGTCTATTTAAATAATGTTGGGGCAAAAAAACTTCCAAAATAAAACCAGTAAAAGTTCTGTATACTTTTAGGAATTACCGATTACATTTTTCAACACATGACAGCTGTTTCAAAACCCTGGATGTTCTTAAAGTTCTTTGTATAAATAACATTTCCAAGGACATTTTAATAATAGAAAACAAGAATACACACTTTCAGAGATCTCCATATATGGAGTATAAAAATCTGTGCTTTTGTACTGGTTTCCATACACCACTTTCTCAGAACTGGCACTCTGAGTAGTTTCTTTATTGATTCTTTGTGAGCTTTCTTTCGCCAGCAGTTAGGAGACCATGAGCTTTCCAGGGTTAAGCTCTGGAATTCCATTACTTATACCATGAGGAGTAAAAGCGTTGAGAAGCTTCATACTTTATAATATGGAAAAGAGAAAAGGCACAGAGAATTGTAACAAAGAGAATGTGAAGCATGTAATGTTTTGTATCTTTAGTTTTCTTCTTTACTGCCTCTTAAGCAACAATTTTATCTTAAATTTAGATCTGTATTCTTGTACGTTCTTCATATTTTTACAGTGCATTTCCAGTGTTTACTACTCAGTATCCGAGTGAAAGTATGTGTAGCACATTACCTGTAACATGAAAAGTATGCACCATTTTATAAGCTTTACTGTTCCACTGAAAGAAGCCTTCCACATCTCCATAATACTCTACACAATGTTTTGAATCCATTTGATATACTCACACATATGATGAGAATGTTATTTCCCAGAAACATTGTGTTTTGCTTACATGAATGTGATCATACTTTTCCATAGGGAGCATCAGGATACAGTGCATGGAAAGGATGCTACAACCTTTATAGTTATAGACAGGCCAGTTATAGGGTAACCACAGGTAGGCATGGGTTCTACAAGTAGGTGTCTTTGTAAGTTATCGTACCTTATTTCTCAAAGAGGGGTATTTCTTCTAGAAACAAAGTCGTATTGCGATTTTCAAGGGCCACTTTTTTATGCTGTCTTGGGTATGATTGCAAACACTAAGTTCTTACAATACAGTTTTCTTGTTAGAATAGTAAAATAATTCAAGAATAGCAGTCACTAAATGTAGTGCTGAGGCCTTTGGGTTTTTTTTTTTTCTTTTTGGGTTTTTTGGTGGAGAAGTACCTGATCTTTAAGATTAGTCCAGAGTCATAGTCAGAAATTTTTAAGGGAGAATTTCACCTCTAATTGTCCAATTTATCATACCCACGTGAAAGGCACTGGTGTCGTAGAGAGTCTTCCTTCAGCACTATGTAGCATGTTAAAGCAGAACCAACATTTTAAAATATTTAAGTACCATGACATTAACATGATAGTTAGAGGAAGGTATTCCTGTATCTTTGAGTTCTCATAGAAAAAAGTACTGCTAGAACTGGACTGCCCAGTTCTTACAGTACTAACTCCGTACAGTTGAGACTGAGTGTCCAAATGGAAGAGAGCAGGTGGAATACTTGGCAGCCAGCAGTTACCGCGGTGGCTGCCCACAGTCCCATACTGTTGATCCTAGCGTGATCATTAAGGCCATTCTTGTTCATGGAGAAAAGAAAGTTAACAACCTGCCCAGACTCTGCATTATGTGCAGATCTCTCAAAGACTTTTGGCCATTTAAAAAAGGAGAGTTCTGACAGAAAGTTGTTCTGCCTTAAATTTTTTTGTACTTTCTGTATCCATTTGAGAGGTGTCCGAGGTTGAATCTTTGCAGTTGAAGGCAAAGATAGGTCTATTCCTTTATGACACACATTACAGCTTAGTTAGGAACAAACAGGCTAATCCGTATCCTATAATTTTGTCTCATTAGTTGTTTCAAGGGAGCCTCCCTTTGGACAGGTCTGGGAAGTTTTCGTACAGCTCTGGAACATGGCTTGAGTTTTCTTTTTCTGCAGGCCAGAGATAGAGCCAGCTCTCCAGCAAATTCCAGGACTTTACCGTGAGGTTCTTGCAGGTCATTATCATGGTCTGAAATTTAAATAGAAACTAGATTGTTGGTCCCTGTGCCTTAAGAGAAAAAAGTTCGTAGCAAAAGCTGTTAAATAGGCGGAGGCTGACATTTTCTTTTAGTTTCAAGATGGAGAAAGGTCTTACATTTTAAAAATCATGTAAGGACTCAGCAGGATTGGAGCGGTATTTTCTACTAACGAACCTGGATGTAAATCAGTCATCGAGCCTTACGTCTTGACATTGCCCATCTGAGTCAGCTGGTAGGGCTTCTCACAGCTGCTTTTAAAATGGTTTGACAGAATTGATTTCGGCTTTGAAATAATCAAACACAAGACACATCCATGTTGGGCTTTGGGTGGCCACTGAGGAATGGAAAGTAAATGGAAACTTTATTGTCCTGCCATTAATATTTCATGAGGAGAGAGACCAGGTTATAGATCTCACTGTTGTGTAAGCTACAGACAATGTGTCTAGACACATCAGTTGAATTATGTACAAACTTTTGGGTTACTTTATTTTTCAGAGTTTTATTTGGATGTTTGCCTGTCTCTGCTGCGGGCAGTGAAGGCATTGATGAATCTTTAGGGCTTTATAAACTTTGCAATTTGAAGTGTTTTGCTGACACTTATGTCAGTTTTAGTATGTGGGTATGCACCCACCCATCTGAAAAGATAAATGCAATTACCTTTTTATGTAATTAACTTTTTTTATATGAATAAGATTTATCTGAAGCGGTCCTCAAAGTGGGAAGCATGAGCTGTGCTTTGTATTGTGACACTTTTGTACTTTGTGTGGCTGACAAATAGGGTAGCTCTTTAAATGTCATTGAGCATATTGGAAAATTTAGAGCGTACTCATCACTCTATTATTTTTAGAATCCCCTCTGTGTGTGATTCAAGCTATGGTTATGCAAGCAAGATAAAAAAAAAGTCTGTTCTCTGGTGCTACCAAGCAGCCATCTAGGAAAGGCTAAAGAAAGGGTACAAAAGGAATGTAGGCCATGGATTTGGAGCCTGATTCTGAAGAAGGACAAAGTCTAGAAGAGTTGGCAGAGAAGACTGGTTAATTGATAAGATAAAGATAAGAGCAAAAATAGAATGAGAAATGGCCCAGCCTTGCTATGTCATTAGCCAGAGAAATAGAAACTAATAATCATTTCTGTTAATTATTAAGAGAACTTAATATTTATTAATAATAATATTAAAATATTTGCTCCTTTAGAAATGACAGCTCTCATCTCATTTTACATAGTCACGATTTACACAAAAGCATAAAGTAATCAGTATATTCATAAATGTAAACAGTTCTTTGAAAAGAAAATGTGCTTTGATGAGGGCAGTGATTACTACCACCTGACAATGTATGGAAGGCAAAGAACATTTTGCTACCCTTGAGAATGGACTGAATACCCAGGGACTTAATTTTGTCTTTCTGAGAGTTAATCAGGTTCCTTTTGGTGTTTTTAAACCTTTTTTTTTTTTAAGATTTTATTTGTCAGAGAGAGCACAAGCAGGGAGAGTGGCAAGCAGAGCAGGCGGAGGGAGAAGCAGACTCCCCGCTGAGCAAGGAGCACGTGGGGCTCGATCCCAGGACCCGGAGATCATGATCTGAGCTGAAGGCAGCCACCTAACTGAGCCACCCAGGCGTCCCACTGTTTTTAAACTTTAAATATACTTTAATATATATGTTTTAATATATCAAACAGTATGCTTAATGACAGTATTAAAGTTTTAAAACTCTAGTCTTTAAAATAATTTTATCAAGTATGTTTAAAAGTACAGTTGATTTCATCATCTTAATTTGAGTTCCGAAGGATAAATGTGTTTATAGATAGTCAAAGAGACTTAGGTTAAAACACATAGGAATTACATAGTGGTTAGGTACTTTTTATTTCTTTCCATATCTGAATTTTAATTTCTTTGGAAGTTTCTTAAGGAAACTACAGATTATTGAAACTTGACCAGATAGCTTAGGAGTATTCAGTAGAGTCACATAATTTGCAGTATTGTCTGAGGTCTATGAAAACCATTATATGGATATTGACTGTTTAATCACAACTTAATTTAGTTCACCTGTGTAAGTAATCCTAAGTTTTTGTAGGGGTGACAACATAACCTATATTGTTTAGGAAGTTCCAGTTAATTTAGGCTTTTGAAGGCCAAAAAGAAGTCTTGCATTTACTAAAATAAATAATTTGTGTTTTACATTAATTAGATGTATTAAGGGGAAGAGATTTAAAATGTAAATTTTGGGTATTTATTTTACTGAGGGATATTAAGTCCTCTAAATCTCCTTAAAAGTATTAGTACAGAAGGTTTTCTTAAAATCTTTTCATTTATGACCATTGCTTTAAGTGACCTTTTTAACTAAAGCAAAAGAGCTGACAGGTAACATCTCCTGCTCTTCTGTGGACATACCTTTCTTTATCCTGTAACTCAGCAGGGACACTGAAATCCTTAAACTGATATTAGATTTTTCATTTTTTTTTTTTTAGATTTTTCATTTTTTTTAACTTTGTTTTTAAAGAAAGTTTTTAAATTATTAGTAAATAGTACTATTTTAAGTTTATAATTTAGTTTTTGTGTAATAATTTATATATTATTTTTCTCCTCGGAAACCAAATGTTTGATAATTTAGTTGAATAAGATATATGAATCTATTCCAGGTAGAAAACTATTTTACAATTTAGTCTGCTAAACCCTAATTCAACATCTAATGTTTCTGTAAATTAAAAGTTTAAATGATGGCATTCTTTGTAAAATAATGACTCTGGAACCTATATCTCCCAGTCTGGGGAGAAAATGAATATATTCAAAGCATTTGGAGTTTTGGCTTATTTCTTTCTTAATTGTCTGAGAAGAGTTTTTCACAGCTCTTCCAGAAATACAAGAACTTAGTGGTGCTGGGGCGCCTGGGTGGCTCTGTCGGTTAAGCGTCCAACTCTTGATTTTGGCTCAGGTCATTATCTTAGGGTCCTAAGATCAAGCCTGTGTCAGACTCCACGCTCAGCAGGGTATCTGCTTGAGATTCTCTCTCCCTCTGTCCCTCCGCACCACCACCACTACCACTGCCCACCCCCCCGCACATGTGTGTGCTGTCTCTCTCAAAAAAAAAAAAAAAAAAAAAGAACTTAGTGGTGCCTTTAAACAATTTAAGAAGGAATTCTAGTATACTTGAGAGATTTTATCTTTCCTAGAAATCTCTCAAGACACACAGTTGACTAGTTTTGTACTATATACTCATATACTCATTACTTTTCTTTGAGAAATCTGCAACTCCTGCAGCCATATTATTTCCTACTCCCTGACCCACAATTCAGTGGGCTTTTACAAAAAAGAAAAAAAATGAACCTAATACTCAGTCAACAGAAGAAATTATTAAATTAATATTAAAATTGATTATTTTTAGTCAAACTAGAGATTATATAGGACCCTTATATTCCAAGGAAAGGAAACATTCTAACTGCTCAGATAAGGATGTAGACGCCTATTTCACTTAATGGCTCAAGAGTAAAACAGATTCACATCTATACAGATGCTTTCAGCGTCCCATGCACTCAATTGTCATTGGTATATTTGTCTTCCAGGGAGCAGCAGTTTCCTTTTAAAGAGTTTTGTGTCTTAGAATTGTACCCTTCCTAGTTCATTTGCAGTATATAGCTGAGCTTTGTAATTCCAGAGGGCTGCATTAAGGAAACAAAATAGACCTAAGTGGCTTAAAACTTATGTGGAAAAGAACACAGGAGAAATTTAACAAATGGAATATTGGGAGCATGTTACAATTTCCATCCACATAGGATATGTGCCTTAAAACTCTTCAAAAAGGTTGAAATGTTAGCATGGAAAGAGACACACCAAGCAAGAACCAGCAACAACAACAAAACAAAACAAACAGCTTACGTAAGTACCAAATAAAACAGAATTTAAGGCACAGAGCTTAAGTAGGATAAAGGACACTACATTAATGAGTCACCAAGAAGATGTCATGAACTCATATGCATTCAAAATCTATTAAGAAAAAACTTGTAAAATTATGAGAAGTTGGCAGATCATCAATTATAATGAGTTATTTTAAAATGCCTTTATCAAAACTGATGGGTTGATCAGACTAAAGATTAGTAAGTATATGGAAGATTTGAACAACAAAAATAATCTTGATTTACTGATGGATCAAGCGGACAAGTATTAAGAAGTGTATGGTAGATTTGAACAATAAAAGTAATAAACTTATTGTAGTATATATGGAAACCTGTACACAACAAATAGAGGTAATTTTCTTTTTGAATACATATGGAACATTCACCAAATTTGACTGTGTACTAGGCCATAAAGGAAACCTTAGCAAATTTGAAAGATTCTGTATCATGCAGAACATATTCTCTGGCCACAGTGCAGTTAAATAAGAACTATAAAAAGGATGGCTTAAAAGGAGGTAAATATATAGAAACATGAAAAGCTTTCCCCAGGAATTAAAGAGGAAATCAAAATGGAAACTCTAAATGTGTTATAAAGATATTGTATAGCACAACTATATTATATGTCAGATGTGTGGGTTACAAATAAAGTGAAAAATAAAGAGAAAATTACAGCTTTAAATGCATTAATGAAAAATTTAAGAATGATGAATGAATTGAAAATACGATTCAAGAAGCTAGGTACAGAATCTTAAGAAAGCAGAAGTAAATAATAATAATTGCACAAATTGATGAAGTAGATCAAAGAAAATACAGAACACTTTGGTAAAACCAAAAGCCCTATTTTTCTAAAAGAGAAAATGTACAGAAACAATTTTTATAAAAATTTTATAGGTCAGGCCTGACGAAAAAAAGTGAAAAGGTACCAGTAAACAACATTATTAAGATGAATAAATAATAAAAATGGACATAATTGAAAATATAGAAATATTGAAAATATGTAAGAGAATGTATTTTGAGCAACTGCTAATACGTTTTTAAATCTAATGAAATATTAACTAGAAAAATTTAATCAGCAAATAGACTCACAAAGAAATAGAAAACTTGAATAAACAAATAACTGTTAGAGAAATTGTAGTCAAAATGACACCTTTCGAATGACATCAGGCTCAGATTTTTTTACTCACATGTTATCAGCAGTTCAAGGAAAGATGATTCTTACTGTAAGTGAAAATTTTCAGAGATTAGAAGAAAAGCAACCAAGTCCTTAATATGAGATTGATGTAACTTTTAAATAAAATCCCAATGGACAGAACAGGAAAAAAAGTATATATATCAATCTCACAAGTAGAGATGAAAAAAATTTTTTTTAACTCAACAAATTTTTTAACTCAAAGGTAGTTTTTTTTTAAGTAGAGACTAAATAGGATTTATCCTAGGAGTGTAAGTTCAACATTAATACCAAATTAACAGCCTTAAGGTTTAAAGGTTTATTTTATTTTATTTTTTATTTTTATTTTTTTTTAAAGATTTTATTTATTTATTCGACAGAGATAGAGACAGCCAGTGAGAGAGGGAACACAAGCAGGGGGAGTGGAAGAGGAAGAAGCAGGCTCATAGCGGAAGAGCCTGACGTGGGGCTCGATCCCATAACGCCGGGATCACGCCCTGAGCCGAAGGCAGACGCTTAACCGCTGTGCCACCCAGGCGCCCCAAAGGTTTAAATATTTTAAAACTTTATGATCGTCTCAGATGCCAAGAAAATTCTTAGAGTAAAATCTAATATTCAATACAAATCAAATCAGAAGTGGAAGGGGATTTTCCTAACTTAAGGGCATTAATAAAAATCTTGTGGCAAGTATCATACTAATGATCAGACTTTCAGAAATAATCCTGGTAAATTCAGGAGCAAGGCATGGATGTCTAGTAACCATATTTCTGTTCAACTTAATAGGGGAGGACCTAGACATTTCAATAAGCAAAAAGAAATAAGAGTTATAATTACTGAAGAGAAAAAACTGAACTGTCCCTATTTGAAGACAAGTAATTGTCTACAGAGAAAACCTAGGAGAAGAGCAAACTTAGTAGAATTAAGGAGGCTTCAGCAAGGTTACAAGAGAAACATCAGTGGTGTTCCTAGAAGTAACCAGTTACAAAATGGAAGTCAAACTAGCAATGAAAACTAATGGCTGGGAGTAATCTTCATGGAGAAAATTACAAAAATGGAGAGGTAGGACTATACTTATAGGAAAACCCAATACCATTTATCCACATAAACTTAGTGTATTTTGAATCAAATCCAAATGTATATTTTGAGGAAACTTGAAAAGTTGATACTATAATTCTTATGAAAAAGCCAAGAGGAAGTAAGAGAAATTGGAAGAAGTTGGAAACAATTGCTTTATCAGATATTAAAACCTGTAAAGCTCTAAATAATTAAAACAGTGAAGTAATTATTAGTACAATATAAAGAAGGAAAAAACTGGAACATTAGAAAGCACAAACTGGAAAGTTTGATATATAAAAGAAGTTACATTATAAATTAGCAAGGAAAAGATGGATTATTCTTAATAAATGTTGCTTGGACAACTCACCCATATGGAAAAAATTAATCCAGTTCATACCTTGTTACATGCACAAAGCTCAATTCCAGGTTAATTAAAAGTCTAAATGAGAAAAGCAAAACTTTGAAACATTTAAAAGTATATATAAAATATGTACACTCGCGGGGCGCCTGGGTGGCACAGCGGTTGGGTGTCTGCCTTCGGCTCAGGGCGTGGTCCCGGCGTTATGGGATCGAGCCCCACATCAGGCTCCTCCGCTGGGAGCCTGCTTCTTCCTCTCCCACTCCCCCTGCCTGTGTTCCCACCCTTGCTGGCTGTCTCTATCTCTGTCAAATAAATAAATAAAATCTTTAAAAAAAAAAAGATGTAAAAGTATGGAATAGCAGAAGATACCGTAGACAAAGTGAAAAGACAGCCACACACTAGAAGATATTTATCACCTGTATGATGAAGAGTAATACTCGAACATTCTATTGATAAAAAGACAAGCCAGTGGAAAACTGAAACGATGGTATATGCAGGTGGCTTACGGAGAAACCTAAACAGCTGAAAAGCTTATAAAAGATGCTAACCTTCTCTAGTAGCCAGAAAAATTAATATGATGAGGTACTCGTTTCGCACTTACCAAATTGACAAAAACAAAAAAGCCTGACCGTAAAGGTATTGGCAAAGGTGTGGGAGAGGACACTTTCATACACTGCTGGTTGAAGTATAAATTGATACAGCCACTTTGCAGAGCAATTTTATAATTAGCAAAATTAAAACTTTGTTCCTAGATGTGGCCCCTAGAGAATCACACACATGCACAAGGAAATACATAAGAAGATTCATTATTTGTAAATTATGTGTTTGTAAGCGGAAGTTTAGGAACAACCTAAATGTTCCTAAGCAGGAGACTGAGTGGTACATTACGGTAAACGTCTGTAGTAGAGCTCTACAAAGCACTGAAAGTGGGTTCGCTGGAGCAGGTGTCGGCAAATCTGGCTTCCCACCTGTTTTTATAAATGAGTTTTAGTGGAGCCCACTGCTGCCACGTGTTGTCTGTGGCTGCTTCTGCACTGCCACAGCAGAGAGTAGTAGTTGTGACGGAGACTGTATGATCCACAAAGCCTAAAATAATTTACTGACTGGACCTTCACAGAAATTTGCCAAGCCCTGCACAGTGCTACATGTATTAAGTTGTGCAAATTTCAAACATAATATCATGGGAAAATAGCTTATTGCAGAATAACATGTATAGAGTTTGAAAACATGCAAAAGACCTCAGTATGTTATTTATAGATACCTACTTATGTAGTAATAGTATAAAATATGCATGAGAATCATAAACCCCGAATACATGGTAACATTTACCATAGTAGAGGGAAAGGTGGGGAACGGAAGAGGGAGGTTACAGAGGAGGCTTCACCAGTTTCAGTAATATTTGTTTAACAAATGTGGAACAAGTTAAAATGTTAGGATTTGATATATAACTGGTTAGGGGGACATGAATGTTACATTACTTAACTGTACCTTTTTGAAATTTAAAAGTTTTCATAATTTGAAAGTTAAATAACTTGATACTGTGTTAATAATGACAAATCAGTACTATTTTAATGAGAATGCTCTTAATATTTTTTCTAGTACAGATTTTTAAAGTACTTTCTGTAAAGTGATAGAAATGGAAGATTTCATACTTGAGTTTAATTTTACCAGGAATATTATTTACATGTCCAGTTTATTGACAGAAAGGCACATAAAGATAAGAAGAATAACATGATCCTGTTTAGGTTTAGAATAATAATCAGGAATGCTGAGGCCTGAGCTGAGATGTGCAGTAAAAGCTAAGGACGATAAAAGGCCCTTTGTTCAAGAAACGAAGACAACAAAGAAATATTTGACCCGTTGCATGACGTAAATGGTGTAATTTTTTAAATAACCAAAGAAAAGTAGAACTTAGAAAATATACATTATGGAAGAATGAGTACAATTGAGTGTGTCAGTTTTAGTCTCAGCTCTGTCACTAACTAGCTGTGTGATCTAGTTTTCATAAGCATAGTGTGAAGCAGTTAGCTTGAATGATCATACTGGTCCCTTCCCATCTCTGATTCAGTGTCTTATTGACTCCCATTTTCAGTCCATTGTTCCCATCAAAAAATACCTTCCAATATAAATAAATGTGGGGGACTTAAAGCCCGAGATAAATGAGGAGTTCGTTCACAGCGCCTGGCCACTTCAGCTCTTTTTAAGGCAGGGAGGCTTTTTTGTCCTCACTTCCGACTGGTTGAACTACATAAGGTCTTCAGATAGGCCAGTCTCTTACTGGGCTCAGAGTACCTCCTGTTCTTCTTCTTGCATACGCCATCTGAACATCTGCTCCTGTGGTTTATGGTTGTGCTTTTTCCAGCCAGTGTTCCTAGAGTTGCCTAAGCAAATGGACAGTGGAGCTTCTTACTAAATTAGTCAGCAGTGGAGAAGAGCAGGCTTTGTGGGGAAATTGATAGGTTTTCCCTTTAATGTGAAATCTGATCCAGTGTCAGTTGAACATTCAAATAGAGATATATAGTAGCTTCTTTAAGTATACAGCTACGGAGATTAGGAACACAGTCTAGGTTGAGAGTCTTGATTCGGTATATAGTACAGTTACCAGCTTGTATGTAGTAATTCAATGAAAAATAGACTGCAAAGAAAAGAAAATATCATATTGAGTCCTGAAGAAAACCAATTAAATTTAAGGGGTGGGGTAGTTAGGGAAGAGGAAGAAGATTGAAGAGTAGCCAGTGAGAGTGGAGAAAAACTGGAAAAGTATGACTTCATGGAAGCCAAGCATGTCAAGTAGGATTAAGACTTGTGAAAAGAAGTGTTCATGGGGGCGGGGAGGTGGGGGCGTGGTCACTGGATCTAACAACAAATAAGTCATTGGTGATCTTGGCAAAAACTCTTGTCAGTGAATTGGTGAACCAGGAAGCCACAGATTGTGGCAGGTTGAGGGGTTATTGGAAACAGTGAATGTAGCCAGTTCTTTGAAGAAGTTTGGCTGTTCAGGGAGGATGAGGGGAGGCTGAGGATCTCTGAGAGAAGTTATTTAATGCTAATGGAAAGGCGCTTGGAAAGAAGAAAGGGTGGAAGATACAGGAACCAGGACAGTTAACTGATGGGACTCAGTTAAGTTAGGGAGATTGGGATGTCCAGATGAAAGGGTTACCTTTACCAATGAAGCTGTCAAGAGGAGGAAGCGAGGATATGCTTGAAAGCTATAACTTCCAGCTTAATGAATTTTTCTCATGGAAGGTGTCAGTAGTTATATACTGCGAGTGAGAAGGTGGTGAAGTAATGTTTGTGATAAGTTGAAAGGCTTTGCAGTAATTGCTGTAGAGAAGAGGAGAGAATCGCAGCCGTGGAGAACAAAGAAAGATCGCTGATTAGAGACCAGAGTTTTAAGTTGGAGGCAGGGGCACAGCGGTGCTACCATCTGGGGTTGCCATTTTGCACCATAGATGTGACAGAAGTGCGGCACAAAGGTGTTGAGGAAGTTGGCGACAAAGCGGTTGAAGAGATAAACCAAAAAATCAGGACCAGAGGTCAGCCAGCTGCAGCCACAGGCCAAATCTGGCCCACTGCTTGTTCGTTTTTTTTCATTTTAAATGTTTACGGAAGTACCTGTGTAATATCTTATAATATGCCTCTTGGCTCACATAGCCTACAATATTTACTGTCTAAGAAAAGTTTGCTGACCCCTTATCTCAACTAAAATATGGTTACAGTAAAAACAGAATGGGACTGACAGGTGGAAATAGAGACTGAAGGTCTCAGTCAGGTCTTGGGACCGCTGAGCGGGACGCTGGAAGACTAGGAGACTGTAGTGAGGACTGTGAGTTCAAGGTTTCGGAGCTGGGGCAGCTGTGCTCGAGCTTTTGGCCGTAGCAGTGGGGCCACAGTAGAGGCTGTGCCAACTGTCAAGGAACTTGAGAGCCTGGGTGGGGATGACGAAGTCCCCAGGAATTGCAGGAAAGGAAGTTGGGGAGTTGTGCCATTCAATTTGGAATGGGGTAGTTAATCTGATAAATAACAGAATCAAAAGAGTCAATCCCTCAAGGGGAGGCACACCACACTGGAAGGCCAATGATGTTTAAAAGGAGGAGGTAGCTAGTGAATGTTGGGTAACAAAAGCATAGCCAAAGGAACTTGGGACCTTCAACTGGATTCCATTCCTAGGGCCTTCGGATGTCTTAGGGGTTGGTCATCCATTTAAAATAAGGCAGCTTGCGTTGTTGCTTTAGCTCTGGAAGGCCGAAGCAGCACACATTCGTGGATATAGACTCAGCGTTCCTCAGTGCTCTAGGGACATCGTCAGCATGACTGTGGCCATTCTTACCACCTAGGGGCAGGGCTGTGGAAGAACTTCCTCATAAGGGACCTTCAGGTCCTTTCTAATGCAGATTCTGTGATAATACAAGTATGATGCAGTTTTCTCTAAAATATAAGGAAATAGTCCACTTAATTCACAGATGACTTTTCACTTGTAATTCCTTGTTTACTACTGAGCAGCAGCTCTGTTGCAGGCACTTCATAGGGCTACAAAAATGAGCAGCATCCCTTGTTGTTATCTGTATTCTCTAGCTGTCGTTTCTTTATCTGTGAGAAAGTGGGAGGGGCGCCTGCAACTCAGGGCATGATGCCAGGGTGCTGGGATCGAGCCCCGCATGGGGCCCCCTGTTCCACTAGGAGCCTGCTTCTTCCTCTCCCACTCCCCCTGCTTGTGTTCCCTCTCTCGCTGGCTGGCTGTCAAATAAATAAATAAAATCTTAAAAAAAAAAAAGTGGGAACCATGCTTTTACCCATATATATTTCTGCTTTGCTTTATCTTGACTTCAGGACCACAGATGTAATATTGCTCTCTAACATAAATATCTCATGGCATAAGATGGTTAAAAAATCTGAAGCCTTTGCTTCTCTGTCCTAGGGCTTGTGCAGTAATGCCTCATACTCTGTGAGCCCTCAACGATTTTTTTTTCATTAAAATCTTTCGTTTCTGTAATAGCATAACCTGTACCTTTAAGCAAGACTTGAATTTAATGTCTTTTGTGTTTGTGTGTGTGTTTGCTTTTCGACTAGTTGATGGATTTACAACTGAGTGACAGTAACTTTCGTCGACACATCCTGTTGCAGTATCTCATTTTATTCCAGTATCTCAAGGGGCAGGTCAAATTCAAAAGGTAAGTTAATATGGGTAGTAAATGATTTCTAAACAGTCCTCTCTAAAAGAGGACTCACGTACTGATATATTTTTCTTATGTATCAGACACATTTAGTGCATGAGGGCCACATCCCTGAAACCTTCATTTTGCAGCAACACTAGATCATTGTTAGAGATTCGAGATGTTAGGATATTTGTTTCAGAGAAAAGGTGTTGACTATATCTACTGTCAGTGGAAGTCTCTCCTGCCGAGCACTGGGGTTCCTGGGGGCCTCCGTTGTGTGGGTGCATCTCTGTTCCAGACTTCACCATTCCCCTCTCACCTCACTCAGGCCTTCTCCAAACCTGACTCGAAGACTAAGCCCATAGGACTTCTCTCATGAGATGTGGAGCGGTCTAGGACCCTAGAATTGAAAAAAAGTGAAGTAAATCTTTGATGAACAGAGGAGTTCGAGTTTCTTTGGGGTTTCGGAAATCCTACCCAGTTCCTCTACTCCCTGAGTCCCTCCACCTGCAGCATGGGCCACTTCTCTTATCCTACCCATAACCGAAGTTGAGTTCATTACTCGATGGCATTTTTAAGTTTTCAAAGCAATGTTGCATTTATTAGTTGTGTGAGAAACGTGCCTTTACTACCTGCTGGCTTTGAATCACACTTCCATGACTCACTGGGTACAGTTCAGCTCTTTCAGACTTGTGATTTTAAGGTGACACATAGCAAGTACTCAGAATGTTATTTCTTATCCTTCGGTTGTTGAATTTTAATATAGCATAGTAGGAAAATCAAGGACTTTGGAGCCAGACCTAGATTTGAATTCAAGCTTTATCTGTATGGTCTCTGTTTAATAACCACACATCCTCATTCTGAAAATTAAATGAATAATGCATCTGAAATGCTCAGCTTGGCTGGCTGTAAAGCATCCGGTGCTAGTGAGAGCTGAATTGATGGCACCCATTGACACTTTGGGTCTGCCTTCAGCTTTCTCTAAAGTTGGGAGTTTTTTATTCATTGTGTTTTGATTGCCTTAAGGAATGTATCTGAATGTGCAGCACGGAGAGGAATATGTTAATATTGTCTCAGAGGTTTTCATTCCACATTAGATTTGTTATTTTAGGAAACACTCATTGTTCTGTTCATAGTTAATCAGGCTGATTGAGTGCCGTCCTCCCTCATACACCTGTGTCTTCAATTCTAACATCTTAAATGAAGTGCAAGAATTTCCTCTTATAATCCTCTCAGTTGTTGATTGTTCTTATCTTCTTAACACTATTTGACACTAGTATGGTTAACTTATCTGTTACATGCCTTGGGTTTTTTTAAAACTGTATATTAGCCTTAAAATTGAATATACATTGCTGTAACTCAAGCCTGCTTTTATTGCTTTGTTCCCTAGTTCAAACTATGTTTTAACTGATGAGCAATCACTCTGGATTGAAGATACTACAAAATCAGTTTATCAAGTAAGTTCAACATGCAACAAACCCATGATTGAACAAAATGGAAATTTAGAATTTTCTTTGTTTCAGCCCCAAATAGGAAAATAAGGATAAAGTTAAGCTCAGGTACAAGACCACAAACACTTCTTGGTCCTCTGCCTACAAACCACTCCTATGATGCAGAAAGTTGTTGAAAGCTTAGTATATTCTTTCTAATCACAGCTACTATCTGAAAACCCCCCCGATGGAGAAAGATTTTCAAAGATGGTAGAGGTATGTGTTTTATATTTACATAGTCTTCTTAGCACCAAATAGAATTTCAGAGGCCTTCATTATACAAATGCAATTTCTTTGTTTTTCCCAGCATATATTAAACACTGAAGAAAACTGGAACTCATGGAAAAATGAAGGCTGCCCAAGTTTTGTGAAAGAAAGGTAAATATAAACTCATCTCTAGCACTGAGAAGAAAGGCATTTCCAAATATCCTTTGACGTGATGTTTTTATATTATGTACAGATGTATATATGTATTTCATATTAAAAAGGATAGGTCGAACTCTATAAAAACCATTTTGAATTGCTTCTAGTTGAATCTTTCACCTCAGATTTCTTGTCATTAAGTTTCCAGAACAAATTAATCTAATATTACTGAAAAAAATGCTATATACCCACTCCTTGTAATTTGTCCCCTGGTTTGGCATGTTTGTCTTTTATCTGAAGAGTGTTCTGTAATAATAGGAAGCTTTTATGTTTTTATAGGAAAAAATAATAAATACTGAATTTTCCTTTGCATTAAACGGTTTTTATGTGTCCTGCCCGTTTGTAATTCCAGTGTGTTTTATTCACCACAGAACATCAGACACCAAGCCGACAAGAGTAGCTCGCAAGAGAACAGCACCAGAGGACTTCCTAGGGAAAGGACCCAACAAAAAGATTCTGATGGGAAAGTAGGTTAACCAGTCTCCATATATGGGATAGTATTCGTTTTTTTGTATTTTGAAGATGTTACTGTAAGAACTCTCCAGGTTTTGTGTTCTTTACAGTAACTTTTGTGTTTGGTACATACATAGATGACTAAAACAGACCACACGCTCTCAATCTCAGGGGCCCATTACATCATTCGTGCCGATAGATAAGCTTCCATTTTGTCTCCTGCTTCCCAAATCCATGGCTCTAGGCTCTGCCATTTTTTCCATTTCATAGACAATATGATCGCTGTTAGATTGATCCCACTAACTTCCAGTTGCTGCAAAGTACCATGATCCTTCAGTTTCTGTTACCTTCCAGTTAATTATTCATTGCTTTATACTCTGCTTGGATATTTTTAGAAAAAACAAATGATTGTTATCATTAAATATATACTTATATAGAAAATTTGCCAAATACCAAAAATTAATGAAGAAAATTAAAACTCATTCTGTCACCACCTAAAAATTCACTATTTAAGTATTTTTACAACTTTAAGGCATTTGAGGGTGATGTCCATTAACAAATGTATTTATTTGTTTTGTAGTGAGGAGTTAACAAGGCTTTGGAATCTCTGTCCTGATAATATGGAAGCTTGCAAATCAGAGTCAAGGCAAGTTTAAAATGTTTCACATGAGGTACTGCTTTTCTCAAATGTTAAGTGAATCAAATTAATTATGGTTGACTTTGGCATAGCAGAATATGGCTTCCCACCATGAAACACCTAGAAATGTTGTAAAATAATTTTAGAAATCACAGGAAAATACAAATTCACAAAAGAAGAGGGAACTGAAAACCAAAGTATGAAGCAATATGGTTGCTTCTAGCTGGGAAGCTTGCAGATGCTTCCCACTTTGGGGAACCAGGGAACTTGGGTTTTAAGAGCCACAAAAGGACAGAAGGTAGGCCTTCGGCCTGTGCAGATTTATAACTGAGTTTCCTTTGAAAAAAGCTGAGGCCTTTGAAGCACGGCACTAAACATAGAAGAGCAAACTTGGGAGGAGGGGCTTCCTCACTGGCCCAGGAAACAAGCTTGTCCATTTCTAATGGGGGCGTGGGTGAAAAGGAAGAAAGTACACCCGGAGAAATTATAACCATAAATTTGCTGTCATGCAATCCTCCAGTTTAAATTTATACCACCAGCAGTGTAAAGGAACCCCCTAGCTAAGGGGGTGAATTCAGATGTCTCAGTCTGCTGATACAAAGCTTTCTGGACGTCACACCTTCAGCCTAAGCCATATAAGGACCCTACAGATATAAGTCTGAAGATCGACCATCTGAACTTAAAACATTCAAGGAAACAATGTACCATGGGAAAGAATCAGCAGATAGAACAAACAAAACAAACAACAGAAGTTAGACAACCATTTCAGATAATAAAACCATCAAGTAAATACAGCTTAAAACAAGTATATTTAAGAAGACATAAAAGAAGGAATTGAAACTTAAAAAGGAACAGGACACACAAGACCAAGCAAATTTGAAAAGAAGTAATAATTCTAGCAATAAGAAAATACAGTCATTGAAATTATAAGATTTAATAGGCATGTTAAATAGCAGACTAGATACAGGTGGAAATAAGAATTAATGAATAAGAAATCACCCAGAGAGCAGTAAAAGGGATCAAGAGTCAGAAAATATGAAAGACTGAGAACTGAGAACCACAGAATGAGGAAACAGAGTGAGATACAATAATCAAGATAATGACAGAATTCTTAAGAACTGAGAATGGGCATAAATTCTTAGGTTCAAGAAATACAGGTTTTAAGTAGGATAAACAGAATAAATCCATTATCTCTAACATTGTTGTAAAGTCACCAGAGAGAAAAACCAGACTACCTCCAAAAAAGCAAAATCATACTAACCACTGACTTTAAGAACAAAAGAAACCAGAAAATTGGAATGACAGCTCCACAATGTTAAAAGTGTCAACCCAGAATTCTGTAACAAGTTAAATAGTGGATCAGTCAGGAGTGATTGCGAAGTAAAGTTACTTTCAGATTACAACTGTGAGAATCTGTTATCAGCAGTCCTTAATAAAAAAGCTGTCAAAGAAATTGAACCCGGAAACACTGAGTAAATTGCAAGAAGCATTGCTATTCAAAGACATTGGTAAACATGAATAAATCTCATCAAGAATTTGCTGTATAAAGCAATAATCATTACTAATTGGGGATTATTTTAAAAGGTAGAACTAAATATTTGATAGTAACATGATACGAGGAATGATTAGCATTAAAAAGTTACAGATGAAGATAGAGATAATAACTAGACTTCCAATAAAGCGTGCTTGCTAAGTATGTAAAAGAAATAGAATATATAACTTTCAAGTGAGTTGAGGGTAAAAGGAAATAAGAAAATTCAAGCAATAAAATAAAAATAAGGCAAGGAGAAAAACACACATAAGAAACAAGTAATGGAACTTCCGCACAAAACAATATCGTTAAATTCAGTTATAACAATAAATGGAAATGGACTTTCTAGTTCAAAGATAGAAGTTGGTATTCTATTTTAAAAGTCCATCTATGTGTTTTTTATAAGAAACACCTTAAGGGGCGCCTGGGTGGCACAGCGGTTAAGCGTCTGCCTTCGGCTCAGGGCGTGATCCCGGCGTTATGGGATCGAGCCCCACATCAGGCTCCTCCGCTGGGAGCCTGCTTCTTCCTCTCCCACTCCCCCTGCTTGTGTTCCCTCTCTCATGGGCTGTCTCTATCTCTGTCAAATAAATAAATAAAATCTTTAAAAAAAAAAAAAAAAAAAAGAAACACCTTAAGGATATGGAAAGGCTGGAACTAAAAAAAAAAAATGCAGGAGGAAGAGTTATATTGATATCAGACAGAAGCATTAGCAGAAAGCATTATTAAAAATAAAGACAATCATTGCACAAAGATACAAATAAAAATACATCAGAAATACATAGATATTCTAAACCTTGTTTCTAAAGAATATAGTCTCCAAAAACAGGATGAGAATGAGAAATAACCAATCCACCATCCTGACACTTCATTTTGACAGTTCTGCAAAATGTTTTACTAGAATTTTGACACTAAATACTTCTAGTATTTAATAAGTTCAGTCAAAAAACTTACAATTTAACAAGATGATTAACAGGCTTTAGTCTTACAGAAAACAGAAATGCATTTTTTTAAAGATTTTATTTATTTATCTGAGATAGAGTGAGAGCAAGAGAGAACAAGCAGGGGGAGCGGCAGAGGAAGAGGGAAAGCAGGCTCTCCACTGAGCAGGGAGCCCGACGCAGGGCTCGATCCCAGGACCCTAGGATCATGACCTGAGCCGAAGGCAGATGCTTAACCACTGAGCCACCCAGGCGTCCCCAGAAATGCATTTAAATTATACATGAATAACAAAATATATTTTAAAAGCTTTCAGATACTTGTAAATAACTCCAGAATCAAAGAAATTACATGGGGCACCTGGGTGGCTCAGTCGGTAAGATAGCAAACAAATGATAGCATCAACAAAACCAAACAATGTTTTTTAAAGACTAGGAAAATTTTAAAAATGGTAGCAAGCAGGTAAGTAAATTTAGATCCCTGACAAATCTGAGGAAAAGTCAACCCAGTAGAAAAATGGACAGATCAACAGAGTTTGAAAAGTGGAAACCTTAGTAAACCTAAGAAATACTCAGCATCAGTAGTAACTGGAAATCAGATTAAAAGCCACAGCAGTAGGTTTCATAGCCAAGATATTTAATAATTTAAATGTTGTGGGAGTTTGTATGAATTGTGGATGAGTAATTTGCCAGTGCTGCTGGTGGGAGCCTAAACTGGCACGGCCACTTCAGGAAACAGTTTGGCAGTAACTGAGTTAAAGATGTGCACGCCCCACGTCCTAACAATTCCACTCCTGCACTGCTAATCTTAAAGTAGTTCTTTTAAAACTTCAGGGTGAGAATTGGTGATTTGTGAAGTCAG
Organism: Ursus maritimus; assembly: GCF_017311325.1. Taxonomy (NCBI): domain Eukaryota; kingdom Metazoa; phylum Chordata; class Mammalia; order Carnivora; family Ursidae; genus Ursus; species Ursus maritimus. The sequence goes on along the minus strand of NW_024424230.1, from coordinate 48,419,060 downwards.
CTTATTAGTCGCCACCAGCATTTTTTTAGTGAAATAGAAAATATGTTTCTTGTGAAACGTTAGCTTTACTTACATATGATACACATACTCGTATTTATGTGTGTGTTTTGGGTTGTAATATAAAATTAATTCCTTACTGTGGGTCGTAGGGGAAGTTTGAAGACCATAATGCCTAAAAAAACTAGTTCACCTGCACAAATGAGATAAGCACAAGAATGTTCGTTTAGCAGTGTCGTAGCAAAAATGGGGAAAACCATTAGCAAAGGGAGAATGGATAATGTTTGGCATGTTGGTGTAGCAGACTGCCGTACAGTCAGCACCAGAACGAGGTTGAGAACTACTGCATCAGACAGACAGACTTCAGAAAAACCAGGGTGTAGATGGGTACAAGAGGGTTCCACTGTGAAAGTCTGAAGAGCTTCAAAACAGTATATGCTCAATTAAAAAAAAAACAAAAAACAAGTGTTAAATACCAAATTCTGAAGAGTGGCCGCCTCTGGGGAAAGAGAACGAGATCAGAAAGGGGAGTTGTATTTGTACTGTTTGTAAAAGATATGGCAGTGCCTCGGAGGTTCATTCCATTATTAGTCTTGATTGTTCACAGTATAGTTGACCCTTGAACACCACAGGGGTTAGGGGTGCCAACCTCCCACACAGTAAAAAATGCGCAAGTAACTTTTGATTCCCCAAAAACTTTAGTAGCCTACTGTTGATTGGAATACTGATAAGATAAACAGGTGATATACTGATATATAAAATATGAACACATTTTGTATGTTACATGTATAATATACTGTATTCTTACAGTAAAGGAAGCTGGAGAAAAAAATATTAAAATAATAGAAAAAATACATTTAGAGTTCTGTATTTATCGAAAAAAATCCACAGATAAGTGAACCCACACAGTTCAAACTCAGTGGCGTTCAAGGGTCAACTGTGTAGTAATTTTTAAACTAATAAATGGTTCCAGACACTGATCAATGATAGTCTGGTTGGGATTTTAGTGTCATCTTGCTTTGTCTGGCGTGATATGTACAAGAGTGACGGTAAACTCCAAGGAATCCTTCCAGCCCTCGTGTTTACCAGTTAGAGAGTGTGTTATTGTACTGAACGTTGTGAGACTGGGTGCCTGAGTTCTCCTTACAGAGCCCTTTTTTCTAGTTTTAGTCAAAGATGTCTCCTAATCAGACCTTTGGATCTTACTTATTTGCTTGACTATCAAAATCTTACTTCTAAAACCAAATTCCAGAAAGATGCAGTTAAAAACCAACCATGCTATCATGGGAATGACCTAAAATAAGCTCACAGTTCAACTCTTTAAATCTCAATATGGTCTGGTTATTAGTGCTAGGGTTTTGTTAATTGTGGCTTAAGGAAATAACATCCTTAGATGTGGACACTGGGTGTGACATTTTCCTCCTTGCTGGGGAACTTCAAATGCTAGGTAAGCCCCAGCTGCCGCTGTACCAGTAGCACTGCAGTGTAGAGCGCAGTGAGTGTTACATGACAGGGCGTATGGTGTACGACACGGTGCAGCACTGCACTGGCCCTTTACTGTCCTCTTTGAGAGTTTAGTTTTGAGTCATTTACCTCCTTAACAATCTTGGTTCCTAAGTAATGTAACTCCAGTGTGGGTAATATTCGAATCTTTTGATGCCACTATTTTAGGAGTATTTATTATCAAGAACGAACACACATGATCCTCACTAGTTGTTTTTTTAACACTCAGGGAATACATGCCAACTTTGGAGGAATTCTTTGAAGAAGCCATTGAACAGGCAGACCCTGAAAACATGGTTGAAAATGAATACAAGTAAGTAATGTTTCTTATGAGCTAACGTTCTACCGTGTATTTTTAGGGATTGGATGTACAGTAGACACTAACGGAGACCATTGATAGGGTAGTACTTTTCCTCTTAGGTGAATTGATGTACCAGGTTCACACTCGTACACATTCCTGATTTCAATGACCATACCCACTGACAAACACAACGTAGAACCACACTGGTTTCGAAAAATAAGAACAATCCCCTTGGGCCTCCACCTCCCTCCAACGATCCTCTTTTCCCCTTCAAATCAGTGTCTCCCGAGACGTGTTGATAACCATTGCCTTCATTTCCTCACCTCCCATTCCCTCGTCAGCTCACTGCTACTGGGCTGTCTCCCTGTCCCTCCACTGAAATAGCACTCGTCAAGGTCATGACATCTTTTTTTGACCTCCCAGCAGCATTCACCACTTGTCTCTCCTTCCTTTAGATAATGTGTTCTTCTCTTGACATCCATTAAAATACACTCCTGCCTCACTGCCGGCTCCCCATCCTCTGCCTAACTTCGATTTTGGGGTAACCTCAGGACTCAGTCTCAGCTTTTTCATCTAATCTTCTAGGCACCACCACACAGCCCTGTGGTTTTAAAGATTTTTTAAGATATTTATTTTAGAGAGAGTGTGCAAGTGGGGGGAGGGGCCAGGGGAGGGAATCTCAAGCAGACTCCACACTGAGGGCGGAGCCCTATGTGGGGCTTGATCTCACATCCCTGAGATCATGACCTGAGCAGAAACCAAGAGCCGGGCACTCAACTGACTGAGCCACCCACATACCCCAGCCCCATGGTTGGAAACAGGCATTTCGGTGTTCTCTTTTAAGGGCAAGGACCCTCTTGTCAGACTGCCTGGGTTCCAATCCTAAGACACTCCTCACTCACTGGCTAGGCTACTGGAGCTACTGTAACCCCTTTCTGCTTGTTTTCTCATTGCTAAATAGTAATAATACCCATTTCGTGGGGTTATTCTGAGGATCTTTTTGAACCACACAGGACATGGAGTTAGCACACAATAGATAGAGTGCTGTGACTCGTGTGACCTTGTTGACTAGTTGGGAGTTACAGTTACTGTGATCTCTTGCCTAATGATGCTCTGGGCAGTTCTCCAGCATGAGAATTGTGATGTTCGAACTCACAAGTCTGACCACTTGCTTAAACTCTTCCAGCATCTCTGCCCGTTAAAATTAGGATGAAATCCAAACTCCTTACTGGAGCCTAAAAGACATGAGTCTGGCTACTGCCTACTCTTTCAACTACATCTCTCTCCTCTTTGTTCATTTTCTCTCTGCTTTAACTACACCAGCCAGGTTTCTGTTCTTCAACTCAGAGGTCTGTCCATGTCAGGACCTTTGCACTTGCTGTGCTGTTTGCTTGAAGCTTCTCCCCAAGCTCTTCCTGTGGGGCGGCTTCACTTCACCTCTCCTCTCAGATACTGCCTCAAGGCTGTTTTTCCTGGCCCCAGAAGCTCCTCCCGATCTGAAATTCTCATTTCTCGTGTTCTTCTCATCCTTACCCGTGTGACATTCTTACACCTTGTGTGTATCAGTAGCAAGGAGGCTCGCCAGCACCTTTCCCAATTCACCGTCAGGTACTCCCTGAGCACTCAGCATGTATACGGCTAAGGTAGAAAGTGTCCGGATCTCCATTTTACAGTTAAAGTGAGGCATAGACCAGTCACGTATTGAAGTTCTCATCTGGTACACGCTAGAGCCAGGAAATCACTCTGGCCTCAGGGCCCTGCTCTTAACTGCAGTATTGTAGTGTCTCGAGTGTTCAGGGTACCCCCAAGGTTTGAGTACCCAGCGCAACAAGTATTTGTTGAATGTATGAATGTGATAGTTCCCCACAAACCTTGGTTTAAGAACCTGAATGGTACGGACTGCTGGGCAGGAAGAAAGTTTGTATGTGTAACTGGTGGGGAATTTTGAAAATCCTTAAAAGATTGAAACTGCTTAACTGGAAATGTGTCAGAGAGGTAGGCTGGTTAACTGAGCAGGCAAAGCCTTGTACCATGACAGAGTTGGCAAGACCACAGGGTGGGAGTAGTTTGCAAGTTTGCGCTTGCTGAAAGAGGCTCGTTTGTAAGACAGGACCGAATAAACCAGGTTGCTATCCTTAAGAACTTAGGCAGATCTTCCAAATGACTTGCCAAAACTCACAAACAGAATAAATTTGTGCTCTGGATTCTTCTGCAGCTTGGCTGGTTCTGGAACATTATCTGTAAGAATCTGTGAGTTTCCATTTCTCACCTTACTGTGCAGCACCTGGTGCTGTGCTTCCTTAGGAAACAGTTCATGGAGTCAGTCATCACTGCTTGCTGTGGTGGTGATTCGATGTTTCCCTTTTAGTTTTGGAACCATTTTTATTCATTGAGTTTGTTTTAAGCAAATTAAAAATGAGATGTTATATAAATGGAAAATGACGTATTGATTGAATATGGTCAAAACTCAGTGTTGAACTTAGAAAATACTCTGAAATTCACACCTGCAGGTGGCATCGCCAGCATGGATAGCAACTCACTGAATATAGTAAACCTATTACGAATTTTTTTCTCTTAAGAGGTAGATGATTACTGTCCTGCACACAGACCTAGTTATTACTATACACATAACAATTGACTTTTTAAAATTAAGTAAAATGTATGTAAACTTTTTAGATGTGTTTGCTTTGTATGAACCTGCCTCATCAGATTCTGCTGGTTTCTAGTGTTAATTTATAAGTGTACTGCACACTGAGAGGTTCTTTAGGAATAAGATCAGAATGAAAAGAATGGTGCCTTCAGCTACTTAATGTAATTTGCCATGTGACATTCTATACTCTAACTGGAAGGCATATAGAAATAAACTAAATCACAAGACTGACATTTCTTTTCCTAGGGCTGTGAACAATTCAAATTACGGTTGGCGAGCCCTGAGACTATTAGCACGGAGAAGCCCTCACTTCTTCCAGCCAACCAACCAGCAATTTAAAAGTTTACCAGAGTATCTCGAAAACATGGTAATAAAGCTAGCAAAGGAACTACCAGTAAGTAATATAGATCGTTTTCATATTCTTTAGGTTATCTTATTTAAAACTACTAAGAAGCTGAATTTATAGTTTATCAAAAAAATAATCTACAAACCTCCATGTTTAAGAATAAGGAAATACGCATGTGAGTGTACATTTATAGGAAGTACATAAATTGATAAATTTTTTATACAGTATATAACTTAAGGTAATTTTAAAGCCCACAGTGTTTTGGTTAAACAGTTCTGTCTCACCTGTAAACTCAGACATGAATTTCCCTATTTGCCCGTGTGCTGTCCTTTATCAGACAGGTTCTGTAACGAGTAGCAGTAGGCACCTTGACCTGTCTTCCTACTCTGTTCTCTTTTCCAATACAATTTTCTCATTGTATTACAATATGGTAATAACTGTACTGTAAAATTACTCAGAAATTTTTAAGAACCCAGTTGCTTCCCTAAGTTTTCCCCAGCCTGTTGTTACTATGCGCTAGGTATTTGGAAACCATCTGCCCATACTCTTTACTGGCTCCCTTCTTCCCAGGTGTGGGGAAGGGAGAGTCTTTCCTGTCTGCTCCTCCTGCAGCTTACCACCACCCCATTTGTGATCCTTACCTGACACTCACATTTAACATGCTCAAGGATAAAGTTCTGGGCCCTGTGTGTGGAATCTCAACCACTCATGTCTAAACCAAAAGTATCCCCAGTTATTTTACAAGTTGGTATTCTTTTAAACATTCTTCTTCCTCATTTTAGCCTCCTTCTGAAGAAATAAAAACAGGTGAGGATGAAGATGAGGAAGATAATGATGCTTTACTGAAGGAAAATGAAAGTAAGAATTGAATTTTCTTGGCTATTTTACAAAATTGGAAAAGATTGGGGTTCTTTGTTGAGAGGTACGTTATTTGATCTACTTCTCAACTTCTACTGTTTATCTCAGCTGTTTCTTATAGTGAGGAATTTTAAACATTGCCTGACAACTTTTAAAATATTACACTTTATGCTATAAAATTTGGAAATGATGGGAAGGAAAGTACTTATATTTGAAGGCGACTCACATGTTTGTTAATGGGGGGCCTTTGGAAGGGGGCAGCTGCTTTCAGGGGAGGCCTTCATAATTACAATAGAGGCAACAGCTTTAGTTTTAAAAGTATTTATTCCTAGTGATCATGACTATAAGAACAATATTTACCCCATGGAAAATATTGAAGGGAACCTCTTTTAAAATAAAGCTTATGAAAGGTGATTGATTAATATTTCAGTGGCCCCGTATCTTCCCAGTTCTGTTGTATATTTTGAATTGTACATGTCCTCATGCTTTGTACATAATTTACATCTCCTGTGTTTCCTAGGCCCTGATGTTCGACGAGACAAACCTGTAACAGGGGAACAAATAGAGGTGTTTGCCAGTAAACTGGGCGAGCAATGGAAGATCCTGGCCCCCTACTTGGAAATGAAAGACTCGGAAATTAGACAAATTGAGTGTGATAGCGAAGACATGAAGATGAGAGCTAAGCAGCTACTGGTCGCCTGGCAAGATCAAGAGGGAGTACATGCGACACCTGAGAATCTGATGAACGCACTGAATAAGTCTGGATTAAGTGACCTTGCAGAAAGTCTAACTAATGACAATGAGACAAATAGTTAGCTTCTTTCTTTCCTTTTTTTTTTTTTTATTAAAACTGTGATAGATTTTGTTACCAAGCAGCATTTGATAAGAGGTCCAGTGGTTTTGGTAAACAATAAACATTTTTGTAACAGTTGTTGTACAGTTGGCTGGTGCTCTAGGAAGAACAGAAAGAATATTGGCTCTTGATAACTGACCTCAGGGTTTCAGGAGAAGGGGGTGGTTGGGAAAATGGCCAAAATAAAATGACCTCAAGGTCACATATTTTTGTTAAAATATTTATAATGAAGTCAGTAAGCAATATTTAGGGAGCATGGCGTTTTCTAAGATAAACTATGCCAACTTCGTTTCCTACATGCCATTAGTAGTTGTTACAAAATTTAACTTGCTATTCTGAAAATCCCAGAATGACTTTCTGAAACCATATAACTGCTCTAGTCTGTCTGTCTTATGCTTTAAAGCAGAGGATCAGCAAACAATGGTCCATTTCTCACCCGTTTTTACAAGTAAAATTTTATCGGCACACAGCTCTGCTGATTTAAGTATCTTCTATGCCTCCTTTCTTGCTACAACAGCAGTGTTAAGTAGTTGCGACAAAGCCTATGGCCTGTGAAACTTAAAATATTTACTATCCATCCCACCTATCACAGAAAGTGTTTGCCAGCCCCCAACTTTAAAAGAAATAGGGTGAAGTCAAAAACCTAGTCCTTTTAGCCTTACAAAAAAACTTTAAAATCCTACGTCCTTAAAATAGGGATGCATACTTCTAGGAGTGATGTGAAATTCGAGATGTAGGTGAAAGCAATCTGTAAACAGCAAAGCAAAGCACTATGGAGACAGTACCATCTACTTCTTTTCCCATTCCCACATAAGCATAATTACCCTTTAGGGCTCTAACATTAGGTCATCATTGTTTGTTTTGTATCCTGAAAGGCTACTATGTGCATATTATACCTAAGTGCACGTTACACCATAATAATTGTTCTTGCTTGGCCTTCACTTCACTGGCTACTCCCAACAGTGATACACCACAGCTCTAATATCAAAAGGGCCTCAGTGCTCATGGCACAGCATATAAGGCACATTCAGGAATCAAGACATTTTCTTGACCACTCTCCTTTCTCAAAGACCTTATAAACAAGGCTGAAATCTAAAACAGCCTTATTAGAGTATAAGTCCAATTTCTTATACTTAAAAAATCTTTGGAATAATGCTTATTTGGATCAAATAAAATGAAATCAATTTTTATAATTAAGGAATTACAATTTTAAAATTCTAACTCCATACAAGACATACTTTGTTCTACCTACCTCATCTGATCCACTAGCTACAGCATCCTGCAAATCAAATCAGGATTCTAATTGCTAAATTTATGTCCTCAAAATTGTTCAGACCATGAATAAAAAATGTAGAGTCATAAGCATCATAGCAATATCTAAGAATCATTACACTTATGGTCTCCTCCTCCCCATTCTATTCTGCACCCTCCCCCAAGGCAAAGGGAGTAATGACTGCCGGTAATTACCATTTAGCTGAAGAAGCGATTTACAAATAAGTTTCCCTGAAATGCTTATTTTATCCCCTAGCGTTCTCAGATTTTATCACATTGTTCAAAGTTGAGAGGAAAATGGTCATTATTCTCTAGGAATCTAATACAGCATAAGTAAAGATAGGAGATTTCATGATAATCCCCCAAACTTCATTTTATATACCTAACTCAAAATCAGACAAATGAACTAATTTCCTATCCTCTAAGTGTCTAGCAATCAAGGCTCTTGAAACAAAGATGAGGAATTAATTAGAACGAATTACAATGTAAGAAACCTACCATACTGAAACACCTCTTACTCTTGGTACTTTTACCATCACTTTAAAAATCATTGCTATTATTCAATTCTGAGATAGACATTAAGATTTTGGGACTAGAGGAGAGTAAAAACATTAGCTGAGCCAAAGACAGACCAATAAACATCACTGCATTCAGCATCCAAAGAACTCCGTTACTTTTACAACTTTATATATTTCTTTTAAACAGAACAATGTGAGAAGGCAGAAGAGAGAACATTTTTAGATGGATGCTTAACAGAGTAAACTAACCACCTGCAGCAACTGCGTGATATTAAATATTCCTAGACTTAACCCAAGCTCCAACACTCAGTAGACAAAAGACTTGAGGTCAGAAGCTGTACGTCCCTCTTTTTTTTATTAAATATCCTCATGTTCTAAAAATAAGCAACCAGAGCTTGTCAACTTTTTTAAGGTTGATTACTACAAAACCATTGCAAAGTTAAATATACAAACCATAGTACATCAGAGAGACACAATAATGAATGTATAATCAAATGTACTATTACTGATCACAATTTATTTTAAAGTCACGAAAAGCCAGCAACAGTCAGGCTGGACAAATACTTGATTGTACCCATGTTTCCATGGGATGTGGGCAGCAGCACTGAGTAACACAATGAGAGCAACACTTACTTCCTTTCCACCTTCCTGGCAAAATTTTTGTTAGATAAGGCAAAGGACGGGCAGCTATGAATCACTGGTGGTTTGAACCATGCAAGAACAACAACAACAAAAAGAGGAATAGGTGTGCAATAAACATCTGATTGCTGAATCCTGGGCTGAAAAAGGCAGGGAGAAAAAATTTAATCACCAAAGGTAATGGCTGAAAGGCATTTCAAATCAGAACTTTTAAAAATTAATGCAAGAAATAAGCTTTTTAAAAATGTCTTCCTGCAACCTTTATACAGGGCAGCACAAGTCCAAAGGCAATTTTCTTTTTTTTCTGTAATTTTTTTAGGTTGATCCACAGAGTGGTCTGCTTCACCCTCTTTTGTTCCACATGAGAGGGGAAAACACATAAAACCACCTAAATATCTTCCTCTACAGCTCTGGATTATAGAAATGATCAACAAATAACATTTATTTCACACCTAAACATAAATAGCTAAAATGAAGATTACTGTTCACTTTCCTCTTCCATTATTTCAACTCTGCGGGGCCCATAGAGTAAAACATATGCTATGTGCCAGTCTCCACCACCAGAAAGCCGCAAGATATCCTCTGGTGTCACGATGCTGACCTTATCATCGTCAAACTTAATCCATTCATCTAAAGAACAAGAGAAGAAAATGAAATTAGTATCATACATGGTTTCCTCAGTTCCATTTCAAAAATAGGTACTGAGTAATTTTATGCACAGCAGTATTCCATCTGCCATACTAACAGTTTTCAAAGTGTGGTTCAGGGACTACTCAGGTTCCAAGACCATTTTGGGGGTACCATGAAGGTCACAATTTTTTTATAACACTACTAAAGCATTATTTGCCTTTTTCCCCTCATTCTCTCAAGTGTGCTTTGGAATTTTCCAGAAGTCACAGGATATGTGATAAAGCAAGAGACTAAATGGAGAAACAGGAGGATCCAGCTGTCTCCTATTAAGCCAGACAAAGCAGACCTACAAAAACAAATCAATACTATTTCTTGCTATTTTTTTGTTTTGGAAAATATTGTTATCTTTGCTATTTATGTGAGATATAATGGTTTTATTACTATCAGTTTCCAACGAGTTAATTTCTCAGTTTTAATTTCTATTATAGTAAATATTAAAGAGAATCCTCATAGGAGATAATGCTTAGTGAAATAAGTCAAGCAGAGAAAGACAACTATCATATGATTTCTCTCATCTATGGAACATAAGAACTAGAATGATCAGTAGGGGAAGAAAGGGATAAAGAAAGGGGGGGTAATCAGAAGGGGGAATGAAACATGAGAGACTATGGACTATGAGAAACAAACTGAGGGCTACAGAGGGGAGGGGGGTGGGGGAATGGGATAGACCGGTGATGGGTAGTAAGGAGGGCACGTATTGCATGGTGCACTGGGTGTTATACACAACTAATGAATCATCGAGCCTTACATCGAAAACCGGGGATGTACTGTATGGTGACTAACATAATATAATAAAAAATCATTATTTAAAAAAAAGAAAAGAGAATCCTCATAAACAAAAGCTCTTTGTGGACCTCAACAATTAAGAATGTAAAGGGGTTCTGAGACCAAAAAGTTTGAAAACCACTGTGCTATAAAATTTGTACTAAATAAACTGTTAAAATGATTAACAATTGGAGAAAACAAACAAAAAACAGAATCCTTACCTTGTTTCCTTTTCACCCATGATACATAATGGCCTGAAGAGCTAGACCTTCCCTGATGTGTTAACACTGCTTGTAAGTCATAGTATCCACAATTATTGGAGCCAATGTCTAAAGAAAGATGCAAATCCAACAATATTAGACAATGAAGAGACATGCTTTCTCCAGTTGGGCAGCAAGCAGGAAGTCTGAGGGTTAGCCCATTAATAGAATTCAGTAAGATACTACAGGTCAAAGTTAAGGATTTATGGAAGATATTTTAAGAAGTATGATATTATTCATAGAACTACATTCTAAAAAGACTGATTTTTACTGTGTGTCTAATTAAGGTAAATTGTACTTTAAGAAAAATTTCTTTTTAAAAAAGCATGATCCCTGAAAAAAAATAGATTAAGTGCCAAGACAATAATTTTACCTTAAGCAGACACACATACACACAGTAACTCAACTGAAATGATTTTTTCCACTTACCATCAGCAAAAGAAAAGGGCTCATATTTAACTTCTTTCTGGGGACTACTCTTTTTGTCACTCTGAGGGGAAAAAAATGTTAAATCATGATATAGGAAATAAAATTTGTATTCTCTATAAGTATTCATTTCCACAAATATTTACTGACTACAATGCAAAACACTACAAATTATTAAAACGATATAACTATAGCTAACAAAACTGTAAAGCCAAAGGAGCTACACTTCAACAATATTCAATCTTGTATGCGAAGAAACAGACCCTCCAATTCTAGGACCAACCCTAAGCCACTAAACCTACAGCATACTAGTGAACAGAACAGTACAGATAAACAGTGCTCTACGGTAGAAAAGGAAAACCCAATTCTGTATTTTTACCAAAACACTATCAAACCACATAGGATTAAAAAAAAAAAGTTACCGCAATGAAACAGAAAAGTCGAATTACTGCAACTAACATTAAACCTACTAAGACACGGCCGCCTGCTCAAATGAACTGAATGAACTTAGCTTAAATGAGGTGAAATATTTAATTCAGCAAATATTTACCTAATATTGAAAGAGACAGGATTTACTACTTTAGATAAAGATCTTTGATGGGAATTCCATTTCACTGTGTAATACAAAAAAATTAAACTTATCTAGGCATATGGACACAAAGTCCTTGAAAACTATAATGCTAATGAACACGACGCAAGTAGTTTAAAGACTGCTAGAGTGACAAGAAGTCAAAGGCTCTTACAACAAAAAAAATGGCAGTTAAGTCAACCATTCCTTTTTATACTAAAATTTGACACCTAGAGCAACCATAGAAAAAGGTATACAAAGAAAAAGATTTTTAAAAAATTGTAGATAAGTCAAATTAGAATTCTATGTTCAAGTAACCTAAAGGCAATAAGAAGTGAGAGAACAAAGAGAAAGCAAAATGTAACACAGATTTAACTAACAAATCAAGTTACATTGAGTGTAAATGGTCTAAATATACCAATAAGAGATTAACAGTGTATTAAAAAACATGACCAACTCTGTGCTGTCTATAAGAAACTCTTCAAATATAATAATATAGGCAAATTTAAAGTAAAAAAATACAAAAGTACATCAAGTAAACATTAAAAAAACAAAGCAGCACTGGCAATATTAATATCAGAAAAGTAGACTTCAGAGTAAAGAAAATTACACCAGGGACAGAAAAGGACGTCACATAATATAAAAGGGTCACTGCACCAAGAATACGTAGCAATCCTAATGGTGTAGGCACCAAATAACAGAGCTACAAAACATGGAAAGCAAAAGCTGACAGAACTGAATGGAGAAACACATAAAAGACAATTTTAGCTTTCTCGCTTCTCTCACAAAAACTGACAGAAAAACTCTAAAAAATGGCATGGTTATACGAACATGCAACACCACCATCAACCAACTGGATCTAATCAACATCTAGAGAACGTTCATTCCATTCAACAACAGAATACAATTTTTTTTCCAAATACCCAAGGAACACATACCAAGACAGATCACATCCCAAGCCATAAAGCAACCTTGAACAAATTTAAAGGAATTTAAATCACACAAGTGTGTTCTCTCACCACAATGAAATCAAACTAGAAGCAGTAACAGCAAGATGACAGAAAAATTTCCAAATATTTGAAAACGAAACAAGACACTTCTAAATAACCGGGTCAAAGAAAAGTCTCAAGGGAAATTCCACAACAACCTGTGGAATAAAACTGAGAGTCCAGAAATATGTATCTACAGTCAACTGAGTCTCCTAAAGGGTACCAAGACCATTCAATGGGCAAAGAATAGGATATTCACATGCAACAGAATGAATATGGATATGCAACCTCATCCCATCCACAAAAATTAACCCAGAATGGATCAAAAACCTGAACGGGAAGAACTGAAACTATAAAACAGATATAAATCTTCGTGGCCTTTAACTAGGCAATGGTTTGTTAGATATGACACCAAAATCAAGAACAACCAAAGGAAAAAATACAGTGGATTACCTAAAAATTAAAAACTTTTCCTCTGCAAAAGACCCTAAAGAAGATGAAAAGACAAGAAAAAGGCAAGAAGGAAATATTTGAAAGCCATGTATCTGACAAAGGATTAGTATTTATAATATAAAGAACTCCCAAAATTCAAGAGTGAAAAATAGCACAATTAGAAAATGAAGAGAAGCCATGAAGAAACATTTCACCAAAGAGGATATACAGGTAACAAATAAATACATGAAGACACATTCAATATCATTAGCCATTAGGAAAAAGCAAATTAAAAACCATAATGAAATATCATTGCAAACCTATCCAAATGGCTAAAATAAAGAATACTGACACCAAATTCTAGCAAGAATATACAAAGTGGATCAGTCATACACTGCTAACAAGCATCTAAAATGGTACGGTCCCTATGGAAAACCTTTGACAGTTTCTTTAAAAATTAAATACACAACTACCATGCAATCTAGCAATTATACTACTGGGTATTTATTCCCAGAGAAATGAAAAGTTATGTTTACACTAAAACTGGTACATGAGAGGTGCCTGGGTGGCTCAGTCGGTTAAGTGTCTGCCTTCGGCTCAAGGTCATGATCCCAGGGTCCTGGGATTGAGCCCCGCATCGGGCTCCCTGCTCAGCAAGGAGTCTGCTTCTCCCTCTCTCTCTTTCTGCCATTCCCCCTACTCATGCTCTGTCTCTTTCAAATAAAAAATATTTTTTAAAAATGGTACATGCGTGCTTACAGCAGCTTTATTCAAAATAAAACTAGAAACAAACCAGCTGTCCTTTAACAGCTGAATAGTTAAGCAAAATGTGGTATATGCATACCATGAAATACTATTCAGCAATTAAAAAGGAACTACTGCTATACAAAATGATTTGGGCTAATTTCCTGAGAATTATGTACGCTGAGAAAGAATATCCCAAGAAGTTACATACTATATGATTCCATTTATATATTATATATTATATACTACATAGTATATATAATATATAGTATGTGTGTGTGTGTATATGTATATTCCATTTCATATCTCAAAATGACAAAACTATAGAAATGGAGAACAGGTTAGCAGTTGCTAGGAATTGAGGAGGAGGCAGGGGCCAAAGGAAAGCAGGTTTGGCTGTAAAGGGGCAGTATGCAGAATCTTTGCGGTGATGAGAATGTACTGTATCAAGACTGCATCAAAGTCAATATCCAAGTGGTGATACCGTATTACTGTTTTGCAAGATATTACCACAGGGGCAACTTGGTAAAAGGTACTCGGATCTCTTCATATTTTTTTTTTAAGATTTTATTTATTTATTTGACAGAGAGAGCACATGAACAAGTAGGGGGAGTGGCAGGCTGAGGGAGTGGGGGAGCTGAGCAGGGAGCCTGATGTGGGGCTCGATCCCAGGACCGAGATCATGACCTGAGCCAAAGGCAGACGCTTAATGGACTGAGCCACCAAGGCGCCCCTCTTCATATTATTTCTTATAAATTCATGTGATTCTACAACTATCTCAAAATAAAGTTTAATATTTAAAAAAAAAAGCATTTAACATACACAGACACACACAATTTGCAGAAGAATTTAAATTTGATATATAGTATCACACTGGAAATATTTCTAGTTACCAGGAAGATCTTTTTCATTGTGGGGAAAAAAAAAATCCAACACAGTTCAGCTGTACCCTATCTGAACCTAAAATAATACAACTTACTAAATATAAAGTTTCCTAAGGTGGTGATTTTAGCAGTTACAGGCAGGCATACAAGCAGCACTTATTTTAAAAATACAATTTACCACACCTGTCAGAATGGCTAAAATTAACAACACAAGAAACAACAGGTGTTGGTGAGGATGCAGAGACAGAGAAAGGGGAACCGTCTTGCACTGTTGGTGGGAATGCAAACTGGTGCAGCCACTCCGGAAAACAGTATGGAGGGGCCCCAAAAAGTTAAAAACAGAACTACCCTATGACCCAGCAGTTGCACTACTGGGTATTTATCCAAATGATACAAGAAGACAGATTCGAAGCGGTACATATATCCTGATGTTGACAGCAGCATTATCAACAACAGCCAAACTATGGAAAGAGGCCAAATGTCTATCGACTGATGAATGGATAAAGACATGTGTACACACACACACACACACACACACACACACACACACACACACAGGAATATTACTTAACCATCAAAAAGAATGAAATCTTGCCATTGGCAATGACGTGAATGGAGCTAGAGTGAAGTAAGTGAAATAAGTCAGTCAGAGAAAGACAAATACCATATGATTTCACTCATGTGGAATTTAAGAAACAAAACAGATAAACATGGGAAAAAAGAGTCAAACAAACCATTAGAGACCCTTAACCACACAGAACAAACAAGGTTGTTGGAGGGAGGCAGGTGGGGGATGGGCTACAAGATGATGGGCATTAAGGAGGGCACTAGTTTCGATGAGCACTGGATGTTGTACGTAAAATGATGAATCACTGAATTCTCCTGAAACCAATATTTCACGGTATGTTAGGTAACTTGAATTTAAATATAAATTAAATAAAAAATTTAAAGATACAACTTATTTGTCACAGTAGGCATAAATGAGCCAATATTCTACACCACTACTTCCGTCTAAAAATAGAGATAACTCCATGACTTACAAGGAAAATAAAATACAATGAAAATACTAGGCAAGATTTTATGTGAAATGCTTTGAGGAGATAAATACAAAAGGGATCCAGGCTGTGGATTACAGAAGAAAAGAAAATATTAAGCTTACTCTACCTTAAAGGGCCTATTTACCATCACTAGAGTTTTTTCTTATGCTAAAATACACCAAAAACTTTGTATATGTGCTAAATAAAATACAGGTTCATCCATTTTTACCAAGAGATTAACAAAGTAATTACTAAGAGATTAATCAGTATTCAACAATTACTTTGTTACACTATTAAGGTAAGAAAATCAGCAATAAGAACCTACTGTCTTTGGCTGCTGATTCACTTTTTTATCTTCTAGATCCTTAAATTTTGATCGAAAAGAGACCATTTTCTCCTGAAGTTCTGGGGTACACAGTTCATACACATCCAACATAAGAGGAAATTTAACATCCTATATACAAACCAAAAAGAAAAAATATGTGTAAACACACTTATAAAGGTAGTTATTTAAAATATCTATCATACTTTTATAGTAATACTTCCATAATTCAAAGAAGTTGAAAATAAAATTTATTTAAAAAATCACCTGGAAATCTATGCAGCTGAAAACATCACAGTGTTTATGTTCAATCTGGTCCCAATTTTTTTTTTTTTTAAATAGGCTCCATGCCCAGTGTGGGGCTTGAATTCAGGACCCTAAGATCAAGAGTCGCATGCTCTGCTGACAGCCAACCAGGCGCCCCTGGTCCTAACTTTTTAAGATTAAAAAAATTTGCTTAGCTTTTTTTCCAGTTAAACCCATGACTCTGACCACAGAAGAGTTACCAAAATTTCTATGACAAAAGCAGCATTTCAGAAACACAGCACATCAGTTGCTGTGAAAATAATGCATACCTACCACTGACAATGGAATCAATTTACAAATGGCATCACTTAATGACTTTCTGTAATGTGAAATACACCTTTACATAAAAATAATAGTGATATGGTTCAATAACTACTAATACATAAAGTTAACAATAGTAAACACTCCAACTACATTTAACCTTATCATGTAACAGTAAGTATATCTGAAATCGTACTATGAATTTCAGCTCAAGAGGCTAGAATTACATATACCTCTCCGAAAGATCAAGGACTGTGGGTATGTAGCAGAGCTACAGTTCTACAGAAGAGCTACATCGTAAGGCTGGTTCTTACTCAAGAGATTACAATTACTGCACTAGAGAGTGCAGCATGTTTTAATGCTTCCTACCCCACACCCCCATCCTACCCCACACTCCAATCCTCTAAACTTGCTGTCAGTTATCTGTGGAGCTGAGCATCTGGTCTACAGCAGTATTTCTGGGGAGTGGAGGGCATCCATCAGAACTAATTGCGAATCTTTTGAAAAATTTTTAGGACTGCAGGCCCTACTTAATCAAATGCTAGGGGTGGGCTGGTGGTAAAAGTCAGGCATCTGTATGAGTTAAAATAAAAAGGACAAGGGCACCTGGGTGGTTCAGTTGATTATGTGTCTGCCTTCAGCTCAGGTCAAGATCCCAGGGTACCGGGATTGACTCCCACATCAGGCTCCTTGCTAAAGCAGGAAACTTGCTTACTTGCTTCTCCCTCTGCCTCCCACTCTCCCTGCTCATGCACGCACACTCTCTGACAAATAAAATCTTAAAAAAAGAACCACTTGTCTAATGTTAGTAACTTCCCTACTTAAAATATTTCAAAGAAAGTTTACCCCTAAAGGAAGAAAGAAACCTATTGTGAATTAGGGATTGCTGTCAAAGAATTACAATATTTTATTATACTGAAGTTCATTACTAACCTTAAGAACTTTAGCATTCACAGATTCCTTCTCTTTATAAAAAAATCGAACCATCTGAATAGTCAAGTAAGCAGGTAGTCGGCTGATCTTAGACTGAGGAGGAAAAAAAAATGCAAGAAATCTTATCACATGCAAATACCACACAAGTTTTTAATGCCTTGGTTTGGTAAAAACAAAGACTGGGTAAAATGAACTAACTGGAAACCTTTCATCAAAATGGATTCAATTTCAAAAGGAAAGCACAACTTACAGATTTGATATATAAAGCATTTCTTTGCAATGTTGGAGACTGTTTGGTGATTTCTTCCTGAAGTCGCTAAAAAAAAGAACAGAAGACCAAACATTTTTAGTTTTAAAGAATTTTTTTCTGCAATACAGAACCATACTTTTTTTTTTAAAAGTAAGCTCTACATGCAAAGTGGGGCTTGAACTGATGACCTCGAGGATCAAGAGTCACATGCCAGCCAGGCGCCCCTAGAATCACACTTTCAGCTCTTCTAAAAATTAGGACTCCTTAATAGACAATACATGTCAATGTATTCATACCACTGAAAAATAATTTCAATGAAGACAATATAGGAAGGCTTTTAGATATACTTCAGCATATAAAAGGTAACAATTTCTACTGGTGTGAACTCCTCAGAATATAAATAATGTTTGAAGTTTTAAACTGTGACCCAAATGTTGCTCAGATTCTGAGTTTACACCGTATTTTATAGAACATAAAAAAGCCTGTATGGTTTCTGTCTACATACAGATTATCAGAATACTCACACAGGACAATTATGAGAATATAGGAAACCCTTGTTCTTATTCCTTATGTATCAAAGCCTCTAGAACCAATCATTCTCAAATTTGAGAAAAGTCATCACACAGAAAACCTGTTAATCTAACAAATGTGGAAAAGCCTTTAGCGACTATACATATCTTAACCATCATGTCTGCCTTCCATTTTTTACAGCCTGTGTGACACTCAGAGAGACAGTGACCCCTCTGGGCATCATATGGAAATGATGACAATGCCTACATCACAGTGCTGTTGTTGGAACTACAGAAGTTAGTACATGTAAAACCACGGACAACCATTTGGCATATATTCTATATTCAATAAACATAAGCTACTATTTCTAACATTTAAAAAAGCACTACTAATGTGCTCTGCTTTGTAAGAACATTAATACACAAGAAATTAGAGTTAAAAATATACTGTTCATGTTCACTATAAGCATGTTACTTGTGTAATTTTTTTTTAATTTTTAAAAATTATTAATCTCATTACAAAAGGAATCACTGTGTAGCTTTCTAACATTTAATCAAGTCTGTTTGGCAGCAAAGAGGTAAAGAAATATGGAGCGAAATTACTCTAATCAGAACAAATGATGGTAAAGCATCTAAACAACGGGCAAGACAATGAAACACCGCAGAAATACGTGCTTTTCAAGAGTTCGTATCCGGCGTGATGTCATCAGGTAAGCTGTACATATTATCACCAATCCACTACCATCCAGAAGTTCCAAGTATACTTAGTTTTTCTGGAATTTTATAAAGTTATGAGGAAAAATATCCTGGAGAGTCCCTGCCAAAACATTCCATTCTCTACTCTCCAATTACGCTTATGCTTCATGTTCTGATGCCCTGAAACTTGCACGTCATAATTTGTTATACGACTCTTCGTGGTTAGTTATTATTTTTAACCTTTTAAAATGAACTTCTCTTAAAAGCCAGTATGCCTCACTACACTCCCCCTCAGTATCACAGAGCAGAGAATATTACTTTCTATTTGCCTCTTATGCTGCATTTACCAACCACTCCCCTAAGTGATCTTACCCCAAATTGTAGATGGGAACTCCCTGATGACCAATTATCTTGTTTATGAATGCCATCCCCGCCCCCAATGCACTGCTTATCCTTCAAACCATGTACATATTTCCCAAACCATATCAAAGTACTACATTAGCAAGCAAAATTGTTATATTTTATCTGCTCATTCGAGTGGATTCTATAGTATGAAAATGGGGAAAGAACACTAACTGGAGAATGAGAGAATCGAGTCCTAGACCCAGCTCTGCCACAAAGCAATGAAGTCACTTACATTCCAGGACCTCAACTGCAATACTGGTGTGCAGCGGGCCTGCGCAGCCTGACTGGCACAGAACAATCCCAGTTTATACCTCATCATTACTGATAAACCCTCATTATATACCCTCAGAGGCCTCCTGCAAGCCTCTGGTCACAATATATTTGTCGACCTATCAATACACAACCTTGTGTTACACGTTTCTATTTAATGACAACTTACTGTCTTCACAGCCAACTATACGGTAACTCATCCCTAAATGAAGCTTATCTAACAAACATTTTCTCCTTAAGGCTTATCTAATAAACATTCACACACAGCCTTCTTAGGCTTAGAACACTAGACAGCACTTCAGCACTACGGCTGAAGGCCATTTTAAACAGCAAATCACCAACAAAAAGCACAAAACTGCAAAAAATTGTGGTACTAAAATTACTGTAAAAGGACACTTGGTAATAGTATGAGCTGAAACAAGAAGGCAGACCATCACCTTTTTGGACCTCAAGTGAGACTGTGTCTGGCAACTCAAAATTTTTGCCACAAAAAGCGTGTCTACAAAGGACTATGAAAGCACCAAGTACTGATGTTAGAATTACAGATAAATTAGATGCATCTGCAAATACAGAATCCATTTATAATGAGGATCAACTGTAACTGATCTTACCAATTTAAGTCCTGTAAAAAGATACTTGACTTCCTGATTGATAAAACAGCTAAGCTGAAGCTGATTTTCCTTTCCTTTAGTGACCTCTTCTTCTTCAGATTCTGTACATTTCATGCTTTGAGAAGTAAGATAAGGAATATACCAACAGGTAATCAATCTGCTAGAATAGGTTGTATGGTGAATGTAATAAATCATCCTAATGGTATTAAAATTAATAGCATCAATATTTGCAAATGACATCCAATAAAGGGTTAGTATCCAAAATATATGAAGAACTTACACAACACCAAAATAATAATTCAATTAAAAAATGGGCAGAAGACATAAAGAGAACAGACATTTCTCCAAAGACATATAGATGGACAACACATGAAAAGATGTTCAACGTCACTGATCATCAGGGAATGCAAATCAAAACCACGGTGTCACCTCACAACTCTCAGAAACACAAAAACAACTGTTGGGGCCCCTGGGTGGCTTAGTTGGTTAAACGTTCAACTCTTGATTTCACCTCAGGTCATCATCTTGGAGTCGGAGACTGAGCCCCACATCAGGCTCTGCACTGGACATGAAGCCTACTTAAGATTCTCCCTCTCCCCCTCCCTTACCCCCACCTTTCTCTCCCTCTCTTAAAAAAAAAAAAAAAAAAAGCAAGTGTTGGTGAGGGATAGGAGAAAAAGGAACCCTCATGCACTGTGGATAGGAATGTAAAACGGTGCAGCCACCGTGGAAAACAGTGTGGAGTTTCCACAAATTAAAAACAGAACTACCATATGATCCAGTAATTCCACTACTAGGTATTTACCCAAAGAATACAAAAACACTAATTCGGAAAGACATATGCACCCCTATGTTTACTGCAGCATTATTTACAATGGCCAAATTACGGAAGCACCCCAAGTGTCCATCGACAGACGAATGGATAAAGAAGATGTGGGGGGTATATACAATACTATATTATTCAGCCATAAAAAAGAATGAAATCTTGCTATTCGCAACAACATGGATGGATCAAAGGTGTATAATGCTAAGTGAAATAAGTTGGTCAGAGAAAGACAAATACTGTATGATTTCATTCTCAAGAACGAAGGAGGTGGGTGAGGGTATGGGTGAAATAGGTGATGGGGATTAAGAGTACACTTACTGTGATAGGCACTGAGTAATGTATGGAACTGCTGAATCACTATATTGTACATCTGAAACTAATCTAACACTGTATATTAACTACACTGGAATTTAAAAAATCAATAGCATTGTTCATTGGTATTTAAAACATTTTGGTTTCCCATATTTGTTTCAACATACTTTCAAGGGCTTCATGCACTTACCAACAACATGAGTAATGAATAATAAAAGTAATAAAAGGATAAACTCTAAACAAATGTAAGTTGGTACCTACACAGTCTTCAAATAGTTTTAACACAAAGATATATAAACAGAAATCTTTAAGCTTCTACCCATGACCCAGAAAATAGTCCTTCCCTGAATTCATGAATTCACGTTTTATGAACTGGTTCAATCTCATGCATATAATCTGCTTGATACACTCTTTCACACAATTAAAAATTCCCTATGAAGTGAATTAATGAGGCTGACTCTGCTAAAGATATTCTCAGGAAAAAATAATGAATATCCTTGAAGTGTCCATTTACATAAACTTTAGGATTACTCTGATTGGGTATTTTTCCAAAATTCCTAAGTTTCATTATATCTTTTAGGCATAAAAGCCTCTGAAGAATTTTTCTATATACCCCACCCACCACTCCAGTCAACAATGCTACTGATACCAATTCACTTCTAGTAAGTTATGAGTACAGTCTCTACAAATCTTGGCTCATAAGGATACGTAGTTTCAAACTCAACTCCGAAGAACTGATCAATTAAACTTTTCTTTTTAGAAGGTGTCGCTGCTGATGCAGATGAAGAATCTGTCTGCAAAAATTAAAATGAAATAAAAGTTCCAATTTTACTTTATATAGATATTAATGTATATTTTCCCCACACAATCCAGTTTAGTAAATACATATTTAAGCTTTTTAAAATGTAATCCCTTTCTGTAAAAGCCTCTGTTCAAAAAACATTACCAAAAGACTACAGATGCTCAATAGTATCAATTACGTTTAATAAATAATACAATGAATTCAAGTGTCCAATGCAAGCTTTCAATTTCCAACCATAGATCGAGCATCTAAAGTATTCAAATACATGTCTATCTATTAGGATGAATTTATTTCAAGCTTTTGAGGTCGGGGGGTATAATTATCAAGGTATAATGAAAACCTATAACCACAAACATGTGTCAATTACCTCTTTAACAGAATCATCCTCTATGGCTTCCAATTTCTGTTGCAATACTCGCATCATTTGTATCCAACATTCATTAGCATCCTGTAATTTTAAAATGACAAAGTAAGTAATTCTGGCTGTGATATTCTTTTATCTACAAAATCCTTCCAAAAGAATTACTGTTTCATTAGGGAAAGGAAGAAGGCTATTTTTTTAATTTAAAAATATTAACTCAAATTAGATGTTATAGGATCTTCAAAACAATGAGGAATTCCAGAACATTCATTCATTCAAGAGATATTTACTGAGCTCCTCCTTCTGCTAACCACTGTTTTAAGACACAGGAATAAACACAGCAGTAACCAAAACAGAAAAAGTTCTCCAATGGGAACATAAACAAAATATAACATAAATTCACCTAAAGAGAAGAGTTATGATAAAAAAAAAAAAGCGATACGGGAGCAGAAAGTGATGAGGGGAAAGAAGTGTGCTATTTCAATAGGAGAGTCAAGAAAACTTCTGTGATGCCTTGACATTTGAGCCATGAGACCTGAACGAGGTGAGGAAGCAAGCCATGCACGTATCTGAGAGCCAAAGAAGTGAGAGCAAAGACCCTGAAGAAAGAGGATACTGGAGGGTTTAAAAATAACCAGGAAGCCAGTGTGTTTGAGAGCCAAAGAAGTAAGCAAGGGGGAAGAGTGGCACATGAGGAGCTCAGATAGGGAGCCAGGAGCTAGATTATTCAGGACTGGGATAAAAAAAAAATCACTATGAGATAACGAATAAGGGACAAACATAATCCTATTTACATTTTATAAAGGACTCTGGAGGCTGTGTGCAGAAGGACAAAAACAGAAGCAAGGTAATAGTTAACAGACCACTCCAGGCAAGACATAAGGATGTTGTGAACCAGAGAGGACTGATAACGAGTATGTTTGGAAATACAAACACACATGGTAAGTGTACACCACCTAAGTTTTACATTTACAAAATGAAAACCACAGAACCTTGCCCTGTTTACCTGTTGAAGGTATTGTCCTTGTTCACCCTTCTCTGCAAACTGTGGAAAAGCCATGTGCAAAAACTGCAGGAGAATAATAGGTGGAATACTAGAAGAAGTTTTATCCATGGAGTCAAACAAATCTCTAAGGGCTTAAAAACAAAGCAAACACTGCTTTAATAAAACAGTGACATATTTAATACATTTACTGTAAATTAATCCTGGACTTATACAAAGAAAAACTGCTGAGTAGTATTTTTAAGTATACCTACTCTTTTTGTAGTTGTCAAATTCCCAATAAGAAAAAGATTTGTTTTTAAATCTTGAAGAACTGACCAGACTTTATAATGTAATCACTAACTATAAACAACTTCTGAGTCCTGCCCCTCAGTCTCTCTCTCTCCTTGCCAGCCCTTTGTCTTCCCAAACAAAGCAAGGCATATTCATTCACCGCAGAGAACACATAACCTCTGTCTAGGGATCAAACAGGCTAATGTTACTGTTCTGGTACTATGCCATTATCAGGCCATCAGGTCACCACTCTCAACCCACCTCCCGTTAAGCCTATACTTGGTTCCCATCTACTCAAATCCTAAATTTTAAAATCTTTTAAACATACTTCCTTACTCTATTTATAGCTAAAAACCAAAACTAATTTGCTTTCTTCAAAATCTTTCCTCCACTATCCTCTCTCACCTTCATAAACCTCATGGTCATAGACTCAGTCCTGCTCTGGGAGTTCAGAATACTCTTCCTCTGCTGACTTCCTAGCTATCACACCTTGCCCTTACTTCATGGTACAGCAAAATTCTAGTCTAGCCTAACTGGACTTGTTTTGTTAACTAATAGGTGAAATGTTATCTACCATTATTATACAAACTGAAGCCCAGCAAATACTACATCTCAGCACAAACCCAGTGTTTAATAAAATGTTCCCAAATAAGACAACTAAATGTGGTGTTCAAAAATATTTTTGAGGGGTCCCTGGGTAGCTCAGTTAAGCATCTGCCTTCGGCTCCAGTCATGATCCCTGTGTCCTGGGACTGAGCCCCACCACATCGGGCTCCCTGCTCAATGGAGAGCCTGCTTCTCCCTCTCCCTCTGCTGCTCTCCCTGATTGTGTGCAGGTGTGCTCTCTTACAAATAAATAATCTTTACAAAAAAATTTTGGCGGGGAGGGACAGCTAAAATCATGTATCACTACCAATCTAATGTTTTTTAAAATAAAAAGGCCTCGGGGCACCTAGGTGGCTCAGTCGTTAAGCGTCTGCCTTTGGCTCGGGGCGTGATCCCAGAGTCCTGGGATCGAGCCCCACATCAGGCTCCTCTGCTGGAAGCCTGCTTCTTCCTCTCCCACTCCCCCTGCTTGTCTCTCTCTCCCTGGCTGTCTCTCTCACTGGCGGTCTCTGTGTCAAATAAATAAATAAAATCTTTAAAAAAATAAAATTAAAAAATAAAATTAAAATAAAAAGGCCTAAATTGTAATAATTGTAATAAAACTTTAAGGTAATACATTACTCAAAATAAAAAAAGATTTAGGATTTAATATATACCATAAACAGAGCATCTCAAAGTATTTCATCAGTTTAAAAGAAAAAGGTCAAAAATGCACTCACTGTACACTGAGAGAGACTAGTAGGACATGACAACCGAATGCAATCAATATGTGATCCTAAACCAGCTCCCAAACCAAAAAAGAGAAACAACTTTATAATGGGCAATACTGGGTCAACTGCCAAATTTAAGTAGTCTGTATTTTAGAGTACTTTATCCATGTTAAACTCCTAGATTTTGAGAAATGGTAATTGTCTTGTGGTTATGAATGTCCTTATTCTTGGGAAATACATACTGAAGTATTCAGGAATAAGACAGGATGTCTGTACCTTACTCAAACAGTTTGGAAAAAAAAAGAACATGGTTACAGAGAATGATGAGCCAGATGTGACAAAAAGTTAATAACTGGTGAATTCTCAGAACTGTTCTTTGTGCTAAATTTAAAGTTAGCAAAAAATAAAATTTAAAAATGAAGAACAGTAGCTTTCATCCCTTCACTACAAGACTCCTAGGATACTGGAGAGGCTCCTGAAATTCCAAGTTACTCTCAGATACATAAGCGATCAAGTAAACTAGATACAAGTGATCATATTTTTCTCATTAAAAACTTCATTTCAAAAAATAAATCTACTTTCAGGAAAAAATGGCCAAAGGAAAATCTCTAACTCCAAGTGACACAAAGAAACGTACTGTTTATAGTATTACAAATTAACAGCTGACCACAATGAGATACCACTTCACACCCCTAGGCTGGTTATAATCAAAGACAGACAATACCCAGTATTATCAAGGGAAACTGGAAACCTCATTCATGGGAGATATAAAATGATGCCAACTGCTTTGGAAAACAGTCTGACAGTTCCTCAAAAGGTTAAATATAGTTACCATATGACCCAGCAATTCCACTCCCAGATACATACCCAAGAGAAATAAAAACATTATGTCCACAGAAATGGTTGCACAACTTTTCAGCAATACATGTCATAGTCAAAAAGTGGAAACCACCCAAATGTCTATCAGAGGTGAAAGGACAAATGGAATGTGATATATCCCTACAACAGAATCTTATTTAGCAATAGAAAGGAATAAAGTACTAATACATACTACAATATGAACGAACCTTGAAAACATTCTTAGTGAAAGAAGCCAGTAAAAGACCACATACTGTATAATTCCATTTATATCAAAAGTCCAGAACAGGCAAATATATTGAGATGGACAGTAGAGTAGCAGTTGCATAGGGCTGGGAGTGGGGAGGAGAAAACAGGTTGAGTGCTAAATGTTACAGTTTCTTTTTCAAGGTGATGAAAACATTCTAAAAGTTGACTATGGTGATGGCTGCACAACTCTGCATATACTAAAAGACAATGAATTGTACAGTTTAAGTGGGTAAATTATAAGGGATGTGAATTATATCTCAATAAAGCTGTTCTCCCTGCCCCCAAAAAGGCATGGCTATAAAAATACCCTATCGACCTAACCCAATGACTTAAGAGTATTCATTTGTAAAACTAGCCCAAAACAAATGGGGACAGAATACATGGTCTTATGTAATGAAGAAGTAAGTTATTTCTATCCTCTCCTCATACCTCATACACGATTTCCTTACACTAACACCCACTAAGACTCTCTCTTACAATGGTGGCATCAACTACAATAAAAACTATCTCTGGATATCCCCAGAGATATATTTTACTAATATAACCTAAAGCTAAAATTAACTTTAATCCAAAAAATTCAGACTGTTTTTCAGAAAAGACAGACATCATTGGTTTATAATTTGGATAATAAAGTAAGTCCTTAAGTTGCTTAAAATTAAGTATAAGTACTCCAATTTTAATGAGATGATGTTTTACAAAACACATTTTGTAAACTGAAAGCTACTAAACAAACTGTGAGTGAAAAATAACATTTACTGAAACTACACCGTCCTGTCGGAAAGGAGTATATTTAAGATACTGACCTGCAGTAATATACTGTGCTGAAGCCATTTCCCCTGAAGCTCTCAAGGCACCTGCATACCTGGGAACATTAAGGCAGGATTAAATAGGATTCAATTCATTCTGAAACTCAAAAGGGAAGAAACTAATTAAAAGAGCTTATGATGACACCCTCAACTGCAACTCTGTCAGCGTTGTTGTTCCCATCTTTCTATTTTCTTCCCTTCTGGTCTTGTTCCTTTAAGCATTATATGTACAAAAAAGGAACAGTAAGTAAAAAGGGAATTTAGATGAATGAAGCCTATTTAAATTCTTTCTCCTATCTTATTTAAAAAAAAAAAATCCTGAAAACAATGTGAAACATTTTTGTTTCACACTTAATGTTTATTATTACAAAGAAAATAAAATATACTTTCAGAAATAAGAAAAACAGCCTTATGTCAAAAACATTAAATCAAAGTCAATACACTTACATTTAACATTAACTTGCTATGTAACATTAAGTAAGTCACTTAATTTTCAAGTCTACCTATACATTGCAGTGTTTCTATTAAATGACTTCTAAATTCACCTTCAATTTATAATTCTCATTTAATTCACAACAGCACAAAGGACTGGCCATCCAAAGGAAATAAACTATAGTATTCACTCATACAATGTCTATGACACAGGATCAGAAATTATCATTCAGATAATATCACACTGGAGGTAGGGGAATGATTGTCTATCCACTATGATTAAAACTATGCGTATGTACCACACACCCACTGGAGGGACTAAAATGAAAAAGATTGAAATCAACTAAGATTGGCAAGAATGTGGAGCAACCAGACTATCCTTACCATCAGTAACATGGATAAACTTTAAACACTAAACTTCAAACAACTAAGCCAAACCAAAAATAAGTTACATTCTGTACATTTCACTTCCAGAATGCAGAAAACTAGTAAGAGATCAGTAGCTGCTTGCAGAGTTGGGCGGTGGAGGGGATGAGGACTGGGAAAAGGTACAAGAACAAAAACATCCTGGGATGAGGGAAATGTTCTATAGTTGTAAAATGGGTTATAGAGAATTCGCATTTATCAAAACTGATCCCACAAACACAAGATATTTGGTATTTACTCTACGTAAATATTTCGATTTAAAAACAAAAAGACCTCTGTGTTATGTAAGTAGAATGAAAGAGATCACAGAAAATATGTTAAACAGAACTTCTTAATTGTATATTATTTTTCTTTTTTGTTTGTTTATTTAGATCTTTTGGAAATTGCTGTGACTCAAGGTTTTTTTAAATTTTTCAATATACAACTCATAGTGATGTCTAAATTACATACGTTCATTCTCAATGTGAAAATCGTAATAGTTTCCCATTCAGACAGTTTACAACTACCTAAAAGGCATTTCTGAAGTTGAAATAAAGTACTAATAAAGCAAGCGTATCCCAAAAGATCAGTGAAGCATGTAATGACACAACTGCTGTTGTTACTGATTTTACTTCTAGTTCCAGGGTGACATTTCTAACTATTCCCACATTAATGGCAAAGGCTACACTAATGAATTATCTTTTTTTTTTAATACCTAAGAATGGAAAATCATGAGTGATTTAATATCATCCTCCCACAAAAAACTCTCATTACACCAAGAAAACATTTAATTCCTAATTAAGATAAAACCATTCAATAAACCAAATAATATTAACAATTGAACTTTACAAAGAAAATCTGTTAGAAAGTAAAAGGAGGAACTGACAAGAGAACTGAGATGTGCACAGAAATACTGAGAGGTTTTACAGACCAAAAAAAAAAGTACCTTTTCTAGTCTTATTAAGTCAACAATATATAAGAGTTAAGTAATGATACAGAAAATCCAAATATAATTCATCAACTTAATGTGTAATTAATACTTTATCACCTACAAAAAGAGGATGCCTTGGCTTTTCTACCATCTGTGAAATATTCACATCAATCATATATCAGCTCAACCCAAACATTCACCAACAGAAAAATGGATAATTATTTGGTAGTACATTTGTGCATACAATGGCATGAACATGAATGAACTACAACTACACACACATGGTTAAGCCAAAAATAATGAGCTAGACCCAAATGAACAATCTATGTTTCTGTTCATAAAGAGTTCCAAATAGGCAAAATTAACCTATGAGGTTAAAAGTCACATTAGCATTAACAATTTTGAACAGAGTGATGGAGTAGCAATCAGGAAGGGAGAGTTGTGAGGGGATTTTAAGAAGCTGATAGGGTTCTGTTTGTGTTGGTTATACAAATGTGTTCCCTCTGGGATAATTCATTCGTACACTTTTCTGTATGTTAATGTCTGTATGTCAGTAATTAAAAACAAATTTGGGGTTAAAAGGAAGAGATTTTATAGTGTTTAAAAAACAAAACAAGGGGCGCCTGGGTGGCACAGCGGTTAAGCGTCTGCCTTCGGCTCAGGGCGTGATCCCGGCGTTCTGGGATCGAGCCCCACATCAGGCTCCTCCGCTATGAGCCTGCTTCTTCCTCTCCCACTCCCCCTGCTTGTGTTCCCTCTCTCGCTGGCTGTCTCTCTCTGTCAAATAAATAAATAAAATCTTTAAAAAAAAAAAAAATCTGAATAGCCTCATCTAATGAACAGGGAATAGAAGCAAAAACTCAAAACTAAGTATTCTCATTACTACACAAGAACAAGCGATCTAAGCATACAACTTAAGAACTCAGAAAATAGAACAGCCTAAGGAAAACAAACCAATGCAAACAAATAGCAGGATGAGTCAGACAATGGAAAGAAGTGACTGAATAAATCTAATAGCTGATACCTGTGAAAAATAAAATACACAAACCTCTGGCAAGATAATCAAGGGGAAATTTATATATATATACATATATTTATATATATGCAAGTAAGAAATGAAAATGGGAGGAGAATACAAGTCCAAAATAGAGAATTCTTATGCTAAAATATCTTAAAGACATAAGGACAAATTCAAAGGAAAACAAATTTAAAAAACTGACTCTAATATTTAGACACAGAAAATGTACATTTAAAACGCCCCCCCCCCAAAAGCCTGGGTCCAACCACTTTTATAGTTAAGTTCTATCAAGAACAGATCATTCCTATACAAATCTGAAAATGAGAGTAAAATAACAACCTACTAATTGCTAATGAAAAAACTATGTGGTACTTACCAAGCGATGCCTTGCCAATCTCCATTAAGATAAAAATATGGCCATGAGATACTGTTTTTTTAAGTAATTCATAGAATTTAAGGGTAATTTTTACCATATACGCTTTTCACTTAAAGTTCTAAATTCAGAACTCCTACATTATCATGAAGTTCCACTATAGGGCGGCATCAAGCAAACCAGATTTTACCTGCAGCTCTGGGTCTTGGCCCTCATTGCCTCTTCAGCCAACCCAGTCTATTTCCCTTCTAGCCTTTACAACATACATCCCACTCTCCAGAACCTGCCAAATAAAAATTCTTAAGTATTTAAGGATGAGCTTCAGTATCACCAGTTGTAAAACACCTTCCATGGAAATTTTCCTCTCTTCTTTCATTCCTATTTTATCAGTTAGTGTCATTTTTCCAAAGACATACAACCCCATCCATGTCCTCTTGTATTAAGTTAGTTAAGTACAAGGGTTTCCAACCTCTTATAAAAACTGAGCATTCATTCATAAAATACTTCATCTTGTTTCAAGAAAACTGAATCAACCAGATGAAATCTCCCCTGCTTATACAAAACTCAGAGAAAGAACTCTAAAACATGAAAGTGTTCTCCTTGGAATAGAAGCTAGAAGGTATCATAGATGAAAAAAGTACACAGGAAGTCTTGGAAGAAAGGCACGTCTGTCCGAAGTGCCACCTTCTAGGGCAGGGAGCTGCCGAGCGAGATGCTCATTAGATCACTTGCAATTGGGACAGAAGTAAGAGAACGTGGCTGCCTAAGTACACAATCTTCAAACAAATGACAGGTCAATCCTTACATCTAAAGAGAACAGAGTTAAAAGTAAAAGGACCAAACTGGGGTTTAAATAAGAGTACTTTAAATAAGAGTACTTCAGAGTCTCAGAGAAATCAAAGCAGGAATCATCCAAAATTAAGAACAGGAGATTAAAGAAAAGAAGCTTGTGATAAATAAGCAGCTGTGAAACAATGCTAATGCACAAATGAGTAAAATATAAAACAGAACTGAGGCACTTTTCTGGAACACAGCACATAAAAATTAAAAAATTAAAAGTGCAGAGAAAAAAAAAGAAACATAAAAATAGATCCAGAAATTCTACTATTCAGAGTATTAGGGAAGCTAGATAAAAGAGAGAAGCATTTTCTCAAGAAATAACGGCCAAGAAAGTGTTCACTCAGGAAGCCTGGGTGGCTCAAGTCGGTTAAGCACCTGCCTTCAGCTCAGGTCATGATCTCAGGGTCCTGGGATTCAGGCCCGCATCAGGCTCCCTGCTCAGCGGGGAGTCTGCTTCTCCCTCTGCCCCTTTCCCCCAACTGTGCACGCACGCGCGCGCACACACACACACACACACACACACATTCTCTCACAAAAAAAATAAATAAAATCTTTATGAGTTCTCAACATTTGCTACAACATGGACGGCACTGGAGGAGATAATGCTTAGTGAAATAAGTCAAGCAGAGAAAGACAACTATCATATGATTTCTCTCATCTATGGAACATAAGAACTAGGATGATCAGTAGGGGAAGAAAGGGATAAAGAAAGGGGGGGTAATCAGAAGGGGGAATGAAACATGAAAGACTATGGACTATGAGAAACAAACTGAGGGCTACAGAGGGGAGGGGGGTGGGGGAATGGGATAGACCGGTGATGGGTAGTAAGGAGGGCACATATTGCATGGTACACTGGGTGTTATACACAACTAATGAATCATCGAGCCTTACATCGAAAACCGGGGATGTACTGTATGGTGACTAACATAATATAATAAAAAATCATTATTAAAAAATAAATAAATAAATAAATAAATAAAATCTTTTAAAAAAAAAATGCTCACTTAGCACTAAATGAGATAAAGAAAACCCCACACCTAC
Source organism: Ursus maritimus (assembly GCF_017311325.1). NCBI lineage: Eukaryota > Metazoa > Chordata > Mammalia > Carnivora > Ursidae > Ursus > Ursus maritimus. The sequence goes on along the minus strand of NW_024424230.1, from coordinate 48,386,919 downwards.
CCTACTGGAAAACTATGAAAAATAAAAATAAAGAAAAAACCCTAAAAGTTATTAACAGAAAAGAATCAAGAAATAAGACTGATGTTAGATCTCTCATCAGTAACTATGGGCACACGAAAGTAGTGGAGAAATAACTACAAACCCCTGAGGAAAAATAATTTTGACTTCAACATTTCCCATTAAAGCAATTCTGAAACAGTACAAACTTGACAGCCTTTCTCAATGAAGACCATAAGTGCCTGGAAGACAGGTCCTGCGTCTTGCACATTAATAACGATATCAGCTACAATCAGGCAACTTCGTAAGTACCTGACAAGTATTCACCAGAGAAATTTAGAAATCCTTCAGTTACTCTCAGGTTTCTGCATAATCCTTCTCTCTCCTCTCTACTGCTCAGTTCTATCAAAGCATTGCCCAAGCCACTAAGGGGACAGAGGGGGAATTAACATTCATAAAGCTGGCTAAGAATCCAAATTGCAGTTTAGAATTCTAACCTACATTAAGAAGTGGCAATGTATATAACAAGACAGTTGTAATAAACTTAGTCAGAATTAAGTCATATTTTTTAAGTTCCATATTTATACTCACTGAGAAGGGATTCTCATTTATAGACTATTTCATAGGCCATCAAAACATGGATAAATTGTTTACTCTTTTTTTTTTGTATAATGGCTTAAAAAAAAGTTTTACTTCTTAGTAAAACCATTACTAGCACTGGACAAATCAATACAAATCAGTGTATTTATTTCTAAACTAGAATTGAGGATCCAGAAATATATATTACATACATCATATAGTCAAATGATTTTCAGTAAAGGTGCTAGGGCAATTCTACAGGGAAAAGAGTAGTCTTCAACAAATGGTACTCGAAAAACTGGATATGCATTTGCAAAAGGATGGGATATCAACTCCCCACTATACATAAAAATTAACTAAAAATGTATCAGAATAAAAATGGATCAGAGACCTAAATTTAAGAACTAAAACTGTATAGCTCTTAAAAAAAAAAATAGGAGTAAATATTTGTGACCTAGGATTAGGCAATGGTTTCATACATAAGATACACAAACACACAAAACACAAACAAAAGAAAAATTAAATTCATCAAAAATAAAAACTTTTGTGTTAACAAAACAACAACATCGAGAAAGTAAAGACAACTCACAAAATGAAAGAAAATATTTGCAAATTTTCTATCTGAAAAAGGACTTGTATCCAGAATATAGAAAGAACACTTATAACTGAGTAATAAAAAGGCAAACCATTTAAAACACAGGCAAAGGATTTAAACAAACATTTCTCCAAAGAAGATATTCAAGCCAGTAAGCACATGAAAGGATGCTCAACATCACTAGTCATTACGTAAATGCAAATGACAACTACGGTGAGATACCACTTTACCCTTAGGATGACTACCATCAAAGACATACAATAACAAGATTGGCATGGAGATGGAGAAACTGGAACGCCCTTACACTGGCGCTGAGAACAGAAAATGGTGCCTAGCAGTTTGGCATTCCTCAAAACGCTGTTTAACAGTTACCATATGGCCAAGCAATCCACTCATAACCAAAAGAAATGAAAACAACTGGTCTGCACAAAAACTTGTCCTTGAACGTTCATAGTAACGTTACTCAAAGGAGCTACAAAATGGAAACGAATCAAATGTTTATCAACAGATGTACAGATTAACAAAATGTGGTCTGTCCATCAATACTGGAATATTATTCAGACATAAAAAGGGATGAAGCACTGATACAGACTGCAACACGAATAAACCCAGAAAATATTACGCTGAGTAAAAGAAACCAGTCACAAAAAGTCATCCATTGTATGATTCCATTTATATGAAATGTGCAGAATAGGCAAATCTTTAAGACAGAAAGTAGATAAATGGTTGCCTAGAGCTAGAGGTGGGAAGGGTAAAATGAGTGACTGCTTATGAATATAAGGTTTCTTTCAGGGTGGGGGTAAGAAAAGAACCTAAAATCAGACTGTGGTGATGGCCGTACAACCTTGTGAATAAACACCATTTAAATGAATACCTTAAAAGGATGAACTGTACAATAAATGAGTATCTCAGTAAAGCTGCTAAAAAATTATACACAAACCACTACTCACCCCCAATGTGAACCTCCCTTACCCACCAAAAGGACTCACATTTCTCTTCTGTCTTACCTTTTAAGGGCATCTTTGAGTTCAGGCACAGAACGAATACACTGAACCGTAGCATTCATGTAACAAGTGTTACCAAGGTTTGTCAATCCACACGGTAATTCCATCTGATAAGGACAAGGATTAACACATTTTTAAAAAAGGACATAGCATATATAAAATCACTAAAGTTCACTGTGAAGTATAACTTACCAACTCATACCAATTTATATTCCAACTTTACCCAAAAGTAACAATGTTTTATACTAACAGAAATGTTTACTTGCATTATGTTGACAAACATTGTTTTAATTCCCTTCTCAAAAATAATAAATGAACAATCATATCAGTCTTGCCCCCCCCCTTTGAAGGTTTATCATTAGAACGGGGTGACAAAGTATACACAGAAACACTTCAAAAAAAGAAAATAATACTATAAAAATGCTGGATGGTAAAAAAAAAAAAAAAAAAAAAAAAAAAAAACAGTCGACAAGTTTGTGTTGACCAGTTTTCTAAACCAATGTTGGAATTAAGGATAAATTGTATGTATTTCCAGCCAAGTAAAGTTTTAAGAATTTTAACATCCCACCATTTAAACTAGCTATCCTCTTTGAGCCTGTTTTCCCATAAAATAATAGCACTGTTAGCACTGCCCGACGCTTATTTATTAAAGACACAATTTGACTTTACATTGAATTATCCAAGGACCCTTCAAGCCAACTTCATAAATAAAATCTTTTACTTCTAAAACACACATCTTGGGGAGCCCCAGGTCAGGCTCCACGCTCAGTGTGGAGTATGCTGGAGATTCTCACTCTCCCTCTCCCCCCAACTCACAAATGTGTTCTAAATAAATAAAATCTTTAAAATAAATAAACAAAAACACACATCTTGATATTACCAATTAAGTCTTCAAATCACTTATTTTTTTTTAAGATTTATTTCAGAGAAAGTGTGTGTGCACTCGAGCAGGGGGAAGGGGCAAAGAGAGAGGGAGAGAATCTCAAGCAGACTCTCTCAGAGGTGGAGCCCGTCACAGGGCCTGAGCCCCCGACCCTGAGATCATGACCTGAGCCAAAATCAAGAGTCAGACGCTTAACCGACTGAGCTACCCAGGCGCCCCAAAACTTCAAAACATTTAGATGCTACTTTCTAAAAGGCATCTTAGTAACTGCAGCAATCAAATATATAAAACATGGTCTATCTTACCGCAGATGCTAACTGTTCTTCTGTCATGTCTTCTACAAAGACAGTTTTAGCTGAGGGTTCCTCAGGAAGAGCATCTGCTGACCCCATCATTAGTAGAGTCATTCCCTGTTTTAAAAAAAATTTAATTTCATAAAAATGCTCAAAATTTGATAATGTTTATGTCCAATGAAAGAAGCCAGACACAAAATAATAAAACATATTGTATGCTTGTATTTGCCAGAAAAGGTAGGTAAATCTACAGACACACAAAGTAGACTAGTGACTGCTAGGGCTAAAGGTGGGAAGAGGGAGTGACTTTAAACAGACACCTGTTTCTTTCTGGGGTGATGGAAATGTTCTAAAATTAGATTGTGAAGGTTCCACAACTCTTGTCAATATACTAAAAATCACTAACAGTTTAAAAAAAGTACTGAAGTGGCTGCTTTAGGCCAGAGGTCACCTGCTTATATGCAAAGGGGCACAAGGAAACTTTTCAGAATGGTGGAACTTCTGTATCCTGATTGTGGTGGTGGTTATGTGACTGTATGAAACTAACCAAAATCAAACTGCACACGAAAAATAGGTGAATTTTAATCCATATAAATTATACTTCAATGAAGCTAGGGGAAAAATAAAATACTGTCATAAAGACAGTTGAGAATGTTTACAATACTGGAGGGGAGGGAATTCTCGAAACGATCATATAGTGGAATTATTTCTCCCCAAAACAAAGTGCAGATAGCATTCTTTCTGTCAATGTCTATTGTATAACTGTAACAATTATTTACAATGGAATAGAATTATTTTGAGAGCACCAAACCCTCCATTATTGAAAAATATCACACCAAACACATAAATTAGATCAAAATATCCAATTTTATAATTCTACATCATTAACCTAAGGGAATATTTACATTCAACACATACATAACATTCCATACAACAGAAAAACAATGAAGACCCTGTCTCCTTAAATCACATAATACTGAAATGTTAACAATATCTTACTATGGAAGACAAACACATAAGACAAACGAAAGGAGTAGGGAGGTTTAAAAAAAAAAAAAAAAGCCAGAAGTGGAGTTTTAAGAAGAAAAAAAGACAGTAAGAGAAGATAAAAAATTTGCAGAGGAGGATTAAAATTAGAAAATTAATAAGGCCTGGGGTGCCCGACTGGCTTTTAGTCAGTAGGGCATGTGACTCTTGATCTCAGGGTTGTTAAGTTTGAGCCCCATGTTGGGTGTAGAGATTACTTAAAAATAAAATCTTAAAAGAATTTTTTTTAAAAAGAAAATTAATAAGGATAACAAACTCAGTCCTGAGAGCACCTATGCTGAAATCCAGTAACCTTCATTCTATCACCTGTTATTGTTACTTGAACTTTCCGTGAGATAATAGCAAAGGAATACTAAACCATCACTAAAGAATCTTTTTCTAAAGACTACTATCTCAGGAAAACCAAATATTTAAGAATGTACTAGGCAAATAGTCTGTTAGAAATATGACAGAAAAGAAGGAATATCAGTAAATATCTAAGAGTAAATATAACAAAATATATGTAATACTTTAATAAGAAAACTATAAAGCTTTAACTTAAGGATATAAAAAACACCCAAATAATAAACTGAAAGTCAGGACCAGTTTCTAGACAGAAAAAATTACTGTAAAGATGTGATTCCAAATTATTATATAAATTTAATTTTTTGAAACTTCACAAAATGATTCATTCGTGTACCAAATTTATACCCATAATAACAGCTAAGAAATTTCTTAAAAAGGATAAAGACTAAAACAACACCATTTAAGGTAAGAAAACAGATTATACAATGAAGAATGTTGAGAAAAACTGGATAATAATTTAGAAAAAAATATCATCAGTCCTCCATTTCCTGGTATGCCATACCCAAAATGAATTACAAATTAAAGATTTAAAAAATAAAACAAAGGGCGCCTGGTGGCTCAGTGGGTTAAGCATCTGACTCTGGTTTCAGCTCAGGTCATGATCTCATGGATGGTGAGACTGAGCCCCACAACGATGGGCTCCACACTTAGTGCTTGAAGAGTCTCTCCCTCTGCCCCTCCCCCAACTTGTATGCATGCACTCGCACTTTCTAAAATAAATGAATCTTTTAAAATAAATAAATAAAACAACTAATTACAAAATCATGTAAGTGAATTAAAAAATCTTGCTTTGCTGGAATATTTTCTAAAATTGACATAAAAGATGAAAGGACTAATGTTACTACACATATCTTGAAAACTTCTGTAAAACATTACCAGTCAAAATTTAAAAGGAAAAAATGGAGAAAAAGGTTACACTATAGAGAAGCATGCAAAAAAAATAAATAAATAAAAATCAGTAAAGCAAACACCATAGAAAACTGGGCAGAAGATAAAAACAGTAAACAAAAAGGTGTAAAATAAATTAAGATTCTACCATAAGAAGCTAGAAAAAGCATACGTGAAAACCAAAGTAAAAGAAGGAAATAAAGCAAAGAAGTGAAATCAGTAAAATGATAAAAGAACAAGCAAACGTTGATTCTTTTGGGGGGGGGTGTAATCAATGAAATTGACAAATCTCTGGGTACATAATGAAGAAAGCGAGAGAGAAACCACAATTTGCCAATACCAGGGGGGGGAAAAGAGAAAACAGCACTAGAGACAGCACTCTAGAATTAAAGGATAATAAGAGTGTATTATGCCAATCAAGTTGACAATTAAAACTGTAAATTAAATGGACCAATTCCTTAAAAGATGTTAATTACCGAAACAGATGTCAAAGAAAATATAACATCTCAATAGTCCTGTATTTATTAAATACACTAAATCCCTAAGTGAAAGTCTTCCCACAAAGAAAGCTCCAAGCTTCACTGGAGAATTCTATGAACCACTTAAAGAAAATCTCTTTCAGAAAAGAGGAGAGGTGGGGATACCTCCTAACCCATTTTATATGGCCAGGATTACACTGATAGCAAAAGCAGACAAAAACAAGTTAAGAAAACTATAAACCAGTAATTCTCACAAAAAGAAACACAAAAAATCCTTTACAAAATACCACCAAAAAGAATCCAGCAATATATAAAAAAGGAAAATACATAATGACTAAATGGGGTTTATCCCAAGAATGAAAGGTTGGCTTACTATTCACAAGAGTCAATATATTTCCACATTAACAGATTAAAGGATCAAAAAAAAATGATCACTGCAATAGATATGGAAAAAGTACTTGAAAAATTCAACTCCCATTCATGAATAAAAACTCTCAGCAAACTACAAATAGAGAACTTCCTCAAACTAATGGTGAGCATTTGTAAAACAACTCCAGCCATAACTGGAGACTTTTCTCCTAAGATCAGGAAAAAAAACAATGATGTGTGCACTATCAACCACTTCTACTCAACATTGTGCTGAAAATCCTAGCCAGTGCAATAAGGCAAGGAATGGAGACTGAAAAGGGAAAAATAAAACCATTCTTACTTGCAACATGATTGTATCCCACCTACATTATCCTAAACACTAATATGGAAAAATCAGCAAAATCACAGGATACAAGATCAATACACAATAATTAAGTCTACTTCTATATGTTAGCAATAAACAACTGGAAAATGACATCTGAAAAATACCATTTATGATAGCACCAAATACCATGAAATATTTAATAACATGTAAGAAAAAACATGCGTATGATCCTTTATTGAAAATAAAAGGGGTGCCTGGGTGGCTCAGTCGATTAAGCATCAAACTCTTGGTTTCAGCTCAGGTTATGATCTCATGGGTCCTGACATCAAGCCCCTTGTTGGGCTCCACCCTCGGCAGGAAGTCAGCTTGAAGATTCTCTCCCTTTGCCCCTCCCCTGACATCAGCCCACGCATGTGTGCCCACACAGGTGCTCTCTCTCAAATAAACAAACATTGGAAAAAAAAAAAAAAAGAAGAAGAAGAAAAAGAAAGAAAAGAAAATAGAGCGCCTGGGTGGCTCAGTCGGTTAAACGTCTCCCTTTGGCTCAGGTCATGATCCCAGAGTCCTGGGATCAAGCCCCTCATCAGGCTCCCTCCTTGCTGGGGAGTCTGCTTCTGCTCTGCCCCTCACTGGTGCATGTGCTCTCTCTTTCAAATAAATAAATAAAATCTTTCTTTAAAAAAGAAAAAAATATAAAACACTGCTGTGAGAAATTTTTTTTAGAAGACTCAGTATTAAGATGTCCCAATTTGGGGGTACCTGGATGGCTCAGTCAGTTAAACAACTGACTCTTAATTTTGACTCAGGTCATGATCTCAGGGTTGTGAGATCAAGCCCCCACATTGGGCTCCACGCTGGGCATGGAGCCTGCTTAAGATTCTCTCTCTCCATCTCCCGCTGCCCCTCCCCCTGCTCATGCACACAAGTTCTCTGTCTCTCAAAATAAAAAAAAAGTTTAAAAATATTTTAAAAAGACATCTCAATTTGATATATAGTATCAATATAATTCCATCAAAATCCCAGCAGACTCTTGTAGAAAATAAGCTGAGTCTAAAATGTACAAAGGACATGCAAAGATCTTCGAACAGCCAATAGTTTTGAAAAAGAAGAACAATCAGACTCCTACTACTTAATTTCAAGTCTTGAATAATCAAGACGGTGGGGAGTGGGTAGTGGTGTAAAGGTACATATACAAATCAACAGAAGAGAACAGAATCCAGAAATAGACTTACATGTGCTCACACTCATATGAAAAAAAAAATAAACCTCAACCATTACTTACCAACAAACACAAGAGTCTGCTCAAAACAGATGCTATACCTAAGTATAAAAGCGTTTTACAACTTGGAAAGTTTTAGAAAACAGAGGTGTCTTGTGACCCTGACATAGGCAAAGATTTCTTAGGTGGGACGCAAAAAGTCAAAACCATAAAAGAAAGAAACTGATAGGTTATACTTCAACAAAATTTAAAACTTCTACTCAACAAAACATTATTAAAAGACTAAAAAATCAGAAACTGAGAGAAAATATCAGGGCACATATATCTCACAAAAGACTTCAGCATATATTCTTTATATGCGATTAAGAAAATAATCCAATTCAAAATAGGTAATGATCTGAACAGACATTTCATAAAAAGATAAAAAAGCTGCCAATAAGCTCAAAATGTTCAATATCATCAGTCATCAGATAAATGTAAACTAAAACCACAAGAACGTATCACCACACACCCATCAGATTGGCTAAAAGAAAAATGAGGGACGACAGTCAAATGCCGTGAGGATGCAGAACGACCGGATCTATCACATACTGCTCATAAGAATGCAGAATGGTACAACCAGCACTTTGGAAAGGACCTGGCAGTTCCTTACAAAGCTAAACACATACTTAACCATATGACCCACCAATTCCATTCACAGGTTATTTACTCAAGAAAATGAAAACATGCATCTAGAGATGAAGGTTCCCAGCAGTTCTGCTCGTAACAGTCAAAAAGCAGAAACACAAATCCCCATCAACAGATGAACACACGCATGCACACACACAAATAAAGGGACCAGAATTCTACAATGGGAAAAACTACCCAACATGTGTAATTGTAGTCTCAAAAAAGAGGAGGGCACACAGAAAACATACTTAAATAGCTAAAACTTTTCCAAATAAAAATTATAAACCCACAAATCCAAGAAGCTCAAACAGAATAAACAAAGAAAACCTCTCCAAAACATGTAATTAAATTGCTGAAAAGCAACGGTGAGAAAAATCTCAAAAGCATCAGGAGGAACAAAACACATTACACACAAAGGAACAAAGAATGACCACAACTATGCAAATCAGAAGACATTTTTCACATACTGAAAGAAAAAGTGTTAATCTAGAATTCTATACCTATCAAAAATATCTTTCAAAAATAAAGGTGAAATAAAGGGCTTTTCAGAAAAACAAAAGCAGAGAAAATTCATAGATCTGCTCTGCAAGAAACATGTTAAGTTTTTGAGGCAGAAGAAAATGGTATCTGATGGAAATTTATATTTGGATCCAAAGGAAGAATGCCAAAAATGGTAAATATGAGTTTTAAACATTTTTAATCTCTTTAAATGATAAATGACTATTTAAAGGAAAAATAGGATGAAGCATAAGATTTCTAACATGTAGAAGTAAACTGTATGACAACAGCAAAAAGGACCAGTGAAATGGAAGTATACCGCTTTAAGAATCTTATACTATACCTGAAGTCATTTGTTATTTAAGGCAGATAAGTTAAAGATACATAATATAAATCTTAGAGCAGCAGTTCAATGATAATATAATAAGTATAATAAATATTTTAGCCTTTCTGAATCATATACAGTCCATAAAAAAAGGGTCAGTAAATCTCAGCTGACTAAGATAACATTGATATGTTATGGGACTACAACAGAATCAAATTGGAAATATGTAACAAAAATATATTAGAAAAAGACCCAAATAATTGGAGATGAAACAACATAGTTCTAAACAATCCATGGGGTAAAAAACAACAACGACGAGGACAACAACAAAAAAACCACCCACAACATAAATAAGAAAATATTTAATTGCATAATAAAAATATAGCACATCAAAAGTTGTGGATACAATTATAAGTGATTAAAGAGAAAGTAATAATTTTAAGTGTCTACATAAGGAAAGAAGGCATTAAAAAAAAAAAATCAATGACTTAAGCACACACCTTAAAAAGCAAGAAAATGAAACAATTTAAACCCAAGGTAAAAAAAAGGAAACAAAGAGCAGATCAGTAAAACAGAAAATGGATAATATATAGAATCAACAAAGTAAAAAACTGAAAAGATTAATTGATAAATCCTTAGCACCACTGACCAAAAACAAAACAAAACACCAAAGACATGTCAGTATCAGGAATAAAGGTGGAGGGAGACATCAACAAATAAAGGTAACAGATGTAAGAGAATAATTAATGAATAGTCTGGATATTATGAATAACTTTATGCCAATAAGTTCAATATATTTAAACAAACTTTCTCAAAAGAGAAAATTCACCAAAATGGACATAAAAAGCAGAGAATCTAAATACCCTATATCTATTAAAGAAATTAAATATCAATCAAATTCCCACAAAGAAAATCCAGATAAAATTCACTGGTAAATTATTTCAAGTATTTACAGAAATATTACCAATCTTACACAAACTCATTTAGAAAAGAGAAGGCAATATGTCCCCAAATAAAAATACTAATATCCCTAATGAACATATATACAAATATTTTTTTTAAAAAAAAGAGAAAATTAAATCCAGCAATGCATAGATGAGATAAATAAATCATGACTCAATGGGTGTGTCCCAGTTCTCAAAGTGTTTGTGAACCCCTACTGGTCTCTGAAATTCCTTCACAGAGCCAGCAAGATCAAAACTATTTTCATAATACTAAGATGTTATTGTCCCTTTTTCACTGTGCTGACATCTGCACTAACAGTGGTAAATCACTTGAGGCTAAAAATTTTAACAGTTTAGCACATATCAAAGTAATGACATCAAATAAATTGGTAAAAATGATTAATTTTATTAAATCTCAACCTTTGAATACATTTCTTTGTGATATTCTGTTATGAAATGAGAAGCACCCAATCAAAAAAGACTTACTTGTCCTAGCAACCAAGATCTCCTTCAGTAGGTGAATAAACTGTGGTACACCCAGAAAATGGACTATACTCAGCATTAAAAAGAACTGAACTATCAAAGCCAAGAAAAGACATGCGGGAAATTTAAATACATATTACTAAGTGAAAGAAGTCAATCTGAAAAGGACACATACTGTAGGATTCCAACTATATGACTTCTGGGAAAAGGCAAAACAATGGAGACAGTAAAAATATCAATGGTTGTCAGGGGGTTGAAGGGATGAACAGGCAAAGCACACAGAATTCTGGGGGCAATAAAACTACTCTGTATGACACTATAATGGTGAATACATGTCATCATACATTTGTCCAACCCCACAGAATGTACAACACCAAGAGTGAATCCTAATGTAAACCATGGACTTCGGGCAACAAGGATGTGTCAATATAAGTTCATCAATTATAACAAATATGGGGCACCTGGGTGGCTCAGTCAGTTAAGCTTCTGCCTTCGGCTCAGGTCGTGATCCCACGGTCCTGGGATCAAGTCCCACATTGGGCTCCTTGCTCAGCAGGGAGCCTGCTTCTCCCCCTGCCTGCCACACCCCATGCTTGTGCAGGCGCGTGCACTCTTTCTCTCCGACAAATAAAATCTTAAAAAAAAAAAATTATAGCAAATGTGCCATCCTGTTAGGGGATGTTGGTAATGGAGAAGGCTCTACATGTGTGGGGAAGAGGATAAATGGGAAAGCTCTGTTTAGCTGTGAACTTAAAACTCAGTTTTTGCTGTGAACCTAAAACTGTTCCAAAAAATAAAGTCTATTAAAAATATATCAGTGGGGTGTGCCTGGGTGGCCCAGTCAGTTAAGTGTCTAACTCTTGATGTCCGATTCAATTTTGGCTCAGGTCATGATCTCAGGATTGTGAGATGGAGACCTTTGTCAGGCTCCAGCTGGGCACAGAGCCTGCTTGAGATTCTCTCGCTCACTCGCTCTGCCCCTACCCTCTCTCTGTATAAAAATAAACAAATAAATATAGACAGATATAGATATATGAAAATAATCAGTAGAAATAACACATCTGCACACCAAAGTATGATCATTTTATTCAGGATAAGCTTGTGTAAATGTCTGAGTTGCAAACTGGACTAGTTGTTTTTTCAATGGAATATCATTTTTATTTAAAACTACAAATTACGAGTTTTTATCCTCAAGTATTTAGCTAACATTTTCTCAAAAATAAGTGAAGTGAGCTTGCTGCCTTAGGGTAAACAACTGACTACATATAGTTGCCAATGACAAAATTAGAGCTTTCGAGTAAAATCAGAATTTTGTATTTGTCGCTATGTATTTGGCACCTTTCCAGTTACAGACAAATAGATTTTTATGCACAAAAGGTCACTGATGTGGTTTCTACCACAAACTAACCAATAATAAGCTATTACATGTTGAGTTTGGGTGTGCTATGAAAGAAGAATGCTCACAATTTTAACTGAAAAGTTACCTCCCTTTTCCAACTATTTATGTGAGGCCAGATTTCTTATATATACCTCAACTAAAACAACATATCGCAATAGATTGAATGCAGAAGCAAATATGAGAATTCAATTATCTTCTATTAAGCTAGATTTTCAAAAGATTTGCAAAAATACAGAACACTGCCAGTCCTTTCATGATATTTTTGGGAAAACATTTAAAAACATAAAATTAACATGTAATGGGTTTGTCATTGTTATTTCTAAATAAACAGGTTTTTTAATTTCAGTTTTAATTTCTAATATGGTAAGTGTTAACAGATATAACTAACATATATGAAACTCTTTGGGGTTTAAAAATAATAATTTTTAAGAGTGTAAATGGGGCTGCAAAACCCAAAAAATCTGAGTTAACCATCCCAGGAATGTAAAATTTAACAATTAAAAATCAAAGAGGGGCGCCTGGGTTGCTCAGTTGGTTAAGGGTCTGCCTTCGGCTCAGGTCATGATCTCAGGGAACTGGGATAAAGCCCCACACTGGGCTCCCTGCTCAGTGGGAAGTCTGCTTCTTCCTTTCCCTCTGCTCCTCCCCGTGGCTCATGAGTGCACTCCCTCTCTCTCTCTCTCTCTCTCTCTCTCTGTCTCTCAAATAAATAAATAAGCTTTAAAAAATATAAAAAATAAAATAAAAATCAATGAGACTAACCAGATTATCAAAGTATCAAAATCATAGGCTATTTTTAGTAACTTAACAAAATTCAACAGCCATTCATAATTTAAAAGGTCTTAGTGAACGAGCTAGTATAAAAAAAGATGCCCATTCTTACCACTTTCTATTCAACACTGTATTAGAAGTCCTAGCCCAATGAAATTGGGCAATAAAAAGAAATAAAAGTCATAAAGATTGGAAAGGAAGAAGTAAAAATACCTCTATTTGCAGATAATATGCTCATGTACATTAAAAACCCCCAACAGGGGCACCTGGGTGGCTCAGTTAGTTAGGCAGCTGCCTTCGGCTCAGGTCATGATCCCAGGGTCCTAGGATCAAGCCCTGAGTCGGGCTTCCTGGTCAGCAGGGAGTCTGCTTCTTTCTCTCCTCCTGCCCCTCCCCACTGCTCATTCTCGCTCTCTCCCTCAAATAAATAAAAATCTTAAAAAAAAAAAAAAAAAAAAAGGAAATAGAATCTAGAACTAATAAAACTATGAGGTGAATTTAACAAGGTCACAGGATGAAAATAAACTACATTTTTATAATCTACCCATGAACGCTGGAAAACAAAATTTTTAAAAAATATCATTTAACAGCCACAAAACCTTAAGTTCAGAGAATCTAACAAAAACCGTGAAGATCCTATGCTAAGAAGCTACAAAACTCAGTTTAAGAGAATATAAACACCTAAACAGAGTACATCACATTTAAGGATTTTAATACTCATTACTGTTAAGATGCCCGTTTTCCCAAACTGAACCAAAGAACCAACACAATCTCAAAATTCCAGGAGTCCATTTGTAAAAATTGAGACTTATTCTAAAATTATAGGGAAATGCAAAGGAGCTAAAACAGCTAAAATATTCTTGCAGAAGTTGGAGAACTTATACCATCTCATTTCAAGACATACAAAAAGGCTTTAATCACTAAGACCATGTGTACTAGCATAAATTATAATCAAATATATCAAGGAGACAGGAGTCCAAAAGTAAACCTACAACAGATGTTCAAAAAAGATTCCAAGACAAGTCAACGGGAAAAGGAAAGTATTTTCAATAGACAGTGCTGGATATAAACAGGCATTTAGAATGCATTTGCGTACAATAATTAAGAAACTGAATTATAGTAAGTGCTCTTATAATACTTACATTTTTTATTTTGAGGTTTCCCCAGTCATCATCCTGTTTTAAAAGCAAATGAAAAGCATTTAACCACTCCTGTATACTTTGAACATATTCTAATAATCAACGAATTTTAAGCTACTCCAAAATAGAATAAATTTTTTGTTTGCACATTTTACTTAAAATTACTACAATCAAAAGTATTTTTTTTAAATGCAGTCTTAAAGTCAGTAAGTCTTACAATTGCTTAAACTACAAAAGACACAATCTAAAAGACAATAAACCTGACCATACCAAAAGGACTGAAAACACTTGACTGATGACAAATACTAATTTTTTGCATGTTTGTTACATGTATGGAACCAGCAAAGCTAATAATTAGCTTATGTGACGGGAATGAAGAGAACTTATGAAATAAGGTCTACATAATTAGAATGATTATATAATTTACTGTCCAAAGCAGGAGATTCTTGAGAATGAAAGTGCTGTTAAAAATTATACCAGGACTGGCAGAGGCAAACTAACCCTTAATAACATTTGCTGTGTCCACAAACGTTTCTCAAGACCTAAATTTCACATCTATGAAGTACTTAAATACTTTCACTTCAATATATTCAATTAAAACAATTTTTTTTTAATGCCATGAATGGCCCACAGGTATCTTGGCCTACTGCAGCTAAGCCCTTTCCCTTCACAGGATAAAGTCATTTCCATTATTACTTCTTTACACAAGATGCCAGGCACCTAATATGCTTCCCTTTGGTGGTGCCACTAATTATCTCTTTGGACATCCTGCTTCAAAGTGCAACAGTAATTTCCTAAATGTCCTTCTCAGTTTAAGGGCCACTTCTATTAATCATAAGGAATGATAACTATATATGCTCCCTCAGATATCTTATCTGAGGTCACACAAAACTGAAAAATGAACTGAGATCTGCTTGAATTTTAAGTCACATGCTCTTCTGGTCCCCTGCTATATGTTACTTAAATCTCTCAGATGCTACGTTTTCTTACTTATGAAATTATAAAATACATTTACTCTCATTTTTAAAATATATATAGTTGAGAATTAAAGAAAATAAAAGCCTGGCACAGAATAATTTTTCAATAAGGGATCGCTATTAGTTTCATTTAATTACCATTTCTCTGTAATTCTCCACAGTACACCACCAGCATACAGCTCATCACAAATTCAGTTATCAAGTTCACTGAAGACTAAAAAGCTCATACTGCAACTTGGAGGGGAAACAATGTTTTCTTCACCAGCATCAATTTTACTGCCCAGCTGAAGGGGCAACCAAACCTTATCTCTAAAGTTAACTACAGCATTTTGGCATTCCATACCTAAGTCTTGAGGATAGTATTTTTTTAAAACTATACTTCCATAGTACTACAAACAATACTACTTGCATCTTTTTGTGGCCCGTCACCAATGATGCCAGTAAGCTTAGACTCCTAACTGTAGTTAATATGACCATTCCAAGGGAACTAAAGGAAAAATTAGGTCTGCTCTCTTTTTAAACAAAAATTTTCTCTCCCACCTCCAAACAGGTTTTACACAGTGATTACTCGTAAGTGATAGAAGCTCTTTTTTAATGGGTAGAATATGAAACAGGCCAAAAGAAAAAATTAACAGTTTTCCAGTATTCCAGAAGTGGGGCTTTGGTAAAGATGTTGAAATATTTTCAATTTCAACATTTGAATGCATGTACAAAATACCTTCTATAGCCTTTTTTTTATCTACCATATTGGTTCCATATTTTTAAGAGATGGAATCTTCTCCACCCTTATAACAGAAAACTACTAAGGATATATAGATTTTTATATTAATCTAAACAAAATCAAATACTTTTTAACACACCCTCACAGGGGAAAAAAAATCCAAACAGAGATAAATGGAAAGTTCCTTACTCCCTGGATTCCTAGGAATATTCACTGATACAATGCATTTTAAAATAAAAATTTTAATGATGCTTTTATAATACAGTGTTTTGAAATGGCCACAACGTTTCTTCCTACACTAACATGAATAAGGTAGTTTTAAATTCATAGACTATATACTTTAACCAAATAAAAAAAATACCTCAAATACTACATTTTCTGGTGTTTGTTTCCATTAATTATATAACAGTATATAATGAAAATTTGCACTTTTACCTTCAATGTTCCTCCTTTCACCATAACTTTCTGTCTGGCCGGCTGGACTCCAGTCAGTGCAAAAAGCTGAGCCTTGAACACCATTGGAGGCTCATCAGTGTTCAATTCTACACCTTCAAACTTCTCCTTTCCCCATTTCACAGTAACTGCAAACAAAACCAGAATTTATTTTTTTCACTTATAAAATAACAGGAATTCAGATTTAGAAGATCCCAGGGGACTATCAGTTTGGCTTTCAAGAACTAGCCTATGTCATTCTTTATACGCTCATAATGTCTACCTAATTAGGAGTGACTTGAATGTAGTAGGTCCTGAATAAAATTTAATTGAATCTAATCCAACTTCCCATTTGATAAATAAAGAAACTCAGATTTAAGAGAAGATGATCGATTTACTAGTCACAAAACTAGTCAGTAAATATTCAAGTCTTTGAATCCTACTCTAATAATCTCAGCAAAATATGATCACTATGGAATTATTTCCCAGAATAAGGTTCACAGACTTCAAAATGTGTTTAATTAAACAACTATTAAAATCAGTACATACTGCCGGAATAGAAAGAGTAAAGAAAAGTTAGAAAGATAATTTGTAAAAACAAAAAAAATTCTTGGAAAAATAAAGCATATTTAAAACAGGTTAAGGAATACAGATTCTGAACTATAAGAAAAAAGGTTCCATGGGAGAATTAAAACATGTGGTTCCTAAGCAAGAGGTGGTCAAAATTTTTTTTAAAAGATTTATTTATTTATTTATTTATTTATTTGACAGAGAGAGAGAGAGAGACAGCTAGCGAGAGAGGGAACACAAGCAGGGGGAGTGGGAGAGGAAGAAGCAGGCTCTCAGCGGAGGAGCCTGACGTGGGGCTCGATCCCAGAGCTCTGGGATCACGCCCTGAGCCAAAGGCAGACGCTTAACCGCTGTGCCACCCAGGCGCCCCGAGGTGGTCAAATATTAAGAATCCAAAGATACGACTAAATCATTAAAAAATACAGAAATCCTACTTCAGTCATTTGGATGGCTATTAAAAAAAGAAGATGAAGAAGAAAATACCAAGTGCTGGTGAGGATATAGAAAAACTAGAACCCTTAAGTATCCCTGATAGGAATATAAAACAGTACAGCCACTGCAGAAAAAAGTATGGTGTAATTAAGTAATTAAATTTTAAAAAAGTAATTAAAAAATTAAACTTAACCATATTACCCAGCAATTCTATTTCTAAGTATACACTCAAAAGTATGAAGCAGGGACTCAAACTGTTATGTGTATACCCCTGTTCAAAGTTCATTATTCACAAAAGCCTCAAAGATGTGAGTGACCCAAATGTCCATTAACAGATAAACGGATGAACAAAATATGGTAGACATACAATGGATATTATTCAGCCTTAAAAAGTAATGAAATTCTTATACATGCTATAAAACATAAGTGAACCTTGGAGACATTATGCTAAGCAAAATAAGCCAGATATAAAAAGTCAAACGTTATGATTTCCCTTATTTGAGGTACCTACAGTGGTCAAATTCATAGAGACAGAAAGTAGAATGGTGGTTGCCAGGAGGCTGGGAGGAAGAGGAAATGAAGAGTTATCGTTTAATGGGTATAGAGTTTCAGTGTAGGAACAGAAAAAGTTCTGGGGGGGCCTGGGTGGCTCAAATGGTTAGGCGTCTGCCTTCGGCTCAGGTCAGGATCTCCAGGTCCCGGTGATTGAGCCCCACATCAGGCTCCCAGCTGGTTCAGCGGGGAGCCTGTTTCTCCCTCCCCCTCTGCATCTCCCCCTGCTTGTGTGCTCTGTTTCTCTCTCTCTCTCTCTCAAATGAATAAAATCTTTAAAAAAAAAAAAACAAAACAAAACTTCTGAAGGTGGATGGTGATGATGGTTGCACAACAGTTATGTATTTAACGCCAAAAAATGTACACTTAAAAATGGTTAAAACAGTACATTTTTTGTTATATACATTTTACCATATACTAAAAAAAATTTCAATTGGCCTCATATAATAGCTAACTTCTGAAATACATAAAAATAAGTAAACGCAAGGATATACATAGCTTGTTTCCGCTGAAAACTTCATACCTACTCAAATGAGAATCTCACAACTAATAGCTATCTATTTTCCTAATAAAAGCAAAACATGAAAAACTAATCCTTACTCCAAATCCCACCCAATTCCTTCACTAGTTCAATTAATGCGTTTAGCATTCATTCAATAAGCCCCAGAACAAGCACTGGGCAGATTCTATGAACTCAGAATCCAAAAAGAGAGAGAAAAGGGGGAGAAAAGGTCAAAATAATTAACAATACAATATAAATATTATAAATGCTACAGGATCACAAAGGAATGCTTCATGAGTGAAGGATTCCCTGCAGGAAGTGGTAACTTTGGGTTCTAACTATCAACTTTGAGTTGAGTCTCAAAGAAGAAATTAGGTGTTAGCCAGACACTTAAAATAGAAGCACTCCTGGAAAAGGTAAGAAAAACATCAAAAGCATAAAACTTTATGTGTTCTGAGATTTAAGTAATTCCCTGAGAGAAAGGGAGGAAGCTAAAACTGGAAGCTGGCCAAGGATCAAGTCGCGAAAGGTAACACTTTAAGTCATGATAAAACATACAGGCTTTGGGCTTTATGTTGCAGAAATGCAGTTATCTGTAAAAGGCCACTTTAGTCTGGTTTGAACATCAGATCACTCCAGCAGCAGCTGGGAAAATGGGCTTGAAGAGGGCACAACTGTAATCTTGAAATAAACCAGGAACAGAGAACAATGTACAAGCAAAAGATAAGACTAAACCAAAACAGTATTAAAAATAATGAAGAACCTATCTGAAATTGATTTAGCGGTGTCACCATGAGCAAGTTAAACTTTTTGCTTACCCATCAAAGAGAATTATACCAGTATCATATTATTATGTTGAAGATAAAAACAAAGCAACATGTATAAAAACACTAGCTTTGTGCCCAGTATACAGGTGTTCATTAATTTTTACAGCACTTATCCTTAACTATATATGACTCTATTTAATTTTCTACTAAAACTTATGAAATGGCACTTAAAATAGTCTTACTTTAATATAGGGGTTTTTGCCAAACCTGAAAATATAAATTCTCAATATGGAGAGGTCAAAGAAGAAATCTAGAAATCTACTCCAATTCTCTCATCTTGGAAATAAGGAAAAGATATGATTAAATATTTAAGATAGAATGTAATGTAAAGATAGATAGTTTGGTCAATGTAAGTATTTTTTGAGAGGAACAAAGAGAGGGGTTGGTGGTGTCCTTATGTGAGTCTACCAGTTTGTTTAAGGAGTAGCATACACTGGTATTTATCGCCATCACTTAATTAATAACCCCTCAATTCTACATTGCATAAATAGTATATTTCAAGTACCATTCTACTGTTAATCATGGCTTTAGAAAGAGGTTGAGCAATCATTAAAGCATTCAATTCAAGATTCTAGAACACCAAGAATCCACCTCGAAATTAAGCATTAATCCTTTGTTTCATATCATTCTTTGAAAATGCTGAATCTTCTTAAAGGAATTATGATAGAGTTAGGAACGGGCAATGAATCACACATCCATGGCGAACCGAAGTCAACAGATACGTTTTAGGTGCCATTTTGAATAAGACTAAGAACAGCAAGGTCCATTAAGTGAAAATGTGATCCCTAGCCAATACCTTGGACTGCCTCAAGCAAAATAAAATAAAAACTGTCAAACGCCATTTAAAAGGAAATGAAGCCTGCGGGTATTTGTATTTATCTAAGTCTCAAAGCTAACACTACGCTTGAGACGTAAAACTCAATATAACGTTTGATGAAATGAAAACAAAGCAGAAAGTTAACAATCTACCTCGGGATAAAACCGATTGGTACAAAAGGGGTGTTTGAGCCAAAGGCAGCAAGAGATAAGCAAGCTATGGGAAGCTGTTAAGGGAAACCTCAAGCACCAAGAATGCGAACCTTCCATTCCAGGTCCTTCCCATCCCTCCCTTACCTAGGCTTCCCCCTCCTAGACTCTCCCCTTCCACAGCTACCACTAACGAGTCCAAGAAAATCCCACTACACCTCTAGCCTGGTCCCGGGTGCCTCAGGACACACCCTCACCTCTCCTGGCTCACTAGGACAGCGACAGAAACTATTCTGCAGAGTCACCGCTCCGAGCTGACTCGCCCTCCCATCCCACTCCCCACCCACCCGACCCAGAGGGACAGCGATCCCTCGGGTTGTAGAGCTCGGAAAGAGCGGGCGAAGAGAAAGGGGCCTGGGTCGTCGCCACGCCGCAGTCACCCCCACCCATGCCTGCCCGGTCCCCTCCCCCGCCCAATGCTCAGCCGGGTGCCTGCCCTGCAGGCCCGGCCTACTCAGGGGCCTAGCGCAGGACGGAACTACAGGGCGAGGAAAGAGCTCACCGGAATAAAGCGGCATGGCGGCGCAAGAGGCGGCGGCGGTGCAGGAAGGCCGGGCCTGGCAAGGGCGTGGAAGGGAAAGGGGCGAGCTGAAGCTGTGGCGGCGGCCAAGGCAGAGGCGCGGTAGTGGCGGCAGCACGGGTGCGACGAGAATCTCATTCAAACCGGCCACTGGCGATGACGCAGCAACACGCAGTTCGCCCGCCCGCGGAGCCACGGGGCGACTGCAGGAGAAGACCCGGCGCGCAGAGCGGGCGAGGCGGGGCGGGGCCTGGAGGGTGGAGAGCCGAGGGAGGTGGGAGGGGAAGCAGCGCGAGGCAGCGGGCAAGCGCGAGCGCGCGGCCCCTGCACCAGCACAGGTGCACGCCTGCGCAATGCGCTGCGCTGCCCCGCGCCCACCGCAGAGTGGGCCTGGCCCTGGCCCGCCTGGCCCGCCTAGCCCGCCTGGCCCCCGCTGGATGCGAACTTGGTACCCCGCAGCTGTCCTTTTAAAAAGTCTTTCTGCCCGTTTTCGAAAGAGTGGTTTAATTCAAGATGGGCATTTTTTTTCTTGTTAATATAGCCAGTAGAAGGGCTCAGAGAGGCCTTGCTCCACCCCTCACCTGGGTCTGTCTACTTATTAAAAATATCCAGCTCTCCCTTTCAGAATTTTATGACAAAATGCGTATCAAAAGTCTTTGAATACTGCAGAGATAGGCCTGCCTTGATTGCAATGTATTACTGTTGTTTCTAACAACCGGTTCGGACTCTGGGTTGAATCTAGTAAGACAGAAGAAAAAAAAAAAAAGCCCACCATGGTGGGAGTTGCCCGTAGCCCTCCACTTACTGGTCTTGGACCTGTTTCCCCCATATGAAAAAAAAGAATTCAACTGGATCGTTTCTGAGGCCTCTTCAAAGTCTAAATGGTCATGGGAGAGGTAAAGTCAAGCATTCTAGATGAGAAGTAGGTCCTATAAGTGAAAGGAGAAATTTCAGAGATTCAAGTCAAACCTGAGGTACTTTCTTGCCTTAGGGAGGCTTTATTTTGATTCCAAATGGTGCAGAAGTGTTGAACCTGTCCATATTTCGAGACGTAACTTGTCCACATTTCAAAACGCTACAACCCATTCAGAGACCGATTTCATGAATGTACATCAGGAGTCGTATTCACCCTTTCTACTTCAAGACCTATGAGAATAAGATCCAAAATGTAGTGGAAACAACGATGCTGTAGAATATCTTTTAAAGTGATGTATGTAATATTGAGTGGAAAGAGTATATCAGACTTATTGAGCATTATGATTGCAAGTGCATAAAATTAAAATTAATGGTCATGAAGACTTGTCTGAATCTGGTTATTACTCGCTGTGTGACTTCTCAGCTTCAGTTTCCTTCTCTATGAAATCAAGAATAAGATCTACATTATAGGATTCTTATGAAGATTAAATAAGATCACATATAGAAGATGCTTAGCACAGTCCATCACAGGTACTAGGCCATAAATAGCTATTAGAGATTACACAATAAAAACTCCAGAGGGATTTTGTAGGGTATGGTCAGACTATGGGTAGCTTTATTCTCTATTTTCCAAATGGTCAGTCATATATTTCTATAAAATATATCTTTGTATTTAATTTTAATTCCAGTATAGTTACCATACAGTGTTAAATTAGTTTTAGATGTACAATATAGTGAGTCAACAATTCCATACAGCACAAAGTGCTCGTCACAAGTGGACTCCTTGATCCCCATCACCTAGTTCACCCACTCCTGACCCCCTTCCCCTCTGATAACCATCACTTTCCTCTTTCTATAGTTAAGAGTCTTTTCCTTGGCTTGTTTCTTTTTCCTAAAAATATATTGGATCTTCTATGGGAAAAATCTTTGTTGCCCTGTATGATGTTCACAATAAGGGAGGCCCTAACGATGGAGGGATGGCCCTGCAAATCATCCTCTGTAATGTGCTCTCGTTGTACCCTGTTTTCCCTCCAGTAACTTTCATCAAATTTATGTTTCTTTAATGTCTCTATTCTCCCAACCAGACTATATACAGAAATCGTGGCTGTCTAGTAGGCACTCTGGAATTATCTGATGCTTTGAGAGCAACCGATTTTGAACTTATTCATTCTACACATGCCCAGAGAGTCTTCCAGAACAAGTCTGTTTTGGGCTCATACTGATCAACGCTTCAGTAAAACTAACTTCTAGCTTGGTTGCAGGATCAAGAACCTGGATTTCAGACAAATGGAACAGAGTGAGGATGTGGACAGTGCTAGCGACTAAAAGCAAGCATCAAAGGAAATTGCATAGCTTGCCTTCCTAGATATCAGCAGGAATTGTAGAGGATAGCAACCTTGCCCTATATACCATATGTTGCTAAGCCCCGGTCTACATGTGTCTAATGGGTGGAATCTTCTGCTTAGGGTTGACTTCTTTAAATAATGAATATATTAGTAATATCTTAACCTGCTTGTTTGTAAATAAATAAATAAATGATGCAGCAACACGCAGTTTGCCCGCAGTTCACAAGTCTGTGAAATGTAGCCAAGTATTGGAAAAGTTTTTAGTTGGTGAACTACCTATGGTTGCTTGCTTAAAATGCCCACGCCTCATCTGATCAATAGAAATCCTATCCAATTTTAAGGTCTCCATTTAGTGATAATACTTTCATATGCACTTAAAGCCTCCTCCTACAATTACCCCTTTCTATCAAGTTGTATTACATTGTAACTGTTTGATCCTCTTATTCAACAAGTACATATTAAGAACCAGACATTCAATATAGAATCTATGAATACAAAGATGAATCAAAGACCCTGCCCTCAATAAGACTGAGAATCTACTAGGAATATTGAAATATGCACCGACTGGGGGGGGCACTTGGCTTGCTCAGTAAGTAGAGCACGCAACTCTTGATCTCAGGGTGATAAGTTCAAACCCCACTTTGGGTGTAAAGATTACTTAAAAATAAAATCTTAGGGAGTCCGGGGTGGTTCAGTCGGTTAAGCGTCTGCCTTCAGCTCAGGTCATGATCCCAGGGTCCTAGGATCAAGTCCCGCATCGGTCTCCCTGCTCAGTGAGGAGCCTGCTTCTCCCTCTGACTGCAGCTCCCTCTGCTTGTGTGCTCTCTCTCTCTCTCTCTGTCTCAAATAAATAAAATCTTTAAAAAAATAAAATCTTAAATAAAAAAAGAAATATGCACAAATTAACTCCATGGCTCTCTGAATTAAAGCTCTTGGCTGTAAGCAATGGAAAGAATTGGTTGGTAGAACATACGGTAAGCTAACAGAATCAGTAGGAAAACCTGCGAACCAAGCACAGATAATGAATAGGAACCAAGGAATATGGGCAGCATGGAACATAGGCAAGGTCATGTCACAGGAACAGTCTGGCCACTCCTGCCACCACCTCCACGAGTAATTTCTAATTCCTTGCCCACCTCAATCCTTCAGCATTCTGTGTCCTGAGCAAGAATATATAATTAGCTAATGATGATGAAAGGAGTGTCTGACTCTGCCTCCCATGTAAACATACTGGGGTATAGGACGTGAGCGGCCCAAAATGGAAAAGCTGTGTATTTGTCTTCTATCGCTGCTGTAATGAATTATCACAAATTTAGTGGCTTAAGACAACACAAGTGTATCGCCTTACTGTTCTGGCAGACAGAGTTCAACAGTGGTCTCAATCTAAGGTGTTGGCAAGACTGTACTCTTTCTGGAAGCTCTAGGGGAGAATCCAGTTCTTACCTTTTCCAGATGCTAGAGGATGCCCACATTCCTTGTCTCACTGCGCCTTTCCAGCAATGGCATCTCTCCAACCCCCGCTTCCATCCTCATAACTCTACCTCTGACTCTGAGCCTCTGCCTCCCTCTTATAAGGATGATGCATTACACTGGTTCCACCTGGATAACTCAGGGTAAGCTTCTCATCTTAAAATCCTTAACTTAATCACATTTGCAAAGTCATTTTTGATGCATAAGTTAACATATTCATGGGTTCAGGAGATTAGGACATGGATATCTTTGGGGGGAGCATTATTCTGTCTACCATAGACTTCCCAAAACAAACAAACAAACAAACAAAACCAAAAAACAAACACCAAAACCAGCAATATCCAATACACTTTCTGGTAGCATCTATAATTTTTATATTCCTATGTCTTTTTTCTTCTACTAAATTATAAATTTGAGGGGAAAAGCCCAGCCTTAAATAATTTGGGAATAAATATATATATGCATAAAATCCAAATTATTTATAAATCTAATATATATACATATATAATATTTTATATATTTGTATCTATTTATACATTTAAATATATCCTGGAACAGTACTTTGCCTATAAAATGTGTTCAATAAGTATTTCCTAAATGAATGCATGCCCTACTTTTGGGTCAACAGATGAGGCAAATTACATTAGGGTGAATCCTAGGCTACTATAACAAAGAGGCCCCAAATTCAATAGCTCAAAGAAGATAAGAGGTTATGGAGGAGTGGGGGGAGAGCAATGGCTCCACTTCATGTGGTTGTTCAAAGACCAACATTCCACCCATAGAGTTCTCCTGCCGTCTCCAAAAGCAGTGCTTCTCAAAGTTTAATGCAAATGTACATCACCTGAGATGTTGTTAAAATGCAGAACACTACATCAAAAACCAATGGTGTACTATATGCTGGCTAATTGAACATGATAATTTAAAAAAAAGAATTTTATTGATAAAAAAATAGGATAAAGTAGGCATAAGATTTTTTTTAAATGCAGATTCTGATTCAGTAGGTCCTGGATGAAATTTAAGATACTAACAAGCTTTCGGAAAATCACCATTTTGAGCAGAAAGGCATTAAGGGACTTTTCTTCTACTTGGTTGAAGACGGATTGGAGGCACATTTGAGATTCAGCTCCCAAAGAGAAGAAATAGAAGGGGAAAAAAAGCACAGGGCAGCCATCTCCTTTTAAGCGACAGTAATGGGAGGGATGTGCCTAAATCACTTCCAATTCACATTTCATTGGTGAAAAAGTTATACGGCCTAGCTGCATGGAAGTTTGGGAAATGTAGTCTCTAACAGGGCAAGGGTATTACTCAACCTTACACTACCATTAAGCAAGGAGACAATGGACTTCTTTGGTGGAAAGCCACCAATCTTTGCGATGCAAATATTGGATTCCTTTGTAAGTAATCTTCAAGTTTATGAAGTTTTCTTAAAACACATGACAAAATTCCTGGGTGTTTAGTTTTCTCACTTGTAAAATGAGAATTATATTATCTGTCTCTGGATGCTGTCATTGTTGTAAGATTTAAGTCATGAGCTGAGAGCACGTATGTTGGAAATAATGACCAAATAGAGCTGATCTAGAACAGAGCAAATACCAGGTGAACTGATATGTTTATACATCTCTTTCTAGGCTAAGTTCAGTTCCAGAAGTTTTAATTAATGAATGCAAAACAGAAGAAGCAAATGATTTGTAATCCTCACCGTCAAAAAGTTTCTTTCAGGAAACCTGGATGGCTCAGTTGGTTAAGCGTCTGTCTTCGGCTCAGGTCATGGTCTCAGGGTCCTGGGCCTGAGCCCTGCATCGGGCTCCCTGCTCAGCAGGGAATCTGCTTCTCCCTCTCCCTCTGCCCCCCTTCCGCGCTCTCTCTCTCTCAAATAAGTAAATAAATAAATAAAATCTTTTAAAAAATTAATAATAAAAAAAAAGGTTTCTTTCAAAAACAAAAGTCTCCACAACCAAACACAAACAAAGAGTTCTGGTCCAATATTTCCCCACCTATACATTCTGCTGCAATTAAATTCAATTATGCTTGAATGTACTGTGATTTCTTGCCTTCCATTTTTTGTCCCCAACCCCTACCTTGGAATCAAGTTCTCCCCACTTCCTCTCCACTGACTCACATCTCACCTTCATGATACATTTCTAAACTTCACGAACTGCAAAGTCTTTTTGAGAGACTGCTTTTTGCATAATTCATTTAACATTTAATATTTGCTGTCTTTTTTACATTTGTGTATTGCAGATCTATTTTATCCTTCCATCTAGACTGTGAATACTTCTTTGTACTTCCTTCAGAAATATTTGATAGTTAATTCAATTAGAGAATTCAGGATCACAGTGTATTTTGAAGTAATTAGATCACTCTCTGTGTATTATCTACTTCATATCTAGACAGCAGCTGCATCCATCTTGTTCATCTCTGTATGCTCAAGGTCTGGCACAGACCCAGCACGGAGTAGGCGTCTTATATATTTGCTCAATAACAGATTACATGTGTTGGCGACAAGAATTCAGAGCAGAAAGAAATTGAAGCAAGTGGGAGGCAGTTGGGGACAGAAGGATTCTAGAGAAAGAGAAAAAGCGAAACCTCAAAGCAATCAAATTGGTTCCATTTAAGAATTACTCAGTGATGGTCTACTCATGGGCCTTGCATTGCAGGAGCTCATGGTTTATCAGAAAATGTAGAAAAAATATTAAAGTAAGTCATAACTGCATGTGGAGGGTAGGAAGGAGTCTGGCTAGAACAGAGCAGAAGATATGCACGGGGCTGTGGCAATAGATAACATGGGCTGGGTAACGTGGGACGTGATTAGAGAGAGCCTGAGTGCCAGGATAAAACGTTTCGTCTCAGTTAAGGGGGATTTTCTATCTCCTTAAAGCCACTAGTCGCCACAAACAAGAAAAGTAGTTTTGAAATTTCCATATGCTAGACTTTCCCAGATTATCTCTCATTCCAAAGCAATGATTTGACTTGTCAAGGATTCTTACACAAGGATCCCTGTGCGTCAAAGCAGAAAAGCCACTTGACTGTTTTCTACTTTTACAGTAAGTAAAGTGATACTTATACAAGGTTTAAAAATCCAACACTAACAGGAAAATATTTAACAAAGAATAAAACTCTCTCTTTCCCCATCTCATCCCCAAACCTACTTCTCACAGGCAACTGACTTCAACCTTTTATGATTTTAGAACTTTGTGGTGGTCACCTCCCTAATTCTAAATAATATGCTTATAATCCTACTTGTTTATTTATCAAGTTTAAGCAATATCTATTAATCCCCCTTGTAAAATATGAGGATATTGCTTTTTATGAGATATCTACCTCCTCTTCCCCTTCGCCCTCCTTCTCCCAATTTTTATAGTTATAAGTTTTAGTTCCTTTATTGGTTACTTTAACGTTCATCACCTACTCAAACCTCCATTGCTTATTCCACGAGACCTTAGACAGTGTCTTGACTGCAACTGTATCAGATAAGGAGAATGGAATTCTGGCTTCCCCTACCGCTTCGTGTCTCCCCTTTCACATTCCAGTATCTTCCAGCCATACCTCACTCTTACATAGTAAACAATTATCAACAACAGAAACTAAGAATATTATGGCATCAACAAGAAATGGACAAAAACCGGGGTAGCTCCAGGGGGCTAGGAGACAAGAAAGACGGCATGGCAATGACTATCTGTTCAAGACGCTGCTGCTCAGATGAGTGAATTCTTTCATCATATGATTAATATCAACTCAATTAATAATCCTTCCAGTCTCCACTAAACTATGCCATCTGCACCACCACTATGTAGGTGATGAACTCTCTTAAGTACTGTACAACTTTAACAGTTTTTCCAGTAAGTTTCTGAAAATGGTGAGTCCTTTTATTCTGTATTTGGCTGCAAATACCTTTCTTTTAATCTTATTCTTGATATCTCAGCTGAGTTGGGATTAGCAAATTGACATAATTTTCCCCCAGGGCTTTGAAGATATTCTTTCATTGTCTTCTATCATCCAGTATTGCTGATGAGACTTTATTTTTTAGTTTAATTGTTATTTTGTAAGTATCGTCTTTTCTTTCTCGTAACTCTTAAAATTTATTCTGTTCTTACAATTTGTCTGGGCATGTATTTCTTTTAATTTATCCTTCCTAGTACTAGGGATAAACTTTTGAACTAAGGACTTACATTTTTTAAATCACCTATTCTCTCTTTTGGAATTACAGTAGCAGTTTTGTTGAAAATTCCCTATTCTTCATGGCTCTTATTTGGTTTTCATATTTTTAATCTCTTTATCTCTCTGTGGTAAACTACATCTGAAAGCTCAGTAGTGTCTTCTGTATCTTTCTTTGATTACGCCTAGTCTACGGTTTTTCCCATCTATTCTTTTATATTTTAACAATTATATTTTGCATTCTCAGGATTACTTATTGTTTTTTTATTCATAATTTTTTATCTTGATTTGTGTAATATTTGCCTACTTTGTATTCATAATTAATTGGTCCTTTTAAAGAAGATAGGATTCTTTTAAGTTTTTTATTTTCAAGATTTTATTTATTTACTTATTTTAGAGAGAGAGAGCACAAGCGGAGGGGAGGAGCAGAGGGAGAGGCCGACTCCGCACTGAGCGCAGAGCCTAACACAGGGCTGGCTCGACGTCACAGCCCTGAGATCATGACCTGAGCGGAGATCGAGAGTTAGGCACTTAACTGACTGAGCCCCCCACATGCCCTGAGAAGATAAGATTCTTTCATTCATACGAATTCTTTTGTGGTCATGACTATTTTAATGACAACTTATTATTTCGAAATAATTTCAAATTTACAGTAAATTTGCAAGAATAATACGAAGAACTATTTACCCTTCACTCAGATTCATCAACTGTTAACATTTTGCCATATTGCTTTATCTACCTATCAATCATTAAATACACTCTCATACTTTTTCTGAAACACTTGAGAGTAAATTGCAGATATGATGTCCCTCTAGGCTTAAATACTTCCGTATGTGTTGCCTAAGAAGAGGGACACGCACTTACCTAACCATAGGACAAGTCCCAAAATCAGTATATTCAACATTAATACAATAGTACTATTGCCTAATGTATAGGTATTCCTCAAATTGTGCCAAATGGCCTTTATAGCAGTCCTTTCCTAGTCCAGGATCCACTCCAGGATTATGCATTGATTGCATTTAGTGTTAGGCTCTTCAATCTCGAAAAATTACCCAGCCTAATTGTAGTCTTTAAAGGCTTCTTTATAAATAGGAAGATCTGTAGGAGAAGGAAGGGAAGAATGAAGGGGGGGTAAACAGAAGGGGGAATGAACCATAAGAGACTGTGGACTCTGGGAAACAAACTGAGGGCCTCAGAGGGGAGGGGGTGGGGGACTGGGATAGACCGGTGATGGGTAGTAAGGAAGGCACGTATTGCATGGAGCCCTGGGTGTTATACACAAATAATGAATCATGGAACATTGCATCAAAAACTGGGGATGTACTGTATGGTTACTAATATAACAAAATAAAAATTATTTAAAAAATAATAATAAAATGAAAAATTAAAAAAAAGAAAAGCAAAAATAAAAAAATGAAGGCTTCTTTATAAAATTAAATTAATCTAGAAAAAATCATAATACCAGTTGTGTAGAGCATAGTACAAGGAACCTCTGGATTACCAGTATCCAGACTTAACAAAAATTCAAAATTTGCTTAATTTCTTCATCTGCCTTTTCCCTTCTTTATTTCCTGAAGAGCCTCAAGTAAGTATCTTTAAAAACATACGGATATTTTCTTTTATAACCACAATGTCACTTAACAAAATAATAATTTCTTGGAAATATCTAATAATGGAGACCATAATTAAACTCCTACAATTGATTTTAAAGTGTTTTTGTTAGTTTGTTTGTCTATTTTGTTCTTTCTAGAATCAGGATTCAATGAAATCCGTATTTTACATTGGGTTATTTCTCCCAGGTTTCTTTTACAATAAAGCAGCCCCCCCTTTTCCCTCCCTCCCTTTGTTTCTTAATTTTTTATTGACTTTTTAAAAAGCCAGATGAACGGCCCCAGACTATAAAACGGTCCATATTTGGTTTGCTTCTTAGTGGCATCATTTGTTTTCCTTTATACCTCATATTTTTTGTGAAAAAAAATTAGCTCTAGAGGCTTAACTAAATTCTGGGTAAGCAGCACTCGGAGTGAAATAGTCTATACACATATATACCATTGGTTTTATCATTCTTTCTTTCTTTCTTTCTTTATTCATCAAGAAATTTACGTTGATGCTGACTTTTATTTCAGATTGCTTATGCATTCCTAAACTCAGGCTTAATCCTGTCCCATTTCTCATAGTTTTAAGGTCCATTTTCTAGAGATTTGTGGGGTTCTTTGCTGGGTGTGTGGGGGGGGTGGCATCTGACATATGATCCTTTTAGTGAGTCTTTGGCCT
This sequence comes from Ursus maritimus, assembly GCF_017311325.1. NCBI lineage: Eukaryota > Metazoa > Chordata > Mammalia > Carnivora > Ursidae > Ursus > Ursus maritimus. Next base: position 48,355,949 of record NW_024424230.1, on the reverse strand, counting down.
TGATTAAAAGAGACAAAAATAACTAAATATTTCTTATAATAAAAAATAACACCAAAGCTTCACCAACACTTTTTTCTACAAAAGCATGTAAAATTGATCAAAAATGTTACATTCAAGAATATTGATATTAGACAAGTCTAGCAATACCATTACTATGGAATGAGCAAAATATACTTCAATCACTTCTTGCTACGACCTCAGCTCCTGTTCCTTCATTAGTCATCTTTAATTAAGTAAACAATTTTAAGTATGATAGTCCTAGTATTATACTCATAAGCAAACTATTTTTGATAAGGTTGTACTCAAGAATAATTATTCAGGTATCCCTTTAAATTATTTAAAACTGGTGCCCATGCATGTTTAATTATTTAACATATTAAAATTTCAGGCTATCTAGTATAACTTGATTTTTAAATGTGAGATGGTATCTACAAATTTCTGAACTTGACACTGCTTTCACAGCTCTTACAGTGAGGTGGGGGGTCCATCTATTTTGTTCTGGAAAATAAATCAGGTGACTATGGAAGAACTATTTCATTATCCAGTACAGAAATGTCTATGCTTTCTCCAGACTAGTTTGAAATGAAAGTCTGAGATTCTTGTTGACTTCCAAGTTGCCAATATCCTCAATAAATAGTTGCCTTCTCTGGGGCACCTGAGTGGCTCAGTGGGTTGAGTGTCTGACTCTTGATCTCAGCTCAGGTCTTGATCTCAGGATTGTGAATTCAAGCCCCACCTTGGGCTCCATGCTGGGCATGGATCCTACTTTAAAAAAAGAAAAGAAAAAAAGAAAAGAAAAGAAAAGAAAAGAAAAGAAAAGAAGAAAGAAAGAAAGAAAGAAAGAAAGAAAGAAAGAAAGAAAGAAAGAAAGAAAGAAAAAGGGAAGGAAGAAAGAAAAGGGGAAGGAAGGAAGGAAGGGAGGAACAAGATGTAATGTACTTTTATTTCAGTCACTTTTTTTGTTTTAAATATCAACACACATCCTGAAGTTCATTTTCTTGATTGAATAGTGCACCTGAAAGTATAAATTTTTACTGTATTCTCTTTAACAAATCGACAATAAGGTAAATAATGATTTGCATATCATGTAATTTGGAGGAAGATTTCTGGAACACTGAAGCCGAAAAGCAAACTGGGTGGTAGTAACAGAAGCAGTGGTTTAAATTGCTCATTTGCTCTCAAGTGTTTTCCTGGTATGACAGGATAGACTGTCAAAAAAGTCACAGTGCCATTCTTGTTTTCCTACTAGCGACTCACCTGGGAACCATAGCAACAAACCTAGAAATTTTTCTTCTCCGAGAATCCTACACGTATTTTAACAAAGATTGGTGGCGGGTGTTTGGGAGGGAAACAGGAGAAAAATATGTAGACGCTTCCCAAAGGAAAACAGACTCTTTTAATCAGATATTTACATTCCCAATTTATTTTCGATCCTCACATTCGTATTTCTTTGATTCCACAGAAGAGTTCACCAGGTGTATGCCAACATTTCTTGTAGTAATCATTCCCATATGTTATTTTGCATCATGCGCCTATTTACCAAATCCATTTTATGGTTTTTACTCATTTTTTAATAGAAATTTTGCCAAAATTTCCTGGTCTTTCCCATGAAGAGCCAGAGCAACCCGTAGCTATGAGGAACACATGTTGCTTTTGCGTCTTGCCTTTGCTGGAAAGAGCAGTCTGATTTTTCCTTTACAAACCAAACTTTCCTCCCCTCTCAGTGCAGGTGGTGTGTGTGAGTCTGACCTCACATGACCCCCGTATAACCAATCAGAACACTGCTTCCCTCTGCCCAAGGGGTGGTCTCAAGAATAAACATAGGACTCAAGCAGTGAGAGGATTTCCCCAGGTCCCTGGACCGTTTAGGCTTTTGGCTGGGATACTACACTTTCAGAACGTAAGCCTGGTGCTTCAGTGACTGTGTGAGTAGAAGTCAACCCAGAGGAGAAAATAGCTAAAGATACAAGGATCCTGATAACATCATTTGAGCCCCTGGATTCATGTTCAAAGCCAACTTTTCCGCTTAACGTTTTAATTACGTGAGTCAATACATTTCTTCTTCTTTAGCCAGTTTGGATTGGGTTTTCTATTTGCAGCCAGAGGATTCCTTACGCAAAAGCATATGTTGTAAAAATGATATCCTAACACAAGTTCCATCTTTACATTTTCCCCCCACACGTTTAAAAGTTTTCTATAGGGGCGCCTGGGTTGCTCAGTTGGTTAAGTGTCTGCCTCCCACTCAGGTCATGATCCCAGGGTCGTGGGATCGAGTCCGGTATCAGGCTCCCTGCTCTGCCTGCCGCTCCCCCTGCTTGTGCTCTCTCTCTCTCTCTCTCTGACAAATGAATAAATAAAATCTTAAAAAACATAAATGTTTTCTGTAGTTATGTTTTATGTACTGAATGATACCGTGTACACTAACTTTTTAAATATCACACCACTTTTTTTAATATTTAAATTATGATGCATTTTATTTTATTTTTTATTTTTTATTTTTTTTTTGATGATTTTTTATTATATTATGTTAGTCACCATACAGTACATCCCCGGTTTCCGATGCAAAAATCACACCACTTTAATAACTCAATTTTGGAAACAAAGCTATAGTGGCAGAAGCATTCAATTATGAGCTGGGAGACTTGGGTTCTATCCTATTTTGTGTCTCATTGCATGTTGCAATTTCCTCCCTGCATATTGATACAATAAGTAGCTTGAGTTGTACTGTCCCTAAGGCACTTCCAACATTAAAATTTTGTCACTCTTAGAAATATAACCCAAAGGGGAGAACGGAAGAGACTATATTAAATAGGAGGAAATAGATAAGAAAAAAACACTTTTCTTTCAGTAAAACGATACTAATTTGAGGTGCGTATGTATGAAAACTTTGATTTTTTTGGTCAAAGGAAAAAACTGTGATAGGATACATTATTGCTCCCCAATATTTCCTGCCCTTCCCTATTGGACTATTATGTATCCTCACCCCCTTAATGGCAGGTTTGGCCTTACGACTTGCTTTGGCCGTGAGATATGAGTGGAAGTGACACGTGTTGTGTCTGTGCAGAAGAGTTCGCTCATGGGTCACGTGTTCTCTTTTCCTTTGCCATGATAATCAGCGATGTTCCAGAGAGAGGGTGCTCCATCCCCCAGGGTCCCAGAGTGAATGCGATGCAGAACAAAGCTGCTGCTGGCCCATAATAGATCCGTAGTGTGAGAGAAAAATAAGCCTTTGTTTTTGTAAGCCACTGAGATTTGGGGAATTGTTTGATACCACAGCATAATCTAGCCTCTCCTGACTAATGCTGTAATAGTGACTAGGCAAAACTGTATTACGATGGTTATGCAGGCTAAAACTGTGGCCAGCACTGTATTGATACAGAAAATTTATACGATCATTTTTTTCTCAATGTTTTCCTAAACTTAGTTGACTAGATGTCAATTGCATTGCTTAATAGTAAAAATAGATGGCCTACAATAGTGCCAGAATCATAAAGGAACCACGTGCATAGAAGTTTAGTAACAGGAAGCTTCTTCAAGCCTGAACTGATTTCATGTGAAAAGAAGTTGCAATTGAAATAAGGAATAACAGGGGAAAAAGAGAAAAGAAAGAAGAAATAACAATTTTAAAAATGAGACTGAAAAAAAATTTTTTTAATGAAAGTGAGACTGAAAGGTGAAAGCTGTGAAATCCTGGGACTTAAATCATAAGTGATTATATAAATTCCCTCAGAAATTGGAAAAGAGGTTAAAAATGCCATCTAGACAGAAGTACGGTAACACCTGAAGCAATTATAATAATTATAATTATAATAAATTGTGTTCTGTGTGTAAAACTTAATTGAAATTTCCTTTTGGATTCTAAAAGAATATATTGAACACGTGTAATTAATATACCTGAGGCCAATAAAAATAGAGATTACTAGTTCAAAAGGCATTATTAAGGGATGAGTTACTGGTTGTGGGCAATTTTATGTGCCATGCTCTGAGGTAGTGAGTAGATTATACTGGGGAAAAAAAAAAGATTCCGAGGGAGCTTGCGAAGAAAAATGCTTGGAAAACAATAATGGAAACCATCTCATAATGAAGGGTTTGGTTTTTTTTTTATACCATTGGTGTCTGGTGATTTTGAAAATACTTTCCTTGAAAAAATATAACATGAACATTAAAACATAATTAATGATTGGCTAGAATTTCTTTTTTTTTAAAGATTTTATTTATTTATTCGACAGAGATAGAGACAGCCAGCGAGAGAGGGAACACAAGCAGGGGGAGTGGGAGAGGAAGAAGCAGGCTCCTAGCGGAGGAGCCTGATGTGGGGCTCGATCCCATAACGCCGGGATCACGCCCTGAGCCGAAGGCAGACGCTTAACCGCTGTGCCACCCAGGCGCCCCGATTGGCTAGAATTTCTAAACTAGAACCCTAAAATGAGTAACAATGAGATAAGACTCCCTATCTAACCATGAGGACCTTCAGAGTAATATCTGATGCATTACTTCCACATCCTAACCAACTCTGAAATACGTTTCTCTTTTAGCCAACTCTAATCCAATATCACAAGGGTGTGGAATTACGGAAACCATAGTTCCAGTATAAAACCAATTTGACACAACACAAAACCACAGGGAAACTTTCAGAATATTCTTACATTGTACTTATCTTTCCATGTCTGTACATAGAAATCTATTTCAGTTTATATCATGTGCATACAGAATTTTATAATTCAGATGTTAATAAACTAAGATATTTTGATTTTTAATTTTTTACTCTACAAAGGCAATGATATAAATTGTCACATGACACTCAAAATATAAGAAATAGAGCATTTGATTTGCTATATACAATAACATCTACATTCAGGTATCCTCAGAGACACAGGACGCTGCAGTAAAGCTGATATTGCAATAAAGCTGATATTGCAATAAAAAATCAAATGAATTTTTTGGTACCTCATGCATATAAAACTTATGTTTATACTATATTGTAGTCTGTTAATATGTCTGAGAAAAACAATGTACATACCTTAATTTTAAAATATGTTAGTGCTAAAAAATACTAACCATTATCTGAGCTTTCAGTGAGTCAGTCTTTCTGCTGGGGGAGGGGTTTGCCTCCCCATTTTGGCTGCTGACTGATCAGGGTGGTGGTTGTTGAAGGTTGGGGTGGCTGTGGCAATTTCTTAAAGTAAGACAACAATGAAGTTTGCCACATCGATTGACTCTTCCTTTCACCAATGACTTTTCTGTAGCATGAATGCTGTTTGATAGCATTTGACCCACAGAACTTCTTTCCAAACTGTAGTCAGTCCTCTCAAACCCTACCACTGCTTTCTCAACCAAGTTTATGAAAGAGTCTAAATCCATTATTGTCATTTCAGAAGTCTTCACAGCATTTTCACCACGCGTGGATTCCCTCTCAAGAAACCACTCTTAGCTCATCCATTAGAAGCAACTCCTCACCCGTTCACGTTTCATCATGAGCTTGCAGCAATTCAGTCCCATCTTCAGGCTCCACTTCTAATGCTGGTTCTCTTGCTGTTTCCACCACATCAGCAGTGACTTCCTCCACTGAAGTCTAGAACCCCTCAAAGTCACCCAGGAGGGCTGGAATCAACTTCTGAATTTCTGGTAATGTTAATATTTTGACTTCTTCCCGTGAATCATGAATGTTCTTGCTGGCATCTAGAATGCTGAATCCCTTCTAGAAGGTTTTCGATGGACTTTTCCCAGATCCATCAGAACAATTCGTTTTATGGCCGCTATGGCCTTATGAAACATATTTCTTAAACATAAGACGTGAAAGACAAAATTACTCTTTCTTTGATCCATGGCCTACACAGAATGGATACTGAGTTAGCAGGGATGAAAACCACATTCATCTCATTGTACATTTCCATCAGAGCTCTTGGGTGACCTGGTGTATTGTCAATGAGCAGTAATATTTTGAAAGACATCTTTTCTCTGAGCAGTGTGTTTCAACAGTGGGCTTAAAATATTTAGTCAACCATTTGTAAGCAGACATGGTGTCATCTAGGCTTTGTTGTTCCATTTCTAGAACACAGGCAGTGTAGATTGAGCATAGTTCTTCAGGGCCCGAGGATTTTCAGAATGCTAAATGAACATTGGCTTCAACTTAAAGTCACCAGGTGCATTAGTCCCTAACCAGCATGCTTGTCCTTTGAAGCTTTGAAGCCAGGCACTGACTTCTCCTCTGTAACTGACAGGCCAAGATGGCATCACCTTCCACCAGAAGGCTGTTTCATCTACATTGAAAATCTGCTGCTCAGTGTAGCCACCTTCAGTAATGACCTTCACTAGATCTTCTGGGTCACTGGCTGCAGCTTCTCCATCCACACTTGCTGATTCACCTCACAGTTTGATTTTGTGGATACGGCTTCTTTCCTTAAACCTCATGAACCTACCCTCTGCCAGCTTCAGACTTTTCTCCTGCAGCCTCCTCACCTCTCTCAGCCTTCGCAGAATTGAAGAGAGTCCGGGCCTTGCTCTGGATTAGGCTTTGGGTTCAGGGAATGCTGTGGCTGGTTTGGTCTTCTCTTCAGACAGCTCAAACTTTCTCTGTATCAGCACTAAGGCTGTTTTGCTTTCTTACCGTTCGTGTGTTTACGAAGGAGCACTTTAAATTTCCTTCAAGAACTTTTCCTTTGCATTCACAACATAGCTAACTGTTTAGCACAAGAGGCCTAGCTTTCAACCTATGTCTGCTTTCAACATGCCTTCCTCACGAGGCTTAATCATTTCTATCTTTTAATTTGAAATATGAGACATGTGGCTCTTTTCCCTTGAACACTTGGAAGCCATTGAGGGTTATGAATGGGTCTAATTTCAATATTGTTGTGTCTTACTGCATAGGGAGGTCTGAGAAGAGGGAGAGAGATAAGGGAAAGGCCAGTCGGTGAAGCAATTAGAAAACACACATTTATTTTATTTATTTATTTATTTTAAGTAATCTCTACCCCAACGTGGGGCTTGAACTCGTGACCCCGGGATCAAGAGTCACACGCTCTACTGACTGAGCCAGCCAGGTTACCCAAACACAATTATTGATTAAGTTGGCCACATTATAGGGGTGGTTCATGATGCCCCCAAACAATTAAAATAGTAACATCAAAAATCACTGCTTGATGCACGGTTGCCACAAACCCTCGGTTTGTAGGAAATGCGGTGTCTGTGCGGTGCAATAAAATGAGCTATGCCTGTGGACGCTCTCCTACTTCTCCCGTTTTCCTAAGGAGATAAGACATTTATTATTACTGCAATGACCATTTCTCCCACTTTACACTGGTTGTTTTGGTATAACTAATCCCTTTCTCTTTAAAAAGTATCCCGGCTTGTACAATACATGGGGTCACTCTACTCTCAGTCATTATTTGGGGTCTTTGCCCATCTCCACTAGATGGCACTGGAATCCAGGAGCTTATCTTGATCCAGGAAGATGGCGGGGCATCTGGAATTTAATCCACAGAGGTTGCCCCTAATACTGCTAATCCTTCTGATAGCCAGTTTAGATGCTATCGTTGAATCTATCCCCAGAGCCTGGGCTTTTCGTGGTTAGTCCTCCTTGGTACTCACACCGCCATCCCTGTACAATCCCCATAGGAGATCCACATAGGGTCCTGGACCCTCCATAGTCTCCTTCTCACCCTCCCTACCTCCTTTCCCCATCTTGGAGTAGTTTAGACCACCCCCCAGCCTCCCTTAATTTACAGCACCAACTTTCTTTGCTTCTCCTTTATACTGTCCAACTGAATTCTCTGTTGAGGACACGGACAAATCAAGATAAATCCTGGGTTGGAGTCATGTTCCAGGGAGCCCTGAGGCAAAAATATGCTGAGGAGGAGACACTAATATCTTGGTAATGTACTTTTACACTGCATTAAATTTCCTTATGTATGTATATCTTGGTGCGTATGTGCAAGCATTTCAATGAGATCAATTTATAGAAGTGAAATTCCCTATCAAAAGGCACATACATATTTTAAGCCGCTTTACTGAGGTGTGATTGACACGGAAAAAGCTGTACATATTTATTGTATACAACTTGATCAATTTGAAGATGCGTATACCTACATGAAACCACTACCACAGTTAATGCCATAATGCCATAAACGTATCCCTCACTTCCAGAAGAATCTTCCCACCCTCTTTATTTATTGTATGTGTCATAAGGACATCATAAGCTCTACCATCTTAGCAAATTTTTAAATGCACAATTCAGTATTATTAACTGAATTCAGTGTTATTCAATTCAAGTATTATACAATTTGGTATCATTAATGTAAGTACCATGCTTAACAGTAGATCTCTGGGACATATTCATCTTGCATAACTGCAACTTTGTACCCTTCAACCAACACCTCCCCATTTCCTCTTCTCCTCAGATTCTGGTAGCCATCATTCTATTCTCTGGTTCTATGAGTTTAACCATTTCAGATTCTTCATATAAATGGGATCATGTAGTATTTGTTCTCTGGTGTCTGGCTTATTTCACCTACCATCATGTTCTCCAGACTCATCCATGTTATCACAAATGGCAGGATTTCCTTCTTTTTCATGGCCGAATAATATTCCATCATGTGTACATACTACATTTTCTTTATCCATTCATCCACTGGTGGACATTTAAGTTGTTTCCGTGTCTTCACTGTTATGAACAATGCCACAGAGAACATGGGAATGCAGATATCTCTTAGATACTAATTTCAATTCCTTTACCTATATATCCAGAAGGAGAATCGATGGGTCATATGATCTTTCTATTTTTACTTTTTTAAGGAACCTCCACACAATTTTTTTATAGTGGCTTCACTGATTTACACTCCAACAAACAGTGTACAAGGTTTCCCTTTTCTCTACATCCTCACTGACACTTAATGTCATATATTTTAGAAGATTTTATTTATTTACTTTAGAGAGAGAGAGAGAGAGAACAGAGGGAGGGGGAGAGGGAGAGAGAGAATCTCAGGTGGACTTCGCACTGAGTGGTGAGCCCGACACAGGGCTTGATCTCACAGTCCTGATATCATGACATGAGCTGAAATCAAAAGTCTGATACTTAACCGACTGAGCGACCCAGGCACCCATGGTCTTTTTCTTTTTTAATAATGGCCATCGTAACAGATGTGAGGTGATATCTCATTGTGGTTTTAATTTTTCTCCCTGATGATTAGTGATATTGAGTACCTTTGCAAATACCTGTTGGCCATTTATATATCTTCTTTGGAGAAATATCTATTCAGGTCCCTTGCCCATTTTAAAAATCAAGTTGTTTGGTTGTTTTCACTATTGTTTGAGTTCCTAATTTTCTTGAATATTAACCCTTCATCAGATATATGGTTTGCAAATATTTTCTTCTGTTCCATAGGTTGTCTTTCACTTTGTTAATTGTCTCCTTTCCTGTGCAGAAGCTATGGTTTGCTGTAATCCCATATGTCTATTTTGCTTTTGTTGCCTGTTGCAATGCCTACATTGCATATGTACATTGCTTTGGATTATATGTACATTTTAATAATAAAAACTCTTCCAATCCATGAACATACCATGTGTTTCCATTTATTTGTAACCTTAAACATTTCTTTTATCAATGTTTTATAGTTTTCAGTGTATAAATTTTCCACCTCCTTGGTTTTTTATTCCTAAATATTTTATTGTTTTTTTTTAAAAAGATTTTATTAATTTATTTGTCAGAGAGAGAGAGCACAAGCAGGGGGAGCAGTAGGCAGAGGGAGAAGCAGAGTCCCTGCTGAGCAAGGAGCCCCATACAGGACTTGATCCCAGGTCCCTGGGATAACGACCTGAGCCGAAGGCAGACACTTAACGACTGCACTACCCAGGCTACCCCTGTCTTAGCTTGATCTTAAAGGAAAAGCTTTCAGTTTTTTACCATTATGATGTTAGTGGTAGGTTTTTTATATATGGCCCTTTTTGTGAAGAAGTAAATTTCTTCTATACCTTATTCAGTGACAGTTTTTATCATAAAAGGGTATTTAGTTTGGTCAAGTATTTTGTCTACATCTATTGAGATGATCATGTGATTTTTATCCTTCATTCTTTTAATGTTACGTATCACATTGATTGATTTGCATATGTTGAACTATCCTTGCATCCCAAGGATAAATAATGTATATCTTTATTTACTTCAATTTTCTAATATTTTGTTAAGGATTTTTGAATCTATATTCATCAGGGGTATTGGCTTTTTTCTTTTATTGTTATGTCTAACTGTCTTTGCTATCAGGGTGATGCTGGCTTTGTAAGTTCGGAAGCCTTCCCCCTATTCAGTGTTTTGGAACCAACCGTTTAAGATGCATTAGTATTAATTCTTCCTTAAATATTTGGTATAATTCAACTGTGAAGCCATCTGGCACTGGGATTTCCTTTTATGGGAGTTTATTACTGATTCAATCTTCTTATATGTTATTGGTCTCTTCCAGCTTACTATTTCTTCTTGATTCAGCCTTGGCACATGGTTTGTCTCTAAGAACTTACAGATTTCTTCTAGGTCATCCAATTTGTTGCAAATAATAGTCCTTGAATATTTTTTTCATCTACGCCATTAGTTGTAATATATCTTCTTTCATTTCTGATTTTATTTATTTGAGTATTCTGTTTTTTCTTAGTCTACCTAAGGGTTTGTTTTTTTTTTTTTTTAAGGTTGTTTTTAAGTAATCTCTACACCCAACATGTGGCTCAAACTCACAACCCCAAGATCAAGAGTCACATGCTCTACTGACCGATACAGCCAAGTGCCCCACTAAGGGCTTATCTTTATGAACCTTTCCAGAAAGTCAGCCCTTGGTTTTGTAAAATTTTCTATTGTTTTTCTAGTTTCTATTTCATTTATTTCTGCTCTAGTCTTTATTATTTCTTTTCTTCTGCTAATTACGCTTGTTTCTTCCTTTTTTATAAGTTCCTTGAGGTGTAAAATTAGCTTGTTATTTCAGATCTTTCTTCTTTTTTAATGTAGGCATTTGTCACCATAAAATTCCCTTACTACTGCTTTCATTGCATCCCATAAATTTTGGTATGTTGTGTTTTCTTTTTTGCTTCCTCGATATTTTTTTATTTTTGTTATTATTATTTTTATTATTTTTTTTATTTTTTATTATTTTTATTTTTTTTTAAAGATATTATTTATTTATTCGACAGAGATAGAGACAGCCAGCAAGAGAGGGAACACAAACAGGGGGAGTGGGAGAGGAAGAAGCAGGCTCTTAGCGGAGGAGCCTGATGTGGGGCTCGATCCCTTAACGCCAGGATCACGCCCTGAGCCGAAGGCAGATGCTTAACCGCTGTGTCACCCAGGCGCCCCTGCTTCCTCAATATTTTTTTTAAATATTTTTTTTATTATATTATGTTAGTCACCCTATAGTACATCCCTGGTTTTTGATGTAAAGTTCGATGATTCATTACTTGTATATAACACCCAGTGCGCCATGCAATACGTGCCCTCCTTACTACCCATCACCAGCCTATCCCACTCCCCCACCCCCCTCTCCTCTGAAGCCCTCAGTTTGTTTCTCAGAGTCCATAGTCTCTCATGCTTCATCCCCCTTCTGATTACCCCCCTTTCTTCTACCGATCTTCCTAGTTCTTATGTTCCATAGACGAGAGAAACCATATGATAATTGTCTTTCTCTGCTTGACTTATTTCACTTAGCATTATCTCCTCCAGTGCTGTCCATGTTGCAGCAAATGTTGAGAAATCGTTCTTTTTGATAGCTGAATAATATTCCATTGTATATATGGACCACAGTTTCTTAATCCAGTCATCTGTTGAAGGGCATCTCGGCTCCTTCCATGTCCCTCTGATTTCTTCTTTGACCCAATGGTTATGCAAGAGTGTGTTATTTAATTTCCATATATTTATGGATTTTCCCATCTTCTTGCATTATTAATTTCTAGTTTCATCTCATTGTGTTTGGAAAAAATATTTGGGATGATTTCAATCTTGCTAAATTTGTTAAGATTTATTTGTCTTTTAACATAGGATCTATCCTGGGAATGTTCTGTATGTACTTGAGAGCAATGTGCACTGTGCTGCTGTTGGATGAAGTGTTCTTCATGTATCTATTAGGTCCATCTGGTCTATAATGTTGTTTAATACTGTTGTTTCCTTATTGATTTTCTGTCTGGATGTTATACCCATAAATGAAAGTGGGGTATTGAAGTCTCCTTCTATTACTGTATTGCTGTCTATTTGTCCCTTCACATCTGTTAATGTTTGCTTTATATACTTAGATGCTCTGATGTTGGGTGCATACATATTCAAAATTGTTATATCTTCCTGTTGAATTGACCCTTTTATCATTATATAATACTACATAACATATCATTATATGATGATCTCCCTCTCTCTCTGCCCCTTCTTGTACTTTCTCTTTCTCAAATAAATAAAATCTTAAAAAATATATTATATAATTGACTCTTTTATCATTATATATATATATATATATCATATATCTTTGTTTCTTGTTAGTTTTTGACTTAAAGTCTATTTGTCTGATATAAATACAGCCACCTCTGATCTCTTTTGGTTGCGATTTGCATGGAATATCATTTTCATCCCTTCATTTTTGGCCTATGTGTGTCTTTTTTTAAAGGTTTATTTATTAATTTTGAGAGAGAGAAAGAGAGGGAGAGAGCAAGAGTGGGGGGAGGGGGAGATGGAGAGAGAGAATCTCAAGCAAACTCCCTGCTGAGTGTGGAGCCCCACACTGGGCTTGATCCCAGGACTGGGAGATCATGACCTGAGCTGAAACTAAGTCAGCTGCTCAACCAATCGAGCCACCCAGGTGCCCCTAGGCTATGTATGTCTTATATGTGAATCTAAAGCGAGTTCCTTTTATTTTTAAACATTTTAAAAAAGATTATTTATTTATTTATTTGAGAGGGACAGAGAGACGGGGGTGCCAGGAGCAGAGGGAGAGAGGGAATCTCACGCAGACTCCAAGGTGAGTATAGAGCCTGACTGGGGGCTCAATCCCCCGACCCTGAGATCACAACCAGAGCTGAAATCAAGAGTCCCATGATCAGCTGACTCAGCCACCCAGACCCCTAAAGTGAGCTCCTTTTAAACAGCATGTAATTCCCTCTAGCTTTTCATCTCCATTCACCTACTCTATGTCTTTTAATTGGGGAGTTTAATTCATTTGCATCTAAAGTAATTATGGACAGGTAAGGACTTCATACTGCTGTTTCATTAATCATTCTCAGTCTGTTTTTTAGTTTTTTCCCTCTCCTCCTCTCTTGTTATCTTCTGTTGTGATCTGATGGGTTTTCATAATTGATATATTTTGATTACTTTTCCTTTCGTACATTTTATTTAGGTATTTTGTGATTGCTCTGATGCTTACATAAAACATAACAGTCTATTTAAAGCCGATAACCAAACGTCAATTGCATATAAAAACTCTATACTTTTACATCATACACATATACTTTATTATTGATATTAATGGTATTATTATTGATGTCATAATTTATATCTTTTATATTATGTATATATTAATAGATTTTTTAGTTATAGTTATTCTTAACACTTTTATCTATTAACTTTTATCCTAGGGTCCAAGGGGACTTATGCACCACCATTACAGTATTACATTATTCTGTGTTTGTCTATATATTTACCTTTACCCATGAGATTTATTATTTATTTATTTATTTATTTATTTATTTATTTATTTATTTAAGAGAGAGAGAGCATGAGCAGAGTGGGAGAGGCAAAGGGAGCGGGAGAACCCGGTGAGCAGATCCCAGGACTCTGGGATCATGACCCAAGCTGAAGGTAGACAGTTAACTGACTGAGCCACCCAGCGCCCCTACCAGTGAGATTTATACATTCATATGCTTTTGTGTTGCTGTTTAGCATCCTTCCATTTCAACTTGAGGAACTTTCTTTAGTGCTTCTTGCAAGGCACGTCTAGTGGTGACAAACTTCCTCAGTGTTGCTTGCCTGGGAGAGTCTATATCTCTTTCTTTTTTAAAGGACAGTTTTGCCAGGTATAGTATTCTTGGTTGGCAGTTTGCTGTTATTTTTGTTGTTTGAGTACTTTGAATATATTATCCTATTCTCTCATGACCTGCTAGGTTTATGCTGAAAAATCTGTTCATGGTCTTATGCCCCCCCCTTCTGTCCTTCCTTCCTTCCTTCCTTTTGTTTTTTAAACTGTTGATTGGCAGGATTTTTAGAATTTCAATCTTCTGGGGCACCTGGGTGGCTCAGTTGGTTAAGTGTCTGCCTTTGGCTCAGGTCATGATCCTAGGATCCTCAGATCGAGCCCTGCATTGGGCTCCCTGCTCAGGGGAGCCTGCTTCTCCCTCTCCTTCTGCCTGCTACTCTCCCTGCTTGTGTGCTCTCTCTGTGAAATAAATAAATAAAATCCTTAAAAAAATTAATCTGCTTTTCAAATATTTTCTCCAGTGTCATTTATAGTTTAATTTTGCCTCTGGAGTCTTTGACCATATAGACCTTTACATTTCATGTATCAAGTCTGCTAAATGTTACATTTTTGGCAGCACTGTAAATTCAGATGGTTTTAAACACTAGACAGATAACACAACCAGGTGAAGTGGCCCAGGTAGGACTGGATGAACTGGAAAGTATATGCCCTCTGAAAAATGGGCCAGGCAATTGCTTCTGTGCATGATCCAAGCCCAGTGTTACTAAACCCACCCTTGACAAAGAATTACTGGAAATCAAGTTTTAATGGAAATATTCCAATTTAAAAATTAGCAACTAAACAAAGTTTAAAAACACTCAGTGAGTCTAACAGAACAATTATGAAGGCTGAATATTACTAAGTTCTCTTGTTCTTGTAATTTTCCAGTTGATTGTTTCAAACATTTTTGGTAAACAATCATATAACTAGCAAATACAGATCTACTTCTTCCTTTCAGTATTTATAATACTTCTTTTTCTTAGCTGTTGTATTTGCTAGGATCCTCAGAATGAGGTTCAATAGTAAGAATCCTAGTCTCGTTCTGGAGTCTGATGGTTCCTTGTTAATTGTGTTTTTTCTAAGTTGACTCATCACTTTTATAGTTATATAGGAATTATTATGTAAATAATTTGTAAAAATGATGAATGGGAGAAGATATTTGCAAATAATGTGATGATAAGATGATAATTATTGTTGATATGATAGTAATGTGGTTTTAACTTTTTGAACATTTGTGGTGCAAGTGTGGATTAATTTAACAAACTAATTAATGAACAGTGAACCAATGAGAAATATAATTTTAAGTATATGATTATGAGATGTTCTAATTTTTCTATTATATCAAATGCACTTTCTTGAAAGCCTGGCTGGGATGTTTATGCCATTAAGATACAAAAGATTTTAACATATAGTTTAACAAGTTATTTTTTGCATAAATATATTTTCTGCTTATTAAATCAAAAACAGTGAAGCTGACTTAAAACTAATTACAAGGGGTTTCTACATTAAGATTTACATAAATAAAATGTTTAAATTTGGGAGACAACTGTTATTACAGAAAGTTCTAATGCTATTATTTCTTATAATGAAGTAAATACTTAGGTTATAAACAGCGTAAATAGCAATGATGAATGAAAGAAACAAGTTACAGAATATTGCACATGAAAAATATAAAGCCATTTATATAAATGTAAAAGCCACATACAACAACTTTATATGTATATGTGGATATATGCATATTCAGTAAAGGGCTGGGATATGAATGAGAAGAATACACATCAAATTAATGGCAGTTATTGCTTTGAGGAGGAAGGGAAGAGAATAGGAATGAGCAATTTGAAGTAAATATAAATAAAACATTTGCTGATTCTGGATGGTAGATATAAAAATACATTTTGTATTCTTTTGCAGATTTAAAAATACCAATATTATGAGTATAATGAGTAAAGTAAATGGGGCTTTATTTATTTATTTAGATTTTATTTATTTATTTGTCAGAGAGAGAGAGAGCACAGGCAGTTAGAAGCAGCAGGCAGAGGGAGAAGCAGGCTCCTTGTTGAGCAAGGAGCCCAATGCGGGACTGGATCCCAGGACCCTGGAATCAAGACCTGAGCTGAAGGCAGATGCCAAACTGACTGAGCCACCCAGGCACCCGTGTAAGTTCTTTATATTTTTTGGATATTAACCCCTTATTGGATATATTATTTGCAAATATCTTCTCCCATTCAGTAGGTTGCCTTTTCATTTGTTGATGGTTTCCTTTGCTGTGGAAAAAGCTTTTTATTTTAGTATGGTCTCAACAATTTTTGCTTGTTTCTCTTGCCTGAGGAGACATACCCATAAATATACTGCTAAGGCCAATGTAAAAAAAAATTACTGCCTAAATTTTCTTCTAAGATTTTTATGGTTTCAGGTTTCACATTTTAGTCTTTAATCCATTTGAGTTTTTTATTTTGTGTGTGTATGGTTTAAGAAAGTGGTCCAGTTTTCCTATTTGTTGAAGAGACTGTCTTTTCTCCATTATATTCTTGCCTCCTTTGCCATAAACTAATTGACCATATAAACATGGCTTCATTTCAGGGCTCTCTATCCCGTTTCATTAATCTATGGGTTGACTTTTGTGCCAATACCATATTGTTTTCATTACTTCAATTTTGTAGTATATCTTGAAATCTGGAACTGTGATATCTCCAGCTTTGTTCCTTCTTGATTGCTTTGGCTATCTGGGGACCTTTGTGGTTCTATACAAATTTTAGTATTATTTGTTCTAGTTCTGTGAAAAATTCTGTTGGTATTTTGATAGGGATTGCTTTAAAGCTGTAGATAGCTTTGGGCAGTATAGAAATTTTGACAATATTAATCATTCCAATCCATGAGCATGGCATATCCTTCCATTTGTGCCATCAATTTCTTTTAATTCTTTATAGTTTCAAAGTATAGGTCTTTCTCCTCCTTGGTTAAGTTTATTCCAACAATTCATTACCATCTGATCAAACAGAGGAGATATTCATTTTCTTTGTCCTTCAGACTTTCTGTATGTTAAGTAGAATTAATGTCTTTCCATACCTCACAAAGTCCAAGTTACATATATTCTGAAGATAATCCACTAAGGAATTGGGGGTAGGGGTGGAGTTCAGGAAGGATAGACATCAATTGTTTACCATATGCACTTTTGCATTTCTTTAATTTATTGTAATGAACATAGATCTTACTAAAAAAAAATTAACATTAGGGGTGCCTGGGTGGCACATTCGTTAAGCGTCTGCCTCTGGCTCAGGGCGTGATCCTGGTGTTCTGGGATCGAGCCCCACATCAGGCTCCTCCGCTAGGAGCCTGCTTCTTCCTCTCCCACTCCCCCTGCTTGTGTTCCCTCTCTCGCTGGCTGTCTTCTCTGTCAAATAAATAAATTTAAAAAAATCTAAAAAAAAATTAACTTTAAAAGCATAAGATTTGGGATAAAATATACCTAGAACATTGAGTGCAGCTTTATACACACACATTATTCAACTAGAAATTTTGTGCAATAAACATAAAGAACAATTGTGATTAAGATTTCTAGCTATGGATTAAAAAGAAAAATCTCATTAGATTGCTTCTCAGAATATGACCATTTATTATAGTAATCTAATGTGAAAATACTTGACATTAATAATTATACTTATTTAGTACTTTTTAAATTTCTCTGGTTTATAATTTTCTTGGATGCCTTTATACAACTTTCAAGTGGATTTTATTTTATTGCAAATAATAATCATTAAAATTTTTTTCACGAATTGTTGCTAATATACAGAAAACAACTTATTTTTGTATATTTATCTTGTATCTAGTGGCCTTTGAACATACACTTAATTTGAATACCATTTTTAGAATTCTGTATATGAAATTATGACATTTGCAAATAGGTCCGTTTTAATTTCTGTTCACGTCTTACTATGTTTACAGATTGAAAGATAAAATTGTAAAGATATTAATTCTCCCCAAATTGATGGACAGGTTGAATGCAGTCCCCACTAAAATCCTGGCAGGGTATTTTATTTTTATTTTTTTGTGGAAATTAACATGTTTTTAAAACTTATATGGTAATGCAAAGGGCCAAGAATAACCAAATCAATCAGGAAGAAATATAAAGTTGGAGGACCTACACTCTAGATATCTTTTTTACAAAGCTACAATAATTAAAACAATGTGATATGTGCAAGGATAAATAGATTTGTCACCTTGTTTATGATACAGGGAAGGATAGTTGTCAATAAGTACTGTAGCATCAATAGGATAGCCATATCTGGAGGAAAAGGCAAAAAACAAAACCCTTGATCCTTACTTCACGTACAAAAATCAATTCCACTTGGATGACAGAATTAAATGTGAAAGTTAAAACACCAGGCTTCAAGAAGCTGATGTGGGATAATTATCTTCTATACACCTGGGGAATAGGTCGAGGTTTCTTAACACAAAAAGCACTAACTATAAAGGAAAAGATCAATAAACTAGACTTCACTAAGAATTTTTGTTCATTAAATACCACAGAGTTATAAAGCAAGTGTAGTAGATAGTATATGATGCCATTCACAATCAACTAATTTTTAAAAAGACATTGTCTTTATTTATCCAAATAGCTGCTAGTTGTGCCTTCTTTCTCAACAGGAAGAATTGTGGAAGTGTTACAAATTGAAAATTAAAAACTAAAAGCTCAAATTACCAACTCAGTAAGAACCAACACATTGACTTATGTGATTACTAAATTTGGTTATTATAGATTTTTTTTTAAAGATTTGAGATAGAGAGCAGAGAGAGAGCACACAAGCAGGGGTGGAGGACCAGAGGGAGAAGCAGGCTCCCCGTGGAAGGGAGCAAGACATGAGGCTTGATCATGACCTGAGCCAAAGGCAGACACTTAACCGACAGCCACCCAGGCGCCCGTTATTATGGAATATCTAATCTAATGATACGGAAACGAGCAGGTATTTTATTGGGCAGAGTTTGCCACGTTTAGATTTTTTTAAAATTTTAAATGAAGTTAGACAGGTTATTTTAAGCTGAAACTTCAAATAATGACAAAGAGACCCACAGTTTTCAGCTGGTGAATAAGGACAGTGGCTGTTTTCTTCTAGCCCAGAGACCCTGGCCTCCGCTCAAGCTTGTAGGTGTGGTGAATGGGCACGCTTGATGCTGAACCTCTTAGTGTGTCTTCCTAAAGTGGACAGAAAAGTAAAAGTGCATTTCCCAGATTTCCTTGCAGCTAGAGTTCTGGATGTGATTTAGTTTTGGACAAGCAGAGGTACCCACAGAAGACATAAGTGAGATGACGAAAATGATTTTTCTGGGGCAGTGTTGAGAGAGATTCCAGTGTTCAGACACAAGGTTCGTAAGCAACAAGAGGAATGGCTGAAAGCATCTAACCTGGTGTGGATTGTAGCAGGGCAGAGCAAAATACTGTAGCGAACCAACAGTAGTGTGCCTTCCTGATCCTGGCAGCCTCCTGGTCCTTGCCATGTTGGTACTCTATTTTTTTCTATTTTCTATTTTTTTCTATTTTTTTTTTTTGAAGATTTTATTTATTTGACAGAGAGAGTGTGAGAGCACACAAGCAGGGGGAGCAACAGGCAGAGGGAGAGGGAGAAGCAGGCTCCCCACTGGGCAGGGAACTCAATGTGGGGCTCGATCCCAGGACCCCGGGATCATGACTTGAGCTGAAGGTAGACACTTCACCGACTGAGCCACCCAGATGCCCCTACGTGGTTTTCTAAACTTAGAAGAGAAGCAGATTTCTTGGCTGACCTGGTTCTACAATGTGGCATTTAGAGTCATTCCTCAAATCTCTGTCAGTTCTTAAGAGTTTCATACTCAGGTCAATTTTTTTTTTTTTAAAGTCCTCTCCTTCTTAAACTAATTAGAATTAACTCTGTTCTCTGCACTTTACTGGACCTTGTACGGAGCCAAACAACTGTATACTAACAATATAGCAAGCAGCATGAGCTTCACACCCCGTCAGTTCTCTTTGCCCCCCAAGGAGATGCAGATGCAGAGTGGCCCGGGGGCGGGGGGGGGGGGGGGAGCACGCAGTGGGTTTGCATTTCAGCTGAGGAACCCGAAGTTTAGGGTATCTGAAATTTTTATAAGGAGCACAAGCAAATCTTCCAACTTCAGCTCTAGAGGGAGATATTATCTTTCATTATACTGGACAGTAAACGGACCTGCCTTTCTCTTGAGGGAGACATGATATTGTCCAAGGCTGCTGACTATAGAAATCTCTTCAGTAAAGATAGTCTAGAACTAAGGCTGTCAGAGCCACTGCTCACAAGACATAGAGAAATGCAAGAGACCCACAGAGAACTGTTTCCCAACAGACATTAGTCAACTTTTCAACTGTAGTCACTAGTTTTAGAGCCCAAACCAGATTTTCTTTTAAAAATTCACTTTAATCTATTTAACAAACATTTGTATACAGTCAGGGACTAATTTATAACATGGTTTCTATTCATTTCAGCCACGAGAAAACACCAGTCATTATTAAAGGTATCCATCCATAAATTACTTTTATTTCTCATTAAATGAGCACAGAGTCATTAGCATATTAATAACAGATATGTTTATTATTACATATCCATCAGTGCGGCTTTCAATACCACTTGAAACATGCATATCATCCTAGAGACGGATCAGTTTTCCAGTGCTTCTTATTTGATACACATTACTGCAAAGCCATTATAAATTACTGAGGAGGTATTTGGTTAAAATAATAAACAATAAATCATACTGCCCATATGAATCAACTCTTGTTACTGGACAAGAGTTTAACAGTATTTATCTGGTAATTCCTATGTTAACTGGAAAACATCACAGATGTATTGCCGTAATTTTCTTTTATATTGATGTAACCTACATATTTTGCAGAATTTTATAAAGTCATTCGTTATTGTAGCAGGTAGTTTAATGCAAAGATTGTACTCAATTGGTGAAGGTCCAACAAAACTAAATATTTTAAATTAAACCAATTATCAATGAAAAACCCACTGACACATAATTTTTTGAAAATATCTATATTTAGTCATGGCAGTAAAATAATTCTTTCAAATTAAGGCACTAAAAGGGCAATGCAACTCCCATTGAAAGTGTTCTAAGAATAATTTACATTTCAAACAGTGCATACATTTCTTACATGTTTGTTAACTTAATGTCTTTATCACTTAAAACCATAAAGAAATACATTACACAATTACAGAAATGATGTACCCCACAAAATGCTTTTAAAACTTGGTTCTTCTGTACAGTTAGTTCCTAACGTCTCTAGTAGTAAAATAACTCAATATGGCTTGGCAAAAATGCATAGATTAAATGTAAATTTTTATTTATTTTTTTGCCTTCTCCCATTCCCCAATCTATAAACGTGCTGAAACACATACAGTATTTTGTAAAGCATAATGTAAAATATTTATTCTCCATAAGTCCGCCGCGGGCAATCAAAAGTGAGGCTTTTAAATTCTACAGTGAGGGCACTGAAGTCAAGTGATGTCACTGCTTTCTTAAAATAGTTTTGTATAGTCTTGCAAGAGTGCAAAGACTGAAGTCATTTAAAAGAATTTCAGTTGTCTCATTTTGAGATATTTTCTTTACTCCTTCCATGAGCTGATCTTCATAGTGATGGCCATTCCACTTGAAAGTGAAAGTCCCTTCCTCTCACTCATATGAGGAAAACTGTGTTCTATCATGATTGACAGGCGTTTTCTTAGAAATTCAAAAAGGCAGCACCTTTTTAAAAAAATATATCTACCTAAGCTTTCCCCAATTGTACTTGCATTACATAGTAATAATTAATCTAATCTACCTGTAGGCAAACCCGCAATTAAAGACAAAAAAAAACAAAAAAACCCTCAATGTGCTTTTGTGCCAAAGCAAGGACAGAAAAATAGCAATCTTAACCCTGAAGCCTGTGATATTTGTGTCAAAGGAACAGCCTGTCTGCTCTGCATGGTTAAAGAAGCCTGGTTTATCAGGTAGCATTCCACATGATTCCACAAGGCGTTAGGTCACATGGTTAACTGCTGGGGACAGAAGGGGGGCAGAAAAAGAAAAAAAATTGTAATTAAAGAAATATACTCAGTTTAAAAATACAAGAAACAAAATTGCAGGGAAATGTACATATATATTATTATTATTTTTTAAGATTTTATTTATTTGAGAGAGAGAGAGAGACAGCACGAGAGGAGAGAGGGTCAGAGGGAGAAGCAGACTCCCCACTGAACGGGTTGCCAATGCGGGACTTGATCCATGACCTGAGCCGAAGGCAGTCGCTTAACCAACTGAGCCACCCAGGTGCCCATACATTATCTTTATATGTGATTAACAAATACACAAAATTTGGAAAATAGGAAAAAGAAAAATATATTTAGCATTATTTTCTTCTTACTTCTACTCTATTTCAAACACATGGTGTTCTTTTTTGGTTTGCTTTTGTTTTTTACAAAGCTATAATTCAACTTTAAATAATTTCGGATACAGCTTTACCCTATACAGGAGAGAGGCGATAGCACACTGGCGTAGCAAGGCGGCTGAAGAGTACAGAAGGTGTAATGCCTGTTAGGCATTTCAAAGAATTAGACTCTGTTATTGATAATAGGGAGTAAAGAAATGGGATGAATTAAAAATGGTTTTAAGTCTGCGTGGAAGACTTGAGTGACATTAACAGAGCGGCAAACAACGTTAGGTCCCAGCTTCTTTTAGATTAAAACATTCCTCTTAATATAGGGATTAAACTCTAGGAAAGTTGGTATTTGGTACGGGAGAAAAAACTTAGGCTTTAGAATGGATAAAAATAGGTTTCAACCCTGACTACGCCACTAGCTTGATGTGTGATCTTGTTGAAGCGGCTTAATTCCTCTGGGCCTCATTTATTCGTGTATACAATGAGAACTTCATGAGGTATCTATCATAACTTCTCTTCAGGAAAGGGTTTAATTATGTTCTGTAATTGTTTATTACAACATATAAATATTTTTGAAAAATTCAAATCCAGTTAAAAAAAAAAAGAGGGGGATACTTAACTGGGAAGTTTATTTGCAACACCATCATGACTGATACCAAATAATTTTGATTAAAAAAACGTCTATGCCAACATAGGTGAATTTAAAGAAAAGAAGAGCAAAGTTTTATATGAATCTATTTACATTTAAAAAGGGTGGCAAACCACAAGGTGTTTAAAACATTAAGGGCTAAGTATGTGTCATGTATACCAACCAATGACAGTAAAATCTGACATGGACCTGGAACTAAATATGACACTTATAAATATTATTAACTTCAAACAGGAATCGAACTAATTTACAAAGTCATTTTAAGTCATATTTTATAAATATTTAGCTACACATGATGCCTTCTATAGGGAAAATAATTAGATTTTAGATTTCAACATATATTAACGAATCACTTTCATGCTGTCAAAGAGGTTAACACTGCAATCTTTACCTAGTTTTTCCAGATGTATTTTTGACCACTTTTCGGAAAGACTGATTTGCAGCAGATCTTGTAGAAAGCGTTCGAGGGGATGCACGAACAAAACCAGAAGGTGGATTCTTAGGGATCTTCTTTACCAAATGTGTTACCCACTTTTTTTGTTCATCCTGAGAACACGCTAACAGCAGCATATCTCTTGCTGATGTTACATCATAACTTACTATGTTAAAAAAAAGAAAGACACAAAGTCATACAATACCTAAAATGGCTCTATTAAAGCACAATTTTATAAGTTCTTAAAATTTTGAAAGATTTATTATGCTTAATTAAGCTCGGACAATATCTCTTTCTCCTTATAATTAAGGCTGAACATTTAAAAAGAAAAAATTAGTCACAAACTATTAAGAAAAATAAAGTAAAAACAGAAACACAAAAAATGCAGAAGTGAAAGAAATTAATGTATTCTTAGAGGATAAGTTTCTTATCTTAAAATAGCTATTGCCTGTATTCTTTCCGTCAGGCTACCTCTGCTAACCTAGCGCACATTTTGTCTATGACCCAGCATGTTGGTCTAGGCAGTGAAAACCAGACAAAAAGAAAACAAGCACAAAGTAAAAACTCACGGAGGAATAATACAGTGGAACTCACTGATAGCCCTTCTCTCCAATTTAGAGTAATTTCTTAGAGGTATGTTTTTTATAAGGGCGTAATTCTCTTTAAAAACATTATGTTCAAAGCAAAATCTGTAACTGTGAAATGACAGCTGCATGTTGCTCCACCATGTCAAAATATTACTTCTTACAGCCTCTTTTCAAATTGGTGTAGAAAACGCTACACTTGAAGAAGTTATTTAAATGGGACTTAATTTTCTAATTTTTTAATAAATTGAAAAAAATTATTTTTATGCCTTACCTTTACATGGAGAAATTAAGTCCTCTTTCTTATCTAAGTGATCTCTGTGGCACTTAACATGGCATCTTCGACATTCTAGGGCAGGAGGTGGCTTAAAAACATGCCAGAGAGGTTTGGCACAGGCCTCACAGTTGGCAGGAAAGTGGTAGAGTGTAGGAATGAACTCATGGCCTTTGTGGTTTTGAAAATTAGTCTTTTCAGCTTGTTGTACTGGTTCCATCTCTACATCTTTTCTACATTCGCCTTCATTTGCATATAGTATCTACATTAGGAATGGTAAAATGAAGATTTTTTAAAGTCTTAATTTGTACATACAAGTTTCAAATGTATAAAAAGCACTGGTGTGTTTGTATTTACTGCATAAAATGCACTTAGTACTTAAGTAAAAGATCTTCCAAAATTAGAATTTATGGCTTTTACCTGGAATATTTTAGGAATTTCTTCAGTTTCAGCTCTGTAAACATCTCCTTGAGTTACTGGTCGAACGTGAAACAGTTTACTAAAATGAAAATAAGTATGATACAAGCTATTATAAAAACTCATCTACAGTAAAAGACAAACATTTCATTAAAGAAGACATACAGATAGCAAATAAGAACATGACAAGATGTTCGACATCATTACTCATCAGAGAAATGCAAATTAAAATCACAGTATCACTACACACCTATCAAATTTAAAAACTAAAAATAGTAATAACACCAAATGCTGATGAAGATGCACAGAAACTGCATCACTCATACAATTGTGGCAGAAATGTAAAAACTGCAGAGCCACTCTGAAAAACAGGATGGCAGTTTCTTACAAAACTAAACAAACATATGCTTAACATATGACCCAGCAATTGCACTCCTGGGCCTTTATTACAGAGAAATGAAAATTTATATTTATACAAAAACTTGTACATGAATGTTCATAGCAGCTTGATTTATAACAGCCAAATGCTGAAAACAACCCAAATGACTGGTTAAACAAACTGTGGGATAGTCATACCAGGGAATACTACTCAACAATAAAAAGAAACAAACAACTTGGATGAATCTCAAGAGAATTATGTTGAGTGAAAAGAGCCAATCTCAAAGGTCACATACTACTTGATTCCATTTATATAACATACTTGAAATGACAAAATTACAGAGATAGAGAACAGAGAACAGGTAGCCAGGGATCAGAGAGGGATGGAGAAAGGGCACTTGTTATGGCCACAAAAGGGTAGCAAGACGGGTCCCTGTGATGGAACTATTCTGTATTTGGTCATGATCACATGAATCCATGTATGTGATAAAGGCATACAGATTGGAAAGAAGTACATGATTCTATTTGTAGAAAAGTCCTATGGAATCTACCAAAAAACCCAATAAAACTAGTAAGTAAACAGCAAGATTAGAGGATTCAAGATCAATATATAAAAATGAATAGTACTGGAACAACCAGATATTTGGAAAAACACACACCTACACATTCAAAACTAACCTCAACTGCAACCTCTTACCAAACACAAAAGTTAAGTTTTTAGATTAATCATAACTTAAATGTAAAGCCTAGAACTATAAAGCTCCTAAAAGAAAACACAGAATAACTTTACAACCTTTGGGCAGGCAAAATTTCTGAGACTACAAAAGGCTATAATTCTTTTAAAAAATTGATAAACTGGCTTCCATTAAAAGATACCATAAAGAAACTGAATAGGCACATATAAATTTATATGAAGCTCTAGAATAGGCAAAACTCAGTAATTAAATTCAGATCATCTTTTTCCCCCCTGAGAAGGGGTATAAGTGGGCTTTTAGGGTGATGGAAATATTCTTCATCTTGTCATGGGTAATAATTACATATAGGTGTTTACAACTGCCAAAAGTCAGTGAACACAACACTTAAGATGTATGCATTTTATTACATAAAAATTATACTCAATACAAAGGTAAAACAACCAACTTTCATCAATCTGAAAGTATTGAACTTTTTTTTTTTTTAAAGATTTTATTTATTTATTCAACAGAGATAGAGACAGCCAGCGAGAGAGGGAACACAAGCAGGCGGAGTGGGAGAGGAAGAAGCAGGCTCATAGCAGAGGAGCCTGATGTGGGGCTCGATCCCAGAACGCCGGGATCATGCCCTGAGCCGAAGGCAGACGCTTAACCGCTGTGCCACCCAGGCGCCCCTGAAAGTATTGAACTTTTGAAAGTTGAAAGATGATGCCTTTAATATTAGTGTTTATGTATTATTCCACTGAAGTTGATCATTTAAATTTTCACAACTACTGCTTCTTTAAAACATTAGGAAACCAAAACTATGGTACTGGCACAAAAACAGACACACAGATCAATAGAAGAGCATAGAGCCCAGAAATAAACCCATACTTTTATGATCAATTAATCTACAACAAAGGAGGCAAGAAAGCAAAACAGGAAAAAGTCTCTTCAACAAATGGTGCTGGGAAAACTGGACAGCTACATGCAAAAGAATGAAACCGAACCACTTTCCTTCACCACGCACAAAAATAAACTCAAAATGGATTAAAGACCTAATGCGACCTGAAACCATAAAACTCCTAGAAGAAAACATAGGTAGTAATCTCCTTGACATAAGCCATGGAAACATTTCTCTAGATAGGTCTCTTTGGCAAGAGAAAGTAAAGCAAAATTAAACTATTGGGACTACACTACCAAAAAAGCTTTTTAGACAGCAAAAAACAAACAAACAAACAAACCATAAACAAGACAAAAAGACAACCTACTGAATGGGAGAAGATATTTGCAAATGATATATGCAATAAGGGGTTAATATCAAAAATATATACAGAAATTACACAATTCAACAGCACTCTCCCCAAAAAAATCCAATTAAAAATGGGCAGAGGAGGGACACTTGGGTGGCTCAGTTGGTTAAGCATCTGCCTTCGGCTCAGGTCATGATCCTGGGGTCTTGGGATCGAGCCCCACATTGGGCTCCCTGCTTAGCAGGCAGTCTGCTTCTCTCTGTCTTCCTCTGCCCCTCCCCCTGCTTGTGCTTGCTCACACACTCTCTCTCACTTGCTTTCTCTCTCAAATAAATAAATAAAATTTTTTAAAAAATGGGCAGAGGACACGAATAGACATTTTTCCAAAGAAGACATACAGATGGCCAAAAGACACACGAGAAGATCCTCAATATCAGTAATCATCCGGGAAATGCAAATTGAAACAAGATATCATCTTATACCTGTCAGAATGGCTAGAATAAAAAATATAAGAAATAACAAGTATTGGCAAGGATGTGGAGAAAAGGAACCCTCATACACTGCTGGTGGGAATGCAAGCTGGTAGAGCCGCTGTGGAAAAGAGTATGAAGGCTTTCCAAAATATTAAAAATAGAATAGCCATATGATCCAGTAATTCCATTACTGGGTTTTTACCCAAAGAATATAAAAATACTAATTCAAAGGAAAATATGCACCCCTATATTTATCTCAGCATTATTTATAATAGCCAAGATACGGAAGCAACACAAGTGTACAACCATAGGTTGAATAGATTATTCAGTCACAAAAAAAAAGAAAAAAAAAAAAAGAAAAAAGAAATCTTGCCATTTGCAACAACATAAGTGGAGCTAGAGAGTATAGTACTAAATGAAATAAGTCAGTCAGAGAAAGGCAAATACCATATGATTTCACTCATATGTGGAATTTAAAAAAACAAAACAAATGAACAAAGAAAAAAAGAGACAAACAAAAAAACAGACTCTTAAATATAAGAGAACAAACTGATGGTTACCAGAGGGGAGGTGCGTGGAGGGTTGGGGGCAATAGGTGAAGAGAATTAGGATTACACTTATTGTGACGAGCACTGAATGATGTATGGAATTGCTGACTCACTACATTGTACACCTGAAACGAATATAACACTGTACTAAGTTAATTATACTTGAAAAAAATTGGGAAATAAAATTTCAGTACTCTTCGGTAGTTGCTTAATTCTTTTTATATTCTAGCTATAACTGACTTCACAAATGTTTAATTCCAAAGGAATGGCAATACTTCATTGTAAGTTTATATTTTTCATGAATAGCACCCACCACATTCACTTTGAATTTATATCTTGTTGCATGTTTCACCTTTTCTACTACTAGTGTGTTATGGAACGGTCTTACCCATCTTTGTACAATCTATAGCACCCATGATGATATAGGCAGCAGTGCTTAAGAAATGGTTTTAGAATGAATACAAAGGAAAAACCCTAAGCTTATTAAGGCCTCTATTAAAAACAAAAGATACATTTCCTTAAGAATGACTACATAATTATATACAGTACTTTTGAAGATGCCCTCAGAACCTAAAACCAATAAACATTTGAAATAAAAAATTTGTCTTTAGAATACATGAATCAGCTATGCAAAATTTTCCCTCTCACATTTTGCTAAAGATTTAATATAAAGTTTTAAAGTTTGTTAAGAAAAGTAGGTAACATCATTTAAATAACAAAATATAAACTAAATTCTCAGTCTAGGGGTGCCTGGTGGCTCACTCGATTAAGCATCTGCCTTCACCTCAGGTCATGATCTTAGGGTCCTGGGATGGCGCACGTGCATAGGGCTCCCTGCTCAGCGGGGAGTCTGCTTCTCCCTCCGCCCTCCCCCTGCTGGTGCTCTCTTTCTCTCAAATAAATAAAATTAAAACCAACCTAAATTGTAAGTCTAAAAATAATTATCATAAGTTAACATTTAACTGATTTAAAATTCAACCAAAGGCAACTTACTCTATGTCCAATACCATGGATGGATTGGATTGTTCCTTATCTTGTTCATCATTATAGAACAAAATTTTTTTGCTGCTTACCACAACATACTGAAATGAGAAAAAAAGGGGAAGATATATATAAGCAATATTAACTTGGTTTAAAATGATAAGCACAGTACTTGACATTTATGTCTAAAGTGTATTGGATTAATCTGAGATCAATGCTAATAAGAGAGCAGTTAAAATACAAGTTCTATGCTTTAAAAGTAAAATATATAACAGAATATCAATTAGAAAAAAATGAGGCATATAATACCTGTTTCTTCCAGCCATATCGTTTGATATTTCCTCTATTTGGTATTGAAAGCCAACCTTCAATTCTTGACTCTAGGAGAAAAAGAATACACAGTCTTCAGTCTTAAGTTGTAACAAGAGGGAAAAGCTGTTACAGGTTGTCTGATAGCATGCAGCAACAGGCATTTGAACACAGCTAAATGAATAAGTGCTACAATTTGCTCTTCCATGCTTCAATCACACAAATCAACTTTAATGGCCATACAAATATTGCAGAAAAAAATCCCAAGCCACTTTTCCCATAAAATCAACATTTAGTACTCAATTATAAAAGTATGAAGTAAAACAATACCCTTAAGAGCCAGGCAAGACTGGAATGGATTGCAGCTTAAATGGGATATGATACAGAAGACTTTAAATATCATTTGACACTCATAAAAATACTTAGCAAAAAAAAAAAAATATGCAGCAAGTGGAACAAATCAGAGCGATGATTTACACAAGAAAGAGCAAGCAAAAGTACAGAGAAGTGTCCTATTACTCACAGAAGATAAGAATAGAAGATAAATAAATAAGGAATGCAGGCAGAATCAACTAGATATAAAGAATAAGAGACAAGCATTTTATTTGTTTTCTCAGCACAATATTCTGATAAACTTTTTGGTAAAACACCGACAATAATTTCAATAAAACTGTCCAAATCTGGTTGGGGGGTACTTAATTCTAGAGTTAAGTTCAAATGCAATTCTTACCAAACGAAAGAGATATAAATAAAGTCTTTTAAGTATGTTATACCAGAATTTAATAAACAGCAAAAGAACATAGAATTGAGTTTGTCAGCTGCTAATATTTTAACCAGTTTGTGCATACCAGAAATTCCCTGACAAATTCAATCAAGGCATTTAAAAATAAATATTACTGTTTAAAAATAATTAATGTTTATAATTAATGTTTATTAGAAATAACTGGAGGAAAAGGGGACTCTGTCAGAAACGATTATATCAGGTTAGAAATAAGAGCATTTAAGTATTTTATCTATCTTATTATATCTAAGACACAATAAAATAGAAAAGTAGCCAATTTTCAAATATAATGCTCAAATCATGACCCTAACGGGAATATATAATGCCCTTCTCCACATAACTTAAACTGCTGTAAAACATTGTAGAGTAATTATAACAACAATATGTAACATTTACTGAACATTTATGGCTCAACATGTGCTTTCCAGGTAACATCTTGCATTTAATCTACACATTATCCCATGAATATACGATATTATATTCCTATGAATACAGGATAGGATAGCTTCTACTTTCATTCTCCATTTACAAATGAAGATCCTAAGGCTTAGAAAGTAAAATGACTTGCTCAAGGGTATACTCTATCAGTAACTGTCAAAACTGTAGCGTTTACCCTGGCAGGCTAATTTTCTGAGCTTGTGTTCCTAGAACACAATGCTACTCTGTCCTTTAACTAAAAAGCTTTGCTGTTAATTGAATCGGAAGTAATATTCTTTTTTTTTTTTTTTTTTAAGATTTTATTTATTTATTTGACAGAGAGAGAGACAGCCAGCAAGAAAGGGAACACAACCAGGGGGAGTAGGAGAGGAAGAAGCAGACTCCCAGCGGAGGAGCCTGATGTGCGGCTCGATCCCAGAATGCTGGGATCACGCCCTGAGTCAACGGAATATTCTTGTTCCAACTTCTTCCATGCACCTAATGTCCTTTGCGCTTTTGTTATTCCCCTTCATCTAAATTGTAGTTGTTAAGGTGGATAAAATAACGAGAAGCCTGAGCTCAAAATGATCCTCCTCTTCTCCCAACTTTTCTCTTAGTTGCTGTTACTTAGTTCAGCAATAATTATTTTGTCTCCTTAGGTAGTTCCTGGATAAGTTTTGTAAGATCAGGGACCATATTGTAACACTATTTTTATACACCCTAAGACATCTGACACACAAGAGTAGGTAGGTACTTGAAAAATATTTGTTATTTTACAATTCTTTTTTTCCCCCCTGAATTAGCCAGTTAAAGTCATCCTCTGTAAATAATGGTTATAATTTAAAAACTGAAGGGCAGTTTCATATGAAATAACATGCAGACGGTTGCTAATCACTCACAAATATTCCATCTTATAAAAGCAACAAGTTATCCCTAGGAAAATTTCCCTTAAGTGTGCCCCAAATTGCAGCTCTTACTCCTCCCAAGTCTATTTAATACAAGCAATTCCTCACAAAAAGGATGTGAAAGTCACTGAAATCTTGACATTTATATAAAATTGTGTATGCCAAAATACCCCAACCCCCAGTTATTTCTCTATGAGAATAAATGCCAAAATTATTTATGCTTTATGGCTCTAAGTTTGGATTAACCTGTCGATGTTTTAATATATTTTCAATCGATTGTTGTAGGTTATGACTTTGTCATTTCAGTGTTCCTACAAAAATTTTGTATGTCAAAGGCATTTTATGAATCAAATAAGCCCAATTATATATTTGCTCTCATTTAAATTAAATGAAGAAATTTGGAACTCGAAAAAAGGTGCTCAGGATATGTGAAGGTTTTTGCCAATTTAAAACACTGGTGTTACAGGAGAGAATTTTAGTTTTTCCTGGTAAATTCCCTTCAGAGAAACAGATGGACTAAGCTTGGGATAAATTAAAAAATACATACAGCTTCTCCTCTATTTCCTTTACTTTCTCCTGTCTTAGATACAAGTTAATACATTATATATATACATATATATACATATATACATATATATACATATATATGTATATATATGAACCTCCTTTAAAACAATGACACTTTTGACCTATATGGCAATCTGAAAGTATAATGTTTTAAATTCCATCTTCTACATCACAAACATAGGAATCAGCTTCTCCCGGTAAATAAATGTTGAGGACTTTTAACTCTAGACTATCATCAATAATATGCTATAGAAGTACAAAGTACAAAGCAACTTGGCTCCAGGTTTTATGTTTGTAGAGCAATTTTAATGTACCAAAAAATTTTAGATATGGATTACTGCAATATCAACAATTGATTCCTTTACCTAATAAGAGACGAAGAGGCTAACTATATATAAATCAATATCCAATACAGCCAGTTTAAACATCAAAGCTAACTGCTGAAGGCTACCAAAGTTTACCTGGATAAACACATACTGCTTAAGAAACACAGCTAAGGAACCATCCCAGAATATTTTAATTATATTCAGAAATGATATAAAAAATGAAATTAATCAATGCTCAAGAATTCAGATGCAGTATCTCCAAACCATTGATTAGATTTGGGCAAGTCAGAAGCTCTCATATACTCAAATACTTGGAAACACACTAAGAAATCCACTATTTACAGGTTTAAATTACAGAGACTGAGATAAAGCTAGATGGAAAGAGAATGATGCAGATAATCCATAAGATATAATGAATATTGATAGAATGTTGATATCAAGTATTTTTCCTAGTGCTTCATCTACTTTTACATTCTTTCAGATTATCAGGTCAATGGTTCAAAAGAACAAGGGAGGAGAGGCAGTTATCATGTTAGTCTTTTTGTCATCGAGGCAACAGGCAAATCTTAACCCAAGTGTAACCTTTATATTTATAGTGTGCTAAGACACAACTTGCAACAGAACCAAAAGGGGGATGAAGATATAAAAGAATTAGGAGACTAAGAGTGATTTTAAGAACTTCAAAGTAATGTACGACAGATCATCTTTTTCTAAGTTTTCTTAGAACTGGGGAACTTAGAGATTTCATCTAGTTAAGGACAAGATGACCACTAAGAAGGTTATAGAGGCTTAGTTCTAGATAGACATGATAATTACATGAGAATCTTTATATTGAATGATGAAATCCATAAGTCATATTATCAGTTCATCCACCCAACTTTTTTTTTTTTAAGATTTTATTTATTTATTTGACAGAGAGAGAGAAAGAGCACAAGTAGGGGGAGTAGCAGGCTGAGGGAGAGGGAGAAGCAGGCTCCCTTCTGAGCAGAGAGCCCGCCATAGGGCTTGATCCCAGGACTCTGGGATCATGACCTGAGCAGAAGGCAGATGCTTAACCGACTGAGCCACCCAAGTGCCCTGATCCATCCAACTTCTCGGGGAAAAAAAAAGAAAACAAACAAAAAAACCATGTCAAGACACCTGGGTGACTTAGCTGGTTAAGCATCCAAATCTTGGTTTCAGCTCAGGTTATGATCTCAGGGTCCTGGGACTGAGCCTCACCTCAGTCTCCCTCTCTCTCTGCCCTTCCCCCTGCTCTCCACCTGCATGTGCACTCACGCTCTCTCTAAAGTAAATAAATAAATCTTAAAACAAAACAAAACAAAAAAATTTTATCCCATCTAATTGGGATAAAAATATGATCCATATTTCAAAAGGCCTTTATTTTAACTGTTGAATAAATGTATTCCATTCAAAGTTCTCTCTTTTCAGCCTGTTGTTTAATTAACTAATTTTCTAAACTAAGTAAAATTGATCATTAATCATTATCTTCAAAAATTTTAGATACCTGAATCATATGTAACTCTCTTAAATTAAGAGTGACTATCATAATTCTTTAACAGTTCTTCCTAGATATGACTGCAAAACCTTAACTTTATTTGCCCATGCCCATTTTTAAGTATCTAGTAAATGGTAGATTTAGAACAGATTTTCAATTTACCAGCAAAACATCTGACGCAAAAAGGGGTTAAAAAAAAAAACACTGATAAAGATTATCCATTACTTTCTACATACAGTATGAAAATTAGCACTATAGAGATCTTTGTATGTAAAGTTTCAAGACTAAGAAAGAGCACGGTAATAAGAGAAAGGGATACCTGACTGGTCTCCTTTTACAGCAATGAAGAATGGCCACCAGTATTATTTTTTCCTTCATTTGGTCTGAAC
Source organism: Ursus maritimus (assembly GCF_017311325.1). Lineage (NCBI taxonomy): Eukaryota > Metazoa > Chordata > Mammalia > Carnivora > Ursidae > Ursus > Ursus maritimus. The sequence continues at coordinate 48,321,716 of NW_024424230.1, read as the reverse complement.
TTTGAAAACCCTAACAACAAAATCTCTGAAAATACACAGCTATTTTAAGTAATACAACTCTGAATGGAGCCAGTAGCAACATTTTACAGCTTCTTTGCTGACTGATTCCTAAGTGGAGTTTTTAGGTCAGGATTCTGAAATCTAAATGGATCCCTAACTTAAGTCTGCCAATCAAACCATCTGATCATCCTCTGAGTTTAGCTTTCTTGAATAAGCCAGGACGGCAGACAAAACTAATCACCTGCCTCCTCTGTAGATGTGCCCCAAACTCATCATTCCATTCAATTTTTTCTAAATAATATTCACCAATAAAGTCTCTGAAATGTTTAACTTAATACAAAGAAAACCAAGGCACACATAGTAAGACATTATAGTCAAAGTTAAAGGGAAATGGGTGGAATAAAGACAAAAAACCTGGTCAGGATATTTAAATAGACTAAGAATTCCTTTACTAAATAACTCAAGAAATAGCTTGGGGTTAATGAAGAGGGACTCTAAGCTACAATTCAGTTCAACAATCTGACGAATGTAGCCAAACACCCCTAAAAGTTATACTCTGATGATTAAATCTAACTTTTGAAAGATTTTCGAACAACAGCTGAAGCAAGAGGTTCTTGTTAAATCCAAAGTGATCCTCTGATAAAAGACATGCACCTACAAAATTCTCAAGAGGCGGGAGGTTTCAGAAAACCAATAATGGGAAAACAGAAGGAACTCCTTGACCATTGTAATAAGAAATTTCACTCCTTGCCCTTCTCAGATATCTGATTTGGGGCTAGCAAAGACACAAAAGAAGGAAGGCAGAGGTTACATGGTATACAAGAGTTAAATCTAACACATTATTCAGGAAATACACAAATTAAAATCGATTTTCAAGTTTATGACCATGTGAACAAAACTTTCAAAACCTTGAACAAAGGATATTTAGTATGTCAATTGTGTGTGTGCATAAGTATTTATACCTTATTCATTCCTAAATTGAACTTATGTGTACTGCTTACGTCTGTTAAAAAAATATAAATGTACTATAACTTACACTACAATAAACCCAAGAATGGTATTTATTTTTTAATTTATTCTCTACTGGAAAAAAAAAAAAGACAGAAAAAAAGTCCGAAATCCTACATACTCACTTTTGCCTTTAATTGACTCTGCCCCCTCACTGCATCTCTCTCAATCCTTTTTATCTATTTCTCTAAATTTGAAACTTAAAGTCTGACCAAAGTTTATCATAATACATTAGAAAGTTCTCTATATAGGCTGCTGTGGTTCTGATCATTAGGCACAGTTCTTAGTTTTTGCACAAAAAAATACAAAAACAAAAAATAAACATTAAAGAGCTGCTACTCATGAAAACATATAATTTTCTTTAAATAGTGAAAGGTATAAGCAGCAGCTTCAACTTTCACCATGGAGTTAGGCGTTCATAGGGTCATAAAGTTCTTCAGATTTCTATTCTGGTAGAGCCTCTCAGATTTATTTTAATAGCCTAAGATTTCTTTTGACTGCTTTTATTCTATAAAATGCAAACATAATCAGACTTTGGTTGTCAGAAACAAATTTCTTAAGAGGGATCCATGGAAAAAAATGACAAAGGGTAGAAAGCTAAATGAAAGAAACATAAGTTTCCATGGCATTTAAGCAAACCTGAATGAATAGAAATATTCTTACCTGGAAGGTTTCCATCAGTTTCATCAGCACTAGGAAAACTAGCAACACTTGTAGAATCCGAAAGGTCCAAAAGTTTAGCACGCAATTGCTCAATATCACTCTCTTTGCTAGCCAATTGCATCTGAAGCTCATTCTTATGTGTACATTCTTCTACCAATTGCTATTTTTGAAAAGTACCAAGATAATACAAAAAAAATCAATATCAAATTTCCAACATTAAGAAATTAAGAATTAATGGAACTATAAATGATACAGAATTTAAAATTGCTCTTACTAAAAAATTACTGTAAACTTCATGAATGCTCACTACTAGATTCTGATACAATTGTAAAAATGCTCTTCCACAGTAATGCGTTGCTTGGGTAACCTCCTTTTCTCCTTGCTATAAACAAATTTTTTGTTTTTATTTTTTTCAATACAAAGCAGCTGGGGCACCCAGGTAGCTCAGTTGGTTAAGCATTCAACTCTTGATTTTGGCTCAGGACATGATCTTAGGGTCGTGAGATCGAGCCCTGCATCAGGCTCTGTGCCGGGCGTGGAGCCTGCTTAAGATTCTCTTTCTCCTCTTCCTCTGCTGTGCCCCCCTCCCTCTCTCAAAATAAATAAATAAATATAAAGCATCAAAAAACGAACATCAAACACCTGTTAAAACAATAGGAAATGCTTCTATGGCTCCAAATGAGAACAGTTTAAAAGATACAGAAAGCTTCCCGGGAAGGTAAAACCATAAATGATAGTCAGTGCTTGTATCCAAGTCAGTCTAAGTCCAGAGACCATGTTCTCAATTTTGTGCTATTAATGAGGCAGGAAATATCAAGAAAGTAGTTTGATATTTTGATTTCTGAAAAGTGAGTCCTGATTAGAGAAAACAAAAAAAAACTATAATGCTTCAAATCCTCTATCTCAACTATAGTTAATACTATCCTAGTCGTAACTCCATTTCAGTGTAAAGCCAAAGAGGCAAACCCTTGGTTGTTTCTCTCAATGCAGCATCTCTAATTAAGCAAATGCTAATGGGTAAAAATTACTCAAATTATCATGGTTAACAGGCAACAGACTAGCTTTCTAGTTTTTCAAGGTCACGGTTCATATCAGAGTAATAATGATCAAATTGTGGAGACTACAAACCTGAACATGCATTTTTACACAAAAAAATCTAGATAAGATCAATAGATAATAGGTATAAATAGCAATGACAAATTAAGAAAATAATCCTACACACACACACACACACACACACACACACACACAAACCTTACCGCTTGCATGTCATTCAGTTCCTTCTGATGTTTCACTACCATCTGGTTGAATTTCTCTCTTTCTTGGTTGAGTTCCAGTTGCAGCTTTCGATTTTCCTTTTCTTTCTTTCTCAAATCCTGTGTATTAGCTTTCTTTCTATCAATTTTAAAATCTTTCCGATTCATTATTTCTGCCAACTTGTTAACAGCCTATTAAAATATTAAAATATTATTAATAAAGATTTATATCATAGCCATCTAATTTAAATCTCCACTAAAATATATTTTTTTCCTTCAAAATCAGGAAGCAGGACTCTGTGTATGAGAATAAGAACCTAATGAAGGTTGGGACATGATAACCGGTAGCATGAGTGACTATTATTGTTTTATCTCGTTCAAATATAAGAACCAAATAGGCTTGCAAAAATCCATTTATCATTCAACAATTATTCAGCACTTGTTATACTGTATGTAGGCACTTTGATTGGGACTAGATAGAAAAACAGAATATACGGGGCGCCTGGGTGGCACAGGTGGTTGGGCCTCTGACTCTTGGTTTTGGCTCAGGTTGTGATCTCAGGATCGTGGGATAGAGCCCAGGATCAGGCTCTGCGTTCAGTGTGGAGTCTGCTTGGGATTCTTTCTCCCTCTGCCCCTCCTGCTTGTGCTCTCTCTCTCAAATAAATATATCTTTTAAAAAAAAAATAGAGTATACAGTTATGCCCCAAAGGCATCCTAGTCTGGTGGAGGAGCCAGACAAGCAAGCATTATAGTACAGAGTGTTGAGAAAAAAGAAAAGAGGCAAGCAAGAATGCTATGGGAGAAGTACCTAACTGAGACTTGGGAGGTCAGGGATGGCTTCCTGATGTACCAGCATATGTGTCCACATATATTTCTTAAAAAGACAAACAGGATTTGGATAAGCAAAGAAGAAACAGTATTAAATAGAGTAGTCAAGGAGAGCCAAAATGGCATTACAATCAGATGAAACAATACACAGGCAATAAGACCCAAGATAATTTTTTTCCTTTAGACAAGTAGGAAAGTAAGCAAACAGAGTACCAGACTAGGCAATACTGAGGTCCTTTTAAATGTGAGAGGGAACGTAAATGTTAGTTGAGGCCAACCCCTTTTGCCAGAGCAAAGAATATATTCAAAATGAGACAGAAGTGTTAAAAGCATGTGACATTAAGCTACATAAACTAAAACATAAGTCATGGTATTTTCTGCAATGATGTTAAAAAAACAAAAAACAAAACCCAAAGATTTTTCCATTAAAATAGAAAAAAGCCTGAGCCACTATCATTTCCATGTAGATTTGGTCCTACCTAGGATGAGAAGCCCATAAATTTTTTAATGCAGTAAAAACTTAACTTCACTGAACTTGTAATACATATTCGTTTTCTTCTAATATTAAATCTAACATTTATTACAAGAAAAATCAAATTCAGAAATATATTATGAAGGAAGTGAAAAGCACTCTACCAAAGTCTCTTCTTTCAATCTGCTGGGTGTATACCCTTCTCAACTTTTCCCTATGTATATAAGCTGATTACAAATATACTTAAATTTAAAAATGGAATCATGCTGTACATTCTGTGCTGTGACTTGTTTAGATTTGATACTGTATCATATGCAATGGGAAATATTATTTCCCCATGTCATTATGTATATATATCTATTTCATTTACTTTATTAAAAAAATTTATTTGACAGAGAGAGAGAGAGAAGCAGGGGGAGCTGCAGAGGGAGAAGGAGAAGCAGGCTCCCCACTGAGCAGGGAACCTGATGTGGTACTTGATCCCAGGAGTCGGGGATCATGACCTGAGACGAAGGCAGACACTTAACCTACTGAGCCACCCAGGTGCCCCTATTTATTTTTAATGGCTCCTTTGTCATTTGATTTGTCAATATTATGATTTGTCAATACTATGCTGATGGGTGGCTGGGTTAATTTTACTTTTCATCATTAAAAATAATATTGTTGCAGTAATTACATTTGTATATATTTCTTTTGAGCATTTTTAGAGTTTTTTATATGGGATAAATTCCTAAATGTGCAGTTACTAGGTCAAAGAATATGCACATTAAAAATGTGTTAGTCTGTTAATTATCATAGTTTACTCCCTCAAAAACTATACAAACTTTCCCCATGTTCTTGCCAAATACTAGTATCATATCTCATTTAAATGTGCCCATTTGTCAAAAAGAGACCTTGTTATTACTTTAATTTCTATTTCTTGGTTTATTGTTATAGTTGAGCTTTTTAAAATTCTTTACTGTTTCCTTTTCTCTCAAATGCCCCTTACTTTTTCCCTTCATATTAAATTGCCTTTTTTAAATTTGTAGATACTCTTTATATTTATCTATATTTGCTATAATATTCTACTTAGTTTTTTCCTTTCAACTTATGTTGTTTTGGGCTCCAGAGACTTGAATTTTTGTGTAATAAACGTCAATCTTTATCTTCATGGTCTCTCTATATAAAGGTAAGTAGAACTTCCATTGAAGGTTTTCAACAGATATTAAGTGAATTTTTTAAAGATTAATCTGGCTGCAACATGAAAAATTGCTGAGAGGGAGAGTAGATAAGTGGTAAGAAGCTATTATAATAGTGTAATAAAAAAGTAAAAAATATTGGGATGCCTGGGTGGCTCAGTCTGTTAAGTGTCTGCCTTCTGGGATCGTGTCCTGCATCGGGCCCCTTGCTCATGGGAGCCTGTTTATCCCTCTGCCTGCCGCTCCCCCTGCTGGTGCAGCACGTGCTCTCTCTCTGGCAAATAAATAAATAAAATCTTAAAAAAAAAAAAAAAGGTAAAAAATAGTTATTTTACCATGAAAATCAACTGAGGTACACAATACCTTATGAAGAATTTAAACTACGGGATAACTTAGTAAAACGATAAGACATGGAGTTTTAGTGTAAAAATCTGATCTAGCTGCATCATTAAATACAGAGCAAATCATACAGCCACCCCTATAGTTTCTTATTTGTTCCCAGTTCTTCTCTTTTGGCTTTAGTAAGTGTTTTCCCTTCATTAAATTTTCCTACTGTCAACTATAGGTCTTCTGTACAATCTAAAATATGTTCTTACTAGTCAATGATTGGACAAGCTACTTTTTCCTTTTTTTTTCAATTTCAAGATTTTATTTAAATTCTAGTTAGTTAACATATAGTATAACATTAGTTTCAGGAGTAGAATTTAGTGACTCATCACTTACACATAACACCTGGACTCATCACAAGTGTGCTCATCACAAGTGTCCTCCGCAATGCCTGTCACCCATTTAGCCCACCCCCTACCTCCTTTCTATCAACCCTAAGTATTTTCTCTATAGTTAAGAATCTCTCTTACGGTTTGTGTCCCTTTCTCTCTTTTTTTTTCTTTCCCCTATGCTCATCTGTTTTTTTCCTTAAATTCCACATATCAGCGAAATCTAATGGTATTTGTCTTTCTCTGACTTATTTCGCTTAGCATAATACACTACAGTTCTATCCCTATGGTTGCCAATGGTAAGATTTCATTCCTTTTTTATGGCTGAGTACTATTCCATCTCTCTCTCTCTCTCTCACATGTTCTTTCTTAACTCAACTGAAATCCAATTTCCTGAAAAAGTCTTCTAATTTAATGAAGAAAGAATATTACATTATTTGTTCCAATGAAAAGTTTGAACATTATAACCTAAGTTTTAAGAAAAAGTACACAAAAAACAAATATTAACTTCTGAATATATGATATTCAAATACAAACATATGGAAAAGGCTGAAAGAGTATATATACCTGTGTTTTAAGGGTTCTTTCTGTATTGATATTCTTTTCAAAGGCAGCCTTAAGATTACTAATCTCCTCCTCCTTCTTCAATTTATATTCTGTTAATAAATTACATAAAGTGTTATTATATGACATTAAATTATGTTCCAAATTAACAATGTTCTTAATTATCCAAATTATTATACACTACATAACTTTTAGTAACTTAATTAAGATAATTCTTTTTTGTTTGGCTTTACTGAGCCAAATAAATAAATATTGTAAGATACTTAAGTTGTACAACATGATGATTTTATATATGTATACATCACGAAAGGATTCTCCCATCGAGTTAATTAACACATCCATCACCTCACATATTTACCATTTTTGGGGATGAGAACATTTAAGTTCTACTAAGATAATTCCTTAAGGCTACAGAAGTTATTTAACATATGAAAACAAATATTTCAAAAACCTAACACACAATATAAATAGCTCAAGATTTACCTCTGAACTTGATTAAACATTTAAAAAAAAAAGAGAAACAAAAAAACTTACGTACCTTCCTCTGCCCTCCTCATTTTATCAGTTAGCTCTTCATTTTCTTTTCTTAATAATTCAATATCTTTGGTTAACATGCTGTTTGCTTCTTCAAGCTTAACAAAACACAAAGATTTAAGTTACATTCACTTTGCTAGTCTTACACTGCTTTATATATATAAAAATGCCTGGTTACTGGTTTAACACATGTGGATATACTTAAATTCAAATATATTTCATTCAACCTTCATAAGAATCTTGTGGAATAGGTATTATTTCTTTCTTTCTTTTTTTTAAATAAACTCTACCCCCAACGTGGGACTCACACTCACAACCCCAAAATCAAGAGTCACATGCTGTATTGACTGAGCCAGCGAGGCACTGTGGTATTACTTCTGTTTTACAGACGGAGAATCTGAGGCTAAGGAAGTAACGTGAATTGCCAAGACCACATAACTTCTTAGAGGCAAAGCTAAGATTCAAACCCAGGACTACTTATACCAAAGCACCTGATTGTAACTTCAAAAGAAAAATCTATCTTCCCTTTCAATCCCCATGATCTATATAGGCAATAGTATAAATTTCAGGAATAGGTAACTGTAGTACTGGTTTTCTAGAATTAATTTGTAGATATCCATAAAGAATTCCTCATCTCAAAACAGTTTCTCTGAGTTTTATAGAATTCTGGCCACAAAGTCAGTTGCAATGTATTAAGATAATACAACAAATGAATTTAACTCAAGCATTTTTTTCACATAAAATATATTAAGATCTATAGCCAGAAAGAAAAAACATTACACTGAATAAGAATTTCAGTCATTAACAATGGTTTTGGATTATATAAACTATTTTATACATTAAGTACAGACTGAACACTGTGTTTAAGTAAAGTCAAAGTAAATACATATGCACACATACTCACCCTAACACTTTTAAGATGTGACCTATTTTGATTTAGGTAAGTTTCAGTCATAAAACTTACCCGACTAACAGTATGATCTTTATCTGTAATCTCTTGCCTATTTCTGGAAGCAGCTTTCTTGCTTTCTTGGCTTAATTCAAAATACTGTTCTTCCAGAAGCCCTCGAGCCAATTGCTCAGACTCAGCTTTTGTTTCTGCTAGATCCAACTGAGTAGCAAGAGTTTCTCTGCAACGGATTTGTAAGAGAAACGGATATAAAGAAATTCAGTTATTCTTCCAACTTAATGATATGCTTAAGAAGACAACTATAATTAAACAATAAGAATTAAGTATTTTATTGCTTAAAATAAAATCCATTATTCAAATCCAATGCAAAAATTCTTATAAAAGTAATAAATTTACCCTCTAATACTCTGAAAAACTATAAAAGTAAAGAACTCTTTAATCCCATACCTGCTGTTGTGCTTAACTAAGAAAAGGTGGTAAAGCAATGGCAAGCAGTCTCCTTTTGAAAAGGAACTTGTTGTGGATTTAGAATGGAAGGTAGCATGGGACACAGGAAAAGTAATAGGCTTGTAAACCAGGAGGCCAGACCTTGACCCTTATCCCTGTTCTTCACTATTGGGTAAGGACATTGGGCAAATTTCTTACATTTCCTACAGCTCAATTTAATCAAATCTGTAAATGAGAGAGTTAAACTAAATGATTTTTGAGGTCCTTTTCAGTTCCAAAATGTTATGAGATCATCACAACTTATAAATATATTTGTAAACCACTATACACTATTCTAGGAATGCTCCTTGGGAATTATACTTTAAAGCTTTTTGGAACTGACATTCAGACCAGGACCACATCATTCCAGTTTGCTTGCTCTTCCTAAAGGACTTCTGTTCAATAAACTATCTGAGTCATAACTGCATCTCCCCCGTATATGGTAGGTGCTCAATAAATGTTTGCTAAGTGAATAAATGAATGACTTCCATCTATTTTTTACTAAGGAAATAATACAAATGAATTTTCTGTCTCAGGCCTAAGGAGGGGACATATACTAAATACAAAAAAGAAAAAAAAAAAGGATATTCATTCATTTGTCCAAAAAAATTTACCTAAATGTTTACTATGTGCCAAACACCATTGTCTAAATTAAGACATATAGTAGTAACAAAGTCTCTGCCCTGAGGAAGCATATATTAGTGGGGTAAAACAGGCAATTTAAAAAATGAACAAGTAATATATAGCAATGCCACAGAGAACACAATAAAACAAAAAAGGTAGAAGAGGCTGTGAATGTGATATGTTATATAGGGTGATCAAGGAGGCCTCTCTGCTAAGAAGACATGTGAGAAGAGATATGAAGGAAGTAAGGGAGTGAGTTATGCAGGTTATTGGAAAATACAGTGTTAAGGTGGAAGAAACATCTAATAACAAATGCCCTAAGTTTGGTCTGAAAGAAGCTAATGTGAGTGAAGTAAGAGATGAAGGAAAGTTGTGAGAAATGTATTAAGAGAAGTGGGGAGAGAGAATAGACCTTGTAATGTTTTCTAAGACAGTATAGGGAACTTTGGCTTTTACTCTGAGTATTGTTTTAAAAAGATCATTCTGGCTGCGGTATTAAGATCATACTGCTGGGGGACAATGGCAGAAGCAAGGATATCAACTAGGAGGCTAATGAAAGTACCAAAATTGGAGATGATGGCAGTATGGATCAGGCTGGGAAATGGTACCAGTGGTGAGAACTGGTCAGATTCTGGATATACTTTTTTTTAAATTTAATAATTTTTTTTATTATATTATGTTAGTCACCATACTGGATATACTTTTAAATTACAGCCAGGAAGATTTATTAATGGACTGCATACAGAGTATAAGAAAAAAAGCAGCCTAGGATAATTTCAAGGTTTTTTATTTAAACAACTGGAAATAACAGAATTGCTAATATCGAAATGGGGAAAATAGGGAGAAGCAGGTTGGCAAGGTAAGGGAATCAGGAATCTTTTCTGACATGTTAAAAATGAGATGCTTATTAAACACTCAAGTGGAGTCATACAGACAGCTGGACATACAAGTCTGAAATTCAGGGGAGAATGTGCTTGTACACTGATACTATTTAAAGCCATAAGGCTGGATGAGAACAAGGAAAGAGTGATCCCTTGGGTCCTCCAAACTTTAAAGGTCTCAGAGAGGGGAAGGGACAAAGGAGCAAAGGAGGTTAAGAGTAGCCAGTTCAATAAGAAAAAATACCATGTGGTGTCACAGAAGCCAAGTGAAGAAATTTTATCAAGAGAAAGTAATCAACTATGTCAACTGCTACTGTTAAATAAGGTTAAGGACTAAGAACTGACTACTGTCTTTAACTATTAGGAAGTCATCAGTAACCTTGAGAAGGGTTATTTTGGTAGTGTGATGAGTGCAAAAGTCTGGAATGAGCTAGAGAGAGAAAGGGAGAAGAGGACCTGAATATAAATGGTATGTCACCTTTCAAAGAAGTTTGCCACAAAAGGAAGCAGAAAAATAGGATGGTAGCTGGAAGTAAAATGCACTTAACAGATGGTTATTTTTTACAAAGATGTTTACCTGTATGTTTAGATAACAACAAGAACGACTATACAAAGGAAAAAATGGACGTAGGAAAGGTCAGGATTCCTGGAGTCATATTCTTAAGTAGGAAGAAAGGGATGGGATCGAGGTGGTTAAAAGCACATTTTGTTCATTTACATCAATCAGAAGGAAGGCAGGATTTATAGGTACAGAGGCAGATAGGTTAGTAGCTGTGAGGGTGGGACAGAGTAGAAATTCTCTAATTCTAGGATGCAAGGCCATTTGTTGAGTGTGAGGATGAGGACAGGTTGCTGAGATCTGAGGAGAAAGGAGAAGATATGAAAGAGTTATCTCAAAGTGTAGGGAAGTTAGTACGTTAGGAAAAGATAGGAAGTACTGCCAATGCTAAGTCTATAATCCTAGGGGTAGTTCTGAACTATTATAACACAAGGCTTCAGACTGATAGATTATCCTTACCTGGGCTTACTGCTTTGTATCAAGGTCAGATAAATGTATTTAAGTTATATATTAAAATACCAGAGAACCTATTTATCCCAAATTATAGTTCGAACCCTGGCTACGCAACTGTGTAAGAGAAAGCAAGAAACAATGAGATGGTTCAGGGTAAAACTGTCTGCAACTATAACCATCCAGACTTCCTTCACAGCTCTCCATAAATAAAAGACCTGTCTTTACTAATGCCCAAGACCAATCTGTCACCTTTATTCTCCTGTCTCCTTAGCGAAATCAATTTATCAACCACTCCTTTTTCTTCTAGGTTATAAGATTATAAGCAGGAGCTTTGTTCTTGTTCACTGCTGTATTCCAAATGCCGAGAAGTCTCCAGCACATAAAAAGTGCTCAGAAATTTTGTTTCAATCAATGAATAAATGTGCAACTTTTCCCACTTTGATTTCCTTCCCATGTCTCATTTAAATATGCTAAAATTTCTGCTATCTTTAAAAAGAAATGGCTCTCTTTCAACTTCTCCTCTAGCTACTGCTCTATCCCCTTGCTTCAACGACCACATTTCTTGAATTTTCTAATTTAACAAATATTTACTGACCATCTAGTATGTTCTAGGTACAATTCCAGGTGCTACACATACAGCAGTGAAACAGAGTTAAGGACAAAACATTTAAAAATTCCTTCCTTCACTGAGCTTAAGTTCTAGCAAGGAAAATAGTAAGTAAAATAAGTCAGTAAACTCTATAATATATTGGGAAGGGATAAGTGCTACAGAGAAAAATTAAACAGGTAAGGAAATACTAAACTGGGCAGCAAGGTAATGGGGTGGGGAGTGTTTGCACAATTTTAAGAAGGATATTCAGGGAAGGCCCCTCTGAGATGACATTTAGACCTAGACCTGAAGAGAGTGAAGGAGCGAGCATGCCATGTGGATACTCAGAGGAAAATGTTCCAGAAGGGGGGAGAGCAAGTCCAGAAGCCCAGAGGCAGGAGAGTAACGGACTAGTTTGTTGAACTGCAAGGAGGTAAATGTGGCTACTGTCTACACTAGGTCTCCACTTCTACCCTTACCATTCATGTCTCGTTTCACTTTAGTATCCATTCTCATTACCATTTAGGAACTGCTCTCAACAAGAACTAATAACCTTAAATATAATGGACAATTTATTTTTTACTTGACCTTTTTGAGTATGGGCACTTTAAATCACTTTGTCTTCTTTGTAGTAGTCTATTCCCCTAGCTTTTGTGATCTTACTCTGCTTTTCTCCTTATATTACTGGTGACTTCTTACCTTCCCTTCCTCTGCCCTTTCTTTAGAAGTATAGGTGCTACTAGTCTATTGTCGGCCTTTACGTCTTCTCATCCTACACTAGGGGTTACAACTTGTTACCTGAGAGGGTCAAATGAGTCCACGTAAGTGTTCCTCTATCTCCCTCCAGACATACAATTAAAATAAATCTGGGCCAACATTTTACAAAAAATTCAGATTTCTGGCTTCTCTTGAAGAACCAGATCTTGAAATACTGGATCAGTGTTACCATGTGGCAGCAAGTGGTTAGAAGTGACATGAATTCCTCAGTTTGTTATAATACTCACAACTCACACAATGAACATACCCAACTAGCTTCAAATTAGTTAAATGTATGGTACCATAGGTTCATGAGTTTATAAACTTTAATATACACAATCACCTTAATAAATCTCATCTATCTCTGTTTCAGTATACAATGACTGTCCAATCAGCTTCAAGTCCTTATCTTTTCTTGGGGCTTTGAAGCAATTTCGGAACCATTTCTCTTTGGACAACCCATAGGCGCCGCAAATTCAGTATGTCTGAAATGGAAAAAATCTTGTCTTCCCTCATTTCACAAACTTGGCAATCCTTAACTCAGGGACCAGTGATACCATCAACCCAACTGCCCTGGTCAGAAACTTGAGAACCCACCTGAAATTTTCCCCAACTTTTTTTTTTTTTTTTTTAAAGATTTTATTTATTTATTTGACAGAGATAGAGACAGCTAGCGAGAGGGAACACAAGCAGGGGGAGTGCGAGAGGAAGAAGCAGGCTCATAGCAGAGGAGCCTGATGTGGGGCTCGATCCCATAACGCTGGAATCACGCCCTGAGCCGAAGGCAGACGCTTAACCGCTGTGCCACCCAGGTGCCCCTTTCCCCAACTTTTATCCTCACACTCTCAAATCTGCAAGTCCTACTGCTTCTACTTCCTATTTTTCCCATGTACTTGCCTCTCCTTTTACTGTCAACTTCCACTCTAATTTTACATTTAGATTTTCCAAAGGCTACATAATTCAACTTTCTGTATCCACCAGTTTTGCCTCCAATCCATTCTCCACTCTAAAGAATGAAGTTTTCTAAGACACCACCTTCTCAATCCCTAGCACTTTGTCATAGACACCTACCTTAATTGTATTTGTCTCCTGACTAGATTCTGAAGTACTTGAGGGTAAGAACCATAACTCACTAATAATTATATCACCAGCATAAAGCACAGTACTTAGCACAGTAGAGGTAATCAGTATGTTTCTTTTAAATAGATCAAACAAGGGCAAACATATCAACCCTATGGAACAATATAGTATGTAGACGATTGGGTGCCCTCTTCACAGTGAATGCACACAACATGGGATTGCATATTACACTGCAGACACCATACAAATGATAGCCAAAAGAGTACAATAGGGGTCTACCACTGTCACAGAGACTAATCAGGAAATGCACCTTTGCTCCTACCTAAGACTCCATTAAATATATTAAAGATCTAAGCACTGAGTGTCCATGGTTGCTAACAAAGAAGCAACAGACAGTACAAAGTTATGTATGAGGTAGTCTTCACCCCTCTATAAATCAGATTTGAATATGACTAAGACTCCCAATTAGGGATGTCCAATAAAGCTTTCTATGAGGATGGAAATGTTCTGTATACCTGTGTTGTCAAATATGATAGACACCAGCCAAACGTGACTGTTGAGCACCTGAAATGTGGCTAGTACACCTGAAAAACTAATTTTTAAACTTCCTTTAAATGAATTAAAAGTTTAAATTTAAATGGCTACATAAGACCAGGGACTACCATATTGGACAGCACAGTTCTAGATTTAACTACAGATTTGCAGGAAACACAGGACAAAAATGTTCAACTGTGGAAATGAAATCAATAAAATCAGTACCACTGAGGAAAACTATACAGGAAAAATGATCCAGTTCCATTAACAAATAAGTGTCAGGACAGTGATTATTTAGTGGTGGGAAGGGAAGAAGGCATAATCCGGAGGGGGAATACGGTGGGCTTTTAAAGTGGATAGCAAGGTTCTGTCTCTTTCATGGGTGGTAATTATAATGATATTTGTTATATAATTCATAAAACTGTGCATGTTATAATATTTAATGTATTTCTTTGTTTCAGCAATAAAATGGTTAAATTTTTAAAATTTCTATATGGAAAGAGAATATAAAAATGTCAGAAAACTAGTTCTAGTGTCTGTTCCACCTAGCTATAAGCAGTTGTTACACTTAAATAGCTTTAGGTCTTCCTCTAAGGTGCTAAGCAGACATGAAATGGAACTTAACCTGCCTAATAATACTAAGAGGGAGACCCTAAATACCTTTACCTAGCATAAAATGATGACTTGCAAGTACAGCATGAACTATTTATATACAAATAGATGTTTAAGGATTGAGAGACTCCTGAAAACAGTTTAATGTCACAGTTTAGTGAACCTGTACAACTGCCATAGCGTTTAGGTATGATTTTTTCACCACAAAGAGAAAAATTGGTCTAAATATAGTTTGATTTGTTCTGAATTAGCCTAATATTATTTGCTATACTGAATAATAGCACAACTGAATAATGGCACATCTACTCTCTATTTTTAAACTTAAAGAATGCTATGATGCAACAGTGATTCTTGTTCTAAAGAAAAATGGATGAACATACTTTTCACTTTGTAACTCTTGTATTTTCTTTAAATATTCTCTGTTTTTTTCTTCAATTTCTTCCTTAAGTTCCTTTACCTGGGTTTTATAAAGTGTCTGCAAAATAAGTGATTAGAAGAAATAAGTGTTAATGAGTTTAAAAAGTCTGGTAGTTTCTTATAAAGTTAAACAACATACAATCTAACAACTCGACTCCCAAGTATTTACCCAAGACAAATGCAAGCATATATCCACACAAAATCTTATACATGAATTTTCATTGTAGTTTTCTTCCAAATTGTAAACCACCAGAGGTTCATCAACAGATGAATTTTAAAAATTGTGGAGTATCCATACTGAACAATAAAAAGGAATGAACTACTGATACAAACGACATGATACACCTAAAAAATTTTTTTGCTGAGTAAAAAAAACCCCAGGTGCTAAAGAGTATATACTGCATGATTCCATGTATGTGCAATTCTGGAACAGGTGAAAATAATCAATAGTGACAGAAAGCAAAATCAGTGGTTACCTGCAAACAGAGGTAAGTGGGGAGATGGACTACAAAGGGCCACTGGGAATTTATGGTGAAGGAAAGGTTTTGTATGTTCATTGTGGTGGTGGTCACACAGTATACACATTTGTCAAAACTTATCAACACATACACTTTAAATGGCTATGAGTAATTATGCAGAAATTACATCTCAAGAACATTAAATATTATATTGATTTGGAAAACATTATAAAGAAACTTAGCAAGCACTATTCATTTAAATGTTAGATCAATTCTTAAAGTGAATAATGTTAGAAAAACCACTTCTCTTTTTGGGTAGGTGGGACTGAGTAGGTGGTTGAGAGACGTGAGTAAAATACCACAAACGAGATTCATTAAACATTCTGTTAACACACAAATAATATATATTTATCATAGAACAATGGTTCTTAACAAAATTCATTTGGCTTTTGCCAACTCCATCAACAAATATTTAACAGATACGAGTAAGCACTAGACCTATATTGTGTTCAGGTGCTGTGATTACACAGTAAACTTCCAGTTTCACAGTCTTTTTTGTAAACTATCCTTTTTCATATAAAAGATAAGGAAAAAAAATAGTAAGGACCAGCAAACAGCTGTGGAGAATTACTTTTATACTGTAAACTTACTTATCCCTCTAAGAAACAGCACTTCTCTGGAGGAAAAATACAAATATTTCAACAGGAATGTAAATAAAAGAGGTACCAGATGATTACTCTGTGAAAGTACACGGACAAGAAAGTGTGCATGATATTGTAGACCACTCCGCAGAAGTCAGTACTACATACTTTGAATAATTAAGGTTAATCTCTACCCAGGGAAAGATTTTTCAACAATACCAAATTTTTTAAAATTTAAAAACATATTTCAGTAATAGTCTAACAAGCCAAAAAAGAAATAGGCAAAAAATAGAAAGTCACTATGTTTATTAGGAGATGAGCAGAGTACAGCATAAAACTCTGAACATGTGAAAGTTCTGTAGAGCTCTACTAGTGTTCAGATTCTTTATTAAAGAAATCATCATTTCCAATACTGTTCACTTGGTTTCCAGGGCATGTTCATCAGCACAACTCAAACTCTCTCATTTAACTGCACTAAGACTTGCAGGAAAAGAGGCTGCCAGTGTTAACAGTAACGGAGAAGCTAGGTAAATGTTAAGTTGAAATGGTGGAGTACAAACTTGGCAATCAAAAGAAACAAAAAATGCAGAGGCTTCAATAAAATCTCAAAGCACTGGCTATAGACGTTAAAGTAGTAGTGAAAATAACCTTGCCTGCAGCCAGTAAGAGTCAGAATGACATCTATGGAGAAAAGAGCAAAATAGATGCATGAAGTGCATACAGAGAGCTAAAACAAGACCAAAACTTTTGAGCATTAACTATACCTATAACTGTATGCAGTTATACCTACAAATGTAATGTGCATACATGAACCAAGCATGAAAATACTGGCACTCCAACCACCCAAGCTTGCTACCAGGCAAACAAAACCCTTAACGAAGTCTTACATATAGCTTTGGTTTGATGGCAATTCTAGAAATATTTCACAAAAACGGTCATTTCTTTACAACTTACACAGACCATGAACTCAGATTCAGAAATGAAATGTAGAGATGGGTATATGAAAAGGGGGAGAAAACCACTTCACGGTCACTGGAAAAAAGTCACGGTTCACATTAAAAATCTTAATACCTTGTTTTAAGCCAAGTGTTAAAAATGATTCTTACCGAGAAATACTGCTCAGCTTCAAGCTGATCTTGTAGCTCCCGCATCTGTCCTTCATTTCCTCTATACTGTCTTCAGGTAAAAGAGAAAACAGTTAATGAATGCTATTTACACTAGACTTTATATTATTCTTTATTAAAGTTGCTAAAAACAAAAAGGTATTACTTTAATTATTATATTTGATCAGGTCATGCTGTCTGATTCCATTTTGCTCCTTATAAAATGATACTGTGAAAGTAAAGGGAACTGTTTTCTACTGAAGGTGACTTTCAGGAGAATATTAATTGTGAATTAATCCAAGTTGCAAAAATAAAAATGATACTTTTTTGGTAAATTTTAATAGAGAAAAGCATTCTTAGAATACATTTTATTTTTATTTTATTTTATTCTTTTGAAGATTTTATTTATTTATTTATTTGTCAAAAAGAGAGAGCACAAGCAGGGGGAGCTGCAGGCAGAGGGAGAAGCAGGCTCCCCACTGAGCAAGGAGCCGGATGCAGGACTCGATCCCAGAATGCTGGGATCGTGACCTGAGTCGAAGACAGAAGTTTACTCGACTGAGTCACTCAGGTGTCCTTTAGGGATACATTTTAAGTGTCTTATGTAGTAAAGTAAGCAAATTAAAAAAGGGAACATGAAAATATTTAATAAATATTAAGAATATTATACATGCTATACTATATATATATATATATATATATATA